>NC_040917.2:12698862-13331169 GCF_004126475.2 Phyllostomus discolor | reverse complement strand
GGTGAGTCAAGTTCTTCTTGAAAGAAACGAAAACAAGAACGGGTCCCTGAATTCCTGAGGTGGGACTGGGTGGCTCCTGGCCTTCTTCTCTGTGTCCAGAGTACCGTATTTTCTGAACCGTAAGACGCACCTAGGTTTTAGAGGAGGAAAATAGGAAAAACAATTTTGAAGCCAAAAATGTGGTAAAATATTTAATAACATAAATCATGATATTTCACCAATGTAAATGTAAAGCTACACTAGGACTATAAGACGCACCCCCATCGTCTTATAGTCCGAAAAATACGGTAGTTCGTTTCCACAGAACTGAGAATACAGTGCTTCTCAACTGGAAAGTATTTCTAATTTCTCCAACTTGCAGTAGATAATGCTCCAAAGGGCCTTTGGAGGCTGTTCCATTAGAATCACAGAACCATCATCTGGCCGCCATCTCCTGGGAGCTGCCAACCTCTACCAAGAGCTAGAAAACGAGAAAGATGATCTCACATTCAAGTAACTGTCTTCAAAGCTGAAAAGCTTGCTCTCCAGTCCATCATTGGCCCTGGGGAATTGGGATCCATTCACAAATAGATGAAGAGTTTAGGGTGGGAGAGTAAGCGCATAACACCTACTTAAAATGTTTCCCTCAACTTTCAAGTTCACGTTCAACATGACCCAAAAAGACGGTGCTGCACGTCACAAATGTAAAACACCAAGAGATCCTAGCATGACACACTAATATTCACCTTTAAATTATTAAAGCCTATCTGGAGTAGATGTATTTTTTATGTGTAGGCTCTAATGTACCATCAGATGGCAAATGGATTTATTTTCAATCTGTAAGTAGCTGTATTAGTATAAGGCTATTAAGGAGCCTGTTAATTATCCAATTATGAGATTGCCTAATGTTTCTTTTTCCTTTAATTGATTCTGTATGCATGAAATACTGCAGAAATGTACTTGGCTATGATTTCTTGCCCTTACTCCAAAAAAATATATGAAGTACCTAAAATTTGACCTGGTTGCTACCATTTTTAAAAGATGAGATTTTAGCAGATAAGCTCTGTTCTGACATATCCTACAACCAACAAATACTTCTGCTGGTTCCCCTGGGACCAGACCTTTGTGACCCAGTGTTTCAGGCCCCGTGCACTTGAATTCAGGCTGTCCTGTCCAGCACCTCCCTCAGGGGTCTTCCTGTGACCCTCCAGCACAATCAGGGTGGGCTTCCTCTGCCCCAGGGAAGCCCCCACATTCCCTGACTCTGGGTCTTGGCTGCGTTACTGCTGTGATGACTCCTACCCTGACTCATAAACCAGAGGACAGTCTGCGGGGTGACAGGTACACTCACTGCTCTGACGATGGCTTCATGAGTATGTACGTATGACCAAACCTATTGCGTCACAGACTGTAGGCTTGTACAGTTGCCTGCATATCAACTATATAACTATTAAGCAAGAAATAATAATAATAAACTTGTTCATCCCTCATAAGGCCCAGCTTGTCCGAGAAGTCTGACTCCCAGAAGGGGTGTCTTCCTTGTCGGACTTGCACCGTACATCTCGGGCCGAGTTACTCACATCGCTGAGCGACGCTTCCTCGTTAGTTAGCGGGCTGCATGCTGTATCTCCACAATCGGGGTACATTCCTAGGGGCCAGAAACCGTGCTGTAATTTTAGGAATGACAACTTCTACTCAAGACAGCAGCCAGGGGGATCCTTGGACGTCTTAAATCTGATCCTGGCATTCCTCCCCGGCCCCCAACCTGACTCCATCAGAGTCAAGTTCAAGTGCCTGCACACTGCTCAGCACCTACTGCTGGGTCTTGCCACAGAGCTTTCCTCCGGGTCCCCATTCACACCCAGAATGTTCACCCCCACCCCAGTGACTTTGCATATGCTCTTCCTTCTGCGTGGTGTTCAAACATCACCTTGTAAATATGGTCCGTCCTGACCACCTACTTACAACTGCAAGCTCCCCCAGCCCCCCAACTCCCTTCTCTGCTTTCTCTCTCTTGACAGCACGGCCACCTTCTAACATAATATACAGAGTCTGCTCGCGTCTGCCCCCGCCCCCTGCCGAATGGCAGCTGAATGAGAGCAGGGGCTTCGTCTGCCTTGTTCACTGCTGACCCCCTAAGACCTAGAACAGTGCCTGAGTATGGTAGGCACTCAGGGAGCACCTGTGAAGAAAGGAATGATGAATTCATTCATTCATTCATTCATTTCCAGTGTAAAGGGTTCCCATATCTATCGACATCTTTCGTAAGGACTTTTTAAAAGTTACTTTTTGCTTTGTACTAAAGTGGTCTCTTTTCTTTCTTTCCTTTGTTTGTGTACTAGATCGCTAGGTTTTAGTGTCCTCAAAGACTGGGAGAGCTCGTTCTGACACCCTCCCAGGGCCTGGCTTCTCAAGGTGTCACCTCCAGATGACCCCCTGCAGCAGAACCACTTGGGAAGCTCCCGAGAAGGCAAGCCCCGGCCCCCTCTCAGCTCCTCCGTAGGGGAATCTCCGGGGAGTGGGCCTCTGGAGTCTCCCCTTGACGAGCGTTCCAGGTGACTTTGGAACACCGTCACAAAGGAAGCAATGGGAAGGGGGGGCCGGTGGGGAGGGGAGGAAAAGGAAGAGCTAGGAAGAGCTTGGTTTCCCTCTCCCTTACAGGGACTACCCCTTGCTGTGGCCTCCGAGAGGAGCTGAGGCCTCAGCCCACCCAGCAAAGGGCAACCCCACCAGCCACCGCGGTGCTGGGGATGCTGGTTTTCCTAGACGATTTGAGACGGCTATACGTGGCTGCTGGGGCACCAGCCAGAGACTGCAGGTGCCAGGCTGGTGCCTTCCCGCCAAATTCTCCCCCTACTCCAATGGGTCCAACCCTCGGTGACTTTGACCCCCAGGGGCCATCAGGAAAGGAGACATTTTTGGTTGCCACACCGGGAGGGGGCTGCTGACATCTAGTGGAGAGAGACCAAGGATGCTGCTCACACGCCTGTAAGAAGAACGATCCGGTCAGTCCCAAGGGTCACTCGTGCGGAGGATGAAACCCTGGCTGAGGCCTCTCCAGAGCTCCCTTCTCCGCCGGCTGACCGGAGTCCCTGCGCCGGACAAGGAGGGGGTTCTAGGTGCGGACGCCAGCTCGGGTCCTCGTCTACCTCCGCTGTGTCTGAGCACGAGACGCTGAACAGCACAGTCCTCGCTAGTTTGCCTCCCCGATTATGACTGACAGCCAGTGTGTCTGAGCTGCCACGGGTGGGGGCACGGACAACCACGCTGCCGATTCAAACCCCACGCCCCGGCACAGCTAAGGTCCTGCACTGGCTCCCCGGCCCCCACCCTCCCCGCCATCTGGAGACCCCCGTGCCACTGTCCTTCCTGGGGAGACAGGCACGGCCGGCAGTTCACAAGAGTGAGGTTAAACAGGCTGATGTGAGACCCAACATCCTATCCATGGGAAACCGTTTATCGTGCCGCGGCTTCGGTGGCTGCCTGCCGAGCCCGTCATGGGCCACTCGGCCTGGGTGTGAGAGGGCACAGCGGAGCTTGCCGTTGCCGTGAAATCACTTCGAGCCTCTGGCCGGATTTCACGTCATGGTAACTGCAGTTTCCCTCTTGGAGAAGGAAAAGCAAGGCCATGAGGAGGAAAACTCAGCTCTAAGATGTCACTTGCTGCAATTAAAGGGAAGACCAGAGAGATCTTTGTTCCTGCGAAACCACGTGCAGGGAACACAGACAGTGCCCAGCTCTGGGCCCGTTGGGTTTGGGGAGAGAAGCCACAGTGGCTTTGGCCACCAGTGTCCCCCGCTGCAGTAGAGCCCTAGAGGACAAAGACCTGAGTGGTCCATTCTGGTTTCCTTGCATAACAGATCAGAGATGATGTGACACACCTTTGGGCAGAGCAAGTCCCAGCAACATCTGCCAGACACACCTGGAGGCCCAGGCTTGACCATCAATCACTGGACACTTGTCTGTTTATTTGGGGTGGGATGGAGCAATCATGGAATAGCCTGCAGCGTTGCTACCCTCTGTCTTCCATAATGATCTCGAGTGAAAAAGTCTGAACGGAAAAGTCACCGACATGGGCAAAGATGCACTGAATCACATCTACATGTGACAGAATGACAGGGCCAGGGGTGCACAGGGACAGGCAGCCTCTGCCCGTGGACTTGACCACACTTCCCAGGCAGTCCTGTCTCTCATTCGCCTCCCCACGAAGTCGGAGACCCAGGCTGTCTGGTTCCAGGTCCCACCCCATTCACCCCAACCAGGGTTACGGCAGGGCAGGCGAGGATTTCCAGACATGACCACGCCCGTATCCCGAGGTGTGCCATCTTCCCCAGTGTGTGCCACCCTCCCAACCCCCACCAACAGAAGCTGAACCCCTTTAAGGGCTACAATCTTCACGGGCCTCTCAGAGGACCCTCGCGGCAGCGAGAGCCGAAGGACATCGTGAAGACGTGAGCAACAGCTGCGGCTGTCTGTTCTGAATGATCCCTTCTCGGCGCCTCTACAGAGGCTCAACCACAAGCCCAAGTGAGACAGGGAGAGAGGGCGAGAAGGCGAGCAGGCCGGGACTCTCCCTCCGCGGCCCCTGGCCATCCGGGCACACGGGAGGCTGGAATTGGACAGAACGGTTGTACTTATTGCTAAACAGCTACATTATTATTTTGTCCTCATATTTTTTAAAGATTTTATTTATTTATTTTTAGAGAGGGAAGGGAGAGAGAAAGAGAGAGAAACATCAATGTGCGGTTGCTGGGGGCTGTGGCCTGCAACCCAGGCATGTGCCCTGACTGGGAATCAAACCTGCGATGCTTTGGTTTGCAGCCCACACTCAATCCACTGAGCTACGCCAGCCAGGTGTCCTCATATTTTTAAAGAGGGCTTTTTGACTATCTTTAACACACCCTTCAAGAGACAGATTTGAATTAGTCAATTATGTGCATTGACCACCTATGTTAACTAATTGGGGTTTTTTTGTAATCCTCACCTGAGGATACATTTTTATTGCTTTTGAGAAAGAGAAAGGGAGGGAGGGAGGGAAACATCGATCGGCTGCCTCCCGTACGCTCCCCGACTGGGGATTGAGCCCACAACCTTTTGGAACACAGGACAATGCTCCAACCAACTGATTAAGAAACTTAAAACAACACCGACTACACAACCCAAGTCTCTGGCATGTTAGTCGTGTGAAGAACATAAATAGGCACGGTGGGAAAGAACATAGAGCAAAGACTTTCTAAGTGCATTCAGAGGAACAGTGGGTGGGGCACACTTCCCATTGGCCCACTCTATACATACGTGCACCTCTCTTGGAGAGAGCCAGATAACTGCAGTGATGTGGTTCCGGGGCAAGCAGCACAGGAGAGACAGGCTCAGGAGCTGAGACTTCCAAGGGTGAAAAGAAAATCTGTCCCCCGCCTCCTACCTGCCCCTCCCAGTTCTCAGGACCAGCTCTGAGAGAGCTGGCTGTAGACACGCCAGTCAGGGATGTGTGTGGTCCCACAGGGGACAGGGCGGCAACACTGCGCCTCACGTGTTTCCTAGGTAACCTGAAATGTGCACAGGACACACTTTAAAATAGAGTTTAATTTTGATTTTGGCTACTGAGTCCAATACAATTTGATAAGTTTTTTAAAGATTTTATTTATTTATTTTTAGAGAGGGAAGGGAGGGAGAAAGAGAGAGAGAGAGAGACAAAAACATCAATGTGCGGTTGCTGGGCGCCATGGCCTGCAACCCAGGCATGTGCCTTGACTGGGAATCGAACCTGCGACATTTTGGTTTGCAGCCCATGCTCAATCCACTGAGCTATGCCAGCCAGGGCTGCAATTTGATAAGTTTTAAAGAAACTTATGACATGAACTTGATTAGGAACTTTCATATTGATATGAGTCAGAAGAAATGAAAGATTTGGGGTATATCCTCCACATAGACTTGGCCGTATTTTATAGCTTTAAAAAATTTGAATTGATTTTTAGAGAGAGACAAAGAGACAGAGAGAGAGACATCGATTTTTTTGTCCACTTATTGATGCATTCATTGATTGATTCTCATATGTGCCCTGACTGGGGATAGAACCTACAACCTTGGCGTATCGGGACAAGACTCTAACCTACTTGGCTACTCAGCCAGGGCTCTAGCTCTTTAACAAGTTGTACTTTCAAACACAGATGCAGACAGAGAGATTTGTGCCCCGTTTACCTACTCATTCAACATATTCACTCATTCATCTCTTCATTTACCGATGTCATTCATTTATCAGACAATAAAGAACCTAATTGTGTCAGGTTTTGGGATGGGTGCTAGAAAACAAACATGATCCCCACCTCTATGGAATGCTACAAAATATATTGTAATCAAAGATTCAAGGAAGACAACAGGACTTCCTCATCACCTGGAGAGCCGATACAGGAGTTAACAGAACAAACAGAGCTCTGGACTTGAACTATGAATTCCTGAGTTCTAGTCCAAGCTTTGCCATTTCCTCGTCTCAGAGCCTTGGCCAAACCACCCAATCTTCCTGGGCCTCAGTTTCCTCATCAGTAAGGTAGGCTAATACTTATCCCTTGGTATTGCTGTCAGGTTTGAGTAGAATCACAGACATCACAGAGCTCTGCGAAGAGCTCTACAAAGGTAATGTGTTATCATTATTCCAAACGCGAGTCTTTCCTGCGTTAACCACCTGAAGCACAGTCAGGGCATGAGCCACATCCTGGCCCATGCACTCGCCAAATCTCAGCCTGGGAGCTGGAGGCCCAAGTAGCAAAAGGAATAACAGAATAACTGGATGAAAGGGTCCATCCAGGTTCTAGAGAAAGGCCAAGGTCAAAGCTCAAAGCCCAGTACAATGTCCAGAAATTTGTTCAGACCCTCCACACAGACAGGCAAATGCGCTCAGCTAAACTTATCACAAGGGATTGGTCAGAAAAGAGAAAGCCAGTTTCTTCCCTGTGTGTAGTAAGATTAACGTCACATATGTTCTGGCCCAGGTTCACTGGAACACGTGTGGGGGTCACTTTCCTGGCCGCCTTTCCTCACTGCCGTGGTGGAATTTCCCAGGACAAACCCACAGAATCCCAGGCCATCTCAACTTCTGAGTTAAGCCTACTAGGAAGCCAGGCAAAAGGCGTCATTAAACACTATGGAGACAGTCACCAAGAAGAGTCTGTGACCCATGAAGACCTTGCACACACGTTCCCTGGGGTCTTGGGGCCACCTCCAAGCGGTGGCCCGGAATGAAAGCTGTCCCCCATCAGGCAGGTCTGGCAGGCCTCTCTGCACAATCTGTGACCGTCCCCAGCAACCAGACCTGGGGTCCTCGAGCAGGGCCTGAGCGCTCCGTGGCCAGCCAGATGGAAACCCCACTCCAGAGCACGCGTGCCTAGAACAAGGCTCAGGATGCAGCCTCCCCTGGGCTTGGAGGGTCACAGATCCCGTACCTGAGTCTCCCCTGGGTCAAAAGGTCAGCAAGGGGACAGGCATCCTGCTCAGGGGGCAGCAGCCCGGGGACTAGAAGGACACTTTGAACTCGGATGATATTTCAATCAACCACGTTCCGCAGACGTGGCAGGAAACGTCTGTGGCCCAAGACACAAGGCAGGCCTCAGTGAAGGTCAAGGGTTTCACAGTGCTCTGTGACGCCACACTAAGGACCTGTTTCTCAGTGAGCCCCTGGCTCTCCAGAGGTGGCTGAGCTAAAACTGGTAGAAAACTCTGAAGACATCTCCTTCAGGAAAAAGAAAATTCTGATGTGGCGCCATCTGTCTCTTCATCTAGCCATTGACCAGAGACGAATGACTCTCCGCTCCACCCCAGGTGCCTCAGGCACACTGTGCGCACCTGGGACTGCCTGGGGCTGGCACCGGGCACCTGGCACAGACTCAGGTGGGTCCCTCAGCCCCGGAAGTGTCAGGCCAACTGTCTTCATAGCCACTGGGTGAATCAGAGTACAGCCTTAGGTGAGCTGTGAGGGGCAATTCTTTATGCGAAAAATGCTCTCAACACATTTTTCTAGGCACAACTACATAGTCAACAGGCTATCCACATGGTTTTTTTTTTTAATTGTTCTAAGACAAGGCCTTTGAAAGGACAATTTTATAAAAGTTTTGGGTGCCATTCCCCACTGATTTTTCACAAAAGCATCTTCTCCAAAGACTGCATGACTGTGTTCTTTAAGCTTCAAATGCGGATCCATTCAGGATGACTCCATTCACCATATTAGGGAGCTGCAAACAGAGCCCAGCTGTGGCCGGTGGCTTGATTAACACCAGATCTTCCCAGCTTATTACTTACAAGAAGAGTCTTCGTTGCTTTTATTGCAACCTGTATAGTATAACCTGATTTATTGTTAGCTAGGCCTGGCCACTTTTCTTAGAACCTAATTCATTAAGCCAATATTATTGCGGCATTATTAAAACCCTTTAAACCCTAGACAACTAATACCAGGGTGGGTTATTGTGGGGGGGGAATTTCTAGTAAATAATTCAACATTAATGAGTACTGCATGTTTCAAAGGTTTCAGGAAGTAGTAAAATGGGATTATTGAAGTCTCCCTCTTAAAATACTGGGGTCCTTTAACAAAACCAATACTCTGCTGATGTTATTTTTTAAACTATTTCTGGCTATTACCATTGACTGAAAACACGCTGTAAAACCTTCTGGAATCTGTTATTACAATTTCAGATGCATTTATAAATGTCTTAAAATTTAAGGGAGGAGAAAAGAAGACCCATGTACAAATTTAAGATTTTTTTCCCTATGCAAATATGAATCAATGTACTTTAAAAAAAATTAAAGGCATGGTGTTCTAAAAGGCATCTGCCTATGCATTTCCCGCAGTGACTCCCTGCGCTCACACAACGCCTGTTTAGTGAGCACCTATTAGATACCCCGCACTGGAGGCGGGGCAGAGAACAAAACCGAGTCCCTGCAGCCTGGAGCTCTCTTCCGGAGGAAGGAAAGAGTAAAAGAGCAAATATAGGGTGTGTTCTGGAGTGACAGACAGGGATAGGGAAGCAGGGCAGGTAGCAAGGGGCTTCTGCAGCTGGTGGGAGGGGCTGCCCTTTTTCACAGTGTGGCCAGAGGCAGCCTCTCTGTGCTGGGACACTTGAACAGACACTGGGAGGAAGCAAGGGCATGCACCCAGGCAGGCCTCTGGGACAGCCTGTCAGGCTGGTGAGACGGATCGAGGTGTTCGTGTTATTAAGTGTTAGTGGAATGAGATGATTCTAACGGTCGATCAAGGACTCTGGGCCAGATAAGGCGGGGAGCGAAGACCTGAGGTAGGTGGGAAAGAGGGAAATGGCAGGACGGATGGATTTGTGGCCTCAGCTGGGTGGACGATAGTGGGAGTCAAGGTTTAAGAAGGAAAGAGGGTGTGGCCAAAGAACGGGACGCCTGAAACGAGGCTCTGGAGCTGCGGCAGGCACTGATAATGACCGCACGACCAGCCATGGTCAGTGGTAGGTCTGGGGTGGGGTCATGGACGTGGTGGCTGAGGCAGAGAAGAGAACAGGTCATCAGAGGAGCGGAGACCAGTGATCTGGGAGGATCATCCGGAGAAACAGAAATCACTGTGCTCTGGCAGACAGGTGGGGGGCGGGCAGTGGCGTACTCCAGGGCCTGAACTCTCACGGAATGGGGAGGCGTGAGCCAGAGATGGGCAGATGGCCGCAGGCGTGGCCTGACGGTGGGCGAGGAGACAGCTGTAGGTTGGAGCGCAGTGGGGAGGGCGAGGGGCTGGAAGCTGCCTTGAAGAGCCAGCACCAAATTTAATGGTTCAGGGAACTGGGGGGTAAGCTGATGTGACTTGGGGAGAAGAAGAAAGCACTTAGAAAAGGAAGATAAAAGGACCTCTCAGAAAGGAGGCTCAGCATGTAGGGAATTTTACCGACTTCGAAGTCCATCGACAAAGTTGCCAGGAGGGGAGGTGTGAGGAGGGGAGGTGTGTGGAGGATGGAGGTTTACCGGCTCCCCGGCTTCCTGTGATGAGAAGCATAAACAGGGATGAAGCTCTCACTGAGCCTAGTTCCCATGCTCCCCGCTCAGCTGTCGGGCGAGGCGATGAGATTGTACGAGGGAGGAGTGGGGTTCCTGCCGGATGGAGCTTGCGGCCTCCACCTTCACTCCAGCTGATGGCAGGGTGGAGGCAGAGGGAAGGCCTATGGGGCTCTGAAGCCCCCTCTTTATTTTATAAATTAAAAAGCCAAGAAAATTAGCATGAGCCTGTTTTTACGAGAGTCTATAAGAGCCACAGATGATAGTGAAATATAAGTACACGGTCAAAGCCCAACGAATTAATGGAGGCCAAGACAGCAAGAAGTCACCACGCTGCTAGCGCTGGCTCCAAATATGTATTTACCAACATCTCCATGCGCAGAGATACAACGGAATGACCCATCCCCTCCAGAAACAGCTAAACTGTGAGCGCGGAGGCGTGGGGGTGGATTTAGGGGTGGAGAAGGCTGGAGAGAGTCAACCCAGGCTGAGAGGAGGAGTAAAAGGAGCCACATCACCTACTTCCTACCTGTGTCGGCATGGACAGATCTGAAAAAGAGAATTCTGAGCTAAAAACCGAGCTGTGGAAGGACACACCTAGCACGATCCCACTCATACAAAGACATGGCCATGGCGGTGTGTGGTCGGCCTGGGCCCTGCAGTTCCCCGAGCACCGGTGAGGATCATCCGTGCATCGGAGTAGAGGGGACGTGGCCTGCTGAGGGCCCCGGTGTGCCCACAGGAAGACGGGACATATAGGAGACATGCTGGAACCCAGGAGTGCGGCAACTTACTCTGGAACTGCTGAGGTGGAAGGGACTCCAAGGTCACACAAGTCACCAGGGACGTGGCTTATTCCGGCACAGGGGAGCTCATTATCACCACCCCCTATGTAAGAAGTTGGGGTGGAATGCTTTTAAAGGCAGATAGGGCCCTGGCTGGCATAGCTCAGTGGATTGAGTGCGGGCTGGGAACCAAAGTGTCCCAGGTTCGATTCCCAGCCAGGGTACATTCCTGGGTTGCAGGCCAGAAGCCCCAGCAACCACACATTGAATCTTTCTCCCTCTCTCTCTCTCTCTCTCTCTCTCTCTCTCTCTCTCCCCCTCCCTCTCTTCCCTCTCTAAAAATAAATAAATAAAATCTTTAAAAAAAAAGGCAGATAGGACTCCTTTTCTCAAACACAATCTTATGTAGAAATGGAAGGAAGAAAGGAAGACAGAGAGGAGAGAGGGAAGGGGAGGGAGAAAGGGAGGAGAGTAACAGAGGAAGGAAGGGAGGGAGGGAAGGAGTGAAGGAAGAAGGAGGGGAAGAAGGAGGGAAGAAGGAGGGGAGGAGGAAGAAGGGGAGGGAGAGATGGGGAAAGAGAAAGAAAGGAGAGGAGAGGAAAACGGAAAAGGGAAGGAAAGACACATGCACAGTGGTTCTGGCTAAAGCAGGGCAGGGCCACCCCACACAAGCCACCAGGAAACCCTCGGCCTTCCCTGTAACCTGCTACAGAGGACCCACTGAAGGGAACACTCTGGATTCTTCTGAACACTCACCCGCAGCAGCTGTGACAGCAGAGCAAAGATTTCCTTGTTTATTTGCTGGCTTTTGCCACACAAATCAGAACCACACCTCTGCTGATTGCTCTCCTTTTCAGGGAGAGGGTTGCAATCTCGTGAATTGTAAGCCGGTATCTCATGCCCAAATACATCTATTCCACTCGAGGTTTCGTGGCCTGTCAAAAACGTCAAGCACTGACAAGAATAATATACCGGACCCTCGCGGCTGGCATGCACGAGGCCCTCATCATTCAGAGAAAAGAATCTGCACTTAAATGTCAATTATGGAGATGACTTCTCTCCTACCTGCAGACTACGGCTAAAAAACCTGAAGCTCAAGAATTTAGCAAGAACTTTGAGGAAATTTTGTATCCATTTCCACATGGGCCTGCATTGTGCTGATTTGCGCACAGACCAGTGTACAAGGTGATGATCACCTTAGCCAAGCAGAAGCAAAATGGGTTTCTCATGAATACTACCATGGTGGGAAGAAATAGATTTTATGGAACTTTCTAAATATTTTAAAGGTTTTTTTTACATATTGAAGTCATTAATAAGCTCAAATCTTAAATCGCAAATGTATAAAATGCATTAACTATCTTTTCCCAATCCGTGACATCCAAGCAACTGATACACTCAAGGTACCAAAGGAATTTCACTTTCAGATTTGGCCACAAGCAAACTGAGAGTGAAGGCAGACAACCTGGATGATACACTGTTCATGGCTGTTCCCAACATGAACTTGAATCCAAACTCCTAATCTCGGACCGTTCTCCAAACCCTGCTTCAAGTCAGTGCCTCCTCCCTCTCCCTCTCCTGTCCCCCAACCCCACCCCCTCCCCCTCCCCCTCCCCATACAAAGGCCTCCTCCAGCCAGATGGCTGCCTCCCAGGGCTCTGGAGAACTGCGTTCTTATCCTCATAAATTGCCCTGAATTTCTGAGACATCGTGGAACAGTCCTTTTAACCCCCAAGGGCCCCAAGTGCTTGGGAAAAACAGGGAACAAAAAAAACACTATCGACCTCAGAAGAAAGTTCAAAGGCAAAATGACCGGAGACCACAGACTGAGGAGTCATCTTTGGGGAAGAGAACTATTCTTCCGCCATCTACACTGCCCCTCCTGCTTTAATCCACATCATCAATGCTCTCAATTGCACGACAACAAACTCCTGGAAAAGCAATTGCATATAAAAACACGAAGACGACTATGTCCACACCCTCTCCGTCCCCCTGGTTACAGAAAACCGACGGAATGCCCCCACCGCCTCTAAGTCCTTTGAATTTCTTCATCTTGCAACAGCTGCTGGTCTTGAAATAAAAACCCACTGAAGGCAAGAAACGTGTGACAAGTCTGAAGGCCACGGGCAGGACTGCACTCTAGGCCACCCCCCAGGGGCTCGGAGGCAGTGGAACGCCACAGCCAAAGGGGGACCGGGTTGGAGGATGCTGCCTAGTCCGCCCGAGTGGACTCCCAAGCACAAACCCTTACTCATCGCTCAAGGGGAAACAAAGGACTACTTTCTAGCTCGTTCTGTAGCCTGAGAATTTGAAAATCCAGAACAGAAGGAAAAAGAAAATCAACATCCGGGTAGTCAGATGTCACGTTAACCCCGAGGGAGGGGAGACGGGGCCACCCTGTGGGGTCAGGGGAGGCCCAGGAGCCCTGGGCACCCCAGGGCTGTGCTGCCCCCTCCGGGATCCCCCCAAGTAGCCGCCAGTCAGGCAGCTGGGCAGTGAGACGCATGTCACTTGGACGCTTTATAAAAGCTGGAGGGATTTTCCACATGGAGAATGTCATTGTCCACGAGGAAGCCGGTGTAGGTGGGTCTTGGCTTCCCTGCGCGTTTTCTCTAGGTCCCTCAGCGTCTCCCGCAAAGGCTCCCAGGGGCGACCTCAGGAGCCGATCTGGAGAGCCCTGCCCTTCCCAAACCGGGGTCTGCACCACGACAGACACAGCTCTGAAGCTGCCTCCCCGCGTCCCACTCGGTCTCAGTGTGCACTCCACTGAGAGCTCGGCCCCAGCAGGGTGTCACTGTCAGTCCGCTCTCCGGCTTCACTGGAGTAAAGGCAGAAGGAGGTCCAGAGACAGGCAGGTTGGTCAAATCCCCGGGAGCCCGAGGTTAGGATGAAGCCCGGGACAGTGGGCCCTGTGTTCCCAGACACTGCCCCAGTGGAATAAAAATTGCGTCACATAAAATAAACTCGGGGGGCCGAGGACGGCCGGCACCCGTGCTCAGCAAATCCCAGGCCACACGGGCCACGTGTAAAACCTCAGCAGAGCATAAACGTGTGGACTCAGTGCCAGTCCTCCAGCCACTGTTGTATGGGTTACACAGAGTTCCTCACAAGCGAAACAAGCCGCTTGTATATTTCTTAAACAGAGACGGTTGTGTGATCCTGTAAATACACCCCAAACTACTGAATTTATACATTACATGGGTCAATTTTGTGGCACAGAAATTATGTCTCCATGAAAAAGCCACTCCGTTCCCCAGCCCAAATCCAAGCCACGTTTTAGGGCTTATTTCAATGACACATACACACATTTTCTCCATAGGAGTCAACAGTCTCAGAAGCCTACCTTCCACCATGAACTCTGGCTCTTAGTCCTGGAAAATTAACAGAATAAAGTGAAGTATATCAGCTAGGCTGCAAGGAGTATATCGAAGGCAGAGCTGGTAAAAGCAAACTTCAATCTAGAATATATTCTACACTTCATGACACATATAATACTTCTTGCCAGTGCCCTTGACCTCTAGCACCATATATTTAACTGACCCGCATGACCCCACATGGTATGAAATACATAAGCACTGAACCCTTCGCACTAATAAAAGCTTTGAGTACAATCGACATGCCTGTACTCGAGGAGCTACTGAGGGGACAGTGGGTGTGCAGTGAGGTTTCCTAGGGGTGCGACCGCTCTCCAAAATCTCTGTGCCCTTGGAGTCAGAGGTCACAACCTACCACCTGCTGAATGAAGCAGGGAGGCTAGTAGCTAATTTGACCCAAACGCTTTCGTAGAATTATGTTTGACAAGTAAAAGGAATGTGGTACTTAGCATACACTTATGCTTGCTGTCACACAGAAAGGTGCATGTACACACACTCACGTGTGTGGACCGCTGGGTAACATGTGCACATGAATCAGATGTGCACAGAAGGAGAACCTGACATCCAGGAGAACTCAACTTCTACGTTGGGGATCAGCCAGCTTTTTCTATAAAGAACCAGACAATAAATACAGGGTGGGGCAAAAGTAGGTTTACAGCTGTTCATATGGGAAACAATACAATAGCCAGTAAACAATAGTTCAGGAGTAAACTGTTTCACATACTCACAACCGTAAACCTACTGGCATTCGCCCCTGTGTTTCTGGCTTTGCGTGTGGCCGCATGTCTCTGTTGCGACCGCTTACCTCTGCTGCCGCAACACAAAAGTGGCCCTGGTTGACCGTGGCTGCTTCCAATAAAACTTTATTAATAAAAACAAGCAGCGAGCAGGATGTGGCTAGTAGGCCATAATTTTCTTTCTCCTGGTATAGATAAAGGAAGCATACACTCCTTAAGGAACAGTTACTTAAACCATTACGAAGGACTCTTTCTGGAGAATTAGAGGCGACCCTGTCTTCTTATGAAGTTATGAAACATAACTGAGGCCCCTGATGATTCAGTGTCTGCCGAGCACGTTAATGAATTTCATGCCGCGCTGTATGACGTAATGTCCACAGACACAGCAGAGGGCAGAAGGCTGGGTCCAGAAGGCCGTCCTTGGAGTCCCCAGCTCTGCTTTCTGTCCTCTCGCCTGCTGTCAGGCTGTGAGCTGTCACTCTGTCGGCTCTGTCTTCCTGATTACCTCTATCTCTAATTTGCCATTTCTGGTCTGCCCCAGGCCAGCAGCAGTATCTAAAGCAGGCCTGGCTGCAAAGGACGCGAAGTCTCTCCCGTGAGCACAGAACGTGAGCTTGCACTTTGTCACCTCCGTGCGGCTCCTCCACGGCCCTCTGGACTGTGTCCTCATTCTTCACTATTTTACACACTCGAAGTTGTTAGATAAATAACCTGTGGGTGAGATGTGACTCTTGTACGTGAACGTGCACCTACCTGCACACACACACACACAGACACTCATACACACACATCCGCGGCCGTTCGATTACTCAGCCAACAAATATTTCTTATGCCCCTGTGTGCCAGTCACTGCTCTAAGTACTTGGAACGCATTAGCGAACAAAAGATCAGAAAAACAGATACACACACACAAACAAAACCAGCTGTGAAGGAGCTTACATTTGAGCAGTGGGGGAGAGATCCTTAAACAAATCTACGAATCATCTTGGCCTAAAAGTGGGAACAGATTTAAGTCATGGCTCTTCTCTCTCTCTCCCTCTCTCTCTCTCTCTCTCTCTCTCTCTTTCTCTCCCTCCCCTACTCCCTCCCTCTTCCTAAGGACCTCTAAGTCACCAGGTTAAATGACTAACTTCTTTAGTTACAAAACGTCTAAATGCCACCCCCCTACACACAGAGACAATTAAAGTCCCTCCTCCTTGATAAGCCAGAATGCCCACTCACTCCCATTCTCTCTTCACATCCACTCCTGCCTCCTTCTTTCCCCGCGGTGGGCCCCCTTGGAAGCCAGAGTCCCTCACAGACTAGCTGAAAGGCAGGAGGCTGAGCAGACGACCTGGGATTCCAAGTGGTCAGCCTGTTCTTGAATCATTTAAAACTGCTTATGTGACTGTTAATGAGGCAATAAATTCCTGTGATCTGGGAAGTGACCCAAAAATCCTAGCCCGGGTTTCAGTTTCACCGAAAATGGACCACTTAGCAAAGTGCCAGTCCTCACAGTTTAATGAAGCTGGCTCTGCGGTCCCTGAGCACTTTGGGGACACAAAGGGCGAGAGCTTGAGGGGTGTCAGCAACATTCCGGTGCATTCTGGTGAGGGAGGCCCCACACACGCTGCGGAACCCAGAGATGGACGAACGGGAAAAACAGGAAGTGGCTGGGCCCCAAGGACCCCCCGGGAACTGTCCCAAGTGCTAGTGCTCCCAGAGCTGCCACTGCCGGACCCGCTGCGAAGCAGACCGCTGTTACAGAAAGAGCGTCACCCTGCCAGTCCAACATCGTAGAGTCCACATCTGTAAAGAATCGAAAAAAACCACATCCCTTCCCGGAGAAGATCAAGGGTCACTATGGCCATCATCAAGCGTTCGGACCGACCAGGACAAAACGCACACAAACAATGTTGACTCACTGTCTCGCCACGGGCCCTCATTGCCACACTCTGACCTCTTTGGTCCCCTGCGTAGTCCCCCCTCTTGTGGCCTACACTGTCTCCTTCCTGGGGACAGCGGACGGGTCTTCTCTGAAGAGCATCCTTCAGCATGAAGGCAAGAGCTAAGGAGTGGGACGGGGTGGGGGGTGGAGCTGGAATCCCTTCGGAGGCTTTTTCCTCCCCAGGAAAAGGTGAGCAGGGAATTCTGGCTCTGACTCCCTTCCCAGGCCTCCTCACCCGCTGTTCAGACCCTTCTAGGTCCTTCTGCCCTACCCAGTCCAAAGACGCCGATTCTTTAGGTTAAGGAAACCAACCTCCTGCACGCACACGCAGCACCCTGGGCTGCCAGGAGACCAGATGCACAAGTGTGGGAGGCCAGGCCTGGGAGGCCAGGGCTAGGCCTTAAAGGGGCAGGGAAGGCAGGACTGGGATTGGGTTGAGAGGAGTAGCAAGGGGTCAACCAAACTGTGCCCTGGCCCCGATAGCAAGGCCAATCACATTCAGCACTGAAGGGGCGGTTGGGCAGCAGGCTCCAGAAATCAGATGATGGCTGTAAGTGTCCGCAGGTGAGAAGGGCAGGAGTGGGCAGAGAAACTCCTCTTACTCGGGGCCCAGCTGCTTGTACCTGTCCCCTGCTTCCATCGGGATAGACGAAGCCACACACAGGCCTCCTGGAACATGATGGAGGCTCCAGGTGAGATCTAATTCTTATCCAGCTCAGGGGCACAATCTTCGGAATCAACTAGAGCTGGGTTCGAATCCCAGCTCTGATGCCGAATACACATGTGGCTCTGGTACAGTTAGTTACCTGCCCTCTTTGAGCTGTCGTTTGCTCATCCACAAAAACTAAACAATGGATGACTGTAGAAAGCACTCCGCATAAGTAGACACATAGTGAATGCTCAGAAATGCCCCCCCATCACTAGGGAACAGGCCAACAGCCACACACTATGCAATGTACTGCAACCCCTTCCTCATTCTTGGGGCTTGACTCTGCCCCCTGCCTGCCCAGCACCCTGTTCCTCTCCAGAGGACAACTCCTTTCCTTTGTTGACCGCCCAGGGCTCACGGGCCCCGCCCAGTCAGCGATAATTAACCTGAGAGGGCTGGGGGTGAGTCTTCTGAAGGCTCCCGCAGGGCTGCTTGCTTTCCCGTCCTTCCTGTGCCCCCAGTGACTTGTCACCTAAGTGTTGCAGGAGGAGGGGCTGAACTGGTAGGAATTTCGCTCTTTGCAGAAGACAGCTGCTTCCAGGGCAGTCAAGACCCAGGTGGCACTGTTTTGAAGGCAAAGAAATGAAGGGCAATTACGCTGCCATTAATCAACCAGGCTGCAAGGACTGAGCAGTGTTAGTTAAGACCAGGAGAGAACATTTAATGACATTCCTGAGTATTAGGAATGAGCAAAACACCCATTACGTTAGTAGGCAGCTAGGAGGTTGCTGGAAAGATGTCAATGGAGATTTCAAAGCCGCCCGGTAGAATTCAAGGTGAACTTAAAGGGCACTGCTACCACTTCCGCTGCAAATTAAAAACAAGAGAGGCCATCGCGGGTTCCCACACACATTGTTTCCTGTGCCTTGGTGGACGGGTAACAGGAGCCTGCCAAACTCTCCCGCCTCCTTCTGAGTGCCCAATAAATCTCCCACACGCCGTGCAGGAGATCTTCAGTTAAAAGATCTAGAGAGGTTACAAGTTAAGGATCTAAGAATAGAAAATGGAGAGTCCTGATGTTTTTTTAAAAAAATGCGGTAAAATGAGCATAACATTTAACATTTTGGAGCACGTGTAAGCACGCCGTTCAGTGGCGTGAAGCACACTCACACTGCCGTGTGCAACCGTCGCCACCATCCACGCCCAGAACTTGACCCCCAAACTGAACCCGTTGAACACTGACGCCCCACCCCGCTCCCCCAGCCCCTGGCAACCACCACTGTGCTTTCTGTCTCCACGAACTGGCCTGTTGCAGGTATCTCACGGAAATGGAATCGCACACTACGTGCCCTTGTGTTACGGGCTTATTTCACATTGCATAAAACCTTCACGGCTCGCCCATATGGCAGCAGGGGCCCGAATTTCCTTCTTTTTGAAGCTGAATCACATTCCACTGCGTGGAACTGCATTGAGACATCCATCCATCGATGGACACTTGGGGTGTTTCTGCCTACGGCGACTGTGAGTAACGCTGCTCTGAACACAGGGGTGCAATGCCTGTTGGGGGTCCCCATCTCCGGTGTCCTGCTTTCCTCTTGCATGCTGACCCTGCTTCCTTACTTTCCATCTGTCCTCTGATTAGTGCTGCCCCCAAATACCTGTTAGTACCACCAGGCTGGCTTCCCGTTGACACCCCTGGCCTATGTCTGGCCCACACCCCGTGGATTTCATTTGGAAGGACCCACATGGAAAACACAATGTCCCTCCAGGAGCTGTTCCTGAGCAGTGTGCTCCTCCTTCTCAACCTGCCTCTCAGCCCTGCCATTGACCAGCAAAACCAGCCCCGTGCGGAGGAGAGGCGGCTGGACGAAATGAAAGGCAGACACACCCTCCCAAAGAACAGCAAATGATGCGCCACACACAGAAGCCACTTACAGTGCCGCAAGCCAGCACCCCAGCCAGGACTCCACGCCATCTTGCACAAGCCCGGACAAGGACACCAGATGGAGGGGAGGGCCTCAAACCCTTTCTGAAGCCTGAGGGGGCCGTGGCTTCCAGAAGACACCGATGTAATGTTAGCAGTGAGGGGGCGGTGAGCAGGTGGTGGGGGTGGAGGAAGCAGGGGGAAGGTGGAGGGGCTAAAACAAACCAGGAAGGAAGGTTAGACTGGGCATACACTCCTCCCATGAAGAATTTCCCAGGGCAAAAGAAAAATTAAAACAGCGTGCCCACCTCTGCTACACAGAGCCTAAAGAAAGAACCTACTTCAAACTGCAAATCTGGATCTGGGGCGTGAACAGCCACTAAGAGTGAGGGTCCCCCGTTCCGTCCTGAAATGTCACACCTGCCTCTCACCTTACCCCATGTCATGGCGAATCACCTGCCTGAATGAACTCAAGGCAGTTCAAAGAGAGGTCTACGTACACCCTCTTCCAACCAGCAACCCACGAGCACCCTCGGCCGAAGGTTCCACCCAGTTCACACTCACACACCGACTGCACCTCCCAGTGGGCACTGCGGTGTGAGCACAACATCTCAGCAAAATGCCCTGCGTTCCCTGCACACGTAAAAAGCGTGCCATGTATCACATGCTCTGCGTCATTTCACTCCCACACATCACAGAACAGAATATGGTGAACCGTGCGTCATGGAGGTCTATCCATCTGCCATCTGCAGCCAGTCGTCACCTAAACTCTCACAGCTAACCAGGTCCCTGTAGAAAATGAAGTCCTTCCTCTGCAGCCTCCAACCAAGTGACAGTCCCCAAGCCCAGCTCCCGGAAACCTTGCCTCACGCAAGTGTCATGTATCCGCCCCAGGCAGCACCTGATCTGGGGACAGATGCCATGCTTTGGCAAATTTGGTTAAATTGTGTGAACCACATCGCAGACACAGCGTGAGTTAGGGCCAGATGCCCGTAGCTTATACACAGGCATTCAATTTCACTGGGCGTGTAACAGTCCTAGTAATTAACGAGTAAAATGAACACAAGATACCCGAAAAGAAAGCCTTACAGAGTAAAACTACAACTACGAACTCTTTCATTATCTTGGCCTACTTTAGAGATATATCAAGTAGGCCAAAAATTTGTGGAGGGTTTTTTCCTCCCATAAGATGGCTCTAGTAGTACTTAGTTGTCTTTAACTGTAGTCTAAACAATTTTGTTGAATTGTATTGTGACAGCTGTCATATCAGCATGCATTTTTTTTAATTATCAAAATTGGTGAAAAAATTTTTTTTTAAATTTAACAAACTGCAAGATTTCTTAAAGGTTTTTTAAAAGATTTTTTAATTTATTTTTATTTTTAGAGAGGGAAGGGAGGGAGAAAGAGAGAGAGAGAGAGAAACATCAATGTGTGGTTGCTGGGGGCATGGCCTGCAACCCAGGCATATGCCCTGACTGGGAGTCGAACCTGCGACGCTTTGGTTCACAGCCCACACTCAATCCACTGAGCTACGCCAGCCAGAGCTAAAATTGGTCAAATTTTATGGAGCCATTTTAATATTGAAGATGAAAAAAATATGCAACGTTTTTGGCATATTATGCTTTATTATTTCAAGAAAGGCAAAAATGCAACTGAAATGCAAAATAAAATATTTGTGCAGTGTACAGAGAAGGTGCTGTGACTGATCCAATGTATCAAAAGTGGTCTGCAAAGTTTCATGCCAGAAACTTCTTGCTGAACGATGCTCCACAGTCGGGCAGACCAGGTGAACTTGACAGTGATCAAATTGAGACATTAACTGAGAACAATCAACATCATAACCACTCAGGAGACAGCCGACATACTCAAAATATCCAAATCAATGAAGTTATTGGTGAAAATGACAAATGTGTCTTTTATTTTTATGGAAAAAACTAAATGAACTTTTTGGCCAACCCAATATTTCTGAATGCAAGTAAGAGGTTAAAAGGAACAAACCAGGACTCTAAGGGACCCTTAGTCCTGGTGCAAGCCCTCATTTTTTGCAAATGTTAGGCCTGAGACCCTGAAAAGAAATAGGTGACTCCCCATTATGACATGCTGTCACAGCAGTGAGTCACTCCAGTGACACCCGGCTGTCTGCTGCCCCGGTATGGGCTGCTCCCGGGGGCGCCCCCCTCAGCCCTGTCAGCAGGGCCGCTCCCGAGGGCCTCCCTGCCTTTCCTCACCTGTCACTCCCCTGACGGCTGTGACAGGACCAGATAGTCCTGCTCACCGCCACTCTTCGCTTCAACCTGGCTGCGGGTTCATGGTCGTGTCTCAGATAAAGGCATTCCTCCCGACTCAGGTTAGACCATCACTGAAAGCCACTTCCTCTCTGGAAGCCGCAAGTTCTTCAGGTCTGATACACTGTGTTTTACTGCCGAAAGTATTACCTTTGTCAAAACATAAATAGTCCTCTTTTATCCCACTGGTCTAGTGCCGTAAGGCCCTGGAAAGTGTACTCAGTAGGAAAAAAACGGCTAAAAACTGTCGATGTTTTGCAGTCATCTTAAAAGAAAAGATGCCAGATGCCAGACTCCGTCCTAGAAAATGCAGTGAAACACTGATTCTCGGGGTTCCCGAGGCTGAGCCCCTGACTTTGAGGGAGTGGGGGCTCGTGGGTTGCAGGTGAAGGGCTGCTACTATGTCTCCCTGAAAAGGGTGGACCTCTAGCAAATTCTCACAGCTAAGAGTTGGCAGGAGGCAGGGCAACCAGAAGGCAAGGGGCGAAATAAGAAAGCGAAGGCCACTAAGTCTATGTGGTAACCAATCTGATCATTAAGGCTCCTCTGCATTTGTTCCGCATGCTCTGATCGCCCAAAATGACAGCACTGTGTAAAGAAAGTCTTTTTGACTCAAACTCTCCCAACCGCTCCATCTCATACCGTGCGTGGGTAGGGGGCAAATAAAGAAACCTTATCAGTCCTGACCAGAGGCAGAACCTTAAGCTTAAGCATGCTTCTATTTTTATTTGTTCCCCACTTCAGTGAGATATCATTGATATCAACATTGTGTAAGTTTAAGGTATACAGCATGAGGATTTAACACACACACAGTGCAAAATGCTT
Organism: Phyllostomus discolor; assembly: GCF_004126475.2. Lineage (NCBI taxonomy): Eukaryota > Metazoa > Chordata > Mammalia > Chiroptera > Phyllostomidae > Phyllostomus > Phyllostomus discolor. The sequence continues at coordinate 13,308,694 of NC_040917.2, read as the reverse complement.
ACCACAATGAGGTTAGATATCCCTGCACTCTTGTTCAGAAAGAAGGTCCCCTGATTGTCCAAGGCTTAAGGGCTCACAGAGCTTGATTCTGTCCCCAGACCCAACATTGCTGTGACCACAGTATATTTTTTTTTAACTTCTAAAGAGTCTGACAGGAGAGGAATGAAGAAACACTGTGAGCGAGAAGGGATGGAAACTGAGAGATGAATGAGAAGGTGAAAGGTTGTCGCTACTCTTGGGGACGGGTTCTTGATCCACTGAAGGACGAACGGGGCTGGAATTGGGCCAAAAGATGATTTCCAAGTCCCCTTCCAGTTCTATGATACTCCCCAATTATTGATAAATACATGGGTTTTTGAAAACATGAACATGATGTTTAGGGACAAAGGAATGCCTGCTAAACTGTGCAAACCAGACCACCATCCCAAATCAGTTTCCACGAGAAACGGGAGCCACGGGAGTCAGGCTGCCCTCCGTCCTCCCCAGCTGCCTCTCCTCGTGCCGAGCTCACAGCCACAGCCTTGGCACATGCGAGGACTTCTCCTGGCCTCTTCACGCAAGCCAACGCGTCTGAGCACTGTGAGGCTGCGGGCTTTGAAAAGGAGCATGGCCCAGAGCCGGTGCCTGGCGGCCCTGGAAGAAACCCATGGCCGTTGGGCGTCTGGGCTGAGGGCAGCGTCTCGACCTTGGCGGGGGAGGAGAGGCCACTTCCCTGCATTTGTGAGCACCGGACACACACGGATACACACACACACATGTCATATACATTAAGATGTGTACACAAAGTAATACGTGTGCCACATAAAATAGGTATTAATGGTAAGACGCTCTTCGTCTAGACGCTTCCAGGATTTGAAGTTGCACACGGACAGCACCCAACTAACTCTCTGAACGGATCGCCCCCTCTGTCCCCAGCCAGGGCCACACATCACAATGACTGTTCCCATCTCACAGACAAGGCGGGAGACACCCAAAGGAAAGAAGGGACTTGCCCAGGGCCACCCAAATATGATAACCACAGACGACTTTGGGACACACTGGAGAAGTGTTGACTACACACTGGAGCTGTTTTCTGCTTGACTGGGCTGTCACATAAGTGACAAGGTTACAAACGCCCTGCCTCACACCGGCACCCGGGTGCGAGCGTTCACGGTCAGTGCATCTGCGGTTATCCGATCCCCAGTGATCTCTTAAAGAAGACCCTCTGTCCTTGTTTAAAAGCCAGAAGCATTTTAAAATGTTTATGATCCTTGATCTTTTTTGTTCTGGACATCTCAAGCAATTGTAAACAATTACCCCTCAGGCAACAGGAAACCCACAACAATGAAGTACCGGAGCAAATGCCTAGGTTACTAGACACGGTCCTGACTCCTCTGTTCACTACAAAATGACTTCACAATGCAGTCTATTTCATCAGCCGATGCTAGCGTTTCAAGCAAAGAGAAAAAAAAGTGTTTGGCCTGCCTCTGGTAGGACATGTGCTTGACTTGCTTTATTCTTGGGTTTGGGGTGAGAGGAAGGTGAGATCCAAATTTATTGTCCTGGTTCCCCTTATGATCAGTGGGACCCCATGGATCCCCACAACGTCCAGGAGCTAAAGGTGAGTTTCAAGGTAACTCCCTAGCCTCTATGAGGAGGGTCAAGCCCATGGTCTTGGCCACAATAGCCAGAGCTTCTGCAATGAATGGCTGGGCTGACTGGCATGGTCTCTCCCATTGGGCACTCCTCAATCACGGCTACATTCAGGAGCATCTCAGACGAAGAAAAGGGAAGCTGGCTTTTATTTCCTGTTCTCCCAGTGTCTTTACTCGGGCAAGCCCTTTTCTCCTTCACTGCCTTAGTTTTCCCAATCACAATAGGTACAATTCTCTTGCAAAATAGGTCTATAAGAAAAGAGTATCGGTAAGGCTACACTAGATGATTTTTGCTGATTTTTGTTAAAGGAGTAAAACTCCTGATCTATACCAGCCATTAAGTTTGTTATATTGAGAAAAGGCATCTCAATGGTAAGAACAGAAGAGGTGATGGTGGGGGGGCGGGAAGAGGCTTCTTTATGCACAGAAACATAGTAAATTTTTGTTACTATTGATAAAAAATAAAGAAGGGAAGATGCTGGACTTTGAAAGGCAGGAGAAAGGTCCTGTACGATGCCAACGATGTGACGTTTGGGAGGAGCCAGAACCATGGAGACAGTGCCAAGTTCAGTGGTTGCCGGGCGTGAGAAAGGATGGAGGGGTGAGTCGGTGGAGCACAGGGGATTTTTAGGGCATTAGAACTATTATCCTGTATGGGACTGTATCACGTGTCATCAGGCATTTGTCAAAACTCGAGGAATGTATAATCCAAGAGTGAACCCTAACGTAAACTCTGGGCTTTAGTTAACAATAACGTATCACTATTGGTTCATCAGTTCTAACAAATGTACCACAGGACGGGAGACGTCGATAATAGGGGATGCTGGGGGTGGGGTGAGGAGGCACATGGGAACTCTGCATTCTGCTCACTTTTTCCCGTGCATCCAAGACTGCAGTTTAAACATACAGATGCATTAATTTTTTTAAGATGGTGGAGGGATTTTGACCAGGAAGCCCTGGGTTCCAGCTGTGCACCTCTGGCCCAAAGGACACGGCAGTGTGGGTGGTCCGTGAGTGCTCTGAGTTCCAGTCTCTTGTCTGGAACGAATCAAAGTAACAGCAGCTGATTTAATGCACAGGGCTGACCATCACAACAATCCAATGAAATAATATATACATGCATGAGCACCTTGTGAAGAGCAACATCCTGAATAAATTCAGGGTATGGTTATTTCTAACAATGCAATGTCATTGCATTATTCTGAAAAGCTCTTATGGATTGATAGGATCCAATATAGTTTCTGAAGTGTTAATAGTAGACAAAATGATAATGCTGAGCCTGTCTGTTTTTTTCATGCTCCTAAATCATCCCCATGGAAGGACCCACGCCTAAGCTAAAATATCCGATTTAACGCAACCCTCAAAATCTCCCACTCACATACTTTTCAAAGCCACAGGGTTGCCTCTGCACGTCCACTCTTTGCTTCTCCAGCCCGACCTCAGAAAGGGGCCAGCGAATCTGTACGTCGTGAGTCACAGTGTTAAAGTCATGCACAAAAATCCTGGGCAATGCCCTGCAGTTCTAGTCAGGGGTCACCCCCAGTGATTTGTGGGTACCCTTCTGTAAGAAGGACAGGTGTTGCGTGAGATGCAGACACGCGAGACAAAGCTCAGAGATCACTGAATATTCCATAATCCACACAGAGGAAAACATTTGATCAATGTTTACTTTTGACTTTGGAAAAAGCGTAGTAATTATTTTGCCAAGCACGGAAGATGTAATAACAAAGCGAGCTCGACGATCATTTTGAAAAGTCACTCTACGCCAAGTCGCTTTCACGGCTCTCTGTCAGGCCTGGCACGCGGCCAGCGCCAAAGGCTTCGTGAGGAATGCTGAGCAAGAAGTGGCCCAGCAAAATGCCACATCGTCACCCGCTCTTCCGCAGGCTGTTGTTTGTACAAAATGACGACAGCTGTGAACAGTCTCCAGTCGGGGAGTACGGCAGACGAGTACACGAGGGCAGGGGTCCGCCAGGGCTGGGTGAGTGAGTCGGCGAATTGGAGCTGCACGTGCCATGAGAGAGCGTGAGTTTCGCTCTCTGTTGCTTGCACCCTGGGAGTTATAACTTAAAGGAAATAAGATGCCCAGGGCTATACTGAATGTACCTCCTTGGGTCTAATCAAACTAAAACCCTAGGCCTCAAGAAAGCTTGTCAGTTTGGCCCATCCTAGCTAAGGGTCCTTATGATCTCCAGAGCCAGCCACACACACCTTCAGCTCTTCCTGGTTGCCCACCCTTGCACCCTGCATCTCTCTCACTGGCCTATGTGTAGACCTGTTTTTTTTTAATTTATTGATTTGAGAGAGAGAGAGAGAGACAGAGACATTGATTTGTTGTTCCACTTACTGATGCCTTCATTGGTTGATTCTTGTATGTGCTCTGACCAGGGATCAAACCCACAACCTTGGCGTACCAGGATAATACTCTCATCAACTGAGCTACCCAGCCAGAACCCGATTTTTAGACCTTTCCAAGGCTCTCATCTCTTTCAGCGAAGACTGTGGTTCTGCCAGATGTTCTGACTTGCAAAGAAAAATACCATCCTCTCCTTGTGTCTCCTGACACCTCCGAATGCATTTTCCTGGAGAAGAATTCCCGTAGACTCCCTTTGGTACTGCGTCTCTCCCCCACCCCACTTATATCCCCAAGCTCTTTCCTCCAGTGCACGATTCTTCACAAATCTTAGATCTTCCCTCCTAATCCAAATATCCCTACATGCTTCCTATTTACAAAAGTACCCTTCTTTCTATGAAGAAAACACAAACTTTTTTTCCTGGTCTCAGGCAGGAACAGTTGCCCTTACTATTGAGAAGCCCCTTTCTCTTCACCTGGTTTCGTTGGTCCGTCTCACCAGCCCATGTGAGATCTCAGGGATGACAGACCCACTGGCAGGCAGGGGACTAAAGGTATGCACAGTTTATGGAATTTTTTATTTTTTTTATTTTTAGAAAGAGAGAGAGAGAAACATCAATGTGCGGTTGCTGGAGCTGTGGCCTGCAACCCAGGCATGTGCCCTGACTGGGAATTGAACCCGAGATGCTTTGGTTCACAGCCCACGCTCAATCCACTGAGCCACGCCAGCCAGGCCGTTTATGGAATTTTTATCTGCACCTTTCACCCTGGAACTCTAATGCGGTTGCCAGAGTCTCCCAAACATACTCATTGAACTCTGACAGCCTTATGGCCTTATGGAGTCACAGCAAAGTCCCTGCTGTGAACGGTCAGCACTCGGAAATGACCATCCTGAGCTCCGGGGCTACCCCAGCCTGGGCCACCATCCTCAGCTCGGGAGTCAAGCAGATATTAGTGATCAAGTGGTTCTATCAGGTTGCACAGCTCCCAGAATAAACAGGCTGGGGGCAGGTGGCTAAGCCCCGGAGGGACCCTCAGATTGGTGCTGGCGGAATCCTCCCCTTCCTTTCCGGGAGCTTCCTCTTCCTTCGTCTTGCTGAGACTAAGTGGAATTCACACCTGTATTTGCCAGTCATTCCTCGTATTGTCTTTTTCCCACAACCACTGACAAGTGTTGGTATTGATTAATTGATTTGTTTTGTCTTATGGCACCCTGCCTTTTCTGTGTACTTAATAAACATTTGCAGGACTGACCCAGAGTCAAACCTAGTATGCTTAAGCATCTCCCGGATCTCAGAGTTCTTAGTCCTCGTGACGGAGGCGATAGGAACCAAAGGGAGAAACAATAGATTTGCCTCATCTGTACTTTTAAATGCATCAAGGTCTGACGCCATTGTAACCTGGAAAGAAGGTGGAGTGTAATCTGTAATATTTGAGACATTAGCTTGCTTAAAAGTATTGAATCCCATGCCTGCCTCATATTTTAAGGCCATTGAAGACAGAAAGACCCTTGGTCAGGTGGCTCAGTTGGTTGAGTGTCATCCTGGGCACCAAAAGGTTGCAGGTTCGATCCCAGGTCAAGGAGCAAACAGGAGGCAACCAATAGATGTTCTCTCTCTCTCTCTCTCTCTCTCTCTCTCCAATAAACATATCCTCAAGTGAAGATTTAAAAAAAGCTAGAAAGATAAAACTCAGTGGCCATTCTATGTTAGCAGTTTTCTTGTTTTAGGTTTTAACCCTATTCATCTGAAAACCTTTCAATGGCTGGCCAGAAAAGTGACAGGTGGCAGTCGGAGGCCAGTGAGTTGTGCTCTGCTGCCCAGGCACCTGCCACGGAGCAGCCCCGAGTCAGGCCCTGGGTCTGGAGGAGCCGATGGAAAGCGTCCGGAACCAGGCCCTGGGGCAGTGAGTGGCCAGCCTCTGGAGTGAGGGCCTCCATCCTAGACCGTTGAGGAAACCAAACCCCCCTCGCCGCCCAGCCCCCAGCACTCAGAAGTTTTCTGCTCTTCTGCCTCACTGGGTTGCCGGCTACGCTCCCCAGATTTTCCTGGGCCTCTCCCACCCCCCCACCTCCCTCTTTCCAAATCAAAGTGCAGGCCCGGTTCCCTCCTCTGAGCTTCTTCATTCCCCAAGGTGGTATTTAGGTGATTAGGCTGTTTTTTCTCAGCGGTGCCCAAAACAAACTGCCTCCTTTCTACTCTCCGGCCTCAAGCTCAGAATAAACAGATCAATCAACCCTGAGGGCTAGTAACAACCTCTAAAACGGCGCAGACAATGAGCCCTCTGGGCTTGCCAGACAAGGAACTGTCAAGGCTGTTAGGCCCCCCTCGATGCTGCCTCGGAGTTGGCTAGAATTTTAGAATTCCTAGAGCTGGAAGGGGTCTTAGTTCAACATCTTCCTCCTACAGGTAATAAAACAACGGCCTCGCCTTTGAGATCCTTTCGCAACACAGAATGGAAGACGGTCTGTCCATTTTCAAGCAGGTTTCCAGATTTATTTTCCTCTTGTTGAACAGCAAAGCACGAAACAACATGGCAGCGAGATTCTAGCCAGGGAGCACGGGAAACCCACGTCGCCCTGACAGGCTGAAACCATGCATCACCACCGCGTAGCGGAGCCGATGCGCCATCCAGACGAGGGCATCCATCACCTGGCCTCCGGGGTCCGGGCCACCGGGCGCCGGGTTCTTAAAGGAACCGTGCCAGAAACAAGCGCAACACAGACCACCTTGTTCCCTTGAAGGTGATAGCAGGATCCTTGAGCTAAGACAAATGCCCCACGGACACCACACTCGTATTCATCCTGCAGCATTGCATCAAAGGTAGCCATGATGCCCAATGGGTGTGGCGACGCTGGGCATCGAAACCAACACAGACACTGCCAGATGGTTCTCTGTGTCTGGGTATTTTTTTTCAAGGGGCTGAAGGAGACAAATGAATCATTACTTAATAAATGCAGGGGTAGGAAATAGTGTGTAACTGGTTTTTGCCCCAAGCAAATTCTATCAGAGAAAAAATAAATATCAGAAGTGGATGAAAGTTCAACAGGGGGCTAGAAATCACTGAGGTGGGTGTTTTCATCTTGGACAAAAAGGTGGGAGAATTTTTCTACTGAGCCAACGTGAGTTTCGTTGGGGGGCTGGTTTCCTAACTGGGCAGCAGCCAGGGAACCAAAACGCTCTCTGGCTGAGCGGTCTTCCTGGCAGCACAGCCACACACCAGCCTGGTGACATGAAACAGGCCGTGGTCCCGGTAGGGGACACATGCTACATAGTCCACAGTCATGTCGGGGGTACTTACTCTGTTGTGGCAAAATCGACACAGAAGTCACCATGTCAACCCCTTACAAGTACACAGTTCAGTGGATTAAGCACCAATACATTCACGTTGCTGGGCAACCGTCGCCACCGCCCATCTGCAGAATTTCCCATCTTCCCCAAATGCACCTCTGTACCCATCAAAGAATAATGCTGATGGGGGTTGTAGTCAAATAATACAGGCACCTAGCGACATTTTACCATTAATGATATATTAGCACATGCATTCCGACCTTTCTAAAGAAATAGAAAATGACTTCACTGAAACGTAGGGTATTTCTGCCACTTTGAAGGAAGGGAGTGGTAGGCTGGAAGGCAACTGGTGAGTCAAGGTCGCCGCACAGACCAACAGGCACTGGCACCAAAAGCAAGAGAAATAGTGGTCGAAGCACACAATAACCACCTTGAGCCTGACCAGCCTCACAGCCGGCGGAGAAGAGTGTGAGACCCCGAGAGACGGGTCGCCTCTCCCTGCCCAGTCAGGTCTCACTCCTCCACGCACATGTCCACTCATTCGTTTATTTAACAAATACACATTCGATGGCTTCCGTGTGCGGGCTAAGCCCTGGGTGGACTGTAAGCTCCTGAAGGCAAGCGCTGCCATCAGTCCCCCTCCCCCTGACCCCAGGAGCTTTCCATCTGGCCAAGGGAATAGGATACTACATCACGGAGACCTAACAGCTGGTACAGGAAGGGCAGGGGCTGGCAGAGTGCAGGGGGCGGGGTTTAACCCAGGCAGCAGAGGTGGGTCCTGAGAAACGGTGTCTGTGCTGAGAACTGAGTACAGAGTGGGAGCCGGCCAGCGGGAAGCGGGTGGGGAGGAAACAGCCACGTGCAGGTAAGGAGGTAAAGAGAGCTCACTCGCCTGGGAGAAGTGGCAGGAGGTCCATTGCCCTGGATTGGAGCGGGGGCATTGGGGAAGGGGTCAGGGGCCCACTCGGGAGGGGACTCAGTCACGTTAAGGGGTTTTAACTGTTTCCTCAGGACAACGGGGAATCACCGCAGGTTCAATCAGGAATGTGGCCCCTGTAAAACAGGAATCGCAGTCCTTGAACCATCACGCACAGACATTTAGGAGAGGTCGCACACTTCGTGTCTGTTGAACACTGGCCAGATACAAAGATGCTCCTCCAAAGTGATTTCTGGTGGCGTGAGACTTTCTCGGGCTCTGTGGTGTGGGTGTTCGCCCATCGGGGGCCCGCTCTACAACACAGGCCTCTCGGCCTGTGGGTGGCACGGCAGTCATTGCTACTGGGCCCCAGTACTGGGGCTTTCCTCCCCTTCCAGGACACAAAGTGGACAAGGTCCTCCAGCTTCCCACGCAGTTGGCATTGAATCCTGTCGCTTCTGGGCTGAAGCATTTAAAAGCCAACATGCAACTCCTCAGTCCCACTTTCCCTGCCTCAGTGCACCCCGGAGCCTCATGCTGACCCAGTGTGGGGTGGTGGTCATGAGATCAAAGCAGCTTGGAGACTCGGGAGGCACCTGCCGTGGATAGGCACCTGGACCCAAGTAAAGCCAGTGGCACTTGGGTGTTTCCATGACTTGACCTGGCTTCCCAGTACTCCTCCGTCTCACGTACCACCAGCACTGCTGGAGACGGCCTCGCAAGGCAGAGAGAGCACGGAGCTTGTTGCCAGAAGAACCGGGTTCTCGTCCTGGCTCTGCAACCCATTGGCCCTGGGACCTGGGGCCAATCTTTCCACCCCTCCAAGGCCCTTTCTTCCGTCATGGGGAGCACTGTACTGGCCGCCTCCCCCAACCTTAAGAGTGGGTGTAAAGTTTCAAATGAGAAAGGAAAAAAAATGTATGTGAAAAATGTGATCCATTGTTCATTTCATCACTTCCTAACCACTGCTAATGATAGTATCCTGTTGGTGGGGGGAGGAAGAAATTAAATAGGATTTTTTTTTAATCTTCCCTCTTCTCAAAAACAAAAGGTAGGGAGAGGAGGAAGACTTCTGTATTTATGTAGATTAAAAATCTCATTTTGTGGCTCAAGCAATTTCAGGTTTTTTTCGAAAGCTCATGTGAAAGTTGATTATCACATGCAGGCTCAGATAATTTCCCCAGAGAGCGAAACAAATTAAAATATATTTTTTAACTCTAACAACCTGACACGGGCCATCAGTGGGGACCCTTGGTACACGTTCCATCACAAGCTTCAATCAGAAGCTGGGTGCCCAAGCAACCTTTACCTGGCGGGAAGGGAAGTGGCAGAGTGACAGGCCAGGACGTGGGTCATTGGGTTCCTCCCGGTGCAGTGCCCACTGTCCCCAGACAGTCTTTCCCACTCTGGAGACAGACCCTGCTGTGCAATGCCACCTCCCCGCCCCGGCACCCACCCGGCCCACCACCTAGGAGGTCCTCAATCTGACACACCTAAAACCTCCCCCCCAATCCAGCTTGGCTGACTCTAATTTAGGGGCTCGTTTCCAGAAAGACCAGGCAACACTAACTCCCCCAAAGAGCAGACAGGGAAAACTGTTGTCACAGGAAGAAACACATAGGTGACCAGCCTAGGCCTCAGCCACAGCCTCACGAAGCACACACCTCCACACGGATGCCCATGAGAATACGCTCCAGACCTAGCGTGGGCCACCCTGTCCCAAGTGCGCTCCTTCTGAGCTGAGGTTAAGGTCAAGGGGAATGGAGACTTGAAGAGGAAAAATCAGGAGGGAAGAATGGTTCCCAACCTGGGAAAAGCCAGTCTGGCTTCCCTCTCACACGTCTGCTCTTCCCGAACCTCTAAACACACTCTTCCCCCCATTGTGTCTCTCCCCCTGCAGCTTCGTGCTGGCGTGCAGACAGAAGCCCTGAGATCCCAGTGAGGACGGCACAGAAGTCAGTGTCAAAGGACTCAGTGCCAGCCTCGCTCTGATACTTGCGGCCTGTACGACACCAGGAGGTGCTCTGCAAATTGCAAGTGGCCGTGGGAACAGTAGCGGCTCTTGCAACCGATTTTCATTTGCTCTGCCGTCCACCCTTCCACACAGCAGCCTGCATGGCCTCCTACCCATCCCAGCCACCCCCACAGGCGTCTTCCTGCCCGTCAGCTCTGTCACCACCGTCACCACCGTCACCACCATCCTGAGGTGCTGCTGCCACCTGCACGTGCCGTGTAAGCACACAGCCTGTTCCCCACACACGCCTGTCCCTCCCTTCCTTCCCAGAGGCAGCGAGAAGCCTCAAGGTGCAGAGAGACAATATCTGCATGTCCCCCAGCTCGGAGCCCTTTCCGATTTTCACCATCACGAAGAGTAAATGCAAGGTGGGCTTTAATCAGAGTAGGGCCCTGAAACCACTAGGTCCACTTCCTGGTGGTGGGACCTGGGAAAAGGTCCCTGACCTCTGAGTGTTTCAGTTCCCATAGAACATTGGTGTGAGCCTTCCATGAGCTAAGATACATACAGTGCACACAGAAGGACGCCATGGACGTTCCTGCTGACGTTGCTGTTACAAGAACACGTAAGGTTAGTAGGTAGGAGAGCACACAGCCCTCCCACTGCTCAATGAGATCACTTAGGAAGCCTGTGAACCCAGAGAAATCTTACACCTGGTTCCTAAGGCCCACACATCCCCTCCTTGCACATAGAATGTCAGTATTAGTCAGGGCTCTGTGTATAGGAGACACACACATGTATCTCTTTGTATAAAAGAGTTATTATAAGGAACGAGCTCATGTACTTATGGAGGTTGGCAGGTCCCGAGGCCTGCAGGCTGAGCCGGTGGGCCCAGCACAGCCGATGGTGCAGTTCCGTCTGAAGGCCCACATGGGCACAAGACCCAGGAAGACCCTGTGTTTCATTTCTCTTCCGAAGGCAGAAAGAAAAATGCCCCAGAACAAAGACAGCTGAACAGGGGAGGGAGAGTTCCTTTTTCCTCACAGGAGCACCAGCCTTTCTGTTCTACTCGGGCCTTCACCTGATTGAGTGAGGCCCACTCACACGGAGGAGCACAATCTGCTTCCCTGAGCCTACTGATTGCAATGCTAGTCTCATCCAAAACACCCCCACATACACACCCAGAAAATGTCTGATCGAATATCTGGGCACTGGGGGCCCATCAAGTTGGCATACAGAAATTCGCCATCACAGTGCCACTGGCAGCATTGTTAGCTCCAAAACCCGTTGTTACCAGGCATTCCTCCCGCACGCTAACCACTCTGTGCTTCCGCAGCGCTCGCTGCATGTGGTTCACGCCACGCCAGAGCATCACCCGCTTCGCTGGAGCATCCTGGTCAGCCCCCTCCCTGTCCCATCAGAGGCGAGGACCACACTCTCAGGAGGATGGCTCTCAGACACCCATGCTCGAAATGGCTAGTCCTTCCTGGGCAACTGCTTTATCTTAAGGGCCCTAAGTCGAGTCACTGATCCCTTTACTTCCTTCCTCCCACTGTCCGGAAGGCCATGACCAAATCTGTAGGCCACTTCTAGAAAGAACCTCACACTGAACGGCCTATATTTCACGTACTGATCGTCCCTTCGATGGGAAGTTATCACTTCGACCCTCATCTTCCTCCATCTTCATTTCCTCACTCTGCCATTCTTTTCCTGTTCTACTGCATCTGGTTTAAAAAGACATTTCAAGTTTATTTTTGAAGGGGGCAGGTACATCAGTAAACAGGACATGATGTGTACACAATACACACAGGTCCCCACATAGGTCATTCCATTTTCCTCTCTCCGGCACCCAGCACCGTGTTACTCCCCCCCAACCACCCCTGAATTGGACTAATCTGCACTTCAGCAGCCTGTTGGCATACACCATGCCTGCTGTGTCCCAAATGTCCCAGGTGTCCATGGACAGCAGCGTGGTGATGGCTGGTGGGGGGTGGGGAGAGTGGGGAGAGGCTAAAAGGGGGAATAAATGGTGATGGAAGAAGACCGGACTTGGGGTGGTGAACACACAATACAACATACAGATGGCGTGTGGTGGAACTGTGTACCCGAAACCTGTATCATTTTGTTAACCGGTGTCACACCAACAGATTCAAGAAAAAAGAAAAAAGTCCTAGGTGGCACCAAACTTCCATATTTCAAAGACAAGACCACAGAGCTTTCTGTTCCTCTTCCCAGAATCCCAGGAATGTGGTGATACGTGACCTCGGGAACCGTCCTTCCCTGCCCGACCCTGGATCTTAGCCAAGACCCGGACGCGATGCCCTCCCCTAACCCGGAGGCTGGCTGCAACGGACTCCGGGGGAAACTCCCACTGAATGGGCTCGAAGCCGGACCCTGAGCGCTGGGTGCAAGGAAGACCCGAGGTTTTAAAGTAGAAAACGGCCCCAAGAGTTAACACCTGACATCAAAGTTGGACGGAGAGATTAACCAGTTAAAGATTCATGGAAGAATAAGATAATTACTTCTGAAGAAGAGAAAGGCGAATGGGATTGGGGAGGGAAGGGAGAGATTTAACTAACTGCCTTGGAAATGTTGTTTTGTTGTGCTTTTTTTCATTAAAAAACAATCCAGGGTAGAGACGACCAAAAGGTAGCACTTGTTAAACACCAGTGGTGTGCATTTGTGCATATTTGAAATCTTTTCATTTGATAGATATATTTATGTAAATAATTGTTTTCAAACAAAGGTCCCTGGAGAAAAGGAGCTTTCAGCTGAACGTGAAGGGGCGTCAGGGGCTCGTCACCCAGGACCAGGAGTCCCCGGGGCCCATTCGCGGGCACAGCCGCTGGGGTGCAGGGCAGAGCGCTCGCTTACTGAGCAGGCCACAGCCCCTTCTCGCTGGAACGGATGCGAGTGCTTTCATGGAGCTTCTGGCATCCTCGTCCCTCTTTGTCGTGGTCCCCCACACGCGACAGTTTTGTTTACAACTATGAAACGCTGCCAATCTCTGCAGGGATGACTGTACCCAGAAGAAGTGCATTACCTCATCTGACAAACGAATGCACGTGATACAGAAGCTTCAGAGCGCCGCCAAAAGTTATTTGACACTAATTTGAACAGTTTCCAGGGTGACAGATAATAATAATACCCCACGCAGTCAGAGTCTTAAGACTTTCCAAAAATGTCTTCCTGCATTTGCTCTCGCATTGTTCTTGAAAGACCTTATAAAAGAGGAGGTAAAGGCAGTGTCGTATGAAGATCACTTCGAATAATGTCACCATCCATTCATTCTATTAAACGACACAAATTTGTCATGCACCAGCCAGAGAAGGTTAGGGACCAGTTGCTCTGAACGATGCTAACATGAGTAAGCACGCTCCCCGGCCCGCAATCGCTCTCTGTCAGATGCAGATAGTACAACAAACACAGAAAGAGACACACCACCAGGCCCGACGCTAAGGGCTGCGAGAGAAGGGCGAAGGGAGTATCCATCTGGACAAAGAAGACGTACGGCCTGCGAATAACGTGCAAGGTTTACAAATGAACAGATGAGGGGAGAAAAACGGCCCACATAAGTAAAAGGCTTTGGAAGACAGCTGGGGAGAGCGGTCTTTCTCGGGGAGGCAATGGATACATTGCAGACTACAAGTACTTTCCTCTTACGTTTGTAAAACAGCTTTATTGAGATGAACTTCACAGACTAGACAATCCACCCATTTCAAGTTTACAAGGCAGCATATTTACAAGGATGTGCAGCCATCGCCAGCCTTAGAGCACTTCCCCCGCACAAGAAACTTCATACTCATTGGCTGTCACTCCCACCTCAGCCCCTGGTCACCACGAGTCTACCTACTCTCTGCACAGATGTCCCTGTTCTGGCCATTTCCTAACAATGGCATCGATACAATATAGGGTTTTTCGTGTCTAGCGTCTTCTACTTACCATAATGTTTCAAGGCTCACCCACGTTGTCGTATGTATTGCTACAGCATTCCTTTTTATCACCAAATTATTATTTGCTCAGCCTTCTCCTTATCCACTCATCAGCTGAGAGATGTTTCCACTCTGGGGCTGTTATGAATACTGCTGCCGCAGACATCCGTGTACAGGTTTTTGTGTGGATGCATTTGTTCATGTGTCTTGGTGTGGGTCACATCATAGCACTACATTTAACTTCGGGAGGGTGTGTCCAGCTGTTTTCCCCAGTGGCCGCACCATTTTTATACCAATTTTCTATTCCCACCTGCTGTGTATGAGCCCTCGGTCTCTCCATATCCTGGCCAATACTTCCTATTGCCTGCCTTTCTTCTTCTCGCCATCCAGGTGGATATGAAGGTATTTCATGGTAGTTTTCATTTCTATTACCCAGATGGCTAATGCTGTTGAGCCTCTTTTCATTATTTATTGGCCATTTATATATCTTGCTTGGGGAAACGACTACTCAAATTCTTACTCTTTTTTTTTCAGTTGGATTGTCTTTTTATCATTGAGTTGGAAGAGTTCTTTACCTATTGTGGATACAAGTCTCTTATGAGATAAATGATTTGCAAAATTTCCTCCCATTCTGTGGGTTGGTTTTTCACTTTCTTGATATTATTTGAAGCAATTGTTAAAAATGTTCATGTAGTCTAACTGCTCTATTTTTTCCTTTCTGACTTGTACCTTTGGTTTCCCCACATATTTTGTCAGTATACTTTTGATTTTTCTCTTAATAAGACGACAAGTTTGCAATACAAGTTCTTACAGAGAGAAGAGAAACATGATCCAGTCCTTTTTCTAGCACGGTGGTGATTTTTTTAAACGGACGGTTTAGAAAAGTTTCCACAGTCTAACTTTTGTCTCTGCACCCTTCCCCTCCAGCCGGGTCCAACTTCCAGGGCCTGGACGCCAGACAATCTGTTCATGTCACAGTGCCGCCTCCGTGCCTGGGCGAGCCATTTCTACCTGGGGCCCCCCAGGCGTCATTTAACCAAACATAGAAGTGACTGAGAGCCACATAAAAATAACCCACAAAATGGGAACTAAACGTATCTCCAGCTCAACGTCTGCTCAACGGAACCTCAAAAATGTCCACAGCTACTCCAACCCCACCTGACGGGAGAAGTCCGAGGGAGGGCTAAGCAGGGCACAGGGTGGTCTTCACCAACTGCAGTTCAGTCGCTCCCCTCTGGAACTCTGAGACCCCCACGTGGCCCTGTGAGCACGCGCCCGGGTCCTCCAGGCCTTGCAGAGGCCTGTGCCCACGGGGCGCCCTAAAGCTTAACCCTCGCCAGCTCAACAGGACGTCCACTCGGGCACGTTTCAGGAGAGAAGAGGGCTCAGGACTGTAGCCCGGGAAGAGCCTGTGTTTAAGGAGCACAGCGAATAACTAAAACCAACAGAGAAGGAGGAGGCAGGTAGCACGGAAACTGGCACGCACAGCGCTCCCGAGTAGTGGCAGCAGGTAATGTCTGTGGAATCTGTGTGAGCAGTTTCCACGAGCTTCATGGGCATCACTTGATTTAAGACTCATCCCAACGCTCGGAGGGAGAGCCGAAGGAGGAAAAAAAACTCCAGAAGGGAAATACAGTCAACCATATCAGACACTGTAAAAAATAAATAAATAAAAAACAATGAAGGGTCACCATAGAGCTTCAAAATCTGTGACACAGTTCATACAGCAGTTTCCGAGCAGTATAAGGAATTTACAACCAATGGTAAAGATTAAGAAGAGAGTTCGTTGGGAGATAGTAGATGTGGCAAGTGCAGGTTTTCTTTCAAAAAGCTGGACAGTGCCGTCAGCAGATGAATGAATAAAGAAGCAGTGCTTATAGACAAGGGAATATTACTCGGCCATAAAAAAGAATGAAAGCTCGCTGTTTGTGACAACACGGGTGGACCTAGAGGGTATTACGCTGAGTGAAATAAGTCAGACAGAGATAGGCAAACACCTTATGATTTCACTTATACGTGGAATCTAAAAAACAAAATAAACAAACAAATAAAATAGAAAGAGACTTGCAGATACAGAGAATAGACTGACGGCTGCCAGATGGGAGCAGGTGTGGAACATGGGTCAAAAGGGGGAACGAATTAAGATGTTCAACTTGCCAGTTATAAAAATAGCCACGGGGACGTCAAGTACATCCGTGTAAAGTGCAGCAGAAGGGGTACCGTCAATAGCACTCTCATAACTGTGGGGGGCGGGGGGCAGGTGTGTACTAGACTTACTGCCGTGATCCCTTCATAAGTTAGATAGATGCTAACCACTAGGCTGTCCTCCTGCAACTAATAGAACAGTGTGTGTCAACTGTAATCTAAAAATGGAAAATTATCTTTTAAAGAAAGCTGGACACTGGATGGGCAGTGAGGGCAGCAGGAGAGGCTCACAAGATCAGGTGATGTTCGTTGTTGTTTTTTTTCCAGCCTGGGCTCATCTGCAAACTGATGAAAACTCAGATGAAGCAGATTCCCAGGGAAAGCAGGAGAGCAAAGTCTGCCCAGACCAAAGAGCGGAAGAGCAACAAGGAGAAGGAATAGGTCGTCCTCACCATCGGGGAAGGCCAGTGTTTCGGAGGCATCAAGAGCTGAATCCAAAACGATACCGACTCCACCGTGTATCAGTAATCACATACACCCTCCTGAATGCAGAC
The DNA here is from genome assembly GCF_004126475.2 of Phyllostomus discolor. NCBI lineage: Eukaryota > Metazoa > Chordata > Mammalia > Chiroptera > Phyllostomidae > Phyllostomus > Phyllostomus discolor. Next base: position 13,291,916 of record NC_040917.2, on the reverse strand, counting down.
ACCCTCCTGACACCCCACCGTCTTTGCCACCAACTGCCGAGCCTGTCGGAGGTCTGTCTTAGTAGTGTAGCACCAGGACTGATCAGAGAGGATATCATAACGGCTCTCTGGTACCACGACAGAATGAGAGTGAAATCCACCTGAAATCCCAGCCGATTTCTCTGTTATTAGTGCTTCTCTTTCCTCCTAAGACAGTGCGGTATTTGCCCTCTGAGTATGTGACTGATTGCTGCTCCCAGAACAAAAATGCTCTTTTAATTTTTTCTTTAGTGTAAGGGGATCTCTGCTAGACGAACTGCCCTAGGGATTCTCATTTGGAGTTGGGAAGATTGTGAAATTGGGTAACTTTCCAACAAAGTCGTTAACTTGAGAATAGTCACGTTTGCTCTGTGGGGAAGCCAGCACCTGTAGGAGTGTCTTCACAGCCTCACACCTCCTCCCCTCTTTCCAGGTTGTCACATAGCTCAATGGGATGGCATGTCATGGTCCAGGTGGGAGCTCAGAGACCTCAGGACTTCATGCAGGGGCAGGCCGGTCTGGCATGGCCAGGGTGCCCTCATGTCTATTTTATCAGCACTCGCTCTGAAAGAGAAGTTGCTTCTAGCTTGGGTTTTGGGGAGTCCACATTTCCTTCACTGTACTTTGGTTACCATAAGAAGCCACTTCTATTAAGGTATTCTTCAGGTGTGCAAGTAATTACGCAGATGCAAACAATTCACACACCCAAATGAATTCTGCTAAGATCGTGTCCATAAATCAAGTAAGTTGATGTTTTGAGTTCAATGCCAGAACTGGAAAGGACCTTCAAGAGCATCTAGTCTGACAATTTGTTTCCACAAATAAGGAAATTCGGGTCCAGTGAGGTAAAGAAACTTGCTCAAGGTCACTGACGATGTTGGAATCATAACTGAGAACAGAACTCAAATCTCTTGGTTTATTCTGTTTGGGTTTTTTTTTAATCACCATATAGATTGCCAGTCCCCATCTCTACCACCATGCACTTCTTCACATTCTGGAAGAAATAACTACGAATCCCTGCTATACTGGGGAAAAAAACCCATGTCTCTTACTACTTCCATGACACATAAAAGGGTGACCAGTAGAGCAATAGGTGAGGTATTGCCTTCCTTGTCGCTGAATTTACAGAACCATCTTCCTTCAATCCTGTCTCCAAATAATACAATGTGCAATTGATAGCTGAATAAAACTGGGTGCTTTCATGTGACTCCATTCAGCTGGAGGTGTTTGTGTACCATCAACTGTCAAGTTTTAGAAATGATTCCAAAACAAGTCCTTCACTACCTTTACCACATCATTGGCTTTCTCTCTGGCTTTACAGTAAATTTATATTAGATTTTTCCACCTGCACTGATAATAACACGCTGACAGATATATAACCCCGTTGCTATGGTTGCACATCAACAAGCAGGGCCTTGATTGTGAAGTAACAAATGGATTGATGTGATGTACTGAGCGTACACCCAAGACGTGGGACGGGGAATGATGGCTCGGAGACGTACTGCCACATGTCACAATGACAGATGAAACAAAATTCCTCATCTTTGGTGAACTTAACAAAATAGCAGTTTATTGAGATTGCTATTCCACTTGATTAAAACGTCCTCGAACACTCTCAGAGACCGCGGGAAAGAGACGGAGCAATACAAACAAAAGCGAGTATTAAAGATCTGGAAAGTGAATCAACAGCTGGGTTGATTCCACTTAGCATCTGAAGGTGCTAAGGATCTCGTAGGCACACATCTCAACAACTGTTGAATAACCTGGAAGCTGCCATCTTAATGTTTATTGGTAACTAATCAGGCACCGGAAGGCAGGCGGCTTGATCGGGGATTTCTTGGAGTGCTGATTCGGGCTTGTGGTTCACCAGCAGCCTGTTCAGCTTCGAACCAGACTCACTGAGGCAGGAAACATGTGAAACGGTAACAGCAACAGAACACCTCCTTTCTTCCGGAGAGCTCTCTGATGCAGGCTTCGGAGAATAAAGCCCGGATGGCACATGAAAAAGTGACCACGTGCTAAGATACAGGGCAAGTGACAGGATGACCTGGGACGCCAGCCCAAGTCCTGGAACCCTACTGAATCCCATCCCCCCCCCGGGAAGATAACCAGGCAGGACAGCCAGGGTCTGGCCCGGCAGCCACCTGATTGCACTGCCTGGCTTTCCATGGACATAATAAGCACGCAGTTGAAGAGTATCCAAAACTATCTCCAAAGGAGAAGCCCTGCCTTTGTCAGGCGAAGCTGCTCTGACCCCAAAGGAATGTACGCTAGGAAATGAAGGCTGGACAGAAAATCAATTCCAGCAGGAAACAGGATGATCCCTGCTCAAGCCCAGTTCCAAGATACATCACTGTAATCACCCCGAGCAGCGCGGCCGGGAAGGCCGGCCTCCCCTCCGGCACACGCAGGAAGGGGCTGAAGGGAGCAGCCCGGGGAAGCCACAGCCTGGGGCCACCCACGTGCCCTCCCAGTTCACTGTGGTTTCCGTGAGACTTTCACCCATTTGTGCCGGTGAAAGAAGGATGGTTGTGTTTTAAAAGGCACTAGAACTAAGGACAGGAAAAATCTTTTTTAAAAGTGGGAGGGGGAGTAGGGAACAGGCTACATCTGAAATTGTCATAAAATGAATTTCCACTGAGCCAATCAATGTGTTGTAAGTCCCCGCAAGATGAACCGGGTTATCTTCAGAGTTTCTGCTGAACTGGGAGTTCCTGAGTTCTGGTGACATCAGCCTCAGGCCCCCAGAAAGAGAGAGATGAGTTCCACTCCCTCCCTGAGCCAGTCCTGAATAGCTCAGCTGGATGCTGTATTTTCACCAGAACGGCAGGAAGTCTCCAGAAGGCTGCACAGGGGTGGGCCTGCTGCATCGGACACCCCCACCCACCCCCTGCGGGGTCGGCGGGAAGCCAGTTCCAGAGGCCAAAGCCGGCCCTCCCTCCTGAGCCTGTCCTGCGTCTCAGGGCCTCTCCTCGAAGACTGCTCTCCTCTGACTCCCTAAAATGGGTCAAGGGCAGACACGTCTCAAGATTTACTAAAGAACAAACAGAGTCGGAAAGACAATTTTCCAAAGTGCAAATGGCCACTGTGACTTATTTAATGAAGGACAGCAATGCCCCAAATGGTAGACAATGCTGAAATTATTTACAATAACTTGATCTTCTTTCCACTGTGGATCATAGGGTGGCGGAAAGAATGCCGGATGTGGACCCAGAAGATAAAACCTCCAAATCCAGCTGTAACTGCTGGGCAGCCCTGGGCACACCACCTCACGTCCCTGTGCCTCAGTTTCCCCATACAGAATCGGGGCACCTGCTCAACTCCTCCTTAGGACTGCTGCAAGGCTCGAGAGAGATTACATGGAAAGTGCTTTGAAAATTCTGAAGTGTTTTTGCAAACATTGCTTTTTACTATTTGCATTATTTTACTCTGCTTGCTTATATTACATGTAAAACAAACTCGCCTTTCCTATGAAAATACCACCTCATGATGAACGGTCAGCCGAGTAAGAAGTCAGCATGGGACCCAGACACACCCTCTCACACCCCACCAAGCGAGTGATCCAAATGTGAGAAAAATAAACCCAGAACTGAATGTCAGTGCAAAGTGAACGCCATTCATTTGATCAGACCTGCTGGAGAAAGGATTTCATTTTCTGTGCTAGGCTCTGGGCAGGCAAATAGGTGGAAGGTGGTAGAGGCTGGCACCGACGCAATCATAATAGTAAGGAAAAGAAAAAGACAATGCGACTGTTGAAACCCAGCTAAAAGGCAGGAGGGAGGCAGGGAGCTGGGCTAGGAACACAAACAGGTTTAGTACTCAATCCAAAGTCACAGTTGTGAAAACCACATAAAACGCCATCTGGCCTCCTGGATCGTGTGGAACATTAAGCGGAGGCTGCCTTCCAGGACACATGTTCTCTCTGCTCTGAGAACAGCTCTTCTCGTTACCCAATCGTCTGTGAAAGCGCTACCCCGGGCCCGGGCCAGTCCCCCCGCCGCCGGCGCCAGGATCACTCTGGATACCAGCGGGACCTGGATGGCCAGCCAGGGACAGGTGGGGCCTCTTCTCTTCCCCCAGGATTGTTTGCTGTGACCATGTCTACCTGCCTCTTGCTTTAAACATATGCATAAGTACAGCTGACAATGCTCTGGAAATTTTTGTGTGGGTGGTAAAATACCCCCAAGATGAAATTGACCAGTCCAACCATTTTTCGGCGTACAAGTCACCGGCACTGAAGTATAGTCATACTATTTCGTAACCATCACCACTATCCATCTCTAGAACATTCTCACCATCACAAACTGAAACCCTGTACCCTTTAAACAGTAACTCTCCACTCCCCACCTCCTGGTAGCCTCCATTCTACTTTCTTTGTCCATGAATTGGCTTATCATGTAAGTGGAATCACACAACATTTGTCGTTTCGTGTCTGGCTTATTTCACTTAGCATGCCTTCAAGGTTCGTGCTACACGCTATAGCCTGTGTCAGAATTGCATTCCTTTTTGTTTTTTAAATCACTGAAAAATATTCTACTTTACGCATTTATTTGCTTACCCACTCGCCCATCAGAGCTCTCTGGAAACCAGACTTTGTCTAGTACAGCTCACTTGGAGTGAACGAAGGTCCCATTTGCCTATCAGCTGGACCATGAGGCACCAGTCTTCCAGATCCAGAAACACACAGGACATCGGTCCCCCTCGTGAGCCGCCTCCCAGCCACCAGGCTGTAAGCTCGGGACGGGCAGGAGCCACGTGCTCACGGACGCGGTCCCCATTCCCACCATTCCGTGCGGTGCCCAGGACAGGACGGGCACTTTGTAAGGGCTTCACAAAGGAGTAAGTAAACCTTGAGAACACCTTTTTCTGAAGACTGAGCCTACTCCTTTAAGACATTTTAAAAAAATACTATTCCCAAAGATTTCCTTCTAAGGAAGCCTCCCATTCTTTTTTTCTGAGTAATATTTTGAGGACAGAATTTGAAAAGCCAAGCTAAACGTCAGTGTGCAGTCTCGGACGGGCCACGGGACATGGAGTCAGAACTTGGGGGTTCAAATCCCGCTTTGCCCCTCAACTGAACGTGTAACCTTGGTGAAGTCATTGGAGCTCTCTGAACTTCAGTTTCATCATCTGTAAAATGGAAATAATGACCCTGGCTCTCACGGAGTTGTTTTGAGAATCAAAACCCCCAAAACTAAAAATTGGTAGAGCACGGTCCACACAATTTAGTTCGAGTAGGTCCATTCTACTTGCTTTAGCATACAGATACTCAAGCAGGGGGTCCAACCCTCAGCCCATGGGCCCCATGCAGCCCAGGATGGCTGTGAATGCAGCCCAACACAAACTCATAAATTTACTTAAAACATTATGAGATTTTTTGTTTGTTTTCGTTAGTGTTTGTGTATTTAATCCATGGCCCAGGACAACTCTTCTTCTTCCAGTGTGGCCCAGAGACGCCAAAAGGTGGGACCGCCCTGCGTGCTAAGAAACCCAGAAGTAAAGGAACTCACTGCAGGGCACTCACAAGGTATCTGCGGAGTAAGGGCAAGACTGCATGGCAGTGAGGCGGGGCCGTAAAAAGAACGTGGGAGAGCTGAGATGTGACTGGGCCCTCTAGGGACGCCACGGGTGTGAATTCCCAGGGGTGAGAGGGGATGGAATTCTGGGCCAGGGACAGAAAGCTGAGAAGGATGAGTGAAAACCGGCAACTAGACGGGAAAGTCAGGTCGCCTTTGCTGAGCAAGGGCTCTGTCCCAACCTAACGTCCCAGGTACATCACCAGCACCTGGGGCCAGCAGAGGACCTTGGGTCTACAGGCGGCAGGGAAGGACCTTCAGTCAGAAAAGGTACCTTAAAACCACCCCATGACCCAGCAACCCCACTCTGGGTATACTTAGGAAGAAACCCAAAACACTAATTTGAAAGAATGTATGCACCCCTATGTTCCTGGCACTGTTATTTACAGCAGCCAAGATCTGGAAGCAACCCAAGTGCCCCGCGATAGAGGAGTGGATAAAATAGCAGTGGTGCATACATACGGTGGAATAGATATACTCAGCCATAAAAAGAATGAAATCTTAACATTTGAGACACCTGGATGGACCTAGAGGGCATTGTGCTGGGTAAAATAAGTCAGCCAGAGAAAGACAGATACCATGTGATGTCACCTATATGGGGAGTCTAATGAACAAAATAAAAGAACAAAATAGAAGCAAGATTCACAGATTCAAGATTTACAGAAGCAAGATACACAGAGACACAGAGCATCTGTGTCTCTGATGGCTGACCGAGGGGACAGGGCTAGGGGACCGGGTAAAAGAGGTGGGGGTTGAGAACTATGAATCGGTCGTTCTGGCACGGGCTCAGGGATGTGAGCTGCAGCACGGGGGGCAGAGTCAATAATGCCGCAGTGACTGTGTAAGGTGCCAGGTGGGTACTGGAAATACCAGGGGGGAAACGCTTTGTAAATTATATAATTTCCTAACTGCTACGCTGTACATCTGAAACTAATACATAATAAAACTGCATATAAACTATAATTGAAAACTAAAGCATTTTTTAAAAGCCCCCAGGACTCACCCTGGTGCACCTGCGCAGACCTGATCCTCTTCCTGACTGCACCTTCGTCTAGACCATTATCCACACACACCCCTCCGACCGCTCTGCTTGCCCCCGGTGCTCTCTCAAAATCACGGAACTTCAAAACCCTGACTCGGGACGTCCCCTAGACTTCCCGAGAGGAGGGACTTCGGCCAGCAGCAGGGATTCCAGTCATTGATTCCTAACTGGGGAATGCCGTGTACGACACCTACCCTTCTCTTGTTCTCTGGCCTCAGGGTACGTCTCCCAGCCTGGACCAAACAATTATAACATCGAAATTTCCTCCCCCAAAGCCAGAGGGCCTAGCAGGAAATGGAGCCCAGTTCAAGGAATAAACGCAAGTGCCTTGGGCTGAAAAACACCCAGGCACAGACTCATCAGACTGACTGCAGGCAAACAAACAGCATACCTGATCAACGTTAGACTGGACACCAGGGGCACAAGGAGCAGTAACGAGAGGCCGAGGAGTCGCCTGCAAGGTCAAGTCTGCACCAGAGCTGTCTCAGGCAAACCTAAACTCCCAAGGTGGGTTCCCCCTCACTCAGGCCTCCTCCCATCTCAAAGCCACCAAGTCAAAGCAAAACCATTCCCAGAATGAGGTCCACAAGAAGCCCCTCGGGCAAATCCAGTATACTCAAAACCAGATGGGAGAGTTTTTCTAAACATGCTTAATGAGTATCTGTCTTTCAATTAGTTCAAGCCCTGGAAAAGTAACGTTTCCAGAAAGGACTCAAGAAAACTCTTCGTAGAATCATCTAATGTCCAGAGAGCCTCTGGAAAGTTCCCCTGTTACCTCCTTCAAAGGCCCCACCATGCACCCAAATGTCCAAATGTGTAGCCATCTTTTCCCGTGTTCCTCAACCTGATTTGAAAATGCCACTTAATGTGACATCGAATGACACCTCAAGGGGTGGGAATCATGGTTTTATTTTATCATTTCAGGAGATATTGCTACGGGTCCGTGGTTGAGAGTTCTCGGTAGCTTCCTTAAGTCTGACCATAGCCATTTACCACCCACCAGTTTACACGCATCTCCCTGGACCCGTGTCTATATCGCACAAGTGGCCAGTTGATTCGAGCAGCTGACGGCTCAGTTTCATTAAACATCCATTAAGAAGCCGGCTGAATTGACCATCTGTTGAATTGAAGGGTCTAATTCATTCAGCGAAAACGTTCAGCCAATGCTGTGTATAAACATTGACTATATGGAGTTGTATCCAGTGTTTGGAAAAGGGAGGATTCTCTGCATACCAAATAAAGGTTTTCAATATGTCTGCGCTTTGTTACTGTATTTATGTCTTCACTGAGGAGACATACTATTTTGGGCTCTAACTCTCTGCGATCTTTCTCCACAAGCGGGAGGAGACGAGGATATTTAAGAAAACATCGGAGCAGACAACAAGCCTGGGCTCTTAAGAACAGGTCCTTTCAGAACTGGTCTCAACCCTTTTCCTCAGCTGCACCTCTGGCACGATGCCCCTCCCTGTCCCCCCAGCACGACAGACCTGGAAGAAAAAGCCAATGTTTTCGATGAAAAAGCAAATGCCGTCTGTATACCTGATTCAGGTTTACGCTGTTCAAGGGCAGCCTTGTTAGCTCTGACTCCTCCTGAAGGGGACAAGTCAGCTCCCTATTTATACAGCAATTCATAAAAAGGAAAAAGAAAAATTGTAAAATTCCGAGAGGAAAGCTACGCTTCTCATGCAAAGATCTGAGATGGAGGCTGTGCTGATGAATGGTTGAAGAAACGCTCGTGTATGGCTGGACCCAGATCCTTTGGGTCCTTCCTTGAGAACAGAGTGGGCGGCGAGGAGAAGGGAGGGGAGGAGAGGGGACGGGAGGGCAGGGGAACTATCACAGATCCTCTCCCTTTATGACCGGGAGTGAAAGGGGACCCCAGGGGCTCTGGGGGAGGTTGCCGACACAACTGCACTGCCTTACATCTCTATGGTTCCTTTCTCTGAAAAAGCTCCCCGTGTTTTATGAACCTTGCCAGAGACTTCCTGTCCACGGCCCCTCAGGATACAAAACAGGGCCACCATTGTGGTCTATATTCCTTAAAGGAAGAACTCAAAACAGCCTAACTGCCTTATTTCTCAAGGGGACACTGCTCCTGGGGAATGAGAGTTAACCTTCGAATTCCAAGTGAGGCTTCTTCCGAGAACACAGATCAGAATGACTCATTCAATGTGGTGCATGTTCCCATACAGAAAAAAAAAAAAGAATGAAGTCTTTCTTTACTGCCCAGATTTTACACTCAAAATTTCTTCACTGCCAAGAGCCATCCATCTGCTATAAGGCTAAATTATACCTGGAAAGACCCGGAAGCTGCCCAGGCTTGGGGGAATTGGTAAAACCACCCGCAAGACCTGGGCACACTATTCATCTGCATCGAATCCATCCCTGCAACCCTCCAAGTTGGCCACCACCCCCCACCCCCCAATCCACAACAGGGACCCGGCTCAGGGAGTCCTCAGTCCCCAAGGTCACCTCTGCTACCAACTCTCTGGAGGGAGGCACCGCCAACAGGGTTCAATCAGGAGGACGGTGCCACACAGAAACAAGAACAAAATAAAAGGGACAACCCAATCAGAAGACAGAGAGGAAACAAGGTTTTTCTTAGCCCTGGAGACAGGATTATGAAAGATTAGAAACACACACACAGAAGGCTTGAGTCGAAAGCCTCTCTAAATTACATTTCTTGGATCTTATTATATTAGCTTTGTGCCACAGTTATTAAACATTAAAGGTAATGACTCCATTCGGCAGGTAACCCAATATTGAACATGATTGATAAGCAGGAGCTGAGTTTGAAAGAAAACTCTGAATGTCTAAATTCAAGAGCCAGGGCGAGGCGGTGGGGCCACCTGGTCAATGGCCTGCTGGCAGGAGGGGGCTGGAAATGTTTCACTGGGAAGAAGCTGGGAGGTGACCACAGTGCTTCTGGGACCTGCTGAGAACCGAGCAGGGCTGGACGGGGAAACTTGCTGCAGACACATGCCCGGTTCACTCCATCCACCAGGACCTGTCAGCCATCCCCAGAACCCCAGGAAGCACGGGAAGTGGTGCTCACAGATGCTCCCACGAGGCAAAGCCAAAAGGAGGGCTTCTGGCCACCATGAAAACCAGGTGCCCTAAGGCAGTAAAAGCTTGTGACAAGTTGTAAAGTTTTTAAAATGACGCCTGAGGATCGGGTTAAAAAAGGGGCTAGAAGGAGAGCCGGCACCAGGCATCACGGCACCAAGATTGGCCAATGCCGGTCTCCGGGAGGACTTCCGCAGAGAGCGGAGCTTCTGGGCCCCTGCCCTGCAGGGCAGTCAGGGCAGAAAGAACGGGGAGGCCCTGGGCTTGGCCAATGACTGCTCCCACACCCCCAGCCCCTCGGCCTCCAAGCACCTACTACTCTGTGCACCCAAGACTGAGACGTCACTGTCAAACACGGGTCTCAGAAGGACTCTAAAGTGCATGCTACAGATCTGTTTGAACAAATACACTACCGATAAGGTTATTAGCAACTTCAGCTCGAATTCAATTTAGTAGGTCTGCTGTCTTCCTAACGTCTTGCTGGGGGGGTGGTGTTCTGATGGTGGAGAAGGGAATGGGTTTCATATCCAGTCTCGCACAGCTCTAATCTATTCTCTAGGCAGCCCAGGAAGGTTTTTTTAAAAGTAAACTGGGTCTTATCTCTGCCCTGTTTAAAAGCCTTCAGGACAGCTTTTCCATCCTTCTAGGTGAGAGCTTTCCAGACCTGCCTAGCCCTGGGAGACCTGGCTTTGTACACACTCTGCCCCTCGCCCCCTGGGCTCCTGCCAATCTGCCCTCCCAGCTCCTCTCCTCCTCCCCAGAGCCCTTCCCCACGTCCTGCACGTCTCCCGGAGAGCACTCCTCGTCACCTGCTCTGTCCCATATGTGCTCGGGGTGGCCACGCCCACTGAGTCTCAGGTCAAAGATCACCACCTCAACACAGCAGGTGTTATCTGCTCTCCATCTGACAGGTCTTCGTCACTAATCACACTTGTAATTTCTCCTCCAATGTTTTTACCACGACAAGAACTATGCTTCACCTGGCATACAGCCTGGCTCATACCAAGCGCTCAGTGCTGTAGCAGGTGCCCAAGAAACACTCATCAACGGAACAGGACTTGGGCACAGCCAGGGCAGCACAGAGGCCTGAGGACTTGGGAACAGTAAGACAGAGCCATCAGGAATGGAGGAGGAGGAGGATAAAGGAATGTGGAATGGAACCAAAGAGAAACTTGACCTTCTTCAAATGATTTTCCCTGATTTTGGCTAAATATAATACATCTCAGATTTTATTCAATTCAACCTTTTTTTTTGTTTTGCATTTACTCTCTGCCAAGTGTGGTAGACTGCTGACAAAAAATATGTCCTCAATGATTCTCTTCCCTGTATCCCTGCCCCTCTGTGATGTGACTTTGCATCTCTGCCCAATAACAGGGGGAGCCTGATGCCCTCCCTTTAACTCTGGACCGGCCTTGCCATCTCTTCAGCCACAGAACACAGTGGTGGCAGTGCTGTGCCAGGGCTAAGCTTTGGCTCTGAGAGCCCCGCACCCCTCTCCTCACTCTCCAGGAACTCTGCCCAGCTGCCTCTTGAACAAGCCCCGCTACGCTTTCCACACATAAAAGATCACAGGCCCCTAGCTGGCCTGGAAGCTGCCTGCAGACACAGGAGGGAGCCCAGCTGACCCCAGAAGAACCTCCCAGCTGAGCCCGGCCCAAACTGCTAGGCCGCAGGCTCCCGGCTGGACAAAGGGCTGTGACTTTAAGTCACTAAGGTTGGAAGTGGTTTGTTGCACAGCAACAGGTAACTAATACAACAAGTAGGCACTAGGGATGCAGAAATGAATGGATTATAGAAAAGCCCATCACCTCAGTGAGATAGACTCTGCTTCCATTCATTCATTCATTCACTCACTCATTAATTCATGCAATACAGGTTGTACTGAGCACCTACTGAACGCCAGGCTCTGCATTAGATGCTGAGGATATAAAAGTGACAAGACACAAGTCCCACGTTCCAAGCAAAAGAGAATATAGACAATAAAGAGACAATTCCAAAACACAATGTATTAAGTACTCCAACGGGGTAAGGAGACCTAACAGAGTTGGAAGTGGGACTGAGGAAGAAGGGGGTTTGGGGAGGTTTCCCAGAGAAAATGGCGTCTAAGCAGAGATGTCATTTTTACTGTCATTTTGAGTAAATTCAGCCAGGAAAACAAAAGAGGTTTTCCTAGGGGGAGGGCGGCTCCTTGAATGTTCAGTCTAGGTTACTTGTCGGGAGGAGAATGTATCCTATCACCTCCTCATGCTGCTCCTCTCGCTGTTGGTCCTTTGCATGAACTGAGAAAATTCAGAGCATAAACTCTCACTGCTCCTGCAGAATAACTGCCAATTCGGAACCTATCGTCCCATAAAAGCAATTTTAATTGAACACCCTCCCGACCTCCAAAAAAGAAGAAAAAGAAAAGAACTTCAGAAAGATGGAAAAGGAAAACCCAAGCTCTAACTACGCAGTTATTCACGTGGGAGGAAAAGACTTCAAGGCTACGAAAATTCATCGGAGCCACAAAGCCACAATTTAAGTTAGCAATTTCCACCCTTGATGTTGCATGCCGCTGCTGATGACACCAATTAATTAAAGTGGGTGCATCTGGTTCCTTCTAATTTTCTGCTATCAGGCATAAAGCAGCCACTAATAAATGTTTAATAGGTGACTTTTTTCAAGTCTGTGCACTTGCTGAGTAGAAAAACACAATAATAATAATTGAACAGGGTAATAGCAGGGTTCTATTGCATCTGGATTTTTTCGATGAGTCTTCTACTCAAGGGACAGAAGAGGCTTTCATATCCCACTCTACAACCAGATCTGTGATTAAACAAAATTCAAGTTCACTGCACTTCATGAAGAAGGTTGCCTGGTTTGGGCTAAATATAATACATCTCGGATTTCATTCAATTCAACTTTTTTTTTATTGATCAAGCCAGTGAGGCTTAATCAGTCAAGTGCAGTGAGGATTCACAAATTACTGACGATTAAGGGGGAAACCTTTTAATCTAACAGCTTTCTTTTATATGTAAGTCACATACAAAAAGGTAGCCCAAATCCCAGACGTCACCAAATACAGTGGCACTCGTTACACTAGGTGACTGTGTCGTATACACAGCAGGTACGAAAAAACAGTTGCCCTATCTGGATTAACTTCCCTCTTGCCAATAAATACTCCCCTCTCAAAATGACGACAGAAAACAAGGTATCGATTATCGAGGAGATTACAGGTAGGTGGGTGAGAAATCAAAATCAAGACTTTTGGGTTATTCTTGTTGCTGTGCATCATTGGGAGGTGGTAAGTGTGAATTCGCAGATCTAGTTCTGTATGTTATATACATTTTCCTCCTCAAAGCGCCAGGACGCTGGGCATCAATTGGCATCGACTCATTACTTAACCTCTTCAGAACCCTGCCATCCATCCTCACGTGCCTTCCGTCTAGGAGGCACCCCGGCCCAGTGGTCCACCGCTGTAGGGCAAGACTTCACCTCGGACGGACCCCGCCCTCATTCTTTAGGCTACACCTCCCTGCGTGCTTCCCCCGGGAGTGTCGTGTTCTCCGGGAAACTGGCTCCCCCCTCTCCGGCATCAGCTGTAATTGCTGGATGAGATTATATTCTGGAGACACTTAGAACAGATTATTAAATTGGAAGCCGTATTATCCTGAATCCATTTATGCTGCCCATTTTCCTGTCTTCTGTGGGTTGCTAAGGAGATTAGTGTGAAATGGGGTCCCTGTCCCAAGGGGTTAATAATTTCACACTGCTCACTCTTCACAGAAGTCATAATGCGCTGTGTGTGAAATCACATTTAGTGGCTGTGAAAATGATTATGATGCTCAGAATGGAACATTATGGCTTCAGGTGAGAGATAAGTAGTAAGAGCAGATGGACTCCTAGAATATACAAAAGTTCTTCCCAGGAATAATGCTCAGTGCTAACGCAGAGTAGTGGGAGGGATGGCGCAGTGAAAGAAAATAATTTGGAACATAGAAATTGACTTTGTCAGTGGAATTTCTAGCTGTTTCCTTCTCTTAGCACTCCTTTCATTTCTTTGTAAAACCTCTAATAGCATGATTGGGATGCTCAAAAGATAACTATCAAGCCCCAGAAGCTGGTGGGAAAAGTAAAAATGGGGAGATGGGGAGGAGCGGCTACTTCTCAACAAAAGTCCTTCATCTCATTAAAGTGGGGAACCCCTCCCTCTTCCATGGGCATGTTTCGGTGAAGAGAGAGACATCCAGGGAGCCTCAGATCAGAGGCTCTTCATAATAACGGGATCTCTCTGTGCTGCGCTAAATGTGTAGGTCCACCCACAAGCAAGACAGAATCATCTCTGAGTCAGCCTTGAACATACAGCCCAATCCCAGTAACATGGGAGACTCGTGGAATGGACCAGACCCAGCCCACAGATGGGCACCCAGCCGAGCTGAGAGCAGCCCCGGGGCGGCAGACCCCAGCCGAGTCCCAGACAAAGGCGCAAGAGTCAATGACGGTCATCGCAAGGCACCAAGTTCTGTGGTGGCTCACGAGGAGGTGCCATGTGACAGCAAATAACCGGTGTCTGTTTTGCTATTTCATTGCTACTGGGTTGGCCAGAAAGTCTGTTTAGTTTTTCCAGAAAAGACATGTTTCACTTCCACCAATAACATTATTGATCTGGATATTTTGAGTATATGGGCCATCTCTGCTATTGGCTTCTAGTGGGTAGAGGCCAGGTGTGCTGCTAAACACCTTCCAATGCATCAGACAGCCCCGCAGCAAATAACTATTTCGCCAAAATGTCAACAGTACCAAGAAACTCTGCAGACCACTTTTGACACGTTTGATCAGTCACAGCACCTTCTCCACACACTGCACAACTCTTTGTGTTTCAGTTGTGTTTTTACCTTTCTTGAAATGATAAAGCATAATACACCAAAAATGTTGTGTGTTTTCTTCCATCTTCAGTATTAAAATGACTGCACAAAAATTCACCAATTTAAAGTTTTTAAATGCATGCTGAGATGACAGCCGTCACAGTACAATCTAACAAAATTGTTTCAAACAAAGTTAAAGACAACTAAGCATTGCTAGAGCCATCGGACAGAAAAAACTAAACGAACTTTTTGGCCAACCCAATAAAGACCAAGTTTTCCACCTAATATTTTTAGAAATGTACAAATCTAAGGAAGAGATTCCACACAACACAGGGTTCTCCAAAGTCCCACGCCCTCCATGGGTGGTCTAGAAAAACCACCTGCCCCGCAGAAGGACACTACGGACAGACACACCTGTCTCAGACTTGCTTCCAGGTAGAGTGGATGAAGTGAAGGGGGTCTCACCTCACTTTAGGGGCTGAAGCCAGAATTTACACCACTGGTGCGTACAAACCCCCACACCAAATTTACTTGTAAGAGATCCTCATTCCTTACCTACCACATCCCAGCCACCCGGAAAAATAAAACCCAAATACTTTCTGGAAGACGGTCCCTTAAAGCCATAACACAACACGGCCCAAGAGATCAACTTATAAGTAATATAAATCCCAATAAAAAAATCACTGAATTACTAAATCAACAGAAATAAATCTTTTTAAAAATATCTGCAAAATATACAAGTTGCAGAAAAATGCATACTGTGTACAGGAAGTTTGAAATGAGGCAAAACTAAATAATATTTAAGTGCACAATAAATGGTAAAAACTATGCTCCTATCAAGGGGTCGTTGGCACGAAATTCAGAATAGAGGTTACTCTGAGAGGGTAGAGGGGGAGGGGCATTGTGCACAGGGCTTCAGGGTGCTATATAACACTCCCTTTTTTAAGCTTGGTGGAGGGTACATGGGTGCTCTTTTGTTACTGTTTTGAAACTTCATATTAATCTATCTATAAACACTTTTGCACACATATTTTATAATAAAAATAAAAGTGAGAGAGGCCGCAGAAGCCCTGAGTGCCGTTAACCCACGTTGGGCACGCTCACGCAGCAGCCACGCCCTCGCCCTGGCCGGCACGCTTCCCCACGGGCCCGCAGGTGGCCTCCGCTTCCCAGGAGGTGCAAAGAACAGGCAGATGGTCTGAGGACTCGGCCAGCAAGGGTGTGGGCAGCAACACTCTATCCAGAAAGCATCTGGGATGTTTAGAACTGATTACTTGGGAAGAAATGAGAACAGCCAGGTTTTTTAAAAGTTACGTATATATATTTTTATATTTCTTATTTGCTGACTGGTTTCAGAGAGAGAGGAAGGGAGGGAGAGACAGAGAGAAACATCGATTTGTTGTTCCACTTAATGATGCACCCATTGGTTGATTCTTCATGCACCCTGATTGGGATCAAACAGCAACCTTGGCGTGTCAGGCAACACTCTAACCCCGAGCTACCTGGCCAGGGCGAGAACAGGTCCATGCTGCCCTGTTTCAGACACGTATAATAAAAGATCAGGCATGAACCTCTAGCCACTTAGTCTCCACACGTAACCTGGGAAGCCCACACACTCTGTCCTCCGATGGACGGGAGGGCCAAGGCTGTGGAGAGGAAGGAAAAGGAAGACCCCAACCCCTGGCTTCGGCTGATGAGGGTTCGGACACGTGCAGCTCAAAGAGCACCTGGGGCGTCTCACCACCCAGCACGGTCCCACGAATGGACTCAGTGGTGGCATTTCACCCCTCGTCCCACCTCCTTCAAGGGCCACCGCTCCATGGGCTTCATTGAGGCTGGCCAGCAGACGTGGTAAGAGGAAGCCAGGTTCTAAACAGAAGGAATCAGAGGAGACCTACTTCATGGATCAAAATACTCCCTGAAGATTCAGTGAGTTTCCATTTTAGAGGCGAGAAAGCAGAAAGATGAGCTAACTTTCTCAGGGCTGTGCAGAGAGCATGAGGCAGAGCTGGGGATGGATCTCACAGCCTGGCACGCCGGTCCCAGGTACAAGGTCCCCTTCTTTGGAGGAGAGGAAGAAAATGTGAGAAAGACACCAAAAACCATGTAAAAGGCTAAGGCTGGGGGCAGATAGGAGGCTCAGATAGGATGGGGATTCCCATCACCAGTTTTTATCTTCGTCGTTCCCTCTCACAAATTAAGACTTATTAAGCATGCTGTTTTCCACCCTGGACTTCTGGGTAGAAAAAGAAATTACTGATTCAGGAATGTAATTGTTCATGCCAGAGAAAGGAGGGACCTGCCTTTATGTCAAGGCTATTGATTTAGGCTCGGAATTCTGAATGCAAAGTAATGAGCTAAAGGAGCTCTGAAAATGACCAGCGGTGTAAAATCAGAAGGACACTTACTGATGTCCTCGGCTTGAAAAGGGGACATTCGGGCAGCCGCATCAGTGAAAAGAGATGAATAGTCTACAGAAGCAGACGATCATTTTGAAATGAGTCCTGCTGACTGATCCACGAGGGAGAGGAAGCTGAAGACGTGCAGGGAACAATGCAGGTAAATTGTTCTCTTCAAATGCATGCGTGGCGTGGTCTGCAGTGTGATTTCTATGGCAATACTTGGGGGAAATTATAGCACTCTAATGCGGGTGCAGATTTTCCCTTTGTCACCACCCTACCTCCCTTTTCCCCTAACCCTTTTAAAATAATTTTCCTGCCTGCCCACTTTTCCCCAGCCCCAGTATTTAATAATTGCACCCCACCCCTTCCCACACTCGTTCCCTCCCACGCTTCGCCATGGGCCATCGGTAAACATGAGATGCCAGAGGCAGACGGGAGTGTTTGCAGAAGGTCATGAGAGGAGATGAGAATCTGTAATAGACAGTCCAGGGCAGGGGTGGTGGGGATTGCATCTGAAGCACTGGTTCTTCAAACTCCCATCTTCCCAGAGATTCTGCTCCAGCCCTGCACGCCCCCTGCATTTCCAGACCACTGCAGAAGTGCTGCACCCCTAAAGGGTGTTGCCCAGAAAGGTACTAACGATGCTAGGGAAGAGAAAAGAGAAACAGTGCAATATGCGACTTGTCAGAATTTCACGGGCTTTCTGCTTCTTTCACTTTCTTTTCAAGTGGCAAAGTGTCTTCCCCCGGGGTGCGGCGGGCGGGGGGACCTCCTAAATTAAATCCCCTCAAAACACCTCCTATAAGACAGAGTTGTTTTGGCCTGGGCAGGGCCGGGATCTGCAGCCCCCGGGCTCAGCCTCCGCCTGGGACACGCCCCGAGATGCAGCCCCAGGGTGCCCCCCGGGAGCCCAGGGAGGCTCAGGGATGCCGGCGAGCTCGTGGGACAGAAGCCCCCAAGGCAGCCATGGGGACAACAGTCACACCTAAAGGCAGGTGTGACTTACGTGAAGAGGTTAAGACTGGGCTGCAAAAAAGTCGAAAATTCTGCCAGAACTAGCAGCAAAAGTCCCAAACTCACTTCCCACGTTGCATTACTTTTCTGGGGCTGTCATAACAAGTCGCCACGAACTTGCTGGCTTAACACAATAGAAATTCATTTTCTCCCAGTCCTGGGGGCCAGAAGTCCAAGATCAAGGCTGTCCATGGGGCTCGTTCCCTCCAAGGGGGGATCTATCCATGCCTCTCCCCTCGCTTGTGGTGGCTGCCGGCAGCCCTTGGTGTCCCGCAGCTGGTAGACACATCACGCCAGGCTCTGCCTCCACCATCCCCTGGCCTCCCCCTCTGTGTCTCCATGTCGCCTCCTTCTCTGTCTCTGCTCAAGGACACTCATCAACGACTGCATTCAGGGCCCCCCCAATCCAAAACGGTCCTTACCTAATTACATCTGTAAAAACCTTTATTCCAGATAGGGTCACTTTCTGAGGCTCCGGGTGGACAAATCTTTTTTAGTGGGTCACTGTTCAGCCCACTACACATGGACCACAGCAGCGGCTCCCCTGCACCAGGTGTACGAAGCAGGAACTGGTGAGGGTGACCAACTGTCTTAATTTGCTCAGAACTACACCAGTTTTCACACTAAAAAGTCCTGTGTCCCAGGAAACCCCTGTGGCAGGCAAGCCAGATGCTTGATCAGCCTAGTGCTGGCTCAGAGAGACGCGGGTTTACAACGTGGTGTTTACAAAGGAGAATTAACACGTCAAGTCAGGAGAGGCCACAGGAACAGCGGAGTACCTGGACCGAGAGCCCACACCAGTTCGAATGTCAGGTCTGATCCTCGTGGGCTCTGATTTCTGAATGACGACTCGACCTTGGGACTCACACAGCCATTCTCACAGTGCACCTGGACACACGACTTCTCGCATGACCAGAGGTGGGAGGGGCAGGGAGGATGTTCAAGGGGTCACATTCAAGGGCCTCAGGTTCCTGCCTTTCCGGTCACTCTTTAAGGATCTTCACAGTGATGAGAATGAGCTTTTGAATCTTTGTCGAGCAACAAAACAACTTCGCTACGAGAAATACCTCAAAATGCACCCAAAAATCAGCATCGGGGCTAGTCTCCTGAATTCCTTAAGCTCTGTAAAAACGTCTCTTATGACTCACGAATATCTGTCACTCCAAACCATGTAAGCAGTTGAAATATTTGTTATCACCTGAAACCTGAGGAATTTAAGAATTCCTTAGAATTAATTGGCCAAGCCCTTGGAATTGGGGACGCCCTTGGAAGGGCTGACTGCCTTCACCACTTTCGCCCATTGTGACCCCTGGCACTGACATGCCACTGGTAGTACCCGCTCTCAGCTGGTTCTCACATATGGCTGGGCTGAGAAATCACATACGCCCGTTTGCAGGTAACGCCAGCTGAGCTTTTCTGCACACACCAACGGAGAAATGAGATTTCCGCAAAGAGTCCATTTGTCTCCGAGCCTGCTGCCCTGAGAGAGGGTCACCCTGGATCCATCCGTCAGCCCTGTGCTCCGCACCGTTCTCCTCAGTGCTGGGTTTGTGGCTCTCAGGACGTGCTAACGGCGCCGGTAATAAAGCAACAGCACCTCCCCCGGTGGAACAGCCTCCTGAGTTCTGAGTGTGTGCGCTCCTGGTTGAAGGTCAACGCTGCGGCTGCCTCGAGCGGCAAAGGCGGTCACAGAGAGGGGAAGGCAGCGGCTATGGTGTGGAGGTGGCAGGGGCGGAAGCTTTGTGTCGAATCAAGTGCCTATCATGTGAGCTGGGCATTTCGTGGAGCCCTGGCCAATCAAAATCAAAGCCACCCACTATGTGCACTGTGGGCAGAAACAGGAGGAGAGGATGGTGTCCCCAAGGAACGTGGCCTTCAGTCAGATACTAATAAAACTAGTGACATTTAGTGAGGACTACCCCATGCCATGAATTTTCGGTCATCACACACGACAGTCCAGATACTCTCGTCGCGCAGGGAGAGGAGATCAGAAAGTCACAGGCTCACGTTCTCACAACGATGCGGTGGTGAAACGGGGGTTCTAGTCCCGGTCCATCTGACTCCAAGCTCATTCTCCTCCTGCCAGAGTGTGTGCCAGGGACCGGAAGGGTGGGGCTGTGGGCCCGTTACGTGAATAATAGGGGTGAAAACAAGCTCCTTTCCAAAATTGTTACGCCAGGTGAGAGTCCTGCCAGGGTTGTGTGGGGACTCCCGCTGGCCCACATCCCTCCCCAATACCTGGTGATGTCAGACTCGAGTCTTTGCCAGTCTGGCTGATAGGAGATGGTATCTCACTCTGGCTTTCACTTGGAGTTCCTAAATTCTAAGTTAGGCACCTTTTCATATGTTTCGTAGCTATTCCTGTTTTCTCTGACATGCCTGTTCAGGTCCTTTGCCCATTGTCAATTGAATCGTGCCTTTTAAAAACTTATTTGCAGTATTTGTTTATATACTCTGAGTACTAACCTTTTTTCAGTTATAGACATTGCAAACAACTTCTCTGAGTCTGTGGGAGTTTGTTTTTGTTTTTTACTTTCACTATGACTTTTTTTAACTGATGTTCTTAAATACAGTCAAATGTATCAGCCTTCAAGTTCATAGTTTATGATTTTTGTGTCTTCTTCAAAAAGCCATTTCCCTATCTCCAAGGTCATAAAAATGCCTTCTTATATTTTTCCTAAACTGTTCAGAGTTTACTGTTCACATTTCAGTTTTTAATCCACTTGGAATTAATTTTTTGTATGTGTTGAAGAAGTCAGAGACCCAAGTTCATTGCTACCGTCCTGTATGATTTCCATGTTGCCCGGCACTGCTTATGGACTAAGCCGCCTTCTCCCATCTGCCCGCAATGCTGTCTGTCACGAACAAGCCTCCCTGCACACAGGCCGGCTCCCAGCTCTCTAGTCCGTTCCATAGGTCTGTTTCTCCCTGTGGTTGTCCCACACTGTCCTCGCTACTTCTAGTGGATAATGAATTTCCCCTTTCTCTCAACTCTGGCACATAAGCTTGAGAATCAGTGCATCGCATCTTCCCCCCAAAACCTGTTGTAATTCTGAGTGGAACTGGGCAGGACCTTCAGAACACCCTGCAGAAAACGGGCATCTTACAACATGGCCTCACCCCAGCAGGAGCATCCTAGGAGCTCCCCGTTTATTTAGAATTCTCGGTGTCTTTTGAAAACAATGTTACAGTTTCCTCCATAGAGGTTCTGTGCATCATTATCAAACCATTGGCAAAGTAAATAAATACAACTTAATTGGGTATATTGCCTTTGTATCCAGAAACCTTGATAAATTCTTTTATTACATAATGGATTTGTGAAGCGGAAGGGAGGTTGACATATGAAATCAGATCAGTGAATACGATAGGGCTTTTTTTTTTTTTCAAGAATGAAAATTTGGCCCTGACCAGTGTGGCTCAGCTGGTTAGGCATCGTCCTGCAAAGTGAAATGTCGCCGGTTTGATTCCCTGATCAGGGCTCATACCTGGGTTGCAGGTTCAATCCCCCATTTGGGGGGCGTGCGAGAGGCAACTGATCAGTGTTTCTCTCTCACATCAATGTGTCTCACCCTATCTCACTCCCTGCCCTTCTCTCTAAAGAAAGAAAATCTTGGGAGGAAAAAAAGCACAATAATTTGAAACCAGCTGGCATGAGACCAAGAGCAGCGATTTGCATTTTCTTTGCACACAACGTTGACAGCGCTCGGAGAAAGAAGCATCGCGGTGCACTGTGGTCCTCTCCTTGCCCCTCGGAAAAGACACGGTAATGGGGAACAAGCACCATGTGCCTGTTAACCACCAATGCATTTGTCGGATTACTGAAACACGGAACAATCCACCGTACGTGAGGCAGTGTGCTCTATGAACACTGTCACATCCAAGGATGCCGACGACAGTGGAAGAAGGGAAAAGAAAAAAGCTGGAAGGACTGAGTATCTTTTTAAACCTGAGGTCAAGAGCTTAGCGTTCTTTGGACATGGACAGTACAATACAAACGCCAGGCGCTGCTGTGGTATAACCCAAGGATGTAATGAAACACATCTTGAAGAGAGAAACAATGCGCTATTGTGTCTAGCAAAGTTTGGGCCAAGATCTCCGTTTTGCATGTGTTTGTGTTTAGAGAAATAAATCTGCCTTCACAATTCTTTAATCAGTGGCATAATAACTTAGAAGCCGCCATCTGTGAATTTAATCATCTAAATACTGGAGGGGGGGAAAAAAAGAAAGAAAACCAACGCTGGTCCTGAGGGAAAAGCCTCAGCAGAAGAGCGCGACGCCAGCATGCGCAGACTGTGGCTGCACGCAGACAAAGGAGCCGGCCGGCCCCTCCGGGTCGGCCGAGCCAGTTACTTAGCCTTCCGACATCTGCTAACGAATTGCACGTCTCGTTTTCTCCAAACGCAGTTTTGGGATCGCCCAGACTGGTTCAGCAACTGGTGCTTGATTCCAGGAAGAGAACCTTCCACGACAATTATTACGTATTTGGGGGGAAATAGGTCTTACAAGTCACATGTCTCCCGAGGGGTCCAGGAAGCCTAATAGTCTGTCAGCTCTTGGGCCAATTAAGCCGAGCTCCTGAGAGCAGGATGCAGATGAAACCACCGTCAGGGCTGCCTCGCAGCCTTCTGTCCCCCGTGCCCACCCCAAGTCCTAGCACACACTCAGTATTCAGTCTGTGTGTGCGAGACGGGTCCGCATATGTCTTTGGAAAGCCCTTGATTTACACCCTGAGCGCTGCTCACCAGAGTGTGTCAGGCCATCAGGCAAGCTAACCTGACTCCTGTAGAGTGGCGAAGACGTCCTAAAATGCAAAGCACCCAAACCTAGCACCTGATAGGGCATACACGACAGAAACATAACCTCGGACACAAGCTCCTCCCCTTTCCCTCCAGGCTGGAGCAAGCGAGTGGAGAAGGAACCCGTGGGTAATTCAGAGGAATGCGCAGGTCAGAAGCATGTGCACATCAGGAGGGTCCCGGCAGCCGCTCATCACTGTCGATAAAAGGACCACCTGCCCATCAGTGATGCCCCTGCCTACGGGGCTGCCGCAGCCAGGACCTGCACGGCTGCAGCAGGCTCCTGAAGTTCCCTCGTCGTGACATCCCGCCGGCAGCCTGCCACGGGACACTGACTAAAAGCAAAAGGTGATAAGAAGAAGAAGAACAACAACAACAAATACAGAGTGCTAGCTTTGTGCCAAACCTGGTTCTGCTCTAACATACGTGTGTGTAGGGATGAATGGGAGGAGGGCCTCTCCCTGACGGAAGCCCCGACGCTGGCTGGAATGTTACACACCAGTGTGGGGTGGTGTTACATGTGTCTATGAAATGAGCATCTGGCTTCCACCCTTCTAAAGATTCCATTTCCCTTCCAGAGTGAGACTCCTGGGAGCTCCCGTTAGGAAATTACCGCCCGGCCCCCCCACTAGAGACTGTACCTGGAAAAGAAATTAATAAGTGAAGCCCAGGCAGATGTTTAAAGACCCTCCCTATGTCTCTCCTAAGAGCCAACAAGGAGGTACACAAGTCACTCTCAGCGAGGAAACAGAATCGTGTAGAAAGCAAAACTCCAGCCAGGCGTCAGACCTAGCAGCCCCTGGCCTCTCCTTCCACCAGTGACCTTGACAGGTGGCGGGCTGTCTCCTACGCCCTCCACGGTCTTGATTGCTGTGCATGTAGGTGTCCTTACTACATAGGAGGAAGATGAGGCTCCCCAAAGACCAATATGAATTCACGACCAATCTGTCTGTCAGCATGACAAGCAGCGGCAATATGGCGCCCCACCTGGAGTAGTTCGTGCCCCGGTCCAGAGATGACATTTGAAAACTGTTGGCCACACTCATCAGTGACCAAAGCAGGATGATCTGAATGTGAAATCCAGAGACGGTGGGTGGCTGCCAGGTTTCAGACTTTGCACGTAAAAAAGCCATCAGGAAATCCAAGGGTTGACAGCTCAGGCTGTGTGTCTGGTAGCCCACCGGTTATCAGTAAGTGTGTGGGGGGGCCGCTTCCCAGTCCTGGGGGGCTGGGTGCCGCGGAGGACGTCAGAAAGGAGAGCAGGAAACAAGGTGGGCTAATCATGTAAGAACAAAAGTGTTGCATCTTCAGTCCGTGGACTAAATTACGCCTGCCCACAGTCAGGGTCTCAGGTCTGCATTTGTTCAGGCTGAGCACCCACCCGCCCAGGCCCAGTACAGAGGGACACCAGATGACAATGACTTGGCAGAGGTAGCAGCTGTGTGAGAACTTCCCTCTTCCTTGCCGTTCAAAGGAAGGAAATTCCACCAGCCGGTGTGAGGGAACCAGGACACAGGCCTCGGGAGCTGTCAATCAGACAGGCCTGCTGAGAGCCTCACACTGAAAACAACATGCGAATAGAGCGTCAAAGCCTTCTTCCTATGGGTGGTTCCTTCCAGGTCCCCAGGAAGAGTACGACATTCTCATTTCCTTTCTTACAGGTCCCAGAATCCCAGAGAAGCTAAGGAACCTGCCTGGGGCCACACAGGAAGCTGGCAGCACAGCCGAGATGAACCTCCAAGCAGCTGCCATGGCCGTTGGCCAAACTCCACATCCCACCCCTGGGGTCCCTGAATGACATGATGTCCTTCAGTGACAGATGCCACCAAGAACGTGACGTGCTTGCAGTCAGCTAGCATGGTGTCCTGATTCTGTAGGCAGAGCTTCCGCTGAGCTCCACGGGCAGGCAAAGGGCCCACTGGGAGAGGCCAATTTTGCAAGTCAACTCCACCAATGTTCTTATAGTTCATCTTCACACCCAGCTCAGCAGGCCCTCCCCTAGCCCCACCCCACCCTACCCCCACCCAAAGCAGCAGGGGTAGGACCCTTCCCCGACCAAAGGCAAATCAGCAGCATCCTATCCCCTCCCCCACACACTGCACTCCAGCTGTGCTCCACCCTCAAGAAAACTAGAGAGAAAACTCATCCTTTTTAAACAGATCTTTTTTGTTGTTAGTTATCACTGACATTGCAGAGTGTTTCTTAACACTGCAAGAGGCTGATCATCAGGTTCCCGGTGGGTGACGTGTACAGTCAGTTGGCCGGGTTCAGTGAAAGCCCACGTGCCCGTTCCTCAGTCTCAAGGTGCTCACTTCCTTGGCCTCTTCCTTTAGAAGCCAGACAGCGGCTCTGCGGAGGGTGTGTATGGTCATCGCAACCGACCCTACTGCCCTGCCCATTAGTAACACTCGGGCATTCTAGTGACCGGGCCCAGTCCCCGTCCCACAGGAAGATACGCGGTGGCAGCCCAGTCGGCCAGGGAGAGAAAATGTTGGAGGGCACCTGTCTTTTCTACTCCTCAAGTGCCATCACCGAGACGCCGATGAGGCCTACACACCAACCAGCTGGACCCGAAAACTGGACTGAGCGGAAGAAGGCCTTAGGGAGCCCTGCAATCCAGCACCTCTTCTTTCAGTGAGAAGAAGAGTGAGGCCCAGGACAGCTGGGTAACTTCCACCCCAAACTCACACTGGTTAGCGGCAGAGCTTACGGTCTATTATCTCCTCATCCATCACTGTTTCTATCACCCAAGCATGCCCCACCCCCCGGGACTGCCTAGGTTTGCCAATGGGGGACTCTTGCGATAACATGATTGACACGTAGCTGGGGCATAAAAATGAGGGCCACCTGTGATTTCACAGCAGCCCTGCTTTTGCCTTTACGCCAGGGGCCCCATCAGTAGGCCAACGCCCAGGCAGGACCCCGCTCGGGAAAGTGGGAACAAAGACGGGTTGAGTAACCTCACAGACACAGGGTGAGTCAGCAGCCCTCCCCGGCGACCTCTGCCTGGCAGGTCCCCCCACCTGCGGGCCCCGCCTGCTCTGATTTCATGCCGCCCCGAACACCTTGCTCCCGTCGCTGCTCTGCCGCTGTTATCCTTGGCAAACAGCAGCGTATTGTTACCCACGGCCCTGGGTCAGACGCTGGGAGAAGACACTTGGAACGAGACACCATCGCTCCACACAGAGCAGGTGGAATTTGGAAAGGGGCCAGTTGCTAATCACAGCGAGACAAACCTTCGTTGCAGTCTCTGTGTTTTATGGGCCTCGTCTGTTTACCTGCTCACGTCTGCAGGTTAGCAAGGAATGAGCTTTGATCCTGCTCCAATGCAAACACGGCGTGGAGCAGAGGAAACAGTGGGGGAGCTGGGCAGGGAAGGGGCCCCCACGCAGCTTCCCGGGGGACCCCGAGACTCCTCTCCTTGCACTTTGGCACCTGCAGGTCACGCAGCTCACGGGGCCAAGGCGGCCGGTTGGGGGATTATTTGTCCGTGTCAGCCTGCCTCTCGGTGGGGTGGAAGCCGGCCCTCTAGAAGACGGGGCCCCACCTCACATCTGAGTGCACAGTCTCTCCCCAACACCAGTGGGCGATGAGGAAATGACCATGAAAACGGGGGACGACAATTCAGCAGAGTCTAGAACAGCAGCCACATCAAGGTCCCTGGGACCCCAGGCCTGTGTCGCCTGCAGGGACTGTGTGAAGAACAGGAACTTCTGACCAACAGCCTTGATGACAAAGAGCTAGTCCTGCCCTGTGCCATCGGGGGACACAGCCACGTTGATGTTTCCAGACCTCCAAGTTCCTATAGAGCAAGACCAGTCAGACCATGGCCCCCTAAAGAGCAACCCAGTAAGGACAAGAACCGCAGGACAAAGTAAAGGAAGCTCGTCTATCTCTCCCCACTGGTTGAGAGGTGAGCTGAAACCATGCACTCACTGGACGTGGGGGATACGAGCTGTGAACCTACACGGGGCCTACACAGAGCCAAGCCCCCTGGCCAAGGACTCAGGCAGTGGGAGAAGATGAGCGGTACCAGCAGGAGCCTCCATGACTCCTCAGCCCGAGCCTCAGCCTCCTCACCTGCCAGACGAGACCGCTGGACTATGGGAGGGCGAAGGGCTCTTCCAAATTTAGCTTTGACACCTGCCTTGAAGTGTCACGAGAATATGTCTGTCAGTTTCCAGTCTGCAGCGAGCAGACGTCATCCAGTGCTCGCGGACCCAGGCACTCAAGGTCCCATCAGGATTTGACGTCAAATCCCCAAACGTGGGTGATTCTCCTGGGGTGCTGCAGCGATGAGCAAGGGTCCCGGACTTTCATAAATTCGTTGGCCCTTAGGAGAGAAGGGATCTTGGAGTCTGTGGATGAGAAAACTGAGATTCTGAGATGCTGAACGGTCTGCTGATGGCCACACAACTGGAAAGGGCCCATCCAAGCCCAAAGGACTTCCCAGCACAGGAGGGGGGAGTTTAAGCAGCAGAGGACCAAGAAAAAAAAAGAAAGGAAAACTGACTTAGAGGGACCTTAAGTGGCTCATTTAATCTCTTTATGCTTCCCCATTTCTACTTCTCTGCTTCTCAAGGACGTATTTCAATCACTCACTAACTTGGAGGACCATGAAGAAGTGGGTTATGCAAAACCCAGGAAGCACCGTGTCTAACAATTTAGAAATTGCTCCTCTGTGGAGAGAGGGGGATGAGTGGGGGGGCGGGGGGGGCGGAGAGAGAGAGAAGAAGAAGAAGAAAACATTAGAGGTGCCATCTTGTTTTTTAAAAAATAAATTTTTCATGTCCCCAGATACTTTTTTAATGTTTTGCTCCATGAGATGGCTGCATATATAATCTGCAGCTGCCCTAAAGAATTGAAAATGGTAAACTAATCAGACCAGGAAGGCCTCCAAAGAAAACAAGCTGCTTTCTTTCGTAAGCAAGCTTTGCAGCCCTGCCCTGTGCTCCTTGCTCAGTGCCGAGCCCCCGGTCCACCCTCCACCCCGTGCGGACAGGGGCTGGTGAAAGGCCAGGGAACAGCACCAAGCAGGAAACACACACACACACACACACACATACACGACCGGGTCGTGCAAAGTACTCTGGAGTGAGAGTGTGTGAGGATCGCCAGGGCTCTTTGAAAGGCAAACGCACTAGCCTCACCATGTTTCTGATTCCCATCCAGATGGGGGGGGGGGGGTCTCACACAGCCCCCACCAGCAAACGCCACGTCAGTCTGCGCAGGCTTCTCCTCCAGGGGACACCGTCTGCAGCGAGGTTGGACCTGCACCTGATTCGGGCAGGTGGGGGCAAGGATGGAGGGAACGTCCTCCCACCTTTACAACTGGGAAGAGTGTTTTTTGTGAAGAAACATAACTGCTGTCTCAGAAGCCCATCGCCCGAAGGGTCCAGCAGCGGCCCACCTGAACCGGATGTGGACTGCTTGTGGCTCCCTGTGTGCAGCCGCTCTTAGATGCACCGACAGCGGAGGGCACTGGCCCGGGCGGGGCACAGAGGCGGCCCCAAATAAAGCCCCATGCTATGTACGAACTGAGATCAACCGAAGGGAAAAAATATTTCCTCCCTGGGTGCCTCTCCCCCACCAGAACTAAGAACCTGCCATCTTCACGTGTGCTTTTAGCAACCCCGCAAGTGTCTTTCAGCAGAAATTGCTCCTGCCTAGAAACCTGAGCTCATCAGTTTAGGCAGGATGCGTTTCAAAACCGAGTCGTCATTCAAAAAGAATGTGTTATTTTTCCCTTAGCAAAAAGGAAAGCTCCCCCCTCCTCCCTTTGTTAATTTTCAGAGAATTAATTGCCTTTACCCTCACCCGGTAAAGCATGAGGAAATTCCAGCATTTTGCTCTGGAAAGTTACAGGACCGGGTGAGTTCTGGTAGGATGTCCAGCGGGAATTATTGTGCGTCGACCTTGTGCCCCGCACTGCTCGCTTTGCTGCTGTATGTGTGGTACACATACAATCTGTGTCTAAAACTAACCACGAAAAAAAAAAACCACTGTTAAAGCAAATGCTTTAAAAAAGTCATCTTCTCCGTGAATATTTCATGATCTAGGAAATGCCTATAATGTTCAAGGAAAAAAAGCCGAACTTAAATTATACAGAGTATCAGCAAAAAAATTTTAAATCAGTGTCTGATTTTAGAAAAATTGAATGATCCTATAATTATTTTTAAAAATTAGTGGTTAAAAATGGACAAAACAACCATCCCCATGTGAAAGTAGTTTCATAGGCAAATTCTACCAAATTTGATCAATCCAGTCTTACGAAAACTCAGAGAAGAGAAAAGACTGCTGTTATTTTGAAATAAAACCAGATAAGCATGGTGCAAGGACAGACAATGATAGGCTACTTTCCCTCGTGAACAGAGATGTGAAACTCCTCAATACAATTCTAGTGTACTTAACAATAATAACAGCCACCACGGCATCCTGATGCAAATGATATAAGAACAATGTGACATTAGAAAATACCTTCATGTAGCTCCTTCATTAATATATTAAGAACAAAAATGATAACCACCTCAAGATGTGTTTTTAGCAAGCACTTCATAAAATTCAATTCCCAATCACAAAAAATTTTAAATATTAGCAAACTGGGACAAAAATGTCCTACTTTAATAAAAGAAAACCTACCCATATCACACAGCAAACATCATATTTAATGGTCAAATGATCGACACATTCCCTTAAAAAATTTAGAACTCGTAAGGATGCCCAGTCTCACTCCCTCATCCAACATGGTGCTAGAGAACCTAACTGGGCGAGTGTGACAAGAAAAATCAGTAAGTAGGACCACAAAGAAAGAGACGGTCATGATGGCAGAGAGTATCACAATCTACGGAAAAGAAATTGAGAAACTCCACAAAGTGTTCTACTTAAAAGAGTTTGGCCAGTTTGCTGCATATCTCATTAATGCCTAAAAATTTGTTAGACAAAAGATAAGGAGCTACCTATTTAAATGGGGTAGGTAAGGACATTTTTGGCATGACATTAAAATCATAAAGCATTGAAGAAAAACAGACATTACCGCTGTATGACAATATAAACACAGATCAGCAGAGGGTATTTGCAATGAATCTAACTCTAGAAAGGGTTAACACGGCAGTCCTGAGACCACCCCCCCTTGCAAGGTGGGCCTTGGCTGGCACCTGGGAGCCTGGATTCGGGAGGGCCCCCCGCATTCCCAGAGCTGAGCGGAGTGGCTCCCTGGGCCTAACCTGGTGGAACAAACACCGTGGCTCATGCCTGACGCCAGCGTGCCTCTGGGAGCCTGGAGCTCTGGCCCGTGCTGGGCAGCAGGTGCCTCTGCGACCAGCCCCCGCCAAAACCCTGGGCGCAGGGTCTCTAACAAGCTTCTCTGGTGGCCCACAGTTCCCTCCTGCAGCAATGTGGGGCTGGAGGACTTTCGGAAGCTCGCACCCGATTTCCTCTGGCCTTCACCCCGTGCGCCTTTCCCCTTTGCTAATTTTGCTTTGCTGCTTCCCCTCTTGCTGTCCCAAATCTGTGCTGTGGGTATGACGACGTGCTGACCCCTGCGCTGTGGAATTGCACGCTTGAAACCCCGGGAAGCACTGCCCCCAAGGGTGGTCTTGGGGACCCCCGATACCAGAACAAGGACTTCCACTGGAACCTCCCACAATTCAGTTACAATACGTGATATGAAAGGGCAAGCAGTACCGTGAGAAAAATACACAAAGAGAACAATTTCTAGAAGGGAAAACTTCCATGGATAAGAGAACTACGAAAAAAATGCTCACTCTCACCACTAGTCAGTGAAATGAAAATGAAGATGAAGAAAGGCTCTTTCACTGTCATTGGACTGAAAATGTCAGAGTCTGAAGATGCAGAGCGATTGTGCAATTGCGGAGAAACCACTTTGTAGAAGCGATCTGGAAGCAGCTCGTAAAGCTGAAGTCGCGTGTGGCCTGCGAGCTAGCGTGTTACGTGAGCAAGAGACCTGTGAAGCAGCAGTACACACGCAAGACTGACTCGGACAAGGATATTTGGTTTTCCCTTTTTATCGAATGTGTCAGGGTGGCACTAGTGAACATTACACCGGTTTCAGGTGCACAATCCACAGCACATCACCTGTGCACTGTATGGTGCGTGCACCACCCCGGGTCAAGTCTCCGTCCATCTCCGCTGATCCCCCATCCCCGCCTCCCCCTCTCCTCACCCCTCCTCCCCGCAGCAATCCCCACACCGTTGTCCCTGTCCATGAGTTGTTTTTGGTTTTGTCTTTTCCCCTCAATCCCTCCCCACCCGTCAGCCTGCTCTCTGTGGGACAAGGACATTTACTGCGTCACTTGTAATACTGAAGAGTGGGAAATGAAACCTCAGTGTCCACCGGAAGAGGAATGGCTGAATAAAGCGTGCGATGACCATCCGTTAGAAAGTTTAGTTACAGAAACTAAACCAGCAGATAAATCTTGCAACTATCCTCTATGGCAATAAGCAAGTTTCCAAAGGAGATGAAGAGTATGCAACCAGGGGGAATAATTTTAAAACACACAAAACATACAGCATTGTACTTTGCTATTATTTATAAACGCTCCTACACCCGAAGCTATGCAGGTGTCCAGGAAAGCACAGGTGAAGTACTTTTCCTTATCTTTAAGGAAGAAGGGGCAAAGGAAGATGGGGGAAGTGAGTGGCCTTCGACAGCACTTTATTACACTAAAACATGTATCGACCTGGCTGGCATAGCTCAGTGGATTGAGCTCAGGCTGCGAACCCAAGTGTCGCAGGTTCAATTCCCAGTCCGGGTACATGCCTGGGTTGCAGGCCATGACCCCCAGCAACCGCACACTGATGTTTCTCTCTCTCTCTCTTTCTCCCTCCCTTCCCTCTCTAAAAATAAATAAATAAAATCTTTTTAAAAAACATGTATCGAAGCAAATAAGGTAGCATGCTACATATGTGAAGGCTACGTGGATCATATTATATCACTTCCTATAGATTTAGATATCGGAAACATTCCATAATTTCTAAAAATTGGTAGACATTTGGAGGATAATGTTCAACCTAGATCCTCCATTAGGTAGGAAAATAGGATTTCTTCCGTTTCTCAATGTGTAATGTACAGATGCACTAGTTCAAGTTGCCTTCAGTCCAAACGTCGCTATTATTCTCCTCTGCCCTGCACAAACTCTGAAATAAGTGACCCCTCCCGGATCAGCTCTGTGGATGCTAAGTTCAGCTGTCATTGTTCAAGGACAAGAATCTCATTCGGCCATCAAAACTCATCTTGTTCCATCCTCATTACAGACACACCTGTGCGGCTTCCTCCATCTCTCCGGCCCTTCCACCGAAACTAAAGCGAAGTCTCTGCCTTTGTTCTCATCACCAGCATCACTCTCCACGGTGACCGGCGGGAGTTTCTCTGGAGTTAGCAAATCTCCACAAAGCCTTCTTTAGTAAAAAAGGGGAGAGAAGGGAATAGCATGTACTCCCTTTATTCACCCCCCAACAACTGGTTTCCACGTGGGGTACGGACCGACTGACACTTGCATTCATTGACATGCTGTACTGTGTTTTATTCCCCCCGGACGAGTTATGTCAGAAATATGGACGAATGAACAGAAAGGAGAAAATAAGCAAATTCACAAGCTCGGTTTCAGCTACTATGAGGGCGAATCGGCTCAGAGAGAGACTCTATGAGAGCGTTTCCACCACAAAAACAAGCAAGTGCTGTGCAGCCCCGGACCTCCGCCCTGAAGGGCGCACGGACATTTCAAGCTCCTTGCAAGTCAGGTCTTGAACAGCAGAGCCCGGAGAAGCAAGCGAGGTTCTTTGCTAATCGCTAAAGGTGAGTGAGTCGGTAAGTGTTGTCCCACATTCAGGAAAGAGCCTAAGTCAGGTCTTTGGCCAAGCAAACATCAAAAGTTGTTCTAGAACGGGCATGGAAACCACAGCAGAGTCTAGAGGAATCTGACAAACCTCGAAGAGCATTTTTTTAAATCCTCACCTGAGGATAAGTTTATTGATTTTAGAGAGGGAGAGAGAGAAACTTTGAGGTGACAGGGAAACATCGATTGGTTGCCTCCTGCACCCACCCTGAACTGGGATCAAACCCGCAACCTCTGGTGTACAGGACGACACTCCAGCCAACTGTGCCACCTGGCCGGGTCCTCAAAGAGAATCCTGCGCCGCTGCAGGCACGTGGGTGAATGGAAAGAGTGCCCACCTCTGCCGTGATGAGTGGTGCCCACTGGTTCCCAATGGCACAGCGGGGCTGGCAGGGCCAGTGGGGTAACAGACAGGAGTGGGCTTCCCTCACCTTCCTGGCGTTCCCTGAGACCGAGCACAGGGACCAGGCTGACGCTGGCTCCGCTGCACTGTGCACACCTGCTGTGACATCTCTGTGCAGGGACGTTTGGGAAGGTACACAGAAGGAAGAAGCGTGGAGCTTTCTGTGTGGTGTGGTCATAAAATACGTGGTCCCTGCAGGGAATCCGCCCTCTGCCCCCCTTTTTCCCCCAAAAGGTGAGTTTCACTTGTTCTGGGACAAGGACACTGCCCTGTATCTTAAGGGGTGGCTGATGCTTCTTTACGGTGGTTTTATTGATTTTCAAATTCAATACGAAACCCAATGTCCAGTCTTCAGGGACCTGCCAGCTGCCTCCCGCCGCTGGGGTTCATACACCACCGGCCCCCGGCCCAGCTCCCCTGCCCGGTGAGGGCCACCCTGTACTCCCGCCCACCGGGCTCCTCTCGTCCACAATGGCCACCTCTCTTCTCACTCCATCCACCCAGCCTTCCTTGAAGATTCACCTACTGGGTATTCCCCCCCACATCAATCACATTTTTAAATATTCACCAAAACCCTAAGCAGCCGCAGAGGCAGGCACGGCAAAGAGCACAGAGAGACAGCCGCTGCTACTCGGGAGCAGCCTACTCAACCCTGGTCCTCAACCCCCCGCACCTGTGTCCTGCACCAGTGTCAACACGCTGACGCATGGCGTCTTTAAGGGGTGTGTGTATCTGTGTGTATGTGTGTGTGCTCTGCCCCGACAAGCAAGATTTTCATGCACCATCTATTATGATAATGTCTCCAAAGTGCCCAGCACACAGCTCTGCTCACACTGGAATTCCTTTGTCCTCTGCCCGTAGCGAAGGGCCCACACTTCTGTTTCGTGATGTTTTGACGGTCACGATATTTAACGAGTTTTGTGACGTGGCCATCTATCTATCGCAACGGCTTCCTCCACGACTACGTGGGTGGGGTGGGGTGGGGAGGAATGTCTGTCTGTCTGTCCGTCTTCCCACTAGAATATACCAACCAGCCAGCACCCTGGTGGGGGTTGGAGGGGCTGGAGACCCCCTGCTGCATCAGGTGTTAACCCTTTGCTTGCTGGTTGTAGGGTCCCAGAAATCCTAGAGGGATGGCTGGGTGCTGGGGGACTCGGCCTCAGAACAGCAGCTATTAGGCACCATACGTTGCGGGGTTCCGATATTTAACAGCCAGTGTGGCCCTAGGTATGCATGCCACTGAAGAGCAGCCCTGGGCTGATGCCACAGGAGATGAGAGTGATGAGGACAATGGCATCGCCCGCTGAGGACTCTGAAGAGCGAAGCTGCTTCAGACAAGGACGTATCACTGCTCGGCCATGGCTGGCCAAATTTTAAATGTGATGTGAACAAAGTGTTGGCAAAGGAGAAACGGGACAGAGGTGTCCATTGGAACAATCTCTGCGGAGAGCGGTCTGGCGATAATGAGCACAGGTGAAAAAGGCGTGCACAGCCTACGACCTGACAGCTCTCCTTCTCTGTGTACACGTGTACACACGTGTACACACACCCGAGAGAACTTCCCACACATCCGCTTCAGTGCAAAGGAAGACATACTCAAGAATGCACACAGCAGTACTGTGGGCAACAGAAAACCCTAAATCAGGCAAGTCAGATGGGTGGGTGAGCCTCACATGTCCGCAACGGAATTCAAAGCCGCAGCGAACACTGTGCGTGGACGCGCCTGAATAAATCTCGAACACAAAGCATCAAGTGAGAAGGCAAACCGCAGGGTGTCTCGCACAAGGCGACATTTATGTCCAACTTTTTAATGACTCAAGGCAACGTGGAGGTTTCCATTGGTCACCCCAATACGTAGCTAGGATGTGTGTGCAAGGCACTTGAGAAGTGGCCCCTCTCGGGGAAGGACGGGAGTCGGAAAGAGCAGAGAGAGAGCCGCAGCTAAATCACGGTCGCTTCGGTTCTTTAAAATAAAGTGGGACCTCAGGTGAATAGGGCACCGTGTAAAAATCAAATAAATGGGTGATGTTATTTCTCTATTGTTATCTATATGTTTAACTATTTAAAAAATGACCATGAGCTTCAAGATGCTGTTGTAAGTCTAACAAGCATTTTTCTTTTTGTGTCTCGAGTGAGGGGAGGCATCGCAGGCAGAGGCTAAGGCCCGAGGGAAGGCACAGAGGACCTAGACTGCTGCACACGGGATACTCGGGGAAAAGCAACCAGCCCTCCCCTCTGGAGCAGCTGTGGAGGAGGCCACAGGCCAGGCATCAGCCTGGAAGGCCACCTGAGGAACGCAGCCTGAGTCTGTGTCATGGTCAAGGGGAATCCAGCAGAGTGACTCCCCCAAGTGAGTGCCACTCTGACAGTGCCAGCAGAAGAGGACAGCAGCCAGAGCCACCTGGGCCCAGACCACATCTGTCATGGCTGCTGTCCCCTACACCTGCACAGTCCCCAGGACTGAAGAGGAGGGCACGGGGTGGGTCACTGTCTCCTGAGGCTGTCCAGGTTGAGGTTTGAGGTCAGGTCAGCTTCTACCAAAGCCCTGGACTATGGCCTCCAGGGCACCTGGGAGCCTTTCTTCTGATGTGCCTGCTGCCTCCCCGCCCCTCTGAGCATGGCACTGGCAGCCCTGCCCAGCTCCCTGTCCCACCTCCCCTCCAGCCCGGAAGCAACCAGCCCTGGACCACGGGCCTCGCTCGAGCCAGCTCAGTCTCTGCCACATGAGCATCTCACACCTGCCCGCTGTCTTCCCTGCACCTGGGTGTCCTCGGGCTCTGACACTGTCCCCAGCTCCCCTCCAGTTTCTTGCCACCAGGGTCATTCCACCTCCTGGCTCTCGCTTCTCTCAGTGGGATGTCACACCAAATCTCTCAGGGCCACACGAGGAAAGACAACCCTCAGTGGCAACAAGAGAAGACAGTCCCCACTACTGATTACTATTCCCAGACAGGGGTGTTCCGGCCCCAGGGAGGGCCGCTGGCGGAGGGTCGGCAGTGTGCCGCCGGCCCGTCTGGAGGCCCTGTAGCACCAAGGACAGGGAAAGGTGGGGGTCCAGGTGAGTCCGGGCCACCTCTTGCAGCAATCCAAATAAAATCTGTCTGTTGTTTCCAATGGTAAAAACAATGGGGGGAGGGGACTTATATTTCACATGGTTTTGGTTTTTATTTCATTTCTCTAGTTTATTGTTATTGCCTTTTACTAATGAATCAATATGAAACATACTGAAAAAGGTTTTAATTGGTACACAGTTTGAAAAGAATGGCTCTCTATGATTTTTGAATATTTAAAAAGACAAATGTTTTTGTGACTTTCAAATAAAGATTTCCTTGTTTGCACAGAAATTCGCAGATTCCCCTGGAATAATTCAAAGCAACGCACTCTGTTCAAAAGATAGACTTGCCAGCAAAGAATGGGCAAAGGGAGGTGTGTTGGTTTCCAAAAAGCTGAAAGAAATAAACTGGGAGCAGGAAAGCTTTTTTACCACAATGTTTACGGGTCCCTGGGTCCCACTTCAGAAAGAACCACACGTCGCCAGGGCAAGGTTCCCCGAGGCCAGGCAAACAGGTCACCCAGCTGGGCAGTGACTGGCACCGTCCCCCACCGACGGCTTCCCGGGAGCTGCAGGAGCCCCATCCCCATGAGGAAAACCCCATCCAGATGGCCTCCAGGAGCCCAGCGGCACCTCAAAACTGGTGGCAGGAGAACAGACTTGCTGACAGAGACACAGGAATGAGCCATCTGCCCAGAAAGAAGGAGGTGAAGCACCACGTCCGCTCCCAGCTCGGGCCGAGGGTGGACCTCAGAGGTGCGTGGTCTGAGATCGACCCACGGGCCGCATCCGTCTCTGTTCAAGTCCCGGTGTCAGCAAAGGAATGGCTTGAAAAGAAGAGAGAAGGAGGGAAAGACGGAGGGACGCAGAGAAGGAGGGAGGGAGGGCGAGCCGCAGAGGCTCCTGTGGTCATCAGCACTGATGGGGGGCTGGAATCCCATCTCTGCCTTGGGTACCCTCGGGCAAGTCAGCGCACTTCTCTGTCCCCCACTTCTCCCTCTGCAAAACAGGATTCGAGCTATGTGAGCTCACGCACTAGTCAGGCAACACGCAGGTGCCTACTCCCGCTCCGAGGGACACAGCCCAGCTGCTGCCCCGGGAGCCGGCGCTCCCGCCCCCACCTCTAGCTTTGAGGTTCTGTGTCATGCGCCTTGGTTTCTGCCTTCCAGTGGTTTTAGGGTTAGATTTTTTTGTTTGTTTTTGGCTTTTTTACCAAATATAAGAAAGTACAAAGAAAAAACAGGTACCATGTGTTATACAAAGCAAAACCTTTTTTAAGAAAACTCATTACACCAAACCTCTAATCTAGGAAACAAATTGAGTCCAGAACTGATTAACACACAGATTTGCAGAGCAATTGGTCTCAAGGTTTCAAATCCTTTCAAATGGCAAACAGTTCACATAATAACGATGACAGCATTTATGGAACATCAGTCAGTCCGGTTCCAGGCACTGTGCTAGGCTGTTTCTCACGGAACGTCCTTTAATCTCAACAAGCCTGTGACATCGGGAACATCTCATCCCCTTCTATAGCTGCCAAAAGCCGAGGCTAGAGGAGCTCAAGACCGATGTGCCCAAAGACGCACAGTAAATGATGGACCCAACGTATGAAGTCAGCTCGTACGTGCTTAACTTCCTCACCTGCACACACACACCTTGTCCTTAGGCGGCAGTGGTGGAGTTTGGGAAAGGCCACCAGCATTTTCTTACTTAATGACCCAACCCCTACACAAGTGACAAGCCCCGCATTTCACTGGCATGCCTTAAAAGTATGCACATGGTCCCCAGTAGCACAGTGGCTGCTGGAGGCTCTTTCTATCTACTGTGCTCCGATTGTCTTTATTTCAGATATCACAGCACAAAGCTGTTCAGTGCTCCCAGTACGTCAGCTCTGCAAAGAGAGGTGCACTGGTGCCCCCCTGCCCCCCAGGCAAAGGAGGGGGACCAAAAAGACAGTGGTGATTTCCGTGGACAGGAGTGTGGGGGCAGCCAACCTACCCCTTCAGGGGGACTCTAACTTCTGCAGATGGGCTGAGGGGCGCACTGGGCCAGTGAAGGGCAGTGCGTTTTGAGCAACAAGCTTTCATTCTCTTAGGAACACCTAGTAGCAGGCTGGTGTTGGAGGCCCGGGACAGGAGCTGCCCAGCTGAGCTCACGCGTGTCACCTGCTCCCAGCTGAACCAGGGAACTCACAGCAGCATAAACCAGAGCCCTCTTTGCACTGCAAGCTCACCTAGAGGACCTCCGACCTGCAAACTCTGAAAGCACCGGAGTGCTGGCTGTGCCCAGCCCAGGCCTGCCTATGCGTGACCCAGGAAACACTGCAGCCTCAAAACTTCCCTGCCCGGTCCTCTAGCTCCCAGAAACAAGGGGCTGCAGCCAGGAGGTCCTGGAAGCTGGGTGGTCCCCACGTCGTGCTGAACAAGGCAGAGCTCCACACCCAAGCTTATCCAGGGCTGTGACCCTTGGCGCATGAGTGATATGTGGGTGTGGGTGTGCATGTGAGTGTGTGAATGTGAGCACCAGTGTGGATACCACCCAGGCCTGCCAGGAGTCTTTTAGGTACCATGTTATTAGGTGTTAACTTAAAAGCATCGAGCAAGAGTTCCAAACTTCCTCCACATCAAGGAACAAGGAAGGGTCCTGAATGGCCATTTCTCAGTCCCCAATTTTCCATTAAACTAATAGTATTTATGCCATTCACAAACTAATGTATTTATTGAGCCAGGCACCGTGCCAGACCCCGCGCATGCATCGCCTCCGTAAATCCTCACAGCCACCCTCCGAGACAGACGCTGATGATATTCAGATTCTATAATAATCTCCCTGTTTTACAAAGAAGAGAACCACGGCCAAGAGAGAAACCGTTACGGGGAGTACGTGTCTGTGGGTGGTTAAGAGGAGGTTTTAGGAAAAAAATGTGGTTAAGGAGAAAGAAAAGTGGGGGCTGTCGAGGTCGGATCCTTGCTCTGGCTGGACACATGCCAAAGTGCTCCCGAGACGTGTGCGTGAATGCCCTGGGTGTCCCCACACAATGCAAACGCTGTTTCTCCAGGTTTGGGGTGGGCCTGGGACTCTGCCCACCGCACGGTTCAGCCCCCAGATGACGTCACACTGTTCGTCCTCAGACTGCACTTTGAGTGACAAGGTATCATGGAAAGAGAGCATGGAAATTCACTTGATTTGAGAAATTAGACCTAACACGAGAGGTTTGCATGAGTCTGTGATTTTTCTACAAAACAGAGTATTTCACGATCCCTGCAAAGCTGGGTATAACTGAAGAGCGACACATTTATAAGGCAAATCGTACAGAATCGTTCATTTCCTTCTGGGCTTTTGGAACCTCCTGGAGGACGGGAGTGTGTCCTGGTCATTGCGTTCTGTCCAGGGCCTGGAATAGTGCATGACATTTACTGAGTGACTGATAAATGCTGGCCGAGACGGGGTTCCTTAATCACATCCATGTGCACAAGCGAGATGAAGATGCAAAGCAAGCAAACCACAGACCTATGACCAGGGCAGGGACAGCAAAAATATCTTAAAGCTTAAGTGCCAATGCAACCGTGATGCCTGCCTGGTGTGTTAGGTTGAGCAGCGTTCTGAGGCTTCACAGGGGTTTGGTGAAGACGAACCATTCCCAAGACCAGAAGCACTAACAACCAACATGACTTGGGAGGAAAGGTGTAAGACCACACACACCCTGAATTTGCCAGTTTCCAGGTAAGGATCTTCTTGAGTCTAAATAACAGAAGGGGGTAAGAATAAACATAGATTTTCTCTGCAATATAAACAATTAAGTTATAATTAAAGAGTACTATGTCCTAAATACCATAATATATTTTGATGTTTGTAAGAACTACAAACTAAGATGTACTTGAGTGCCTTCTCTCAACAATATTTACCTAATTTAAACTTCTACTTCTCTTTCTAGAAAAGTCTTCCATGTGGCCCCACCTGCAGTGAGTACCTTGAGTCCTGCAAAATTTCCATTAATTACGTCCACTCCCTCCCTTCTCCTGCTTGACAAAATATTTGGCGTCCAGAACCTCCAAAGCCATGTCCTTGTCTCTCTTCAGCGATTCTGAATTTGAGAAAAACATTGCAACCTGGCTCATTATTTTATTATTCAAACTTGCTTAGCAAGGATCTCAGGACTGAAGACATCCAACTAATCTCAGAAACCACAAGTCTTCTGTCAAAGTCGCTTCGCAACTTGTTTTGTTCAAACCACCAGTTATTTTGCCAAATGTCTCCAGTTCATTCTCGGTTGGGTGACGCCAATCCCCTGGGTATCTTCTTCAGGGAGACGTCATTAGTGCTCTGAGTTCTTGCAGGATTAAAACTTTTTTTTCCTATAATCTTAATACTTGAAGGACAGATTAGCTTAATATAAAATCCTTAGCTCACAGTTTCCTCACATTTCTTGAAAATATTGCCCCGTTGCTGTCATGTTTTACACGTAGCAGTTGACAAGTCTGATACCAACCTAAAAGCCCTCCTTTTTTAAGTGACTCAGTACATTTGCCTGTGAGCCCTCCTTCTTCATCATATTTAACCTCTGCATTTATTGGGATATGTCTAGAAGTTAAGCATTCTGGGTCAATATCCCCAGATACATTTAGAAATCTTAAAGTGTAGGTTCCCATCTTTTTTCTGGAAAGCCTTCTTGAACTGTCATTTTAAAAGCTAGTTTTACCCCACTGATCTGCTTTCCTTTCTTCTTCAATTATTTGTGTGTTGGATCCTCTTTGCCTTTTTCTTCTGTATGTCACTCTGTCACTCTGATCCTTTTTATCTCTTTATCTCATTTGTGTTGTCCTCACTGGTTTTGCTTTTTTCTCAGTATTCTTTATTATGTTTTCAGTGGACGTGAAGTGGACACCTTGTAATTTTGTCTTCATTTCTGAGATGATTTTGTGGTTTTCTTCAATTTCTTTCTCGAGTGTCATAATCTCTCATTGCACATCTCCCAATATTTTTGTTTGAGAATTTCACATTTCTATTTGAGGCTTTCTTTCATTTCTTCACATGCTTGTTCAAAGATATTCTGTTCCTCTAGGAGGTGGTGTTATGGTTTTCATTTGCTTTACGGTTGTTTTAAGGGAGAGTCTTCTCTTCCTCCACTGAAAAATTTTTATTATTCTCATTTTCTGGTTTCTTTTTATGATAAATTTTTAAGAATGTTACTTGCCATTTTCCACATGAATAACTTGAATGTTCTTAAATAACTTGCACGTTCCCAGATCAATAAGATGTTTCCAAAGTCCTTTGGGTGCAATAAAGTGCAGCATCTCAACAAATAGGGCCCCTTTTTCTCAATGGGTGCTGGCGAGTCAGCTCTGCTGGTTTAGGATGTTTATTTCCCACTTATGTGTAACTGAAGTTTAAAGTGTGCTTGGTCTCTTAGTCCCTTTAGGTGTGGGCTCTGAGTGGTTTTGTTTGTTCTCCCTGATGCTCTTTATTCAGACCAACAAAAGAAGAAATTCTGTCTCCTCTGACCCATCCATGGGTCTGCTCAAACAGAAATGCAGGTCCCTCAGCGACTGGATCTTGAAAATAATGTCACCTGGTGCCCGGGGAGGGGGGGGGGGGGGTTGGCAACTGGACATATCAGGGGAACCGCTTTATAAGATACATGATTGTCTAACCACTGTGCTGCACACCTGAAACTAATCCACAGTAACGTCACCTGGTCCTAGAAGGGCAGTTTCCCGAGAATGCGTTCTATAAAAATAGCACAGAACTGGCCCAGTCCAGGGCCGACTGAGTTCACAGCCTGCCGTTCTCCACAGTTCATTCAGAACAAACTGCCTGCATCTCAAGAATCTGAAAAATGCCACCTGACGGACACACCGGTGACACAGAACTGAGGCCGTAAGGTGCTCAGAGAAGAACATAAACAAACAGACCGGTTTTACCCAGGCCACCTGCCGGGGCAGAGGACAGGTCCTCCAGATGGCAACATAGAAGCTTCCACCATGAATGAGAATGACGTCATCGTGGCAATGGCAGGCAGCACGTGACTCAGCAACACCCCCTTTCCTTCCAAAACTCAAAGAGAAGCACAGCCCCCCAGGAATCCGTGAGTACAGAGGGCTGAGGTTCCCAGGCAACTGGGGTCCAGAGAGAAAACTCACCCCGCAATGGTCCAGAAGACCTCGCTTGCGGTCTCCACTGCACCAAGCTCCTTAAAGAGAACGTGCAGTTGGCTCTCGGGAATCCGAGATCAGCTCCTCTGCAAGCCCCCAGCTCCTGTGCGCACTTTCAGTCTCATCCCTGACAGTGGATTTGTCGGACAAAGCCTGGATTCCAGATCCTCCCCATTCTGCCCGCATTTCCTGCTGGTAATAAGGGCCGGAGCTGCAATGCTGGTAGCCCTTGGGGGGATGCGCGTCTGCTGGGATGGTTGTTGGGATTAAGTGAGATAATGGGTATCAATCATGAAGCACAATTTCCTGCACACAGTAAGTACTCAGAGACTGCGGGGCCTCTGAGCACCCTTGTTCTACTTTTTTAACACAATGTGTTCAGTGAAACATGGACCAGATCTGCCAAGTTCCTGTTCCCTTAATCCTGAACCCCTTCGCGCATTTTAAGGAAAACTAGACCATATGGTTCAGATTTCACTCACAAATAAATCAGCATAATGTTTGTGCAGTAAAAACTGTCTTATGCTCTTGTTTTTATGGGTCTTTTTATCCCAAGTCCTAAAATAACAATAACAATAAGAATAAAAGCTAGTTGTGTTTTGCTAAGGGTAAATAAACTCAGGCTTACCTCCTTCTGTCCCTTATGGACCGGGGTGGGGGTGTCTCTGCTCACAGCTAAGTGAGTCCTCACTCTGGCCTCGAGCCACCTGCACAGCACTTGGGAGCGAGGGGGAGAATCCACAGTTGGGAAAGCCAGGATCTACGTGGGGGAGGGCAGTCCGACGGAAAGCAGTTGGTGTCCTGGCCGGGTAGCCGAGATGGTTAGAGCATCGTCCACTTTGCCAAGGTTGTGGCTTTGATCCCCGTTCAGGGTACGTACAAGAATCAAACAACGAATGCATAAAATAAGTGGAAGAACAAATTGATGTTTCTCTCTCTCTAAAAGTCATTAAATAAAAAGTTTTTGATTTAAAGTAGTTATTGATTCCCGATAGGATTCATAAGTGGCAGGATCCACGGGTTCCTTGCTCTTCTCCGATGCAGCCGGGGAAGCAGCTGAAGCGGCGGAAGTACGTTCCCTCCATGAGCCCCCGCCCCCCAGCGGGAGGTCACAGGCTGCTGCTCTCTGTGGCCACCGAGAGCCTCGGAAGACAGGTGCACAGAGACGGGCAGTAAAACGCAGCCCGCGGCCATGTTGCTGCCACAGACACTGATGTTCTGGGAAGTGGTTTTGTGATGGAAAACCACTGGC
Organism: Phyllostomus discolor; assembly: GCF_004126475.2. NCBI lineage: Eukaryota > Metazoa > Chordata > Mammalia > Chiroptera > Phyllostomidae > Phyllostomus > Phyllostomus discolor. The sequence goes on along the minus strand of NC_040917.2, from coordinate 13,248,448 downwards.
ACCCCATTATAAAACAGAGCCTTAGCCCTGGCTGGTGTAGCTCAGTGGATTGAGCGCGGGCTGGGAACCAAAGTGTCGCAGGTTTGATTCCCATGCCAGGGTTGCAGGCCAGAACCCCCAGCAACCGCACATTGATGTTTCTCTCTCTCTCTCTCTCTCTCTCTCTCTCTCTCTCTCTCTCTCTCTCTCCCTCCCTTCCCTCTATAAAAATAAAAAAAAAAAATAAAAAAAAAAAAAAAAAAAAAAAAAAGAGCCTTCACTGCATTTCGCAATGCCTTACGTGTAGCAATGGCCACCTGCCCCACCCCATCTCCCCGCCTCCCTCCAAGACCGCTGTCATCTCCACTCCTGCATTCATCCCTCCCTTGCTCTCCTTTCTACACAATAACACTTCACTAAGAATTCTGAAATCCTGTGTGTGTGTGTGTGTGTGTGTGTGTGTTCGTGTGATGCACTGTTTAAACTTATAGAAAGACTGTTACACTTTCACAACGTTGGGGTGGGGATGCAAAATAAACCACATTGGGAAACCATCTGGAAGTTTCTTGCACAGTAAACATATACACCTGCGCTGTGACGGGTCTACTTCAACACCTGGGTATTTACCCCAGAGAAATAAAAACATGTTCACAGAAAGGTTTGTACAAGAATGTACCGTATTTCGCTGTGTATCATGCACACTTTTTTGCCCAGTTTTTTGAGGGAAAAATAAGGATGCACATTATATGTGGGCACAATGATTACATACCATGGGTATAACAATGAGTATAACAATACCATGTATCATGCACACAAAACTGTGGGTGCATAATACACCACAACATACAGGTATGTGCCAGACTTATTCACAAGAGCCAGAATCGAGGAAGAGCCAGCTGTCTATCAACGGAAGACTGAAGCTGTGGCGTGTTCATGCGATGGATACAACTCACCACAAAAAGGAATCAACTACTGAGACACGCACCCAGTGCCTCTGAGATGCATTACGGAAGTCGGTGGTGTGCAGTCTCTGGTCTTGGGACCACTTTGTACTCCAATGCATGGGGGAGCTTCACAAATTCCCGGTCCAACTCCCTGTCAGGGCACATGCCCGCACTATAGGCCAGGTCCCCAGTGAGGGGCACGTGAGAAGCAACCACACATTGATGTTTCTCTCCAGCCCTTTCTCCCTCCCCTCCTCTCTGTCTAAAAAATAAACACAATCTTTAAAAAAGAAGAAGAAAAATATCAGGAATGTGGTTGCCTTGAAGGGGCTCTGAGGGGTCGACTGGGGAGGGGCCACAAGAGAACGATGAGGCAATGACGACGTTCCTCGGGGTGTCCCTCTCTTTCTTCAAATGCATCGAAGATGAGAGAGACTCATGCAGGGTTCCTCGGCCTCGGCGCTGTTAAAACCTGGGGCTGGGTGATCCTCTGTGGTGGCGCCTGTCCTGCGCAGTGCAGGGGTATTCTGCCCACTGGAGGCCCAGAGTGTTTTGGTTGGACAACCAAAAATGCCCACAGACAGTGCCCAGAGATCCCTGAGGGGCAAAATCCCCCCCAGTTGAGAACCACGGGATTAACGGGAAGGATGGATGGGTAAGTGACGAGGCAAACACAGTAAAATGTGAATGGCGCAAACTTGGTGGGCGTACAGGTGCACACCATACAAATCAACTGCACTTTGTGAATAATTTTTCATACTAAAATTTGGGTAAAAATGCTATCCTTTTGTTGCGTACTTGAAACTAATATAATATGTCAACCCTTACACCTCACTGTAACAATAAATAAATAACTCAAAAGTATGATTGTGTTGTAGGTACTCTTTTCGCACTTACTGACATATTGTTAAGATTTATACATATTACTGCATGTCACTGCAGTTATCGATTTGGTCCCCTGTTTCCAAAAATCCCACTGTGTGAAAATTCTACAGTTCTCCATTCTCCTCTCAACAGACAGGTGGGTTGTTCCAGGTTCTGCTGTCACGATGCGAGGAATAAGCTTGTGTGTGTCGTGTGTGACTCAGCCATGTTCATGGGGGTTTCTTCCTTGGCCATCAGAGTTAGAGAAGGCTGCACCCTGAGAGCAGATTAAAACCGCACCCATATTTCCTGCTCGTCCTTCGGGTTCTTCTCTGCAAGGAATCATGTAATCCCTCGGGGGTGTGTGTTCGTATATGCTCGTTCATCCCATCACCACTTGTTAAAAGGTCCTTTCACCCCTCACTAAATTCGTACGTAGTTATTTTTCAGTCGTTACAACACACCTCTTCCTACACAGACCAAAGAACCGAGAATATTCCCTCTTCACAAGAGGGAAGCTCTGCCTTGCACCAAGCCCTTCCCGTGCACACACCAGGACCACGCCAATGTATCCTCAGGTCCAATGAGCTCAGCCAACAGCCAGACCTACAAACCAGGACTCCCGACCTTCAATGGGTAAAAAGGGCATTTAAGAGGTGACGTTAAAACCCAGACTGACTCTCACCACTACTGAGCTACTGAGTTTGTCAAGTGAAAAATGGAACAGAAATGCAAAGCAAGCAAGAATAGAGGAAGAATGAGAAAAAATTATTTTGTTTCCCTTCAAACTTCAGAGGGAGCGGAGCCACCTCCAACACTCCGGGGTCCCCAGATTCATTATGAAGATCGCTGAGTGCTTTCAGGGGCGGGCAAACTGTTTGCACGGAGGCTGTCATTGGCTCTACCCATTTCTTCCCTTGCTTTCCTTGGTTTGACCCCACAAGTCTTGTTGGCGACATTAGCTCCCTATTTGCTCGGACTGCAGTTGCTATTTTGAAAATATTTGGGTACAGACTGCACAATTTTCAAGGCTGGAGAGAAAAATTAATTTCCCGTTAATAAGAGCGTTTGTACAAATGCAGCGTAACTAATACCATGTGCCTCCACAGAACCCCGCTGGCGGGAGGGCAGTCATTAAAGGTCACAGCAAGCGGGCCGTCCTGGGCTGGCGTTTGGTTTCCAAGACCACGGCGCGTCCCTGGGGCCTGCTCCTTCCCCACCCCTTCTTTCCCAGGCTTAAACTTGAGTGTCCTGAAGGCAAAATTGAGGACAGTGGAGCCATGTGAAATTCGTCACCCAGGAGGGACAAAACCACTCTGGCTGTGGTCCTCCCTCCCCAAGCCTGTCCACACCCACCCCGAAACCGGTCCCCAAAACCCACAGCCCACACTCTCGGGATTCCATTGTGTTTGGAAACTCTGTGGCTTTTCTGAAACGATGTGGGTGTTACTGGTCGTTAAAGCAAACCAGCTGCAAAGTATCAATCTCTTTTTGCAAGAGGCAGTATTTTATACCTCCAGGAACGAATCTCAGCCTCGCCCTCGGCGCGCACCCCATGCGCATGCGCACACACGCTCTGTTGGACCGTCGCGCAGTCTCACATCTTGTTCCTGCGGATGCTGCCTGGGGCGGGAGGGATGCTCTCCTGCTCGGCCAGCTGCTCAGCTGGAAATCCGTGTCCTCCCGCCGCCATCACAGCAGACTGTGCTAAAACTTCACACTCGGTTCCTCACCAGCCCCCTCTCCACTCCAACACGCGGAGTTACCTGCGGAGCTGGGGCACGAGGCCCCCCAAACCCAGAGCTGGAGGACCAATGAAGGGAACAGCGGATGTGAAGACAGGGACCCCTGCGTCCTGATCCTTTGGTCCCTCAACCTCTTTGAGCCTCGGTTCCTGCATCTGTGAAAACGGATCCGGGAACAATAGTTCATCCCTTAAAACCCCACAGGGTTACTGGGACAACTACACGTGAATATTTATGAAAGACGTCAGTGCGACTTCCTACTGCTGGTTGTTATGACGATCCATCCGCACTGTCGAGGGGAAGACAAGTGACTCTCAAGGAGGAAAGCGCCACCCTGTTCCGCTCCCTTTCTGTCCCCAAAGCCCCCAAATTTCAGTGCAAACTGGACGACATGCTCCGAGGAGAGACGTCGGAGCTTCCTGGGAGTCCTGTTGGGTCCTCACCCCCCATGAAGCCTCCAACGAAGGCTGCCGACAGTGCACCCCAGGGCAGGGCTGTTCCAAGCTGTTCCAAGGGGTGAGAGAAGGTGGACTCAGCCCTGGACCCTGAAGCCTCCTGAGCGCTGGCTGAGCAGACCCAGGGCCCTCGGGGAGTCGAGGGGCTGACAGCACAGGCAGCCAGGGGGTGGGACCCGAGAAGTCACAGCCAAGTGCTCTCTGGTGTCTCACCCCAGCAGGTGCGCGGTGCCCCTGCGGGGACAGAGCCTTCCCCTCTGCACACAGACGTGGAGAAGAACCCTGAGGCTGGAATGAGATGCTCCTGACTCTCAGGAAAGGGCGCAGACCCAGAAAACAGCATGGGTGCAGTGTGTCCCCCGCCCAGGGGCGCACACCATCTGGGAAGGACTCGTGGACACCGCGACAGCAAAGTCGGAAATGCCAGCAGGAATCAGGAAAAGGGTTTCGGGTCTGGCCCAGAGGAGCTTGTCAAGATGTACAGAAAGCAGCAGTGCCAAGCCCAGAACTTTTTAGTGGTTCATTCTTTAAAAAGCTCAACTTGTTAGTTAATTCATGGGGGGGAGAGGCGGGGGGCAGCACAAATATGCAGAGCCCTTCCCTCCCAGCAAGGCACAGTGTATACCGGTTTGTTAAAACTCCCAGCTACAGCTCCCCTGGGACATACACAGCAAAATGGCCCATCCCTAAGCTGCCCCACCCACTGCATTCACAGCACTGCGAGCTCAGGTCACCCGGGCCACCCAGGCCACCCAGGCTGGGTGGACAGAGGGCACCCGGGCTTGTCCTTCCACAGGGAATATTCAGATGTCCTGGCAGACTGGGAGGCAGCCACCAGGGCCCTGCACCCAATACCCTCCTGCTCTTTCTCATTCGCCTTCTCTGTTCTCCTTCTGCCCCTCACATGGGCAGAAGGGTAACCAGGGAGCAGAAACAGCCATGGAATTCCCTTCTGTTGTCACCAGGGGCGACAGCCGCTGGTCCTATGCCTGCTCCCCTAATGCAAACCAGACCAAGGGGATGGCCCCCATCAGCAGAGGTGGCCGCAATGCACCCCACTGCAAAGCCGCAGGTGTGGTTTGTCCCCCTGCTCTTATTTCCCTACTCAGGTGACACGAACACGGAGACCTGGACCTGCTGGGACTCACACCACAGCCTCAGCATTCCAGGGATCCCTGCCATGGCCTCTGCCCTCTGCCCTCTGCCCACTGCCCAGGACATACCTGTAGAGTCAGCTGTCTTTGGAAGCACCATACAAAAGGGACAAAGTAAAATGACCCAAGATTGTGTCACCCGAGTGGGATCTGGTTAATTTCGAGCAGCTCATTTATTCTCCCTGTGCCTCAGGTCCTCATCTGTGAAACCGGGAGACAGTCAAAGCTAGTGGGGGGTGGGGGGTGGTGACCAGATGACAGAGAGGAAGTGCAGTCACTGGTAGGTGCTGCTGCCATTACCACTGAGTGGGTGTCCTTGGGCAAGTCAGGAAGCCACCCTGAGCTCACTTTCTCATCTGATAAACAGGGTTAATTCCCATGACCAGGCAACCACTCGGGATTTGTGGGGGGCCCAGAGGGGTCCTGAGAGTACCTATTAGGAATCATACCTGTGTTGCAATGTTAGAAAAAATAATTACAACTAAAGAGGAGGGTAAGAAACACTTATGGTACGAATTTTAAAGAGGAAATTTCAGAACTAAAGCCATCTCCCCTCAGCACAAGGTTCACTGTTTCACTATTAAATTAGGTGTAGGTTTTTGTTGCTGGGTTTTTTTTCAACTGTTTACACCTCTTCTCCTGTCAAGTGCCATCCATTCAGAGCTAGTGGGGCCTCCATCAGAGGGGAATTAGACATCACATCCCTGTCCCCAGAGGGGTGGACAGCAGTGGGGGACCTCCCTGAGCCAAACGCCTTCCCCGGGGGCAGAAGAGGCCTTTGGCTGGGTCAGGACACACCCAAGTCCCGGCGCACGCAGAACCACGACAGAGGCAGTGATACATGGTCTCAGGTAGAAACAAAGGCAAAAGTAACCCATTTTCATGTTCAACAGTTTTGTTTAAAAAAACACAAAAACTATAGCTCCGGTTCAGGGAGGAATATAGCCTTCCCTGAAGATCACTAAACATAGCTGAATCTTCCAACTCCCTGACTTAGTCCAAAAAAATAATAACAATCTGCAAAAGAACAAAGGTCAAAGAATACCCCGACGCATGGCAGGGGCAGCTGACGCCGAGCTCCAAAAGCAGCGGCCCCCTGGCTGACGAAGCGAGTGCTCCTTCATTTAAAATCCAGCGATGGCTCCAGAGAACATAAAGCCCGTTTTCCGAAAGGCCGCAATAAATCAAACCTTCTCGCCTGCGTGCAATCTAGATTTAGCCACTTAGTTCATCTTAATAAACAAGTTACTCATTCAAAGGAAAAGAAATGAAATGTTTTGCCTTGAGGGACAGTTTTATTTTTAATAGTTTGGTGCCGTGGTGACAGAAGAAATATTCTGCAATGGGAATGGTCTTTTGTTCTTCCGGTGCTCTCAGGGGCGGGCTGGGAGTACGGTGGGTGGAGGGGGTGGGTCTCCTCCGAGGGTCCCCCCCGCCAGTGCGTGGGCGACCTTCCCCTGCTCCTCCCGTTGTGACAGCTGGATCTGCTCTCGCGAGGGGCTCCACGGAAAGACACGGAGGTTCATCCTCATAAGATAGCGATGCAGTAGTGGGTGATTTAGAGTCCTATTTATTATTTTTAAGTGAGTCATGCCAATAAAAATGGAACTCAGGGAGAAAGCATCTCTCTTAAAGGAACAACGGCTCATACAACTACAATATTGAAACACGGCATCTTGAGAGAAAGGGTAGGTCATGCCAAAGGGACGGCATCCTAAACGATAACAGAGGGCACGTTTTCACATTGTTTACCAGTCTGTAAAGAAGCGCGACAGTACAGAGAGGATCCACAGAGACGCACTGTCTACTGTCCTAGCCTCCCAGGCCCCAGACGCATCTCCCAAGGCTGGGAAGACTCCCCGGAGCCGGAATCCGGTTCAGTTCCCTTTTGTGTCCCCAGGTGAGCGGACTGCCTGTCACAGAGTAGACACTGAATGACTGTGTGTTGAAAGGAAGGATGGATGGATGGACAGATGGATGGACTAACAAATTAAATGAATCCTCAGAGGAGGAAGGGTGGCTGCTGGCTTTAGAAGTGGAAAGGAACAAAGCTCTGTCCCCACGTGCCTTGAGGAGAGGACAGTCCTTAGTGACGGAGCACCGTTGCCCCCCAAGTCTCCCTCCGAGAGGCACATTCAACAGTCGGGGCCTCTGTTCTTCTCAGGAAGCCATGTCGCAAGAATTCCTCCAGAGACCCTCACAACATTCCAGTGAGGTGAGGCCCCTTGGACCATGTCCGGATGGGACACCTGGCTGACCATTCCTGCCACCTGACACCGAGCATAAACCAAACCCAGCCCTGACCAGTGTGGCTCGGTTGGGCATCACCCCACGCAATGAAAGGTCGCCAATTCAGTTCCTGGTCAGGGCACGTACAAGGCAACCGATTGGTGTTCTCTCCATCTCTTTCTACCCCCCTTCCCCTCTCTCTAAAAATAAATATAATATTTTTTTAAATCTGGGACAGCTTTCATCACTGCCTGAGACAAGTATAAGTAGCAGGTAAGGGGTTTTAGTCTAGGAAAGGAGAAACTTAAGAGGAGAGTCCAGGAAGAACATTTAACCAGGAAAGAACAGTTCTCGGTGTGGTCCCACCTCGACATCTCCCGCTTCGTGAAGCCTCTCCTTACCAGCCCATCAGACACGGTGGCCCCTCGCCGGAACTCCCAACCAGGCAGCATTTCTCCTGTAGCCCCCACCACCTTCTGACTCACACAACAGTTCTTCGTGCATTTGCTTTCTCCTCCCAGACTCCCATGAGACCGTAAGCTTCCGGGGAACAGGACTGTGTCTCCCACATCTTTGTGTTTTTTTAGAGCTCCTGGCCAAGTGTGTGAACACGACTGGCACTGAAAAAGTACCTCTGGATTTACCGTACACTAAGTTGCAATCGAGGGTGAAAAAAGCACAGATGCAAATCACAAACTCTGGGGGAGCCTGGAAGATTCTAGGGAAGAGGACTGCAACTCTAAGTCAGTTTCAGGAGAGAATACAAGGAAGATGGAATGATGGAAACAGCACATCAAGGTCACACACCCTCAGAGCAGAAGAGAAAAGGGTAAAATAAAGATCAAACCGGAAAGTGGAAGGAATTAAAATGTTCACTTTCTCTACTCATTTGCATGTCACCATGTCACGGGACGCCCGTGCACACCGATCTGGAAGACCCCTATCCCGTGCTGCCTGGGAGGCCGGGGAAGCCGTCTTCAGCATCTGCCAGCAGGAAGCGGAGCAGCGTCTGGCAGTCCAGCGAAACAGGGTCATTCAGGTCACGCGAGGACAAATACAATTCATCATGGGTGAGAACAGGCCTTCCTCGTGCATTTTCTTTTTCGTTGCCGGCCAGCTGTGCTCCACTGTAGCTTGTCTCGGGAGTTCTACGGGGCAGGGGAACGTCCTGCTTTGCTGAGAATCAGATGACAGGTAAAGCACAGGTGTGAATGCAAAGAGGGTTTAAGCTCCGCCCCTTTACGGAGAAGGTGAAAAAGCAGGCCCTTGCCGGGCATTTTCCTTCCTCAATACAGGACATTCGCTGTGTCCCAACCCCAGAAACCGAGACTGTGAGACGGTGATCAGGCCTCCTCAGAGGCCCGGGCTCTGGAACCCCGTCGGGAATGTGGGCGGCGGTACCGTCTCCAGAGAGAAAAACGCCCAGAACTTTCAGAGACTACACACCGAGCACAGAGAGCGCAGTTTTCTGCACGAGGGCATTGCCGCGCACCTGCGGCCCTCACACTGCCCAGGCGAGAGCACGAGGCTCGACCTAAGTTTTGGAGACACTGGGCGTGCACCCGGCAGCGCTGAACCCAGGGGCACCTGGGCCCTCAGCCACGGAGGACCTGCCTCCGAGGGGCCTCCCGCTGATCAGGTTGCCACCAAACTGTAAGGTCGGAAGCTCACATCCCATCCGTCTGTCCTTCCCTCCTGTGACATAGATTCCCCCGCCAACAAAATGTCAGCTTCTGGTCCCTTGGCAAAAATAATAATATAATAATAAAATAAGTCATGAGAAGGGGTGCAAAGGACTGTGGGAGTCTCACTGTAGGGGAAAGAGCAAACTTCAGAAAAATGTGCATTCCAGGTGTCGTGACCCTCCCATGGTTACCTCGAGGTGGCCCCAGGCCCCACCCCCACCCAGGAAATCCCACAGCCAAGTGGATCCTGATGTCAAGACGCTGCACCCCTCGTGATCTAAAGGAGTGAGGAACGGGAGAATCAAAAAGGCCTGTGTGGGGCCACAGGAGTGTCCATGTGACCATCCACGTGTGGCGTCAATGCTTTTTAATGACGATGACAGGCCACGAAGACTTGGCGGGCGATCTGCGGCCCCAGGGCCCACGGAGTGACGACCGTGCCCCTAGCAGAGAAGGCCGCCTGGCTCTGCCTTCCCGCCCCGGCCCGCCCCTCCCTTCTCCCCTGCCCTGCATGCGGGCTGCCTGAGGCTAACTCCCCCATCCCTGAACCCCACCCGGGAGCCCTCTTCTCGGGAGAGGAGGAGACACAGGCTACTCGGAAAGAGCCTGAGAACCGGGAGACCCCTCTGCAGGGGCCGCACCACGTGGTGTTTATTCAACCAGGCGGCGCATGCGCGAAGAGGACGCTCCCCGCCAGGGCCTCCAGGGGAGGGGTCGCCTGCAGCGGTCACACCGCCCCGCGCCAGGCCCCCCACCAGCCTGAGAGCCCATCTTTGGGGCTAATTGTGGTAACCGAACCCCGCTAGGGCCTCGTGAATTTCCTTTCCCTCCAGAACTTGTTTCTTAAAAATCTGAGATTAACCTAAATTGTTTTGAACCAAAAGGAAGCCAGACTGAACTAGGTTAATTGAAAAAAATAATGCTCTAGCTACACGAAGGCTGCCTCCCACACTCCGGTGTGACTGGGAAATCACACTGAGTTTAAACGGTATCAGTCAACAGGCCGAAAACGGCATTCATGATATTCATGACCTCGAACTTGACACTAACCGGGTTAACTTCTCAGTCAGAGTTAGCTCCAGGCAGACCACCTACGCATGGCGGCTGGGGTCCCTTTGTCACCGTAGTCCTGAAAAATGCTAGCTGTGGAGTAACTTCATTCAATCCGCAGGTATTCAGTACTCGTTTACTCCACTCAAGAGCGACCTGAGAGCAATAGCAACAAGGAAAAGTAGGGCGGCTGGGTCCCGCCATGATGACACCTCTCAGGTGACTTCATGCAGTTACAGCTGGTGCACGACTGCTGCTCACAGGGAAAGGCGAGCCCGGCTCACCTGGGAAGGTGGGGGCAAAGCTGCGTCCCAGAAGGAAGGGGGCAGAGAAAACCGGCCTGAGTTTCTCCCTCCAAACTCACTCCAGGCCTCACAACCTATGGGTCAAACAAAGACGGGGAAGAATGGGAGAGGGCGATGGGACTGTTGAGAACGGAGTGGAGCATGAACAGGAGGAACCTCATGGGCTTCTACCCCTCAGGAGAGAACAGCAGGATGGAAGGGCAGCAGAGTCCTGGTGTCCCTCAAGGTCTCGGATTTCAAGTCCCAGCTCCACCATGTTCTATGTTATCGCGAGCCAGTCACTTCTCTCTCTGGGCCTCCGATTCCCAGCCTTTAACATGTGGGTGAGCAACACCCTTCTTTCCCAAACAGGATGTTGAGACAGTGCTTCCAGCGTAATGTCCCAAACACTGAACCGGGTGCCTCTCCGTCTCCCACGGCCCCAGAGACAGGCTGTGCTGTCCTGGAGGGGCAGGGAGGCACAGGGCCCGTGGGGCATGGAACCCGTGGAGCACGGAACCCATGGAGCACAGCCAAGGTGTGCGGCCTTCCCCCAGCCTCTGGTCTGCAGCGGTGTGGGGAGCGTCGCCTCTCACCGGTCCCCAGGCCTCCAGCCCAGGACCCCCCACCACAAGGCACGTCCAGAGCAGCCCACTTTGGGGGGCGTGTGCTGAAGGGGAAACAGAAGTGTGTGATAGCACAAGTCACACGGCATTTCCTAACACACAGAAAAAGAACTGCACCCCAGACAGAACTAAAGGGCACCTGCTAGAGAGTTGTTTGTGGGTAAAGAGAGAGAAGAGGATTCTCTATGAAAGGATCATCACGAACTCCTGCAGAGACACAAAGGGGCATGAGGAAGAAGATAATGAACAACCCGTCTGCACAATCTGGCCTCAGAAATAAAACACAGCCCCCAGGATGGGAGGCTCTGGGCAGAGGGCAGGCCCCTGAGCAGGGACACGGAGGAGGAGGAGCCCGGCTCGGACCTAATGTGGGGGGTCTAGGAACAAGTCCACGCCCACGCCCTCCTCCCACGATGGCCACACCTTCCAGTTGCCTGGGGTTTTCAGAGCCAGCCTCCGAAGCCAGACCGTGTTTGGCCCCGCCCAGGGCAGGAAGCTAGACGGCTGCGGTGGGGGTGGGGATGGGGAAGACAGGGCGCCACCCCTGCGGGTGGCGGATCCCTCGCTGAAACCCAGCACACAGAGACTTCCCTCTGCGGTGCTCCGTGGGGGAGCCTCAGGCCACACAGCAGCTCAGGCAGAGTTCCAGGGACCCTGTGCTGTGGCGGCCACGCCCAGCCCATGCCCAGCCAGGCCAGACCCTGCGGTGCTGGGAGCTGGGTCTCATTCTTCGCAAGGGAATGCCTCTGTGTTTAGCGACACTGGGCTGGTCTTTCCCTTCACGAGTCACCATACCACACGGAGAACACACAGGGTGGGGACCCACACTCGCTGGGTGGGAGCTTGCGAACTGTCATTTTTCTGCAGGGTATGTTTCTGGTCTCGAAACGCAAACCAGGCTGTGGTGACCTGAGGACAGCCGAACGTCACCCGTGGGGAAGGGAGGGGGTGGGGGCTATGAGGAGGCTACTGTGTCTTCTGAAAGGAAGGTTCTCTAAGAAAGAAGAAGCCAGAGACCTGGCCGTTCCAGAACAGCCCGGGTCCTGCAGCAAACAGAAGCCTCTGAGAAGGGGTTTGGGAATGACCCGCCAGCCCTGCTCAGCAACCTGCCAGGCTCCCCACACAGGGATCCAGCGACCAACGATCTGATGTGAGGCTCCGGGCTCCGCGAGTCCTCCCTGGGTGACGATCTCCTCTGGAGATGCTTTCGTCCCCCTCTTTCAATGGTGGCCTGACCGTCAGTCAGCGGACTCTGGGCCCTCGGAACCAGAAGTGAGCCGTGAACCAGGCGGCTCAGTTGCTGGAGCATCGTCCCGCACACCAAAAGGCTGCGGGTTTGATCCCTGGTCAGGGCACATATACATAGGTTGTGGGTTCGACCCCCAGTTTGGTGTATGAGACAAGGCTCCAACCCACTGAGCCACCTGGCCGAGGTACCACACATCCGATTTTGAGCGGTGACACTGGGAAACAATAGACTATGGGCACACAAGCAAACCCTCACCCCACCTTACCTCTGAGACCCCTACCCTCCCCCCAAAAAACCTTGCTATGTACCCTAAATACTGGCTCAACCTGGAAACGTGGGGCCCTGGGCGGGAGGAAGCAAATGAAAAAGGAAAAGACATAGCATTGCATGGAGATGTCCCTTCACCTCCCCCACCGCCCCCGGTTTCCTGACCTGAGGACTCTGCCGGGGTCACAGCCCCTCGGGAAAGAAAATAAGCTCCAGCAGAAGCAGCCAAGTGTCCCCTGGACGAGGCTCCGTCCGCGCATCCATGCCTGTTTGTTTCACACCCTGAGAGGAAGACCCGCCCCCGAGAACGACCGGCTTGGGTCCAGGACAGTGCGCAGGCCCGGCGCGCAGGCCCGGCGCTGCCGACGGGGGAAGATAGATGGAAGCACAGCACACGAGCTCCAGTGACCCCGCCCCGAAGTGGGACGGTGGGCGGGGAGATGGCGTTCAGACCACCTCATTAATAAAACTCGGAACTGGTTTCTGCAAGTGTGTGCAATCATCGGTTATTTTACCCCGAGCCAAGTCGGGTCCCGCTGCCAAAGTATCACGTTGGTTTCAGCTGCCAAAAGACATCCCGGGCACAGAGGGGAGGAGAGACGAGGGAGCACCAATATGAGGGGCCCTGGGCCCTGCCTCAGCTGCCAGAGGGTTATCTGTTCAGCATACGAACCTGCTGAAAGGAAACTTACAGGAGTCCCCCAAGGCAGCGCTCCAGCGCAAGCTCCTTTTTGCTGATTGATTGATTGATTGATTGACTATTTTAGAGAGAGAGAGAAATGCAGAGAGAGGGGGAGAAACATCAATTTGTTGCTCCACTTATTTATGTATTTATCAGTTGAGTCTTGCACATGCCCTGACTGGGGAATTGAACTTGCAACCTTGGCATATCAGAACGATGCTCTAACCGACTGAGCTACCTGGCCAGGGCCGCTGAATCTCCTTTTTGCTTCACATTTCTCAGCAGGCCTAATGGTGTCTGCACCTGGTGTGGAAATGACTAATGAATGATGGAAATGCACACTTTTCTTTACCAAAACAGATGACGGTGTTCAAGATGGATGGGTGTGTGTGCACGTGTGCGCACAGAGGAATCGTGGGAAGGTGCAGAGTGGAAAGTAGAAACTACTAACTTAGCCCAGAGGAGAGAAAAGCTCCCGAACCCTGGAGAACGTAGACCAACCATCCTATGGTTCCATTCAAAGTGGGCGCCCATCCAGGGTGCCCCAGAAATTCCATCATGTTTCCTGTGACGAGTCCTGCCTTCATTCCACGCATTCCGTTCTTCATTCACTCACTCACTCGGCAATGCACCGCTGTGCTCTGTTCTGCGGCAGCACCGCACCAGGCCTCGGGGCCACGGCTTCTTCCTCCGGGAACCGGGCCTCAACCTTAAAGGCACAACACACACCACTGAAGTGTCACCACGCTGATTCAGACATGGTTGTTACAGCCGGTCAAAGTCACCGGGAGTCTAAAGTCCACAGTCTCTGTATTATCATATTCTTGGCTTCTTTCTGTGTTTTCCATATTCTCGATAGCGTGTGTGTGTGTATCTTTTGTAAACATAAAGATATTTTCATTTTCCACCTAAGATAAAACCATTTCTACACTAATTTAAGACATTTACATTGTTTTGTTAGTCCTCACCCGAGGATATGTTTGATTTTAGACACAGAGGAAGGGAAAGAGAAACATCAGTGAGAGAGACAGAAACATCAGTGTGAGCTACCTCCTGCATGTACCCTGACTGGGGATCGAACCCACAACCTAGGTATGCACCCTGACAGGAAATTGAACCTGTAACCTTTTGGTGTACGGACAATGCTCCAACCAACTGAGCCGCCTGGCCAGAGCTAAGATGTTCAATTTTTAAAGAGCAAAGCTAGAGGGAGAGGAAGTGGCCTGCACGTGGGGTCCTCCCTGGCAGTGGTCAGACCCGAGGCACCCCAAATTTTCAGAGCTGCAGCCCACGGCAGCATCACACTGCAGGGTGAGAGCTCCCGTGTCCAGACACACCCCTGCAGGCTTCCCTCAGCAACCTTCCAGAGAGATACGTCCCATTCCTCAAAGCAGCCATTAAGGTGGACTCTGAGGACGAGTGACTGCCTGCATCCCTACATGCGGCCGTGCCTACGCCACTCCGCAGCCTGGGGTTGTCCATTCAATGTCAGGAGCACACTGTTGCAGAGAGAAAACACGTATTTGATTCGACAATTGTCTTCCAGCCCCACGCCCCCTTACCACTCACCAGGAAAAATCAGTTTAAGACACATCACATAAATTGCATTATCTTTTGTGCAAAGGCAGCAGTAGGGGTGCCCAGGGCAGATGCAAAGAGTAGAAGAAATGGGGGCCACTCTGGGGGTATGTATGACGGAAGGTTCTAGGCTCCACCACCCGTTTCTGCACCCGAGGACCCCATTTCTCCCCACCGGAGCCAAAGATCTTCCCAGAGTTACCGCCTCCACCTTTCCAGGGAGCAGGAGACTAAGAAGAGGCTCAGCTACCCCAGGGCACTAAGTGAGTAAATACGTGTGAGAGAGCACACAGTAGGTGGCAAGGAAGAACTCCGGATGGCTCGCCCGGTTCTTCCAGCACAGCCAAGCCTGGCAGTCAGCAAAGCTTCCTCTCTAGGGCTGCCCTGTTCTGTTCGCCCAGGACAAGCCACGGCGGCACAGCCGCCTTGGAAGATCTTTCCCAGGTGGCTTTGCTGGGTGGCTAGTACACCAGCAACCAACATGGCCCTGTGGCTTTCCCATGTGTCGGTAACTGCTGTACCGATTCTTATGGGAACTTAGTCTGCAAACACATTATTCTTAAGGTAACTGGTGCTGGTTGAGCTTATTATTATTTTTCTTCACTTCAAGCACTATTTCTCCTAGATTCTTTTTTAAACATTTTTTAAATCCTCACCTGAGGATATGTTTATTGATTTTTAGAAAGGTGGGGCAGGGGGAGGTGGAGGGAGAAATCAATGTGAGAGAGAAACACCAATTGGTTGCCTCCCGTGTGTGCTCCAACCGGGGACCAAACCCACAGCCTTTCGGTGTACGGGACGCTGCTCCAACCAACTGAGCCACCCGCCCAGGGCCCCCCTAGATTCTTAGGAGAAGGTTAAATAAATCAGCTTATTTCTGCGCCTTAGTTGTTTCATCCTGTAAGACAGGAATTAGTATACTTTCTACACACCTTAATGATAATAACCATGATGAATTATAGAAATAATTCTGGCCCTGGCTGGTGTAGCTCAGTGGACTGAGTGCGAGCTGCGAACCAAAGTGTCGCAGGTTCGATTCCCAGTCAGGGTGTATGCCTGGGTTGCAGGCCATAACCCCCAGCAACCGCACAATGATGTTTCTCTCTTTCTCTCTATCTCCCTCCCTTCCCTCTCTAAAAATAAATAAGTAAAATATTTTTTTTAAAAAAAAAAGAAAGAATTCTGGTATACTCTGCTTAGAATAAACTGTGTTTGCAAAAACAATAAGCTATAGTAATGATCCTTTTGCTGGAACGTGGTACCCTGGCGTGCACAGAAATCAGTGGATTGGGGACTCTGCGCTGGAAGGCACTGGAGAGCCCTGAATTTACAGAGGATGCTCAACGAACACTCAGACTCCCTTTTATAGCCCCAATCAGGGCTGTTAATGAACAATTAAGAAATACCTCGGCAAACAAAATCCGCTACAGGAAGAAGATAGAAACTTAAAATGTTAAGGGGAAATTTGCTTGGAGGTTGAGACAGGGCCAGAAGAGGAATTTAAGAGCTGCTTGCAGCACAAAAGATGCTTTTCACGACGATTTCGAATTAGCGCGGTTCCTAGGGTGATGTTCCAAATCTTACTGTTTCTAGGGCTCCAGCTGGAATAATTCAGACGTGAATGATTATCAGCCACAGAGCTCCAGTGTGGCTTTTGTTTGTCCCTTCTTCCCAGGCCTGAGGGATCTCCCAGGCCCTTCCTGGGGTCCCCCTCCAAGTCCCCAGCCATTAGTTCCCTGTTTTGCTGGCACCCGGGCCTGGCACGACATTGACCGCAGAAGGACGTGTGAAATGCACCAGAACGTGCCTGAGTGAAGATGGCCGCTCGCTGCTGACCCCTGTGAGCTACCCATGCATCGGCTCACACAACGAGGGGAATCAGTGCTCCTCTGGGGAGCTGGACCCCGATACTCACTACATTCAAGAAGCTCCTCCTGACGTCAGTTCCCATGAACGCCCTGACCACCAAGTTCATGGGGACGCACTAACCCTCCCCTGCTTCTTTGTGGCTCTGGCTGCTGGAATAGGAACGTGGCCACAAAGCATCCCGAATGTTTTCAGTCATGGGAATAAATGACAAGAGCAGAGATGCCAAGACACGGGAGGCTGAGAGGCAAGGTATAGAGAGGCAGGCCAGGCCTCAGGAAGAGGGGGCAGGAGGAAGTGCGCCATGGAGACCATGAGACGCTATACAAAGTCCACTTCCTGATTCAAGGAAATACAGGTAAAGGAACCTTTCCGAGTGGACAGAAGCCAGCTGTGTGCTAACCGGGGGGCCCAGTCGTGTGTTCCACACACAGCTGTACATATCTACCCCCGGCCTGTTGTGACAGCTTGAAATCCTTGCATTTTCCCAGATAAAACCCAAAGTCACACATCTCAAGACGCCATAGGGTGATCAATGAATGTTTGCTTAGTGAACACCTATGACAGAAGCCAGGAGCGGGGAGACGAGGGATATGGATGCCATGTGTGTGTGTGTCAGAAACCACCCTCAGGGCAGCCCGCGCCCGCAGCCGCTGCCACTCCACCCAGCTCCCTCATGGGCACTGACACCAGCTTCCCCAGAACTTCACCCCACTTTCGAATGGACAGCCTGAGTGTGGGGGAGTCGGGTCGCTTTCCCAAACTGGCACAGCTAGTTTGGGGTCTGAACTTGAGTCGGTCGGATTTCAAAGCCCACGCTCCTTCCACGAAACCCTGTTCACCTGTGGACTCCAGTGTAAACGGAGTCCATTTCAATCATTTCCTCGGAGCAAATCCGGGTAAGGTAGGGGTGCTCCAGAAGTGACTTCAGAGCTGAAGGCAGTGGGGAGTGTTAGGGGGGCCCAGTGACAGAAAATGAGCTTCCTTTGCCTACAAAAGTTCCCGGGTCTTTGGAGTCACAGTGAGAGGCAGCAGCACATGCAAGGGCTTGCAGGAGGCGGTGTACAAAGGACCAAGTCATTCAAAATGGGGTAATTGGGTCCATATGGCCTGCCTAGCAATCCTACATAAAGCTGCTCTGTCATCCTAGTGCCCCAAGGCCAACAGACCAACAGGCCTTCTGCCTTTCCATATTCAGGTGCACTTATAAAATAGCACCAGCCTAAACCAGAGCAACCTTAAAAACCCCAACAGGAAATAAAAGGCTTCTCCCTGAAGCAGAAAGTCTGGCTGCCTCCCCAGACACAATCTCACCCCTGTGGTGAAAAATAGCTGGGGGTAAAAAAAAATGTATCCCTGTTTTTTAAATCCCTACAGAAGCCTGGCGAAATTAGGACTGGGTCCCCTTACCCCACTCACCCCTAACAAGGAGGCGTGTTGCCATTTTACGACATGCTTTAAATAGTAGATAATGACTTCTGGTAATGGTTAGCTTTGATTTCTTCGGGTTGTGAATCTAAGGAAGTGGAAAGCTGGTTTTATGTTCAAGCAAAGATCTAAGACCTAGAATTACAAGTCATTTATTGTAGTTTGCCTCTAGGTGGTTGTCTTAAAAGTTATAAAGGTGCAATTATCCAGGTGGCTAATAACCTTGCTGGATTCAGAATTCCAGTGGTCACGGGAGAAACCCTGGGCGGGGCTGAAGGTTAGAAGGCACATGGGCCCTGGCTGGGGAGCTCAGTTGCTTAGAGCGTCATCCCAATAGGCAAAGGTTGTGGGTTCGATCCCAGGTCAGGGTACATACAAGAAGCAACCCATGAATGCATCAATGAGTGAAACAACAAATTACTGTTTCTCTCTCTCTCCCCCTCCTCCCTCCTTTTCTCTCTAAAGTCAATAAATTTAAAAAATTAAATTAAAAAAAAGAAAGCAGATGGAACAAACCCCCAAACACCAAGAACTCAGAACCCAGTAGCGACGCCTCACTGGCACAGAGAAGACCTGTGCACCCTCTCTGCTAACAAATCCCAGGGCAGGGAACTGTGCCTTCCTATTGTCAGGGTCATTTTACTGCAAACATATTATCTACATTCTAACGATGTTACTTCGGCATGAACCTGGCCCAGTGCACTCGTATGCTTAACTTGCCATAACTTGAAACTCGGGAGGAGCGGCAGTGGTGACACTGAGACTGAATGTCACCCAGGCAGGAGACCCGGGTCTCAAGACCAACTCTAATGCTTAGCCACGTGGCCTTGAGCAGGCCCCTTACCTGCTGAAATATTCAGCTGCCGCGTGGGTAAGATGAAACAAAAATGCCTCCTTCTCAGGGCTGTCATGGTGATGGTACTGGACACAGGTGTGGGGTGACTAAATTTTTTAAGTCAGTTTGTTAGTTACCTTTTCCACAAAATAAAAATAAAGAGGCATCGACCAGGGCAGCACAGTGAACTTCACCTCACTCCCCCGCCCCCTCCAATACTGCAGGCTCGCCAGTGCAGCCGCTGTGACATGTCGCCCTACACACTGTGACTTCGGAAACACGGGGCAAGTCCTACGACCCCCAGAGCAGCCCCGGGCCCATGTGAAATTCAACAATTAGAGAGCCATTCCTTTGGATTAAAACATTGATTTCTATGAAAAGACAAGATCTTCGGGGGAAAAAATAATAATAATAATTTGAGTCTCTATCAGTTAGTGATCATTTTTTTATCCTTCTCTGAAAACAAAAATATATACTTATATTAAGGCAACCAGGGGCTGGAGGAGGAAAGAAGGGGGCGGCCCCAGAGGGGAAAGGGGTATAGAGGCTGGAGAGAGTGACGAGGCCACATGCACATTTCCATATACAAAGGCGCGGGCCGTTCTCCTGGGGTAGAGATTGTGGCGAGCGGCATCTGCTGAGCAACACTCGTATTAATTATATTCCAAAATATTTAGGATTTCAGCCACAATATTGGCTCCTCAAAGCCCCTAGAGCCGCAGAAGATTTAAATATTTTGTCTAGGAGATTATCAGGGCTCTAGACAAGATCAACCAGACTCAGGAGACCAGAAAGGAAACAAAAAACCGGGCTCGTGAAATTCCGCTTCTCATTGGCTGGCCTGTGGGGCTGCCACAGTGTCACTGAGCATCTGTGACAACGAGCTTTAGGAGAGAGAGGCGATGCGGGACTCTCGCAGCCCCGACCTTGGAAATGAGATATAAGCAAGCCAGTGAACAGACGGCCGGGTGGGTCAACGAGACCATGCGTTCCTGTGGGTTGGGACCTGTCTCATGCTTGCTTGAACCCCACGGCCCGCTGCAAGTGCCTACCACGTGGGGACCCGTGATGAGCCACTGTGGGTTTAGTGCTGGCAGGCTGCAAACTTTAGGAGGCTAGAGACCAGGGTTGGCCGGTGGGCTATCAAAAATACCTTGTATGCTCAACTTAGAGCTGCCCTTCAATAAATATGTGTGGATTGCATGGAGAAATGAATGAACAAGGAGATGGATGGGAGGGAGGGAGGGGACATGCCTAAATTGACACATGGGTCAGATTATTTAAATCTCAAAACAAAGGAGCAGCCTAAATTCTCCCCTAATTTCGCTAGTTACCCACGACCACCCTACAGCCCGGAGCCCTACAACCTCAAGGAAGGAAGGAAGGAAGTGGGAAGGAAAGAGGAAGGGAGGAAATATACATGGCATGCATGTGGGGGGATGTATCTTACAGTCACTAACGCTCTGACCTCTTTCGGCGTGAGGACCAGTCACTCTTTCAGGCACAAGTCTAAGGACATGTAGATTTGCACGAGGTAAGAACTGGAAGTGGTAAAAGTTTGAGGGGAAAGGGTTTTCTGGGAGCAAGGACCCTTGGGCCTTGCTTTGGCTGTCACCGGTCTTATGACCTGGAAAAAGCAAGGATCCTCTGGGCCGTCACTGCCTCATCACTAACTTGAATGAAGTGAACTCGATGCCCCTGGGCCCCAGAGGTCCCGCCCGCTTGTGGCTTGGGCCTCAGCTCCTGGCTCCCAGCTCCCAGCTCACACCCTCTGCCCACCACACAGGCCTCCCTGCCCCGCCCCCAGCTCCTGGTGTGCTTCCTTTTCTCCCGCTCTGAAGGAGAACCCCCCTAATACTCTCTCACAGCACCCTTCATCTTTCCTTAGAGCACTTTTCTCAGGGCCCTGACTGGTGTGGCTCAGTTGGTTGGAGCATCATCCTGTAAACCGAAAGGTCACAGGTTCGGTTCCTAGTCAGGGCACATGCCTAGATTGTAAGTTCAGGCCCATCAGGGCATGGGCAAGAGGCAACTAATCAACAGTTCTCTCCCTTTCTCTCTCCTCTCCTTCCCCTCTCTCTAAAATCAATAAGCATGTCCTAGGGTAAGGATTCAAAAAAAAAGTTGCCGGCATCAACTTTCAGCCAATGAGCTGAGACCTGTTCCATCCAATTGGAACTGCAGAGCAACATCCTCATTTGCATACATCTTTTTAAAAAGAGAACTTATCCCAGTTTATAACTTCATACTTCATTATTTTTTATTTAACGTTTGCCCCCACCCCAACTGCAAATAATAACTAACATGTATTGAGTACTTACCAAATACTAGACTCTGCTTTAATCATAGTACACGTGTTTTTTTATCTTAATCCCAACAACCACCTTTGAGGTCGATAGTTTTATCATTCCAATCTTACAGGTGAGGACATTGAGGCCCAGATCCACAAGTAACTTGTTTGAGGGCACAGAGCTGAGGAAGTGCTCCACCTGGGATTCGAACTCAGGCTCTCTGGCGGCAGTGACTGCGATCCTGACTGGAGTCTCCCGCAGGGCAGGCCCCGGGTCTGCTGTGCTCAGCACTGTGTCCCTGGAGCCGGGCACAGCACCCACCTGAGCGAGGCCGCACAGAGGAAGCCCTCTGCTGAGCATCTGCTGGGGGAGGGAAGGAAAAAAGGGAGGGGGACCTCATTCCTTAGCTTTTTCTTTCCCATGGCTGGAGTGAGGGCATGTGCTTAAGAGTGGGCCACAAACCACTGGAAAATACTCACACGTGAGGCTGAAACATTTGTGAAATTCAGGAATGTGGAGGAGTGCGAACGATGGTGAGGATGCAGAAAAACCGCACAGCCATCATCCTGGATCATGAAACTGCGGCGGGTCATTGTCTATATTGTGAACATCAATTTCTTTTACTGTCTGAGGCATCAAAACATCAAAATCTCTGTATCTCATTCTAAATGATCAAAATATACTTCCCCGGGGCAACTTTAGTTTCAGGTGTCTACTTCTGTACTGTTCTTATTGTTTACAGTGAGCACTAGTTCCTTGCACAAATTTTAAAAATCGAGTTCTGAAAACAAAGCCTTGCAAACACATACCTCTTCTCCCTTGCCTCTCCCGGCTTCTCGAACCTTCCCAGTGGGCAGGTACGCAGCCACCGTCATTGGCCGCAAGCAATCTCTGAAGTGTGAGTGTGCGTTTTAAAGAACAGGGTTACTGTAATTATATTGGGCTAAAATAAAAGATCAGTCTTCGCCGCCCTCTTCAAAGCCTTCTGCTCTGGAAAAGTAATAACCTGGGGAGGAAGCATGCCCCGCCCCTCCTCTGATCTTCCCGGCTGATGGATACTATTCAAGGCTAAGTGTTGAGGGATAATAAATAGGTTTAAACTATGCCACACACCAGTTCATTAAAAATAATAAATGTTCTCCTAGAAGGCCCACAGTTTATAAGAGGATTACAGGCATAGAAGTGAGGTGGCTCTGTGGAGAGTCCTCTTTCTTTCTCAGGCCTGCAACATCTTGAGTATTTAAGCCTGTTATTCATTTGACAAATATTTAGCATGGGCCTACTATGGGCAAGGAATTAGTCTGGTGCTGCAGAGCATTCAACTGCGGGTACGATCTAATCCCCACCCTTTAAGAGTCTCAGAGCGCTTACCAGAATCTTTCAGTGCAGGACAGAATAAACCAGGGGGAGGGTTTCTTATCTCAAAAAAATTGTTTCTCCAGGATTTTGTTCCTCTCGAAGAGGCTACCATGCAGAAGGGGGAACCCAGACGAAATAGAAAGAGCCACAGCACACGGCAGGCTCTGGCAGGAGAGGCGACAGACGCGTGTGGGCCGGAGAGGGTGCACGCACGGCCAGTTACAGACACTGGCACCCACTCGCCGGAAGGGGTGACTCTGGGAAATGCCCTGAGCATCATGCACGGCCCTGATGGGCAGCCTGAGCCAAGGAGAGTGTGCAAATGAAGGAGGAAGCGCTAAAAACGAATTCAAGGGAGAACTTCAGGTTTTGTTAAACTGGGACCATCTAGTTTGGCTAGAGCCATGGTTCTCACAGGAACCTGTTAGAAGGGCAAGTTCTCAGGCCCGTCCCAGACCTACTCAGACGGTGGGGGCCCAGCAATCTACGTCTTAACAAGTCTTGCCAAGTGACTGTGGAGCAAGGGGAAGTTTGAAACGGCTGGCCAAGAGCCCAGCACACGTGTAGGGGATGAACCTTGGAGAGGTTGGTAGGAGACACTTGCACTAAGTCTACCATCCAGCGGAGAGCAATAAGGCATGTGAGCCAATCGGCAATATTATAAGAGCTACACTTGAAAAACACAGTGAGGGCTCTACAAAGAGCATCAGAAATGGAGATAACATGGACTTAGGGAGACCAGGTAGGAGGCTGGGGTACCAGGCAGAGAGGCAGGTACAGACCTCTGAGCACTGCCAAGTGGGAATGCACAGGCTTGAAACTGGGCCACAGAGTAACTGCTGGGAAAAGACCATTCTATGTTAAATGTCATCGACCAGGAGAAAAGTGTTTACTTTACATGGGACCCTGCCATGGAGACAGCATCTAATTGCCATGTCATCTCTGTACCCATAATAATAAGGTCCCCAAACCGGGCAAAGGAACACAGGAAGGAAACAGCTCCAGGATCATCCTTCCACAGAAAGACATCCTGAGGTTACATCCTGGAACCTCAGGTCCCAGGCAAGGGCTTCATTCAGTCCCTCCACGTCCCATCAAGGAGGTGACAAGCCCAGCACTTCCCCAGGGCACCCTACACAGCCGCCTCCTTCCCTCTGCATTGAAGGTCTGCCTAAGAAGATCAAAGGCGAGGATTTGAGAAGTGGAAATGCAGACACGCAGTCCTACCCAGCTCGGGGCCACGTCTTCAAAGGACTCCAAGCAACGTGCAGCTGAAAACGTGTAGCCCTCCTCCCACACCTCACCACCCCACAGCGGGTGGGGACAGGCTGCCCCTCGCCCCTGCACACCCCCCATGCACATGATGGTGGACCAGAGGCAGGACGAACAGACAACACCACTCCCACAATAAAAAGAGGAAGACTCTCCAAACCAGGTGCCAAATTGGCAGAAGGAAAACACAGGCGCGATTTAGAGACCCAGCTGGCAGGAGCGAAGGAAGCGTGCAACGTTTGATTGTCTGCGTAGACTACAGGTAAGGGAAGGAAGCCTGCGGTGGGTGGACATCAGATGGCGACTCAACCAGAATGCATCGGGAGCTTTTTAAAGGCGGCCCGTAAAGGAATCCCCCCAAATCACACTGGTTGCTACATGAAACCCTAGCAGAGGCCATAAAAAGCAACGACTATTGAGGCCTTCCAAGCACTTGCCTTTAATAACAAGGCCCTTTTTAATTGCTCCCCACATGCTAAAGGTCTTGGAGCCTTCTGTATTATGTTTGGACGGTATAATGACCACGACCGGATGATTGTTAAAATCTGGAGCTTTCTCTCAACACACACGCCGCAGAGTGAGGAAATTACTAATATTTACACAGTGCTGCGAGCAGATTTTGGCTC
The DNA here is from genome assembly GCF_004126475.2 of Phyllostomus discolor. NCBI lineage: Eukaryota > Metazoa > Chordata > Mammalia > Chiroptera > Phyllostomidae > Phyllostomus > Phyllostomus discolor. Next base: position 13,223,980 of record NC_040917.2, on the reverse strand, counting down.
TTCGAGAAAACACCAATACTCAATTACGAGCATCTCTGTTTTGCTGGCTCTACGGGGACCCAGGCCAATGCTTTGCATCTGAGTCAGTGAAGCCATGTTAACCCTGTCAGGCTAAAATATCGGCTTCAAAAGTGAAAAATGAAATATTCTGCTGTGCCCATGTACTGTCGCACCCAAATCTGGGCAACTCTCACCCACGCACCGGGCTCAGAGGTGCTCCGCCTTTGCGTCACTGTCTCCGGCAGCCGGCAGTCTGTGCAAAGTAAAACTCCAAGTCAGTTCCTAAACACGGGGTGAGTTTGCAAACCGCATTTGCCATGAGGATGGGGGATTAGGCCTTCTCCAAAGCCAAAATGGGGCGGAAATTGAAGCTACAAGAGGCGATCAAACCTTAATACAGAAGGAACTACCATATTTCTCTTCCTATAAAAATAATCCCCCCGCATCCTGCAGGCAGTGCTTTAACAGCTAGTCCTACTGGGCATTCTTCTCGAAAGCCCGTGGAAAACTCATAAACGCTCGTGGAAAAGCAGGGAGAGCTTTTCAAGTGCAGACGTACGTCTCTCGTTTCACGAACTCGGTTCCTTGAATGAGGAGTGGACTCAAGGCCGCGTCTCCGCTCCACAGCTCTCTGCCACTGGGGTGGCAGGCGCCTCGTCGGATGCCAGGCTCGGCCTGTCTGTGCCCGAGGTGACTCCTTCCTAAAGCACACGTCGGTGGTTCGTGAACTTGGCACAGCGGTGGGGAGACTCTGGAGTCACATTCCTGGGTTCAAACAAGGATCTCTCCACCAAGTGACTCCCCCGTGCCTCAGTCTCCTCATCTGCACAGCCATGAAAGCACAACCTATGAAAGGATGTTTACATTCACCTACTTTAGATACAACTGCTATCTCGGCAGATTGCCCAGGCTCCCCCATCATTACGCTGTTCCTGAGGTCTTACTACGTATCTGTACCGCCTTAGCACACCGCAGGCTCTCAAAAATGTAGGCTGAATTGCATTTGAATGGGATGATTAGCATCATCCCAGAGAAGCAATACCAAAAAAAATGGCTCCGAAAACTAACTGTGGACTCGAGCATCTCAGATTCCAATCTGGAGTCATATGGTGGTTTCCCTTCATACTGGGACATAAGTACCCAGGGAAAGGTTCGAGTGAGTGACCAAGACAGGCTCAGTGCAAACCGGAGACGCGTGCACTAACACACCTCTACCTGTGGCAACGGCGCTGATAAACTTACACCCCGAGCCTCACCGGTTTGGGAGGAAAGAGACCAAAAAAACCATCCATCACTCATCACACGGCCTCTGCTCCCCGGGAGACAGAAGGTGCAGGTGCAGTTCCATGCGTCACGGAAGAATCCCTGAGAAGCCCATTTCCACAGCACCAAGGAGAAGCTGCTCTCTCAGGGCTCACCTTGGATAAACCATTTCTTGATGAGAGCTGATGGTCCACATTTAATCCGCTGCATAAACTCACGGTTTTATATATTGGCTCTTCCCTTGTTTTTATGTAGGAGAGAGGAATACATTTGATTTTCAATGCTTTCTCCCCAAGATTTTAACCTCAAATGGTGGATGAAAGGACATTAAATGTGAACCAGCTTCCTTGGAGAGTACGTGTACTTGTGTGTGTGCAAATGGTGAGTCACGTGTGTGCGTACGTGCCAAGATCAGCCCTGACGGCCAACTCACAATCCCTCTCCATTATCACTCACTTTGCTGTCGAGCTAAGCTGTGTCTGGCAATGTGCCCGAAGTGTTCTGAGACCTGGCCTGGAGCTCAAGTTAAAAGTATTCAAGTTCATCTTGACAGGCTACCACTCAATTTGCTTTTGCAATTGTGCCTCAAGAGGGAACATCCTATGAGGTCATTGCATCTAGCAACGTCTACCTTGTGTTACTAGTGTGGGTTTTGGAGTAAAAATAAGCCCAGTGTCTCACCTTCTCCCACTTCCCCAGAGTGATGTCTGACCCTTGGAGGCCCTGGAGGGAAATCCAGAGGTGAGCTCAGCAAAGCTCCTGTATCTTTCGCAAGAGGGTGAGGGGTAGGTGATAAAAACCCTACCGAAAGTAAGAGTAGGGAAACAGCTTTATCAAACAACTACATGACAGCAGCCCAGAAAAACCTGATCGCTGTCTGCCCTTCCGACAGCTTGCTTGGCAGACTGCCCTGGTGCCTCAATGACTTCATTGTGCCATGCCACCAGGACTCCCTCTGATGGCTCATTTGTTTTGTCACCTCTGATGCCGGTCGAGAGGCCAAGCATTCTTCTGCTCGGTGCCAAAGTCCTGGAGTCCATCTCCCCGCTCCGAGTCGCCTGCGTGACAGGTCCCCCACCCTCCGATGATGTGTTAGGGGTTTTGGCAGGATCTCCAGCCCCTGCCTGTCCACGTGCCAACTCTCACGTCAATCTCTGGGATCCCGACTCTACCCAGCATGTAATGGCCACTCTGTATGTTTTGTTAAAAAATAAAGAGCAGAGGAGAAAAATCCACAGTGGAATTCTAAATCCATCTTGTTGAAACCTGAATGAGTCTGGGAAAATTTTTTACTGCAGGAAAAGTCAACTGATCGTCGCTCAGACTGGACCTCAGACCCAAGTCAGAGCTAAAACTATAAAACTCTTGGGAGAATATGTAAGAATAAATCTCCGTGACCTTGGGTTAGGCGATAATTTCTCCGATGTGACACAGAAAGCCAAGCAATAAAAGAAAAATTAATAAGTTGGATTTCACCAAAAATAAAACGCCTGTGCTTCAAACGACATCATTAAGAAAGCGAAAAGATAACTCACGGGTCAGGAAAAAATAATTGGCCAATTGCATACCTGATAAGGGACTTACATCCAGAGTATATAAAGGACTTGTTCAAATTCAATAACAGCTACACCAAAGCCCGATTGAAAAATGGACAAAAGATTTGATGTGCCATTTCTCCAAAGAAAACATACAAATGGTCCATAGGCCAATGGAAGGATGCTCAGCCTCATTAGGGAAATGCAAATCCAATCTGCAGGTGACGCCACTTCACACCCACCAATCAAAAAGACAGGCAATAGCAGCCACCGGTGAGGATGCATAGTAAGGGATCCTCATCTACTGCTGCTGGAAATGTAAAGGGGGCAGACGCTTTAGAAAAGTTTGGAAGTTTCTCAAGGTAATAGGCAATGGAGGATGGCAACTCCATTGCCAGGCATCTACCCGTGAGAAATGAAAAGCAGTGTCCGCACCAAGATTGATACACGAGTGCTCATCACAGCATTTGTCGTAATGGCAAAAACTGGAACTAACCCACACGGCCCTCTATGGATGAACGGATACGGGCCGTGTGCAGAGCCACACGATGGAATCCTACCCGGCAATGAGAAGGGATGAAGTTTGGGTCCGTGCTACCCCACAGTGAGCCTCGAGAACACTGTTCTGGGTGAAAGAAGCCGTCACAGAAGACCACACCGTGCACGGCCCCCTGTGCATGAACTGTCCCGAACCTGCACATCCACAGACACAGACGGAGATCAGCGGCTTCCCGTGGCTGGGGGGGAAGGGGGTGTGTTGTGACTCCTAATTGACAGGACATTTCCTTTGGGGTGTCCGACGTGTTCTAAAATTAGGTGATAATAACTGGCTACACAATTCTGGAAATCCATTAAAACCCACTGCATTGTACATTTAAGACAGGTGGATTTAATGGCATGTCAACTGTGCCTCAATAAAGCTGTTTTTAAAAACAGCGATCTCCCATTCTCATCTGTCCAGCCGCTGGGCCAACTCGAACTACACACACTGTGTCCACACACACAGTCTCCAGCGGAGCAGCCACCAGCCGCAGGGCCAGCACCACCGCCACCGCCACCTCCGTCTCAGCGGTCCTGTCTGCTTCCCCTCTCTCGCAAAGCCGGGACCAGAAGGACGTGCCACGACAAACATAAAACCAGTCTTCTCTTTTCCCTAAAACCATCATCTCCCAAGGAAATCCACTGTAAAAAAAAAAAAAAATCAAAAGAAAAAAGCAAGACCAGGAAGCACTTTAAAACCTGTTGCCGGGTGTCACCACGCTTTCGACCAAACCATCTCCACCCACACCCCAGAGTTGCTTTCCGGCACACAGCCTGGGGGAGCCATGTTTATCTTTATCTGGGGTTATATGGTATAATAAAAGAAATATTCCTTTTCTTGCGGCTGTTTTTTTTTCCTTCGCTACTACACTTTTCTCTCCTAAATCCTCCTGAGCTCCTGTGATACAATCTTGAAAATTTACACCATAATGAGATCCAGAGGGGGTGGGGGAGCCTGGGGAGTGAACTGGCATCCGTGCTAATCGATAACCTACTTCAGAATGAAAGGAGAAGCACCCCCCCCCCTTCCTGCACGCCCAGGCCCCGCCGCCTGCCGCCTGCCTCCTCCTCGGGGTGAGCGTTAATGGCTGCTCTCACAAAGCCAGGGGCAATCTTAGCCAGGTGATCCATTAGCGGGAAACTACTATGAAAGAAGCCAGAGAGAAATCAGGGTAAAGAGGTTAAACAGCACAAAAGTGATTTAAAGGGGACAGAAAGGGTCTGAATTGGTGTGTGAAAGAGATAGAAGAAACCTTGCTGTGGAAAGACCCCGAGAGCCCCGGCAAATTCCTCTCCTGCACAGTAAGGTGGCGGCTTTCGGGGCCCCTCGCGTCCGACAGGCTGGGGTGGGGAGGGGAGGCAGGACCCCCACCCCCACCCCCTCGTCTCACCCACAGTAGGGAAACCTGGGAAGCTGCTCAAGGGCTCCAGAAGGACCCCCAAGGCTGCTCTGGTCACAAACCAGCGTGTGACCATGTCTGTGAATTGCTCCTTCTGTCCTTCCCTCTCTTACCATGTCCCCAGTGACCCTGGCCCAGAACTCACTGCCCACCTGCTTCAGGCAGAAAAACCCACACAGTGCCCAGTCGGGGCCACAGGAGCAGATTTCAACCCTTTTTGAAGTGACTACAAATTCTCTCTCTTGGCCACTCCTCTCTACCACCTCCAGCATCTCAAGTTCAATGTACAAACCAAAGAGAGAGACACCAGTGCCTCCCACACTTGGGAACGGGGAGACTCTGGCATCCTCAACATATTTCCTAGGAAAACCAACGTTCCAAGGAAACCACATGCTTCAAAGGCAAGATATCCCTGTAAAAGCATCAGAAGAGTCTCTGGCCTGTCTCCGCCGGGGGCTCCTCCACACGTCTGTCAGCAGCTGCCCTGGACCGAGGGTCTGGTGCCCTGGGCGCAGCCCTGCACCTTTGCGCCCTGCTCCAGGCCGCCCATGCCCGGCGTAGCGGTGAAGAAGGTCACTTTTCCATTATGTATATTTTACCACAGTTCAAGAAGGACAGTTTAGACTGAAGACCATCCAGAGATGGCTGATAAGGGACAGCCAGGAGTCCGGTCACTGCATGGACAGAAAAAAACACAACCCCTTGGACAGAAAGCAAAGCCTTCAGGACGGCACCCCTCTTATTTTAAAATGCAGCCCCGTAACACCAACATGGCCACTGCGGAGGGCAGGGGAGGTGGGGGAGGGGCGGGGGTGCATCAGCGGTGGTGGACGGAGACTTGGGGTGGTGAATGCACAGTACAGTGTGTGCAGGTGACGTGTTGTGGAATTGTGCACGTGAAACCTGTATGATTTTGTTAGCCAGTGTCACTCCAACAAATAAAAAGGAAAAATAAAATAAAATGCAGCCCCAAACCCACCATGACAACCCCAAGGTCACTTTCGGTGACTTGGTTGCTCCCGAAAGTTCTGAGCTCCGAACACGGTGCCTGGCACATAGTAGGTGAACAATCAGCTCCAGGCTTAGGGCTGGCTCTGAGGTCCAGGACTTTCTGCGGGCACCGGGCAGTGGTGGTGAGATGTGGCCTCTGTGTGGCCCTCTGCTAAGGGACAGAATATGCTCTGCCCAGGCACGTCGGGAAGTGCCTGGACCCTTCATGTCACCAGCGGCCACAGAAGCTGTCCCTGGGCACGCTCGCCAGCCCCCCTCCCTTCCACGCCCATGACCTTCAGCGTTCTCCTCCCTGCATGGAAGCCCATCCCGGTCCATCCCTGTGCCGGCTCTTCGTGTAACTCCTCTACCTCCTCTCCAGACAAAGAGCCACAATCCCCCCACCCCACTCCGAGTCTTTCATTTTCTCAGCTGAAACCCAGGACCTGAGGCCATTAAACCTGCAATAGGAAAATCCAGGGTTGCAGGGGTTCACAAGAGCATTTTTCTCTTAGCCTCCCTTGAAGGGTCATTTTACTAATCAGAAACAGACCCAAACCGCCACCGCCATCATCCATCACCCGAAGGCCAGGGGGAGACACACACACACCCAGACAAGTAAAATCAAAACCACGAGGCCATGAATCGCAGCCCTTCGCCTCACAGCGAGCGAGCGAGGGAAATGAGGGCTCCGCCGAGACGGCATTCAGACGAGGATGCCAGGAAGTCCAGGCACTCCAAAGCATGCTTTCCTGGCTGCTCAGGTGGCCATCCATCAGTGTCACCATCTGCGTCGTCATGCTAAGAGGCACCCACAAAAGCCCAGCTTCTCCAAAAGTGTGACACTCCACAATCCACTCCCCGCCCCCAGAACTCTGAGTAGTGTTACTTAACCCTACTCTTTTATTCTGATGTTGTATTCTCTTCGAGGGAATTGGGGGTCAATAAAGACAGGGCTGTCTTGGTTTAAGAAATGGGGGAGCTGGTCACACCTCTGTGTGTCTGTGCAGAAGTGCTGGCCAGTGGTCTGCAGACCCCTCTGCAAACCACCTACTCAAAAAGCACCGGAGAGTTAAGTGCATCACGCCAGTTTCTACTCATAAGTCAATGCTACCTACAAAGGTCATAGGAAGAGCCAGCTGAGATCCAGAGGACCATCACCTGCTGTCCCATCCTTCCTCTCCAGTTGAAGGCACAGGTTACAGCAGGAGCTGATCCACCAGTTGTCCCTGAGCCCTTACACTGAACGTGGAAGAGCTGAACCAGATCGCATGTCTATCTGGTGTCTTGAGGGGAGAAGCGTCTTGGAGGAAGTAGCTGACACGCGGCACATTACACACCTGCCAGGACCTTCAGTATCTTGTAGACCTTCTATGCCTTCAACTAGCTGCCAGGCTGCCCATTGAGGGTGTGCAGCTTAATCAAGGGAGTGAACGGGGGTGAGTGTGGACTATGCCAGGTCTGGGGGATTGCGAACCTGGGGACAGGCCCAGCTACAGCACACACAGGGGGTTGGGGTGGGGGCATCCCAGCTGGCACCTGGGATGGAGAAAAAGAAGGAAATAAAGTCCCATCACCGGCCCAAAGATGCATCTTCCTGAATTTCTCTGGTCCCCTTGCATGGAGTATGACATTTTACTCACTAGTGAATTCTGGTGTACCATTCACATAGCTGAAACTACGTCTTCCTAAATTTTTCTTTGAAAAATTATGCCAGTGTCTTACAGGGAATAAACACTGAAGTAAAACTGCTCAGAATAAAATTTCACAGCTAAGTAAAGCAATGCTTCTAGGCTTGCGGCTCTTCCCTTTTAACTGCAGACAGGAAGAGAAACAATTAGAAACGGGACAAATAAAAGGAGGCTTTCGAGGAAGCATTAACACAATAAAAGAGATCTTAGAACTCAGATTTTGGCTTCGTTATTTTTAAATCATGGCTGGACTCTGGCTTTCTACATCTTGCCACAAACTTACATCTTCTCATATTTTGTACCTGTTTTTGATTGGTTGGTTGGTTGGTTTTTCAGATCTTTACGTGACGAGGGATAAAAGGTAATGAAAAATAAATTTTAAATGAACTATTCGAAAAAACTAAGAGATTAAAATCTTCACGTGACAGAACCTTGAAAGCTCTCAGCCCATGGAAACCCGCCCTCTGCCGGTATTCGTCCCTTCCCTCTCCCAAATGCCCTGTTCTGGGTCTCCACCTCCCGTCACCAGCTGAGCTGAGTCCCCGACATAACCACACCCACCGCCCAGGAGGCCCACCCCCCACCCAGAGTGAATGGGGCTGAACCCTGGGCCCTGAGACCTGGAAAGGCAGTGAGTTCCAGCCTTCCAAGAGTCTCGTTTCAGAGCTGCACTCCTTTTGGGTGGAGCTAAATGATACAACTCAGATTTCACCCTTCCTCAAAACCTTGGGGAAGGAAAAAAAACTAGATCTGAACCTAGCACTTTATATATATATATTCATTACCCATGTTCACATATAATTCACACACAGATTTTAGTCCTGTGCAACCTTCACTCCAGGAATACGGGATTACATCACCGGTATTTTTGTATTAACATGAACGTAGGTTACAAAAATATCTGTAGAAACTGAAGCGCCATCCTTACATTTTTCCTCACCTATTTCTAGCTGCTGTCTAGCGTGGGTGTCACCCTATCCTCCCTTCTTTCTCCACTGAGCTGCACTGGGGTCGGGGGGCCGCCTGGCTCCAAGCTGTAATGGAATATGTCGCCTTTCACCTGGGGGTCACCGCACTGAACCTGGGCCCCACCAGCAGCATCTGAAAGTAGTCCCTGCACCATCCATGGTCTTGCTCAAGACAAAAGCTGCTGTTCTAGCTTTGCGCCCTTGCGGGAAGTCTCAACCAGGAAGGGCAGCGAGGAACGGGCAGCGGGCCCCCCAGAAGGAGCCCCAATTAGCCAGAGTCCAGGGGAATGATTTGAAGGGGGCTCTGCCAGGAAAGCTTGGGAGTTTCATGGTTTGATGGCACCTCGTCTGGGGACAGAGCCCGTGGGCAGGTTCCGCTCCCGTGAATTCCCTGTGCCCGGTGTCAGATACCCGTCAGTGACTCAGGTGTTTCAACCACCCTGAAATCCTGCAAGCTCAGGGCAGCCCAGCTCCAGAAAAGGGCAGGCAGGGCCTTGGGCTCTGACCTGAGCTCACTGGTGACCTTGACCAAGGGTCCAGGGCCTGGAAGGGTGAGCAGCACAGAGAGCATACCGTACAAATAGTTATGGAATAATGGTAAGAGGGGGAACCCTCTTGATCTCTCTACCCTTCTTTCTCTTGCCTCTTAAATGAAGTTAAGACAGACCCCCTGTACCCAGCTGTGACATTCCTGAAAGGGATGTTGAGAGTAAGAAGGAAAAAGTGGCAAAGGCCCAGGGCAGAGCCCTGATGGGAGGAGCTATCTAAATATAAGGTTGTATCAACGTATCTGATCTTGAAAAGAGCCCAGTTGGTCCACCTCCAAAAAAGCAAGTCATACAAAATGCGGTGCCAGATTTATAAATGTATTCTGCTATCATAAATACTGCTGTCACATTCCCAAGTGCTAATAAGCAATTTTTTTTCGTTTACTGCAAAATGTGCAATGTAATTATTGTCACGTATTAGTAACTGTTATGCATGGAACCACGCACAGTGCCACCCTCACAAAGACTTGTCAGCTTCGCGTGTTTCCTCGGTGACAATGTCCACCGGGGCAAACTTCAGGAACCAGTAGGGGCGCCAATGAAACAGCGGGTCTGCCCTGGTTTCTGCAGAACAGAGTAACGAGGGTCCTGCCCGTGACACACGCCAACTGGCAGCCAGTGCAGCAGGAGGAGCTGACGAGCTCCTGGCTGGCCAAGGCCAAGGCCAGGCCTCACAGAGGGTAAGTGGAAGTGAGAGAAAGGAGAAAAGGATGGTGGTCCAGGCACCTCGCCTGGCTGAGTTTTCCCATCGGCAACGAGGGGACAGTAAGGTACCTAAGTCACAGGGCAGGCGTGAGCATCAAATGTGATACCACACACAGCACGCTCCGATACGTCTGCTGGTGGGACCAGCGAATGCCACAGTCACTCTTCACGGGCTGTCACTGGATGAAGTCTTCCCTGATGGCACAGTCCACGGGCATCTCTCCTGCCTTAGCACACTGTTTCCTGACACAGTTTGTGTTGCCATCTGTTTGTATTGTGTGTGTGTGTGTGAAAATACGCATACTATGGAATTGATGATTTAGACCATTTTTAAGTGTTCAGTTCAGAAGCATTAAGTACAGACTCATTATTGTGCAACCGTGATGCCGCCCATGTCCAGCGCTGTTTCCGTCTTCCCGGTCTCTTAACTCACTCAGCAACAGCTCTCAGTTCCTCCTCCCCCAAGGCCCCGGCAACCGCCATTCTACACCATTCTGTCCCTGTGAGTTTGACAACTCCAGGTACCTCCAATAAGTGGAATATCCCAGTATTCGTCCTTTCGTGTCTGGCTTCTTTCACTGAGCATGATGTCCTCAAGGTTCATCCACGCTGTAGCATGGGTCAAGATTTCCTTCCTTTTTAAGGCTCAGTGCACTCCATTGGATGTGTCCACCACATTTGTGGATCCATTCACCCATGGATGGACACTTGTATCGCTTCCACCGTGGGCTCCGGTGAATAATGCTGTCGTGAACGAGGGTGTTGTATTGCCAACTGGACGCACTACAAGGCATCAGCATTTGTTCCAACGATGTGTCCAAGTCTCACATTGTCACTTACATCTTGTGAAGGCAGCACACTAGGCTCCCGTCCTCGGACAGCTGGTGTCTGGCAATGCCGCATTTCCCAGGGGTCGCATAGACCCTCGAGGATGCTTCTGTTTTCTGCTCACGAGAGTCCCTGGAAAACCTCGCCTTTTTCAGCCCCCACTCCCCACTCCCCTTGTTAGACTTGACTCAGCTGTCACCACTTCTAAGAAACCACCTCATCCCACCCCCTATCCAGCCACGGCGTGCGCTCCTTAAAGAGGTGCCATGACAAAGAAGTGGCAGTGGCCGTGGCCATGGCCTGAAGCAGTGGAGGCTGCTCCCCCGTGGGCCCCTAACCACACTCAGCCCTTCATTTCCACACCCACCCCACCCAGCAGGCTGTGCGGGACACCAGGGCATGGCTGTGTGGGGACCACCTTCCTGTCCCCAGCTCCAAGTCCAGAGGCCGCATTCCTAGGTGGTAAAGGCCAAGAAATGTTGGACACGCAGATGAACAGGTGGGTAACCAGAGAAACAGATAATGAGAGAATATACAATGCATAAACGCAGTGTTAATTGCGGTGAATGAATCTTGGAGTAAGGAGGGCACCACCTAGATACATAAATGTTTACTTTTCTCTAAGACAGCAGTTTGGATGCTAACATTTAATGAACGCCTACTATGTGCCACACAAAACATGCCTACAAAGCCATTATCATTCACCCCATTTACACAAGTGAGGAAACCGAGACAGAAAGCAGGAAGTCCTCCTCCCGTGCACAGAGCTGCCAAATGGCAGAGCAAACGAGGACGGTCTGGCTCTGAAAGTCAAGCTTTTAATCACAACAGCAATGCAATGCCGCATAACCTCGAAGCTTCCCTCTGCGCTAGCGTTCTATGCTGATGAAATGCTAATGACTAAAAAGGATGTTCTGAGGTCTCCAGGAGTAAAGGTGATGAACGATGTTAAAAATTAATGGCACTCATTTAAACTGACATAGCAAATTGAATTTCGCCCTATGTGAGAATGATAAAGAGGGACTGGCAGGTCCATGATCCTACTAAGGAGATACGAAAGGATGCTCTGAGCCAGAGCCATGAACTCTGTGCCATTTCTTCTGAGAACGAGCACCACCCCAAGGAGGCCTATGGCCCAACCACCCTGCTTCCTCGCCACCCTGCCTGGAATGACGCGATGACGCAAACCCAGCCGACTGCACTTCTCCTATCCCTCCAGACTCCAGGGCAGCTCCAGGCCTTTACAGGGAGAGAGATTCCTTTACCACTCCAGACACCACCACCACCCCCCGCCACCCTGGATGGGATGCAACGTCACCATCGTACCCACTCACAGAGGCAGAGCTGTGTCCACTGTGCAGTGTCCCTGCTGGGACGACAGGAGACATTCAACCTGAGGGGCAGCATCTGGAAAAGTGGCCTCACGCGTACCCACTCAGGTGAGTTCCAAGCAGTGATAATACACTCCCTGCTCGGAAGACCTGGGACCCCATTCCAAGCACCCGGGGGCATCCTCACCATCCTCAATCCTGCAAGGCTAGAGGTGAAGATAACTGCATTATGCCGAGCAGAAACAAGGGCAGTGACTCATAAGGAATTCTAGGGCCTCCCAACTAGCTGACCCATACACACCTAGACTGGTGTTCTTGCAGGTGAAGGACCACGCTCACCCTTGGATCCCTGTGGGGTTCACTCCTCCAGGGAACAGGAGACGTGTCGGTGGTACGGCGTTGTGTCACCCCCTCCCCCCGGGACTAGTCCCAGCATCACCTCCTACCACTCCAGGTACCACCAGCATCCCCTTCCTTCCTCCCCAGTGACGTTTTCATTACACAGCAGTGGGAAGGGCAGAACTTGTTCTCTCAAAGGGCCAGAAATCCTTAGAGAGTCTGTGTATTTAACCAATAGTTACTGTCTCCTGGGTGTACAGGCACCAAACGAAACATGAAATCAATCAGCTACCACGACTACACAGCCAGGGTTCAGAGTCAAGGAGATCCCCAAGGGCAAAGTATGAGCATAAAGAAATCCTATCAGAATCAGATGGAGAGTTGGGAGCCTGGGGTGTTCTGGGGGACCCCGGCCACTTCCTCAGCCCCTCCACCATCCCGTTAGCTCCTTCCTGACCATCTTAAAGAGGCACTGTGGAGAATCACTAATAACCACAAGTACTGCATTAAAAAAGTATATTAGCGCCAACGACCACCACAAAAAGGCTACAAGCAGCCACTTCCTTCCCGAGAGGCTGCCTCACACAGGAAGCGGAGAGGTGGGTCAGGCACATTAAAACCGTGGCCCTTTGTATTACATTTGCCACCCTGGCTGCAAAAAAGGCTCGTAAAGCCATCATTAGCAGAGTTGCAGCTGTCAACCCCTCCTCCACTCTCAGCCTGCGGAGGCAGTCAGCATCCTTCTGGCGAATGCCCTTTAATTGCACAGCCCGCTTTATTAGCTGCCTTGACCTCCAATAAAAGCTTCGGCCTCACAATGTCTGCAGCTGAGGCGGGATGTCTCTGGCGTTACCTAGAGGTCTGCTTCCCTCGGGTTCCCGCAAAGTCCGCGCATGCCAGTTAGACAGACTTCTCCTTGGCAATTTCACAAACAATTACACGAGCAAATGTAGGAACAAGAACAAGAGGAGCGATAAGGGACAGCATCTGAGAACGTAATCACATGGAGGGTTTGTTGTGCTGAAGGCCATATGCCGAGCCGGGGGGTGCCTGGCTCAAGAATGTTCCCTGAAACTAAGTGCGGAGACCCGGGAGCAAGAATGAGGAGCAGTAAATGGTATTCCTGCCGCTCTGTGCCTCTTCTCGACTGTCCTGATGAGCTCTGGGCAGGTCAAGGTCAAATGGAGCCCTGCTCTTCACATCTATGCTCTCTGAATTGTACTTAGACTAGGATACAAATATAAAGTATTACAGCTCGAATAAGAGGGACACACTCCACAGGAAGGAGACAGTTCAAAGGGGCCGCCTGGGCTGATGCTAAAGAAAAGTCAAACCGATGATGACTTAATCCACCTCGTTGACTCATTTATAAACCACAGTATCAAAAACTACAGGGTGATTCTACGCCGAAGTCGTGGGCAGGGGATATGTCAATATTGGTCTAAATAATTAGGGCCCTTATCCACACATGTGAAAGAGCAGAAAAAAAGAAGGAGAAATTAAAGGAACCTAAAAAGGTCTTGGAAAAAGACTTAGATGGAGAATGTTTTTTAGGAATAAGGAATAAAATGCTTGGGGTCTAGGGTTCCTATTTTGCTGCCCAGGACAAACTCTTTGCCAATTATCTCTAAATCCTAACCAGTATGGCACATTTTTTTAATGTACAATGAACTTTAAGTGGTCTTATAAATAAGACAATACTTTTTCTCAAACAGTCCTTGCCAAATGGCTCTTCTAAAATCAATTGTCCTTTTGTTTGTCCAAGTTTATGTCTGCTTACAAATACTGAGGACAGTCAAGGAAACAGCTTTATTAAGAAACAGGAAGAATCTGGTCAGTCTATTTATGATCCAAAGTCCAGAGACAGACTCACCGGCCATGAGGATGCTACCAGTACCTTCGTTCGGAGGGGCAAACAGGGGGACACACTTTGGCTGGCTGAGCCCCACCAAGGTGGCAGCTAAAGGAACAGCTTCCGGCCCCTGGTTCAGCCAGGAATCCATCCCGGACTCTGGAAACAGACCCCTCTGGAATGTGGGAGTAAGGACTGAGCTCCTTAAAGTCCCAGTACTTCTCTCTGGCCTCACAGAGACGCCCAGGCTTGGAAAGAGTTTAAAGACCACCAACTCTCACCCTCTTGGTTCGCAATAGAAAAATAAAACCCGAGTCAGAGAGGTGACTTGCCCAAGATCACAATGCTAATTAGTGCTAGAGCCGTGACTGCGCCTCTGTCTCCTCACCGAAGAACCGTCCTTTTTATCCTAAACATCTGGGATGGTCGGCCACCTCCAGTGCCTCCCAACCACCCACCCCTTTGTCTCCCCTTCCTTTCCCCTCTCTCATCCTTCCTCCTTCTCCTCCCCTCTATCTTATCCCTCTCCTTTCTACCCTTCCCCCTTCTATCACCTAGCCCCCATCGCCTGGCTTGTTGGAAAATAAGTGATGCTCCAGTTTATTATAGCTGTGGGGCCACAGGGAAGGCACTCAAGGGCACCGCTTCAGCTGCCATGTTCAAGATCAAGACGTCCCTCTGCGGAAAGACTCACAACTGAGCCAGGCAGCTGGTTATTTTTCTTAAACAATAGCGGTTGCCAGTTGTTTGCTTGAATTCAACTGTGCATTTTCTATACAGCCCTTTGGATCAGTGGCTCGGCAACTCTGGTTGTTGTTGTCGGTTTCTGATTAGGTATAAGTCCGTCGCCGATGGTGGCATGAGACCACCAGTTAGACGGAGCGGGGTGTCGGGAGGTAGTGGTTACAACTCTAAAGAAAGCAACCACCGTCAATAAGATGACAGCGTTTCCTGGGAAAGCGCAGCCGCTCATCACTGCTAATTAAAAGACGGAATTACACAGAAAAATCTCCAGCCCTTTGAGTTCCTATGTTATCTTAGAAAAAATCCTGAATTAGCAACTACAAATCTAAGACATCGCTCAGATTAGATAAAGAGTGGTCGAGAGTTTACACTTCTTGCTCCTGGGGCAGCAAAGTGGACTCGGAGTGATGGTCCACGGTTCACGCTTTAAAAATAAAGCCGTTTGGTGTGTAAGGACTATCAGAGATTTCAAAACCACGTTGTATAGAAAGCTAAAACTCCTTCCAAGAACTTTCTGTGGCTGGTAACAATATTGAGCTTCAACTCCATGAAGTTGAAAAAATGGATAAAAATGACCCTTAGCAGTGACCTGGTCTATAGCACTTCAGATATATTTAGATAGTTGTGCTTATCAGAAGAACTCACTCTACCCCAGAGCCTCCCTGCACATTCACCCATGTGGCAGCAAATGAATATAGATTGTTTCTAAATCCGACTTTATAAGAACCCTCTCTGCCCAGGTCACCGCCAGTGCTGGGAGCCGAGATTTGTGCAGGAAATACTTCTTGGTGGGGGAGGGTGTCCTTATTCCCAGGCCCCTCCGCCGGGTCTGGTCGGAATCCAAGCGATAGGATCAGCAGAGTGTAACTGCAGAGCAGACTGGGAAGGGATAAAACTGGATTGGAAGGCAGATAAGCCTGCATTCCTGGTGCTGCTGGGTCTGCACACGGCATGCACAGTCGCTGGGCGCAGTCTGCTCTCCCTCCTGCATGCACCGGCGCCCCACGCTCCCCGCAGGGCCTCCGAGAGGCGCAGGCTCCAGACACGGGATCTCTGTCTGCGGCGGCGTCTCAGTCCCCATCCGTGGCCTCTGTGCCCAAGGGGTGGCTGTTTGTATCAACTGATCACCCTCAGTTTTCTGTGGAGCTGCCCTACACATGAATCAACAGTTCAAGATGCTTTATTCATTTGCAAGGTGGTTCCATTTTCTCCAGCTGCTGCTTTTTCATTTGGTGTCTGGGCAGTGGCAGAAGGAAAGGTGGGGGAGAGAGGGGTGAGGAGAAAAGGGGAGGGGAAGGGAGGGGGTTTCCTAAAACCCAACTTCATTGGAATAAAGACGGGCTGCCTACCGTCCTACAGTTCCACTTGATCCCCACGGCAGCCTCAGTGCGGTACTGTCATGGCCCCCATGCAGAGATGGGGATGACCAGGTTCAGAAAGGCCAGGCGGCTCAGCCTGGATGAATGGATCCCCCTCCACCTCTTGGTGTCCTCAACAACTTGAATGCTGCCTCAGATGTCCTCATTTCTCCATCCACTCCTGGACCTTTCTCCAGGGCGCCAGAATGTTCTAACAAAGATCCCCACTGACCCCCTATTTGCCGATTCAAATGGAAACCTCAGTCCTTACCTCCTTGACCCTCCGAGGAGGGCCCTTGACCCCTCCCCCCAAAACTCTCTCCCCCCTCAGTCTCCATGACACCACTGTCTCCTCTGTTCCTCCCCCTTTTCTGGCCTCTCCTTCTTGGTCCCCCTTCCTGACTCCTCCAGCTGCCTGTCCCTTCAGTGTCAGTGGGTGCCCCCCCCATCCTCAGGTGCCTACTGTCTCATGCACACATGCTCCATGGAGAGCCCACCCATCTGTGGATTCCACCACCTTCTTCACGGTCATGTCTCCCAGATGCACGTCTCCGGTTCTGAAAGCACCCTACAGCCCCAGCTGGACCTCTCTGAAACACTCCACTTCACGCTCTGCAGAGCCCAAACCAATCTGATTATCCGCAGCCACCCTCAAAAATCAGACGCACAATAACAGAAGCCCCTCTCTGCCTGAGTTCCCCACCTCAGTGAATGGCAGCACCACCCATCCACTTGCTCTGGCCGGAAATCCAGGAGAATGCCTCGTCTTCCTCCTCTCCCTCCCACCTGTAGCTCAGCTGCCGCCCTTCCTGGGTTTTCCAGGTACAAGATTGGTCAGGCCCAAGCTGGCGTTCACTCCCACCGCCGCTGCCTCAGTTCAGGCCCGTGTCAGCGTCCACTCAGGCCAGGGCCCTCCGCCGGCACTCCACGCCTGCTTCTCCTGGGCCCCGCCCCTCTCACGACCAGGGCATTCGCTCTTACATGAGTGTCTGATCCCTCCGCTCCCAAAGGCCCTGGCACGGCGGCCCCTGGCCCACAGGACAACAGCCAGAGTCCCCAGCCTGCAAGGCTCTTCAGCCTCCCTCTCTCCCCTTGACACCTTGCCGTCTGTCACTCACCCGTGCACACGCCATGCTATGGTGACTAGACACAGCAGCAGGTACCCCCTTGTGCCTTATGCCTGCCATTCCCTCCCCCCAACATTTTGGTGTGGGACCCTGCTCACGAAACAGACCCTGCTCACACTTCCAAGGTCAGCTGGAGCCCCACCCGTCCGGGCTGCCCCCTGGCCGCCTGCACAGGCCATGGGCTGGCACTCGGTGCACTGCGTGCTGACTCTGTGGTTCCCTGTCTCTGTCTACTACTAGATGGAGTTCAGGGGGGAAATTTTAGTGTTTTTTTATATCTTGATTATAATGTGGCATTGTACTACTGTAGCTGGTACATGAGCAGGGGAAAAATGCTTACTGGCAAGTGAATGTGAAAGCAAAAATAATAAATGAAACGTTAGCAAGCTGAATCCAGAGCACATTTTAAAAATACGTTGTGGGAGGTTTGTCACGGGAATGCAAGGACGGTTTGTTGTTAGGAAATCAATGATAATAATCCACATTATTGACAGATCTAAGCAGAAAATCGTATGATCATCTCCCTAAAAACTGAAAACACCTCTGGCAAAATATAACACCCATTCCTGAATAAAAGCAGTAAATAAAATAGAAATTGATGGTCACCTCCCTTAAATTTTATAAACATATATAGAACTCAGTCCACACGGCGGTATGTCACTCAGTGGGGAAAACTATACTCTCCCAGCGGATCAGAAATCTCAATATTAAAAAGGAAGCTATACACATGCTCGAAGAAAACACAGGTGAGTTCCTTTAAAACCTGCATGGGGCACCTGTAAGTCGCATCCTGTGGGGCAACCTGTGATCCAGGAGCATGGCTTCACATTGGTGGAATAACATAAGGCTCTGCCCCCTAAAACAAAAATAATGAAACAGAGTTTTGAAACCCTAGGCGTGGAAGACAGACCTCCCTCTAAGCATGGTTTGAAATCCAGTTTATTTGGATGGAGATGGGGTCTGGGGCGTCCCAAAGGCAATGGGCGGGAGGATGGACACTGACGCCCCATTCTGATACATATTTCCAAAGGCATTTAGGGATACCGGCGTCTCGTCTCTCTCTTCGCCCCTCCGCGAGCGCCCTGTGAGACATTCCGGACTGTGCGCGCAAGTGCTGTAGGAGCCATCCGCGGCAGCTCGCTCAGGACGGTAAGACCGCACGTCCAGGAGGCTCGTGAAAGGGAAGGTGCTATGATCAGCCTGAGGCCCGCGGCTGTAGCTACAAGGAAACCAGCTGTGAGCTCCTGAAAAGAGGCCGTGGCCCCTTGCAGCCCCCGCCAGTGTGCAGGCCTGGCCAGGACGGAGCGGAGCTGAAGTCTGGTCGCCCCGCTGGCCTTGCGCTGCACCGTCCGCCTGAGGGTCGGCACAGGGCCCCAGGCAGGGTGTTTCAGAAAGGGCTGACAACAGAGTCTCCGCTGAGTGATGATTAAATGGGAGGAAGTTCCCTTTTCCCCCTCCATTTCATCCCAGCCAAGACAATGACTCAGCTCGGATTCTCGACGCCCTCGCGCATTTTTCCCACGGCCGACCCCCATGCCCAACGTGAAGTTACCGGCTGGGGACCCAGGAAAAAAATCACCGTCAGTCACGTGGTCTCTGGAGCGGGGCTCTCCCACCCCTGCAGTTCGGGTGCCAGTGACCCTCAATGGCTTGGGGGGCAAAAGTGTCTTTGGACTCCTCTGTCCCTTGCACTTCGAGTCCTTCTGTGACCAGAACCCCTTTGGCCACCTGGGGTCCAGGGTAAAGAAAAAACTCGGGTGGCTCTTCATTTTGCTATGAGATTTTGTGTGTGTGCATATATGCAAATATGTGTGCATAGGACAGTGCCTCACGCCTACTACTGACCCTGGTTAGTTGTTTAGAATCAACCATATCCTGTCGCCATTTCTACCGGCTGAGGAATGGTACGGCCTGGGACAGGATGCCGAAGAGCAACGAAAATATGCCGCCTACGTGTTATTGACTTAGTCCTTCCAAATGCTGACAAATTACTAGACGCGGCCTCTAAAAATCACATCCCTAATGCAATAATCCTGTCTGCAGTGAATGTGGGAGAAATCACTACAGGCCAGGGAGTTTTACAAAGTGAATTAAGTCACTATTAAAAAAATGACCTTTTTGGTTCACAACTAAAAGTGGGGTAGAGTGCAGTGCCGTTATTCCATAGCTTGCTAAGCCCTAAAGCAGAAATCACCGTTCACATGTGTCTACTAGGAATGTCTCCGTAATCCCTAAAATGTTCCAGAAATTTTTTCTTCATGATACATGCTACTGGACTCATTCATTACCGATATGATCTATTATTAGCTGTTCCTTTATTTCAAACACTTCTGAAGTGGAAAAGATTCAGATGAAGCTTTCTGAAAATAGCCCTGTGCTCTTAGATTCCACATCAGATTTTCTCATAATTAATACGTATTTAAAATGCAGTGTATTTTTATCTATTTATAAAGTGTCTTACAATAGCTTCTCGGGGCTCTTTTAAATAGAGTTATTTTTTCATACCCCTGTTCTGGAGCTGGGAAAATACAAATATATATATATATATAAATATATATAAAAGCTCCACGTCTAGACTTACTTGGGCTCTATTTAGAGTCTGCGTTTGGTGTTTTCAAACTGCGACGACACATTCTTTCTTTCATCTCTGTGACTCTTGGCCACACTTCTCAGCATGTCTGGCTAATCTTCCTGATATTTCTGGGGCATAAATGGGCCCAGAATATGTGACTGAGAACAAATCAGATAGGAATGTCTTTCTGGACCCCCCTTGTTGTTTTTTTTACATAAAAGAAGATTTTCTTTTATTGATATGGAAATGCACCGATGTCTGATGACCTCTTGCCAATCTGCAACATTTCTGCTTACTCCAGGGAGTTCCCGCGGGCCGATGTCTCGCAGGGCTCACACTGTGGACTCAGAAGTCCTGCCGCGGCTATCCGGACGATCTCGGATAGCCCCGAAATGGGAGATTCGTGCCTTGGCCCCCGTTTCTGGCGTGCTGCCCCGACTGTGTATAAAACAGGAAAGACGCGCTTGCCAGTGGATATAAATGGCTTCATATTTACGCACTGAAACCCTGCACTGGGTAAAAGCGCTGTTGTGCTTAAAAATCCCAACACCTTACGAATCCACGCTCTTTTGTTTTCTTCACTTACCAGCCCTCGAAAAGGAATGATATAAACCCAGTAGGTCCTTTTTTACTGCCTGAGGTCATAAAAATCAAGTGTTGTCCACTCGGCCACCAGGCACACACCTCGCCTCGCCCAGGCGAGGCGGCTGGAAAGGCTGAATCCAGGGCTTCGGGGAGGGCTGTGTGGGCTCCCAGTTGCCACTGCTCCACTGCGGCATCTGTTTTATTATTAAATCTGCCTCTGGTCTCTGTCCCCTTCCAGAAACCCCAAACTCCATGCACGGCACCAGATCTGCCATCCTCGTCCTTCTCGCTGAGCTCCATCCACCCAAATCTGCTCCCCTCCTACCTCCTGCCTTGGTCAGCACTATCCCCGCCCAGGAAGTGGCCACGTGCCTTCTGAGCTTTGGGCACTCACTCTGCGGGCCACCAGAGCCACTGTCTAATTCCTGGGAGCAGCCAGACACCCCCGCGAGGGCTCACCAGCGCCTCACCTCCCCTCTGTAACTGACGGTCCCAGAGACAAGACTGGGGAACTTGAACTAGGCTCACTGCCAACCAGCAGGCATTGCGTGAGAGCTCATAGGACAGTATGTTTGGTAAATGAACTGATGAAGTTAGAAACTGAAAGTGGATACTGTTTTGTAAGAAAAACACTAAATTCTAGAAAACATAAATTGACCAGAATCTAGTCTAATGAATAATTGTCAACATTCTTACGCCCGTCTCGGAAGAACGGGAGCACTTTTCAATCCTTACCCAGAATGATTTGTATGCCACTCTAATGGTGCGAATCAGTTTCCTCCTTAGTGCCTCAGCAGGAAACTTAAAAATACAGAAGAGCGCCCTGGCTGCTGTGGCTCAGCGGATTGAGCGCCAGCCTGCGAACCAAAGGGTTGCCAGTTCGATTCCCAGTCACAGTACATGCCTGGGTTGCAGGCCAGGCCCCCAGTAGGGGGCATGTGAGAGGCAACCACACATTGATGTTTCTCTCTCTCTCTTTCTCCTCCTTTCCCCTCTCTCTAGAAATAAATTAATTAAATGTTTTTAAAAATACAGAGGAAAACTGATTGACTCAATGTCACGAAATAAATCAGTGACAGAGAAAGACCTAAAACCAAATTATCCTAATGTAAGAAGGGTCTTTAATGTGCTAGTCTGCCTTCGACTTTTAAATGCCTGCCTAACAGACTTTTAATACTACCTAGTAGAATTTAATACTCTAGTTAAGAAAATATTCCCTGAGTACAGTTAAGCATCTTAAGCAAATTACAAAGATGACTTTTGCTAATTACCCATCAAAAACATGTCTTTATCCTCCAAACTCTCACTCTCTAGGGCCAACTACACGCTGCCGGAGTTACAACGACATCTCTTGTTTGTATGAAACTTAACTCCTTCTGTGCCTGAGGGCTCCAGGGGTGCACAGCTTGCCCACAGATCCCACTGCCGGAAGAAGGAGGGCCTTGTCCCAGGGACATGGGGCTTCTTCCATGGTGGTCAGGAGAGAACGCAGCATCTACTTGATTCAAAGGCTGCAGACTTGAAAGGTGCAATGAGAAGTGCACCCAAGTCTGAGGGCACCAGTGCTTTAGAAATGAAAACAACTGAAATCACTATTCCCAGAGACACGCAGAATGTTTTCAGTTAAAATCAAGCCCCCCCCCCGCCATCTTGGTACTAACAATGACATAATCCAAACCACCGTGGGTTCTCATTAAGTCTTGTGCACCCCCTGTACCGAAGGTCGGTGCCACTGTGCTGGGTCACACAGAGAGCCCCAGGCAGCAGCATGGCACTGCATGACATTCCTGTGTGCGCCGAGAGCGATCCCATGTGACTGCCCGCGTGGCGTGTCTAGAGCACTGAGGTGTGGCAGGTCCGACCCTCCTTCCGGACTCTGACAACAAGAGCGGCTTCCCACGTCTCTTTACTCCATCACGTAACTGAAACCAGAAACTATCCCAAGTGGCCTCCTATAACCCTGTGAATGAATTTCCCAGGCTGCTTCAACAAAACCCCAAACCTGCTTGGCCACATGACCCCACAACACACGAGGGATGGATCTACGTTTCAACATTTGTTTCTTCTTCCTCTGGATTTCCTTCTCTTCCTCCATTTTTGTGAGAAGGCTGTATTTTGATTTACCTTTGTGCACAAGAGCATTCAACCAAGAAGCCCTTGTAAGAATAGCCCCTTGAGAATGTTCTAGAACGATCTGGTAGGCTGCAACTTGTTAGGATTCCCAAATCGCAGGTGTTATATCTGCAAGCACCAAGGTTCTCCCAAATGTGTCATGGGGTCTTGTCTGCTAACACGATTTCACAGCGCTCCACAGTCTTCTTGGTGGAAGAATAAATGACGAATTGTACATTCTGGGTTAACGTCTGGGTCCCCCACTAGAATATCACCCCCACGTGGACAAGAACTGGGGGTACCTGTCATTTCATTGCTGTGCTTAACACTGCACCTTGAATGCCGTAGGAAATTAAAGAATATTGATAAGTGATCGAAAGTAAACCTGTGAGTGAAGAAACAGTGTAACCTTGAAGGAGTGAAAGAAGCTTCTAGAAGCCCTGAGATTTATTCTTGCGGGTGCCCTGCTGGTTCTGTCATCAAACCACCAGAATGTGGTGCTGACGACAATGCACAAGTCAATGACTCCCGAGATGAATTCGGGATTCACCAAACCAATTCTCTCGGTGGTCATTGTCCACGTTGAGAGTTGCACAACGTCTGCGGGTATTCGTGTAATGTCACCCTTGCGTGTGGACACATCCACGTGCGCGTATGTGGAGGCGCGGAGGAGGCAAGCGGATGCAAGCATTCCTCAAGTCCACGGCTCGGAATCACAGCACGGCAAGTCCCAGAGATGGAAATTAGAAAAGGCCGCTGAACAAACCCTCTCAGAAACCTCACCGCACTCCACTGTGCCCTCGCTATTTCTAACCACTGATAAAAACTCTTTGAAGTGCAAGAGTAAATATTATCATTTGATAGCACTTGGACCCGACAGCGCAAATACAATCGCATTGTGCTGCACTCTGGGGGCGCCTGGCACACACCCGGCCGGCGGGGTTGCCATGGAGAGAGCCCAGCGTGCTCCGCGCGGGCGCGGGCCCGCAGGTAGCCCGGCTTGGAGGAGCTCACCACCCCCTCCTCCTCCTCAGACAGACAGAAGGTTAGGGGGAAATGCGGGCTTTTCCAGTGGGTGTTTCCGTCTGTGCGATCCTGAGAAGGAGGAAGGACCACAAGCAGGCAGTGACAAATGCTGACTCCGCTTGCTTTTTACTTCTACCGCGGACACCCCTGTACAGGGCCACGGGTGGGGTGGGGAGAAAACCCTAAGGAGCGGGCCAGCACCCCCGGTGCGGGGCGGAGAGGAAAGGCTCCCGGAAGCTGGTGTCAGCGCGTCTCCGGCCTGCCACTCGGCAAAGGTTTGCGGAGGGGCGGGTGGGGGTCCTCAGCACTGCGCAGGTCCGACAGGACGGCCCAGCAGGTGCGGGGGTCGCGGGAAGGGACTCTCCGGAGTGGAGGACAACAGGACAAGTACCCTGGGGCATCCCCCGTGGGCGATGAGGCCTGGAGCCACGGAAGGTCCCCAAGCTCTGCGCCCCACGGTGTCCTGGGAGACGCGTGGGTGCGCCCCCAATCGCAGGCCTGAAGCTGCCCACTGGTACCCGCACCCCCTGGGGTGCTGAGCAGCCCCCAGCTCCTCCAGGGCTCCTCCGGCCGCGGCAGGGGCAGCTGCCGGGGGCAGCGGGGCTGCGGAAGGCCTGGGCCACGTCCTGCTCGCGCCTCCGGGCCTGGAGCCGCCCTCCTGCCCGCCCCGCGCGGCACAGCGCTCACCTTGCCGGGGAAAGGCCCCGGGAGCAGCAGCTTCAGCGCCTGCCTCTTCAGCTCCACCAGGCGGGCGTTGCAGTTCTCGCACCAGACACCGCGGTCCGAGCCGGGGGAGGAGCCGCCACCGCTGCCCGAGCCCGGGGAGCCCGTGCCGAAGCCCGGCGAGCCGCCCAGGGAGCCGGGCGAGCTGGTGCCAATGCCTGGGGAGGCGGGGCCCGGGGAGCCCGTGAAGGAGCTCGGGGACGAGGTGCCCGAGCCGGGGGACGGGGTTCCCGAGGAGCCGAGCGCCGAGCCTGCGCCCTCGGGGGTGGGCCGGCTGCTGGCGCGGGACTCCTCGTACGCCTTCCGGTACCAGCTCTCGGGGGAGAAGGGTGCCGCGGGCTTGGTGGGCGAGCAGACTTCATTCACCTGCGGGGAAAAACGCGCTGGTGTCAGGGGCGCCCTCCCGGGGATCTCCGCGCCCCCGAGGGCCCGGCCGAGCGCCAACGGCACGCGTTCGGGACCTCTCCGAGCCCTGTGGCCAAATCTGTCTCGTTAACTGTCCTTAAGCGAGCCCCCAACGCCCGGGTGCCGGAGAAGGAGATGGCTCGGGCAGGGGGTTGCAAAGGTACCTGCAGGGGGAACCCAGAGATTCAGACCCCGCGCTTATGAAACCGACGCCCATCCCAGCAAGAGCCCAGGTTCGAGATCCAGGAGCCCGCTATCCCGGGGGGCGCCGGGGTGGGGGGGTGGCTGTGACTTCTGGGTTTTTATTCATTCATTCAGGGTACAGCCCTCTGGATCCTGAAGGTACAGGGGAAAGATCCCAAGGAACGGCAGAGAATTCATGGGAAACCCTCCCTTTTGGCATAACTCTCCCGTTAAGTGCAGGAATGCTGCAAAAGTTAGGGGTGCGGGGAAGGGGAGGCACCAGAGGACTGAAAAATCCCCAGGCAAGGCGAGTGTGCGGGAGTCCCCGCGGCCAGGCGGACCCGCCTCCGCGCACGCACAGCCGGCGGCGGCGCCTCTGCAGCTGGAGCCGAGTCGGAGCCGCCCTGCAGCACCGCGTGGTTCCCAGAAACGGGGTACCCGGCCGACGCGGGTCTGAAGACGCGTCTCCGCCTTGTCCCCGCCACAACTTACCCCGTATTTCTTGCCCCGGGTGGAAACCGCAAGCCTCTCTTTATTCCCAGCTACCGAATTCATGGTGGCTTTTTCCAGAAGAGTGTGTCTAAACGTTCCGGCGGCACTACATCCACAGCGTCTTCCAACCCAGAAGGGCCCCCCAGTTATTAGGGGGCTGTCTTTTGGCCCTCGAGTCAAGGCTCCTTAATTGGGGGGAGGAAGGATAAAAGCAAATGGGCCCCAGAAGTAATATCGCCAATTGGCAGGGAGCGTTGGAGCGGGCGGTTTATCCTTTCTTCAGAGACTGCTTTTCCTCATCCTCTTCTGCCTCCTCCAGACACACGTTCTCTTTTCACGGTCACATCCAGATAATTGGCATTTCCCTCGGCCAAGTCAGTCCGTGCTCCTCCACCAGGGAAAGGAGGCTTACAATCAGGGCACGTGGCCGCCACCGGGGAGGTGGGCGAGCCCTCGCCTTGCCCCCGCCAGCGAGCCAGCTGTGGGAACTTGTCTCCTTCACGCAGCTTGGTAACTGAGTTCAAAGAAATTCTCCCAAAATATAAAGATCCAGGCTCGGGGAGGAGCCTCGGCGTGTCGCGGAGCCAATATCCGCCGGCCCGTTCTGCCTGACAGTTGCGCGAGGGCAGGGAAAGGGGCGGCTCGGCGGGGCCAGGCGCCGTCCGCGGTCAGGACGCGCGTGTGCGCCCGGGCGCAGCGCACAGCTTGGGGACCCGAGGCCCCGCCGCCCGGGAGCCCGCCGCCTGGCTGCCGCCGCCGCCGCCGCGCCGACCGGGCTCCATTTTAGGTTGCGGCGCTGCTGCTTGACATTGAGAGGCCGAGAGGCTGCTGGGGGTGGGGGATCGTAAATCCCGCTCCTTGCGGGGAAGTTCCCGGTGAGTGGCCCGCGTCCAGGGCTCTAATGAAACACCGCTGCGCGCGCCTGGAGCCGAGGGGCCGCGCCGAGCCAGCGGGGCCGGACAGAAATGAGCCCGCGCCTCCCCCGCCCCCAAGTTCTTTCTCTTCCAGGCGAGGCTCGCAGCTCTGCCTTTGAAACGCCGGGTAAAAGGGATTGAGTCACAAACAAGTCCGCAAACCTGCCGGGTCCTCCCCCCGCCCTTTGTTCTCCCAGAGCTGCCCTGCAAACCTTTCCCGGAATGGCCCTACCGACCCCCGGCCGGCCGCGGGACCACCCTCCCAGCCACAGCTGCAGGACGGGGGTCCCCACCCGCCCAGCCCCTATCTGCGAGGTGCTCAGCCGCCCAGCGCTGGGGCAGGTGAGCCCGGGATCCAGAGGGCAGCCGCGGGGCAGGGGAAACTGAGGGACTCGCTGCGCTGCACACGCGCAGCGCGACGGTGCGGGCCTGGGAAGGAGGGTGTGTGTGAACTGGCCTTGCCCTCGCCACGCGGGTCCCCTAGGCACCCCTCCCCCCTTGTCTCCCCGCGCCTGGGGACCGCGGGCTCCGGGGAGCACCAGCCGTCGCCCCCCTCGGACCCCCCACCCACCCCGGCGCAGCGCCCAGGAGCGCAGGAAGCCGGCATATGCTGGGCTCCACACGTGACTGCTCCGGGGTGTCATTTTTCATTTCCCGAGAGTACATTTCTTCTGGTAAGCCAGCAGGTCTGTTTTGTTGTGACCTTTAATTAACACCCCGCGAGACGCCTCTGGAAGGACCGGCCCAGGGCGGGGATCACGTGAGGTGTAATGGCATCTCGGCGCCCGCGAGAGACCCGGCCTGGGGGTAGGCGAGGGCGCAAAGGAGGGCTGGGGCTTTGCAGTCGCCAGCTCCGGTGGGTGATGTGAAGGGGGCAAGAAGGCCACATTTTGGTTCCTGGGACCCCGGGGCAACGCCCCCGCCCCCCCCCCACACACACACACACAGAGACACGCACACCCTGCCTTGCTCAGGGAAAATTCCTCTGTGCCTCTCTCGCGCCGCCATCCATCCACCCTCCGCCCGCCACCGCCCTTGCGTGGGAATATTTCACAGTCTCCACAGCGAAGTTAGGGGGTCAGAATGAAGATGTCGGAACAGTGCGGAAGTCCCCATCGCGTCCCTACTGCCCACTGAAAAGCGATCCTATGCGGGGAAGACCTTGGGGCGGGGGCGGGCAGGTACGCTTCCAGGCAGGCCCACGCCACATTCCAGCCGCCTCTGCACTCCGGGCAGGTGCCGCGGGCAATAGCACCGCCATTAGCTGCGCGCTGCTTGTCAGCCAGAAAGCAGCGTGTGGCCTGGTGAAATGGACGTGCGGCAGGTGGGGAAGGAGGGGTGTCAGGGGCGAGCTCCTGGGGAGCCGCGAGATACACCTTGGAGACAGAAGCCAGAGCGGGCACTATTTGCATCCGCGCGTAGCTGAGGCCCTAAAGCGTGTTTGGTGATCTCGGAGCGCCCTCTGTTGATCAAAGTTTGCAATCGGAGACTGCAAGGGAGGTTGACTTGGAGGCTTTCAAAAACTGCACGTAAAATTTTACGTACAGAGAAGTGCACCCATTTTAAGCATACAATGATATGAATTTTGATAAGCGTACACTCCCACTTAATTTGCACCTTAATCAAGCTATAAATATCCATTACTCCAGAAAGTTCTCTTCCTAGGCAAACCCCACCCCGCACATACAACCACCGCTGTGGTTTCTATCACCACAGATTGGTTTTGCCTGACCTTGAACTCTTCACTCCGAAAAAACCTATGCAATATGTATTCTTTCGTGTTTACTTTTTTCATTTAACATAAGATCCTTGAGTTTCACATTGTTGCCATTGTCCCTATTTTCTATTTGTTCTTCATTCCTGTCTCTCCTGCCTTCTTCCTGATTGAGTATTTTTATTACTCCGCTTTCACCCTTTTAGCTCCAATGATTGTAACAGGAACCTCTAGCTGATCATGGGCTACGAAGAGTTAACGCTGTGCCGCTTCACCCAAAATACGACACTGGCAACGGGTGATTCCATTGTATTTCCCTTCCTTATGCTATCTTGATGTATTTTATAGACACACATACATGATAAAACCCACGATGCAATCTTATTATTTTTACTTCAAACAATCTGTTGTCTTTCAATGAAATGAGAACATTTTAAATAAATAGTTTTTGTATTTACTGAGTTTCACCGCTGCTAGGACTCTTCTTTCATTTATTTATTTATTTATTTGTTTGTTTCTTCCTGAAGAGCCAGCTCACCTGCTGGGTCACCTCCCTCCAGACTGAAGAACGTCCGTCACCACTTCTTGCCCTGAGGGTCTCCCGGCAACACACTCTCTCAGCTCCTGCGCATCTGAAAATGTCTTCCTTCCACTTTTCGTGTTTGAAGACTGTGTTGGATGGACGTAGAATTCTTGGTCGACAGTGACTTTCCTTTCAGCCCCTTGAAGACGCCGCTCCTCGCCCCCCGGCCCTCCTGAGGGTCAGCAGTCATTCCTACGGGAGTCCCCTCTGCGTAGTGTTCCTCTTTTCTCTGGGCCCTCGGAAGATTTTTTCCTTACCGTCTGTTTTCAGCAGTTCGACTGCTGTGTGCCTGGATGTAGTTCTCTCTGTCTTTGTTCAGCTTAGGTGCTGAGTTTCCGGGGACTAAAGGGAAGTTTTTCACCAAATCTGGGGAACTCGTGATCACCCTGTAAGTCACTGAGGCCCTGTTCATCATGTCAGTCTTTACCCCTCCGGTCTTCTGATTGGATAACGGCTGGTGATCTGTTGGTGAGTTCCCCAGCCTTGCTTCTGCTAGGTCCAAACTCTGTTAAGCCAACCCAGACAATCCTTCGTTTTAGATATTGCATTTTCCAACAAAAGCATACATACATATATAGCATCCAGTTACCTGCTTCTCTTTCCTTTAAATCCTTGAGCATAGTTATAATGGCTGTTCTGAATGTCTTGTCTGCTCATTCCAACCTTTGGCTCATGTGGGGGTCACCTTCTACCAACTGATTTTTCTCGTGACTGAATCACATCTCCTGTTTCTTTCAGATCCGGTCAATTTTAACTGCACACCCTATATCATGGGTATTATTACAGCACAGAGGCGCTAGATTCTACTGCCTTCCTTGGGGGAGTAATGATTTTGTTCTAGCAGGCTGGTAGGTTGTGGTGGGTCACCTTGAACTTGTGGAAGTCTGGCTTTATGCTTTGTTAGAGTGGTTCTGCTTAGGTTTTGCCCTTAGGTCTAAGAAACATCTGTTCGTTCTGGGACCTGCTCTTTACCCCTAAAGTGTGGCACTCCTGGGGTTTCGGTGGAAAGCCTAAAGCCCCTCTAACTGGGGATTTGTGCTCCGAGCTCTGCCCCCCTGCACAGACAGCAGCTGGAGTCTCTGCCCAACTCTTCCGGCTTCTAGATGCTTCTCTCCTCTGGGTTCTTGCATAGATACAAAATTCAAAAATGTACCCTGAGGTTCTGAGGGAAATTTAATGTGGATTTTAGGGCTGCCCCCCTTTGGCTCTCTCCTTTCCAGGATTTTCCTCCTCCTCTCCAGCTACAGCCCTGAACTCCGCCACGGGAGGAGGCCTCACACCAGTCAGACTGGCCTTCTCCCTGGGTCACAATCTCCATGCCCAGCAGACGGGAAACTGCCTTGCAGCCCTCTCTTCCAGGACAGGGTCCTCGAACCCCCCTTGGTTTCTGCCTCCTTCGGGCCACTCCACATGCAGGCCACTTATCAGGGCTTTGTGCTGTTTTTATTCCGTTTGTAATTGTTTTCTCTGGGAATTTCAGTTGTGTATAAAGTGCTCCCTGATTTTAGTTTTAATGGTGGCTTTCACAAGTCCACCTTAGGTTTTTTAGAATTCTTGTCATATCAGGGATTTTATTCTGTGGATTAGCAGCCTAAAGAGTTAGTCTTTAAAGAAACTAGACCAAAACTAGACTTCTTTTTGACTAGACCAAAGAATTCTAATGATACAACCAAACCCTGACACATACATACATACATACATGATTGATTGATTGATTGATTGATTTCCCATGGCTTCACATTTGAGAATACTGACAGCCTTACTTAAAGATTTAGCTTTGAAAACCCACTCATTTTATGAATGAAAAAGTTACATACAGGCTTCTAAAAGTCAAGAGCTTACATAAACACCAATTTATTTATTCCATTAATACCCCTGGGTGAAAAATAGTATTTCCCTGTTGTATCTCTAAGTACAAAACGCAAAGAATTAAAGTCCATTACCTGGCTGCAAATGAAATTCTTATTCCATATTCCTGTTGCTTAATTATTGAAGGAACATAACTTCTCTGGGAATGCTTCATGGGACTTTTATATTTTCATAAAATGCAATTTAGCTTGCTCATTATTTATACCTCAGGAGTAGCTTATTAATTGTATAGCTATAAATATACTATGTCACTGTGTTTTTAAAGTGTAAAAGTATAAATCAGAAAGAAAAGCCCAAAAGCAGGCTGGCGACTTCTAATCGCTGAGCAGAGGGCAGGGCAGAACAGATTCCATTCCTCTTTGATGTTCATCTTCTGAAACAGTCTCCAGACCCGTGGCCACCAGAGCTGGTGGGTGCCTGTGCCAGAGACGGCTGTGTTTCTCCTTTAAAAATAATGAAAGCAGCTAATACTGTCCATGTGGCATCCTGATGAATATGCAAACGATATTTGCATAGGATCTACCAGGGCACCGGGGACCATGTGGTCATGTGCGGGCTGCCAGAGCCATCAGCAAGCTGGTAACTTTCACTTGTGGATGTGGTCACTGTCGTGGTCTGGGCGGAGGGCTGTCGCCCTGCAAGCTGAGAAAGACTTGCCACTCTTCCACTCTCGTTTCAATCTTTAATCATCTTACCCTCGTAAATTCCCTTCATGCTAAATTCCAAAGTTGCTAGTTGATTTCTGTTATAAGTTGGAGGTTCAAAAGGCAAAGGTATAGAAAGACAAAGGGTATGAACCAAATTTGTGTGGCTAGAATGATACTTTTTGGCAGGGGGAGGAATGTGTTATTTTTCTTTTGCTTTGAGGCTGGGAAAAGACCAGGTGTTGAAAACAGAGAGGAGGGTCAGACCAGCGGTGCTCAGCCAATGACACCGGGGCCCAGACGTGACTCCCACGCACTGTGCCGTCACCTCTGACCGGAGGCGGCCTGCTGTGAGAAGGGTCCAGGGCATCCTTCGCATCTCTGTCTGTAATCGTGGAGGAAGAGAAACAACCTACACGGGCACCGCAGGGGTGG
Organism: Phyllostomus discolor; assembly: GCF_004126475.2. NCBI lineage: Eukaryota > Metazoa > Chordata > Mammalia > Chiroptera > Phyllostomidae > Phyllostomus > Phyllostomus discolor. The sequence continues at coordinate 13,192,504 of NC_040917.2, read as the reverse complement.
GTCTGACAACTCACAGACCGTGCAACAAACACCATGCAGCCATGAAAAACGTTTTCATAAAAAGTAATTTTTTGAAAATAATGGAAAGACATTGATGATATATCAGTATTAAGTATTAACAAATTTAAGTATGAAACCAAAAGAAAATTATATATGCATCAGGAAGAAAGGACTAGAATTGAACATCAAAATATTAAGAGTATAACAGCTCCCTGGGAGTCCCCCACTCTCTTTTCTTAGACAACTGTAACATAATTATTACTATTATTATTATTATTATTATAAGGAAAAGGGTACTAAAACAAAAAATGAAATCAAAGCAAGTCTCAGTTTTCAGGAAAGGGGTCACAAGGAGCCGAGATCTGGGTGCCCCCCAAACATCCGTGGTCGGCGTGCAAGGGCACACACAGACACACACGCACACCTGTGCATGTGCACACTTACGTGCCGAATCGAAGCCAGTTCCCATGCAGTGAGGCTGGAGGGGGGAATGGGTGGAGAATGTTGCCCAAAAATAACTATTTCACAATAAAATAGGATTTTAAAGCACTTGCCCAGAAAAAGAGGAAAAAAATCGAATAACACTTCATTTAGCTTTGTAACTTCCTGAATTTGGAGTTGGGGATACACGAGAAGGCCTGCGGGGCTCTGCAGAGGCGAGGCGGCTTGCCCAAGGACAGACCTAGCCAGGAGCACACCAGGGAAAAGCAGACCCGCCTTTGGTACCCACCCACAGGCCACGCATGGTCTCGCCATCGGAGGTGCGGCCCATGCTGGTGGCAGGTGGAAGATAAGAAGAGCGAAAGTCCAAGACGCAAAGTCAAACTCTACGTACCTAGATGACGATCCCTCTGATGAGCATGGAACGAGAGCAGAATGTCATGGGTGGGGGGCCAAGAAACATTTTTATGTAAAATGTCTAAAAGGACATTCGGTGTCCAGGCAGGTGGGTCCGGGAAATAGGCCAGCAGGACAATGGAACAGATACAGAGTTACAGGAGGTCAGAGAAAGGTAAGAGAGTCAGTCCCCTTGTAGGAGTCGGCGAGAGACCCCTGGGCTTGCAGGACAGACCGGAGCAAAGACATCAGACAAGAGACAGGCACCCAGAAGGAAAAGGACAGGCTGTCACGACTGAGTCCTTCTTCAGCACCAAGGGTCCTAGGAGAGCGTAGAGGGGCAGAACCACATCATGCAATAGTCTGAATGTCAAGTTTAGGAGTTTGAACTTCAGACGATGGAGAACACAGGAGTTTTTGTAAGTGAGGGATAAGGCCACGCAGGGATATTCATCTGGTAGAACTCTAAATAAAGGTTCAAACACTGATACATGGAAGTAGGCGTACCACTTACTTAGGCAGTCTCACAATTCAACAATGAGCCGACCTCATCCAAAAGCAAAAGATAAGGTCAAACAGTCCATCAAAGAAGCTCTGCAAATGGCTAATGAGCACATGAGACAATGCTCAATGTCATCAGTCACATGGCGATGAACATTTACCACCACAACGGGATGCCCCTTCAGACCCCCTGGAACCACTGTAATGGCAGGGCCAGACAACGACTCAGTGAGGATGTGGAGAAGTGGGAACCCCCAAATGTCACTGGTGGGAGTGTAAGACGGTGCAGTCACTTCAGAAAAGAGTTTGGCAATTTCTCAAAAAGCCAAATATAAAGTTATTGTACTCCCCATCCATTCCACGAGAATCGACCAGCGAATGCATAAATAAGTGGAACAACAAATCGATGTTTCTCCCTCCTTCTCTATTTCTCTCTTTCACCCCCGCCCTTCATCTCTCCCTAAAAAATCAATTAAAAAAATGTAAAGGCTGCAATTGAATGTAATTCTCCTTGCTGCTTTTCTAATATGAAAAAAGTTCACAGATTTAAAGCCTCATTTAAAGACCACAATGTAGAGAAGTCAGAGAATTCAGGAACTACAGTGTCCACAGCAACATTCACGGGGCCTCCCGACTACTACTAAATAAATGAAACTAGGCATCTACCTTGCCCTGGACACTCAGCCACGTGCGAAGCGGGCACTCTGTTGGTTTATAATCCCCCTCAGCCTCCTCACTCCCACACTGAGGAAATCAAGTCCCAGGCTGCATCCAGAGAGGCCCAGCTGGACGACCAGCCCACTCCTCGGACTCTCCACGTGGCCGCAGGCAGCCGGGCCAGGTGTCACGCGCGGCGTGGTGCGGAGTGCCCGAAGAAAACCTTGTTAAATGCCTGCCGTGCACCAGCTCCGCGAGTGCGCTTCTCCAAACCCCTGCCCCTGAGGACTGAGTCGCAGGCACCCCAAGGAGGAGCCCTGTCGAAACCAGAAGCCTCAGTGTTTCCGGGGGAAGAGGAGGGCTGAAGAGGGGACAGGAAGAAATACCGCATGGCCTCAGTTCAACTGGCCTCTCTAGGACCGGCTTTGCCACCTGCCCAGAACCACAAACATGACCTGAGAGAAAGAAAAAATTCCTCCCGTGAGAAGGACGCTCAGAGGAAAGAGATGCAGGGAGGCCCTGGGGCTCACAGACCAGGCACCGTGGCCTGCATACAAGGCCACCTTCCGAAAGCCCCACTTACCTGGCAGGTGAAGAGGCCCACCAGAGGGGACAGGCATTTTCGAAAAGCTTTCACCGCAGCCACTGTGAGCAAATCTCATCTCTCCGAGGAACACGGGCTCACGAACTGACTGTAGAACCCGAGGCCCGTGGCCCCAAAGACGGGAGGCCTGAGGGCGGGGGCGGCTCTGGCCTTAATTGCTGTCTTGAAGAATGTTCTTGAACTCACACGTGTCACCGTGTCAAGAGCAACACGTGGAGTGCAGAGCTGAGCTAAACCGAGAGGTGCTGCCCACACTCCGGAGGGAAGCGAAATTCCGTGTGAAAATGCAGACTCAGAAGTGTGAGAGAAGAAAAAAACACAAACGCAAGCCCAAGCCTCCAGCTTCCTGCCTCGGGGAGAGGGGCTGTGACCCCACCCCACCCCACCCCCACTCTGACCCGGAGGCGGCAGTTCTCCCTAAGAGACAAGAGACAAGAGACGAGTGAGGGGGAGGGGTTCCAAATCAACAGAAACTCCTGCCGCAGTGAAACTCACCCTCCTCCCCGCAGGAAGCTGTCCCCAGTTCTCCCGGGCCCCCGCAGCCTCCCAGCAACCCCTCTGGTCTCCCACCTTACTTTCCCGATGCCCCGCGTTACCAGGCATCACCCAGGTGCAGCAGCGATCTAGCTCTGCCCGAGCTTTCCACGTACAATTTCTCTTTTCATTTGCCTCCTGCCCCTAGGAGTCGGTGACTCCTCAAGAGTTGTGAGGCCGCCGTGCAGGGCTAAGGCACAGAACGATACGATGCAAGATGTCTGCCCTGAGCTGGTGCGGCTCAGTTTGTTGGCCGGCCCACGAAGTGAGAGGCTGCCAGTTCGATTCCCGCTCAGGGCTGTACACCCCCTGGTTGTGGTTCATCCCCAGTCCGGGTGCCTACAAGAGGCGACCAATGAACGTTTCTCTCCCTCTTTCTCCCTCCCTCCCCCTCTCTCTAAAAATAAATAAGTAAACTCTTTAAAAATAACTACAGTGAAACAAGACCATTTTCAGTCAGCCCATTTCTAGGGCTGAGAGCGAAGAAGGGAACGCAGCTAGTGCCAGGAGGTTAAAATTAGGAGCGATGGATCGGGTGAAGGTTAAGGAAGTGCAGGCCAGCGTCCCAGGGGAAAATGCACCGCAAGTCGAGCAGGCTGAGTGACCGTCTTCCTAACCCTGAGCTCAAGTCCGCCACTGTTGAATCTTAAAGGACAGCTGCACAGTCCCCTAGTCCCAGATTCATTTCTCGGCCGCATGTACCGTCCCCCGGAAGCAGCTGGGCCCGAGGAGGAAACCCGCGCAGGTAATTCTGATGTTTATGGTGTTGACAATGCAAATAACTACAACTGCCCCCCGTTTCTTCTGTGGGTTAGCCCGTAACAGTGCCCCCCGCCCCCCTTTTACCCATGGTTTTGCTTTCTGCGGTTTCAAGTTCCCGCAGTCGAACGCGCTCCAAAACTGCTAAATGGAAAATCTGAGGAGTGAACAATTCATAGGTTTTAAAGTGAGCACTGTCCTGAGTAGCGTGGCAAAATCGCATGCCATCCCACTCGGTCCCGCGTGGGACACGATTCGTCCCTTCGCCGGAGCCTCCACCTCGCTTCATCTCATCGCGCTGGCGCGGTCACCTCCCGCCCTCGCCAGGGCGGGTGCGGCGCAACAAGATATTTTAAAGAGAGCCCACCTTCACAGAGCTTTCGTTACAGTATATTGTTACAATCGTTCTACTTCAGTATTGTTGTTAACCTCTCTCACTGTGCGGAATTTATAAATCCAACTTGATCACAGGTGTGCACATCTAGGAAAAAACACGGTATACATGGGGTTCGATACCACGTGTGGTTTCAGGTGTCCACCAGGCTATTCTATGTGGATAAGGGAGGGAGGGTACTATTATTCCACTTACACTGTAATAAACTGTACACCTACCCATAATTTCCCTTCTTGTTACTAAGAGACCACTGGAATATTCACGGTTCTAGCAGACTGGAAATCTCCCCCCCTCCACCCACCATGCAATAGCCAGAGGCAGGCACTGAGCTCCGCCGACACCTCAGAGCCGTCAGCAGGCAGGGAACACCACCACCCGGCACCCCGGCCCAGCTCCGTGAGCCAAGCACGCCCCTCCCCAGCTGAGAGCTCGTGGGCTCTCCCCGCACAGAAACAATTTTCTCTCTGTACAACGTCTACTGGAAATCGGAGCACTCCGCCAATTATCAGCATTATTTCATAGCTTGTAGCTCCTTCCAGCCAGGGGTTTCTCATGAGTTCCTAAAAGCCCTAGAAGGTGATCTCCCAGGTCTCCAGAGGAAGCTGCAAGGTGAACTTCAAGGGTATTCAAGGGCATTCAGGAAACCTCACCACCCCACCTGGCTTCTGTACCAGCTCAGCACAGCCCACCCACCTGCCCGTGGAGGGTTCTCCGCCTTTTGCCTTTCCCTCGGGAGTACGTACTGGCTTCCCGGAAGAGACCGGTCTACAGCGTGACTCTCAGACATGCACTCGAGGGGCCGTGGTTCATTCTGACTCCCTTCTCGTCTCCTCCTCACAGCAGAACTCGGACGTTGTTGACTCTGAGATCTGTCGGCTGCTGATGCAACATAAACACGGAGCAGAGCAGGCCTGTCCCACGGTTTCACGATGACCCAATTTGGGCAGCCCTCCCGCACCAGGATGGAGGCCTGGCAGTCACCGGCCCCCGTCTGAGGCACATTTAAAGCTCAGTGGATCTGCTCTGGTCTCGCCGTTACCATTTTCCAGTAGAAGGAAGCCAGATTCGGAAACGACAAGCTGAATGCAAACTGCTTAACACTGGATAGCCCGAAGAGCATCTCAATATTGGTGAAAAGAAGGGAGGAAAAGAGCAATCTTCTTTGCCAGGCTGAGAGGTGCTGTTCCGTGGCTGTTCGTGGGTGTCAGAGAAAACACTGGCTTTATATGCATCGGCCACAAGAAGGTGGATAAAAACAAAATACTCTGTACCACATAGCCCACAGTCAAGAGTTAAAAGGGCCAGGACTCTAGTATACGGTTCATCCATGTGTTCAGTTGATAAAATATTTCTACAAGACCAGCTTTTATGCTACTTGAACAACATTAATCTTTGCATCTGTGGTTTAAGATGAAGAAAGGTTTTAGCCAGATACTCAAGGTGGCTAAAAGCTTCAGAAAACAGCAGGAGTCTATAGTTCTGGTACCAAATGGCGACAAGAACCCAGGCTCTCACCCCAGAGGGCATCTCATGGGGACGTCCGCACCTGCTGGACAAGGCACCCTGACTCGCCGGCTCTGCAGGTGCTGCATGCCTGCGACCCCTCCCTGAGTCGGCCTCCCTCCCAGGGGCGGGGCAGGGATGTGCAGGAGAGCTGTGAGGGTCTGGAGTGGCCATTCATTTCATTTTCACGAAAGGAGGATGGTGATGGGTCTCAGAGTGCTCCGGCCAGCGAACAGCCTGACCCCCGCTCATCACGGTCAAGTCTGCCAGCTGGACGTGCACACACGTCTCTATCCACACCTGGACTCTGGGCTCCGGATCCACTTTGGCGACATGCAAGCACAGAAAACCAAAACTGCCCCTTCTGCTGACCACACCTCCGGCCCCCCCCCCACCGCGCCCCTCCCCAGAGCAGCTTGTAGGGCTTCCACAGCCAGCAGCGGAACAACTAACTCCCTGACCACCTTCCTCTCAGTGTAGTTTTCCACCGTTGCTCATGGTGCCTGGTGGACTCCTTCGGGCCCTCGCTCTGCACTCTGCACGGTAGTCAGCGCCGGTGCCTGCCCGCTGAACCTGGCCGGTCCTGCTTCGCTTTCAGGACCCCAAGCCCTCGATGTGAGCCGCGTATTTGGGTGATGTCCTTCAGGGACTTAGGGGGGCACCTTCTCTCCAGAGTTAAGTCACAACTGCTTGGAAATAGTTCCGTTTCCTACATCACATGAATTCCTAACTCCTAGAGTAAGGTAATTTTGAAGTTTTCTGGTTAATCCTAATTGTTGTAGAAATTAACTAAATTTCTACCCGGCTTACAACTCCAAATTCAGTGGTAACCAAAGAGGGTTGCAGAACAACCAAATTTAAAATGGAAAAAATGCAGAAATAACAAGTTGCAAACCTGAGTTGTGTGAGTGCTTCTCTTCTTTTAAATAAATGATTTAAATATATTAAATATCAAAATAAACTAAAATACACGTGTGTGTTTATTATTTATTTAGGGAAGCATTCTATTCAGATTATAAATTCTTGCTCTATTATTATCATGTACATAACGAGTTACTCTAAATCACCTTTTTCCTTATAACCTTATGATATTTGAAATCTGTTTTTATCAATTTGCAACGGCTTAGTAAGGTCAAGTCCAAACACTTCACTCCCACTCCCACGAAGAAAGGCAGACTCACCTGGAGGAAGACAGCAGTACGACTGCCAAAGCAAACGCTGTCAACCCGCAGGGGACGGGAAGGGAAGGGGAACGGAGCCCAGGTCAGCTCTGACAGGCACACAGGCCCGGGTGTGTGGGGGAGGGGAGGGGATTGTACTTCCGGGAAGGGCGCAGGCCTTTTAAACCCCACCTGTGACCCATGCAATTATAAAAACAAAATGCATGTTTCTAGAAAAAAAAAAACAAGAAGCATTTCTTCAAATTAAAGAAAAGAACCAAGCAAACTGCTGTGCACACTGCATTTCAAAAAAAATTAAGTAGCCCATGGAGGAAAATTATCCTTAATAAAGCAATTCCAGCACAGAAATACAGAAGAAATGATAGAATTTTTAAAAATCACTATTTTGCAACTCCTGATAAAAAACAAAGTTTATAGGCCAGTACAGGGGAAAGCTAATGGGGACTTCCCATTGGCTGGGCCAGACTGACAGCAACTGAATCTGAGCAATAAAAAGGTACCATCTCCAGAGGGGTGGACCTGCAAGAATGCAAAAACAAAACTGACCTTGAATTTGATCAAGCCTCTAGATTTGAAAACTGGGCTACAGGAAGTACAGGGATAGAGGAACACATCAAGTAACACCACAGAAATGCAATCAGACAAATGCAAAATGTGGAAAGTTCTATAGAAACAAAGACCAAGCTTTTCAACAAATAAATGGCAAGAAGAAACGGTTCAAAGACACGTGAACCAAATGCAATGTGGGGGCCTTGTTTGGATCCTGACTGGAATAAACCAATAGTAAAAAGACATTTACAAAACACTGGAAATTTGAACAATGATCACATACCAGATGATATCAAAGAATCATTAAATTTTTTTTTCGTTATGATAGTGATCTCATGGTTGTATAGGAAAAACGGGGGAGGGAGCCCTTATCTATTAAAGATAACATCAAAGTCCTCGCAGATGAAATGAGGTGATGTCTGCAATTTGATCTGAAATAATCCCGTAAGGGTGAGGGTGGAAGTAAGAGGGGAATTAGTAAATCCAGACGGCCGTACGCTGATGGCCTCCTTTGGTAGCCGCCACACTGGCCCACCCAGGTCCAGCCCCTTCAATTTCTCATGTAGCCAGAAATGGGACTCAGCAGGTGCTGCCTCAACCCCCTTGCACTCAGATAAGAATGGTGGTCAGGACTGGAGGTCGAGAGAGTTCAGGAGAAACTGGGAAGTCACGGGATCGTGACAGTCCCCTGAGAATGTGATAAGAGGGGGATGTTCCTGGATTTCTCACAACCAAGGGAGAAACGTGGAGCTGTGTTGAGTTGGACACAGAACACACGCAGTGTCTTCTAATCTGGGTGAGTCTGAGTTGTCTCCGGAAACCTGAAGGACTGTGGAAAAGAAAGGCCTGGGTGGGGCCCTCCGTGGCCCTGGTGGTGGGGACACAGGAGGCCCCTGGATCACCCCGATGTTACATTTCCTCTCTCTCTTTCACTGATCTTTCTCCTCTTCCCCATCTCAACATTTGGACTGGCCCAGCCACGGTCCCCAGAGTGCTTCCCTTCCCTGCCCCAGCTCCCTCCTCAGGCACCCCCAAGCATCCCCACCGCTTGCTTCAAACATCACCGGTGCACTGACTCTTCCAGCCCCAGCCCGAGCCCACCCTGGGCTCCAGGCTGGCACAGCTGACCCAAATATGTCATTGCCTTCCCAACATGAGCCTGTCCCCCACCGCACTCTCCATCGCCACCCCCTGAGCCTTAGCTGAACCTCTTGGTCTTCCTCGGCATTTCTTCTTCTCCACTCACGTCTAGTCCACCAGGAAATCCTTTCGGCTCTACCTTCCACATGGATCCCAAACCCAACCGCTTCTCCCCATGCCTACCTTCATCCACATTCTGGGCCCGGCCTGCCCTTCCATCCCCAGCTCCCGCCTCTCTCTGTTGGCTCAGGCCGCCGCGGCCCCAGCGGCCTCCTTGCTGTCCTTCCAGGCTGCCCAGCGAGAGCCCTTGATGTCCCGTCTGCAAGAAATGCTCCTCCCCGTGCTCCCGAATTGCTTTCAGGTCACTGTTCAAGTGCCACCTCCATGGAGAGGACGACCATGTCACTCTGGCTAGACCAGTCTCCGTCACTCTCTCGCCCCTTTTCCTGCTTTGTTCTTCTTCACTGCGCATGTCCCTTGGTGACTTGTATATATGTCTATTGGTTTAGTGCCTGGATCCCCCATTGGACTTAAGGTCCCTGGGAGCAGGTTTACCTGCTGGAGCAATGGCATAGCCCTGTCAGTGGAATCCCCGACGTCACTAGTGTAAGAAAGCAGCTCCCTTACTCCCAGAAATGCTACAAGTACCTGCACCCAACCGCATTACATAATTTTAAAAGATTTACTACTAATATTTATATTCATCACTTTGCTATATATTGAGCACTTTGTAATGACAGGTACCGCCTATGTCCTGGGCAGGTAGCTCTTACTGCTCTGAGTGACCCACAAGGCAGACGTGATCCCTGCCACCATACAGCCGGCAACGGACGTGCAGACGCAGCTACTGACTTTGCCCAGGTCGAGTTTCCTGTCCCTGCCACGGTGGCATCCAAACGCAGGTGCATTTTGTCCCCGAAGCCATGGTATAAAGAAAGCTGTTCTAGCATGAACTGCAAGCCATCTCATTCTGGAACATTCTCTCCCACCCAGTCCGGGCAACATACAAGCACAACACCCACTGTGAGATCCTATCACTTCCGTGAAGCTCTGGGGGTCCCGCTGGCTGCTGGCTGCTCTGACGCCCCGGCACTTTGCGGGTGTTCCTGTCCACCGCACCGTGGGCTGGCGGCCTGTCTCACCCGTCGCCTCCTGCAGGTGACAACCACTCGGAGGGCAGTCCACCTCCCAAACTCACATTCTGTCTGCCCTGATGAGCCTGGTGGGCTCCGCTCCACAGCAGCCAGAGGGGGTCTAGCCTCTGCGTGGCGGAAAACAATCTGGGCGGCCCAGACCCAGGGCCTCATGGAGCTGGTCCCACCGAACCCCGGGTCGTGCTGTCACGGGCCTTCCCAGAGCTCAAGTAGTCAGGGGGACACAGACTTTACAGAAGCAGTGAGATACCATGTTTTGTCCATCAAACTGGCAAAATTAAAAACAAAAAAAAATGCTGATGCGGGTTTGGGTTATGGAAATGACTTTCTCTGGGACAGACTGAAGAAACTTTATTCATAAAACAGGCTTCAAAATAGGTCCCTGGCTCTTCAAAGGCGGCCCGATATTTCTGCTTCTAAGAATGTATTCTAACCAAATCATTATATTAAGACTTAACCATCTGGGTGTTCAGAACAATTTATGAAAACAGAGAAAAACTGAGAATTTTGTCAAGGACCAAGAATAAGGAACTAGGCAAACATAGACGGTCCCTCCCAACAAATCAGATATTGTTCAGTGATTAAAATTCATATACCAAGTGAATAAACACACAGGAACGTGGGAAGATTGTGCAGGGTGTATTGAAGTGCAGATGACACACTAGCAGGTAGAGTGTGAACCGTAATAAACGTGTGTCTGTTTGTGTCTCCTCCCCAGCAGCATCCTGACTTCTCACTGGAGTGCGTTCTCATCCCAGGTGGATGTAGCTGGTGCTCAGATGAGTCCTGGGACCATTCCTGCCTTCCACGCGGATGCCTGGGAACGGCGCCCTCCTTGGCCCCCCAGGCTGTCTCTCTCAAGGTCAAGACTGACCTGAGCCTGTGCAAAGCCATCCCCTGCGGCAGCCAGCGGTCGTTGGCAGGTTGTGCCAGTTATGAGATGGCTGCCGTCTTGCTTTCTGCCTCTTTGCCCCCAGAAGCCTGCTTGGCTCTCATGGGCTCTGTGAGCACCCCTTCCTCAGCCAAGTCACCTTCCAGCGTACCCCCTTTCACTTCCATTAAATAGGCTTGTTTCTGTCCTTACGGTCAAGAACCCCCATTAGTCAACTCCACAGCAATATTTTAGAGTTGCATAGAGATACATATTCATGGGTTTTCTCTTCTTTTTTGCTTACTGGTATTTTCCAATTTGTCTTATAGCTATGTATTGCTTTAAAAGCACTGTAATTACTTTTTATAGTATTTTACAGTTTACATCGTTTTCCCAAAAGGCCCTTTCCTCTGCAGATTCTCTAAAACTGTCATCTTGAACGTGAGATAATTCATTAAGGCACAGGAAGAAAATTACATTTTCTATGTTAATGTATGTGTCGTTGGCAAAGTCAGCATCAGCTCTTGCCAGTATCAACACGGATGGACACTGACATGGTCACGGGACCCGGGTGTCAGACAGCCACGTGTCAGGAGGGCAGGCAGGTGTCCCAAGGGCAGCGCGCAGGTGCCTTCGCTCCCACGCACGCTTCCACCGTGCTCGGTGTCAGCACTAAATTGACGGGTGCCCTGTTAAGTGGAGGGGTTTCACACATGTCATCTAGTTCTAAGGACACTAGCTCCCATAACCACATAAGAGGCTTAAAAAGTTCCCACAAAGTAACTCGAAGACCATGCTAAAGCTCTAAGCAGACGTGAGAGTCAGGAAAACGGCGGAGCCAGCCATCCAACCCTCTGAGCTCTTCGTCAGCCACCGTACAAGGTAGAACGACGACAGTCTGATGTGGCTTCATGAGAAACAACTCAAACACGGTGTGAATTATCACGAATACTAGTCGGAAGGCAGGTGCGCCTCTCCCAGCACTAACAACGCGCTCTGCCCAAGTGAATACCACGCCTGGAGCTGGTAGCACGGCTTGGAGTGCAGCCAACACAGCTAGCAAGCCGTTTAGAGACTAAGCATTCAGAGCACAGAAACCAACCTCAACACTTTGTAAGCTGTCCTAAAAGTCAGGCGATACTCAGTCCATACTTTAAAAAATCTCGTAAGCTTAGTGATAAACGGTGAGAAGCCTTGTTCGGGATTTCTCACTGCGGGGCTGGGGACGCACGGAGGAAGGACCGAGAGACGTCCGGCCCCTGGCGGGGCCGCGCACGTAAAACTGCGTCCTGAGTTCCAGAACGTGCCGGCCTGTCCTACCTCCCGTCTAAGTAACCAGAGTTGCCTGAGAAAAAAATAATAATAATAATAAAACACCATTTCCTCAAATGAATAAGAGGTTTTTTTCCCAGTGGCTGAGGTGAATAACTCATGCTGCTCTTAAAGCACCATGAACTGATAGCAATTAAAGGGGGGAGGGGGGTAAGGGAAACGAGGAGGAGCGGAGGGGGAGGAGGGGGAGCAGGGGGAGGGGAAGAAGAAGAAAGATGCAGCCATCCCTCCTCTGGGTGTGTATCCAAAAGCAGGGTCTCAAAGACACATTTGCACACTCGTGTTCACAGCAGCATTGTACACAACACCCAAGAGGTACCAGCAAGTCAAACGGATGGATGAATAAACAAAATGCAGCCCAAACAGCAATGGAATGTTACTCAGCCTTTACAAGGAAGGAAGTCCTGCCGCTGCCGCAGGACGGGCAGACCCTGAAGACACCACGCTCGGGGAAACCAGCCGGTCACTGTATGCATCCCCTCACGTGAGGCGCCTAGAGCAGTCAAACTCACAGGGGCAGAAGGCAGAAAGGTGGTGACCAGGAGCAGGGGGCAGGGGGGAAGGGGACGTTTTCAGTGGGTCCAGCATTTAAAAATGGCTAATGTAGTGGACTGAGCATGGGCTGCGAACCAAAGCATCACAGGTTCGATTCCCAGTCAGGGCACATGCCTGGGTTGCAGGCCACGGCCCCCAGCAACCGCACATTGATGTTTCTCTCTTTCTCCCTCCCTTCCCTCTCTAAAAAATAAATAAATAAAATTTTTAAAATAAATAAAAATAAACAAGGATACATTTTAAAAAAACAAAATAAAATAAAATAAAAATGGCTAACGTGATCAATTTTACGCTGCATGTTTTACCACAATTTCTTATGAAAGACTAGTGTCTCCTAATTTCACTCTCTAGAAATAGACTTTACAGTTTATAATTAATAGCATCATGATAGCAAACCTCATACCTCTCCACCAGAGCCCCAGGTGGCTCACCACCCTCATTCCAAAGATTAATTAAACCATTGCCTACCTGCTCCGCCCCTCTCCGACTGCCCAAGCCCAGACAGCGCGTCTTGTTAGCCTCCGACTCCGGCCCCTCCTGCCTCTCGCCAACCCCCCTCCCCTCCTTCTCACCCCTCCCTGCTTCCTCCCTTCTTACCTAGCTGGTCTCCTATAAATAATCATTTGTGTTAGATAATTTTCACTTTTGTTATCTTATTTAGTTTTCACACCAGCCCTGTGAGGTAGGTGTTCTTTCCACCTTACAAACTGGGCCGCAGACACTCAGCATTATTAAACCCCATGCCAGTCACCTGCTCAGTAAGTGGCAGAGCCCAGCTCCAAATCCCACGCTGTCCCCATGTAATACTGACCCAGACAGTGGCTCTTCCATGGCAGTGTGCATAAGACTCCCCCGAGAGTGTCTGTTAAAAATGTGGGTTCCTGGGACTGTTTTAGGGTCTGGAGTCTGGAGTGTTAGCAAGCACCTCTGCCCAAGTGCTTCTGAGGCAGGTGGCTGGTGCGCACGCTGCAGACACGTGCAGGCCCGGGAGCAGGCGCCATGCCCAGCTGGCAGTGGGGACGGAGTGACCCGAGGCGCTCTGCTGATGTAAGCTGTCCAGAAGGGGCAACGCAGCGACGCTGGCCTTCCACAAGGAACCGGCTGTGTAAACACAGGGCTCTCATCTGGCAGCAGTTGCCAGGAGGGAAAGGAAGGAAAGCAGGAAGGAAGGAGAGAAAGGCCTCACCGCATTCCATTCCCCAGAAGACAGTCCTGCCGGTGAACGGCTCCCCCAGCCTGTCCTCTCGCACGTTCTCTGTCCCTGAGCCTTTGGCACTGGGACATCTGGCACTCGCAAAGGGGACTAAGTCTGCACTGCTCCTGGAAGGCGGGAGGAGGACTAAAGTTGGGCCAGAGAGAGGAGCAAGGAGGGAAGCGCCTGACCCGGAGTGACTCACAGGCAAAGCAGGGATCGGGGCAAGGATCTCCTGGCTTCTGGGCCTGCGCTCCGGGCCCAGAGTCACACGGCTTCCCCAGCCCAGAGCTGTGCAGACCAGCTGTCTTTCCACCAGGCTGGCTCTGCAGAAGCCGGAGCCCCAAGGAGAAGAGAACTTTCTGCACAAGAGACCAAGCAATCCTCTTGCCAGGAAGGTGCCACTGCGATTTAAACCAGAACTTGAGGGCTAAACAGGTGAGGGAGAGGGCAAGCTAGGAACTGAAACAGACTGAGCATGCAGACAATTCTCTTTGCAAATACGCTACATATATTCCGCACCTGGGAAGTAAAAGGAGATTTCTGTGGGGCGCCTGTGTTGTACCTTCTGATGGCCTTTTTAAAAAAATCAACACATTTGTGAAGATAAAAAATGAATCATATTCCACGAAACTAACTCTTGGGACTACTAAAGAGGGAGAACTTCCTTGAGCCAGGGCGTGAAGTTTGACACCAGTCAGGACTTCTGAAAGAATTCTAGAAGGGGAGACCTGGGGGCACCCAATCCTGAGGCATCCCTCCCTCCCGGGAGCCTCTGCTAGGAAGCACATGACGTCACCACTGGATCACGGGGAGACTGGGGCAATTCTTTGGCAGAACCAGGGTCATGCAGGGGTAACGGGCTTACAGAAGATAGCTCCGAGCTGTCCTGTACTCCAAACAAGTCCGGGCCTGGGTTCACGCATTAGGCACCAGCACACGCTTTAATGCTGCGTGTCGGCGCTGGCTGCCGCCGCCCGATGACATGCCCCCGGGCGGACTTCCCACCTTCAGGGCTACGTCATGTCTCCGCCACCCTCCTCGCCGCCTGTCGTAAACAGCCCGTCTGTTAACGCTGACGGCCACCACACCCCCTTCCCCATCCTTCTCCGCCCCAGGCCTGGAGGCCCGGGATCGCACTCACCTCTGGGTGAGTCCCAGCACCGGCGGGGTGAGTGGGGCGCGTCAGCCCTCCACCCACTCGGGACTGAGCCTGGCACAACCTTAGGGAACTCGTGAAGGAAGAGATGCCTTCCGTTGCTGCACTCCTGTGGTCGCTTTTCGTAAAGCCTTCTGTGAGCGATGGCTCTTCACCATCCTTTTTATGGTGTTGAATGGGACAACCGCAGATTAATCATCTAAACTGAGACACTCCTAAAGGGAGATCCGTGCATTATGCTGGGAGCACAAACAACAAGTGTAGGCTGGGGCCCCCCCCCCCCCCCCCCTGTAGACGGGGACCTGTGTCCCCGGGGACTCATGAAGTAGGTGAGCTGAACAAAGATGACACATGATGCAGAGGCCCAGCTGACCCCGGGTGACATAAAACGTGACCAAAATACAACTTTGTGGCCTGCCACTGAGACCTGGGGTTGTCTGTTATCGCCCACGACGTAGCAGAAGCTGACCAGCACACGCCCTAACAGCTGAGGGCCTTCCTTGTCGGTGGCTTTGTGAGACTCGGGACAGAACGGCCCCCACGTCACTGGGAGGTGGTCAGGGCCAGTGAGGGAGTCTACGTGGAGCTCTTAGAGCAAGCCCAGCACAGAGGAGATGGCCCCCAAGTGTCAGCTGCCCCCGCTGTCCACAGCAGCAATGCAGGAGAATAAAAGAGCATTCCAAGAACACGGCGAAGTCAAATTTCAAGCAGGACCCCACCCTTGCTCCTGCCACCCAAGCTGTCACCCTTTCGGAGGTGCCAAGGCCCTCGTCCCCTCTCTCTGCCTGTCAGCCCACTCCTCCCTGTGTCTGTCCTCAGTCCCTGCACTCCACACACCGCCATTACCACTGCTTTCTCACGGGCTCCTCGACTCCCTTGACCTTGGTCCCTCCCACCTCACCAGACAGTAAAACCTTAATCCTGAACCAATGCCACAATCCACCATTGTTCCTGATCCTATGTGACTGAATGAAATCCCCGGGGATTTCTTTAAAATCCTTACATGGTCTCTTTCTCAATTCTTCCCCACAAGAGACATTTCCCAATCTTTCCTTTCTCTTCAAGCTCTGTAACCTACTACACCAAGTCAAGAGGCTACATGCACCCCGTGTTCACTGCAGCACTGCTTACAGTAGCCGAGATCGGGAAGCAGCCCGCATGCCCAACAGCAGGTGAGGGGATAAAAAGCTGTGGCGCATTCACACAATGGAATACTACTCAGCTGTAAAAAAAAGAAGGAACTCTCACCTTTTGCAACAGCATGGATAGACCTGGAGATTATTACGCTAAGTGAAATAAGCCAGTCAGAGAAAGACAAATACCGTATGATCTCGCTTATATGTGGCATCTAATGAACAAAATAAACTAACAAAACAGAAACAGAGACATGGATACGCGGAGTAGACTGACAGCTGTCAGAGGGGAGGGGGGACTGCATGAAAGAAGGGGAGGGGTTAGCTGAAGAAGCATTAGGCAGGGACTTCAGAAGCTGGCTCGTTGCTCCAACTCCCCCCAAAGCCAATCCCTTTTCGGCCCTGGAACCTGGCCGCTCCCACCTCCTTAGGGTCCTCGGCCCTTTGAATACAAATGTGCCCATGTGTGTCCCGCTTTCCAGGAATGACGCCGTCGACCTGCTCTTTCTCAGGCCCACATCTGACCTCGCCATGGCCCTCGCCTGTCCTCTGTGGCCTGCTTTCTCACATCCCACCGAACCTGTACTGTCCCTTCACCAGATCTGCTCCTGCAGAACCCTTTGCTGCTAAAACAAATGGACTTTCTGTCCATCTTTAACTGACCTCATCTGTCTGTGACATCACATGGTTGGTCAGGGTCCATGACCCTTGCCGACCCAGGCGTCCCAGAGACTTCTCCCCTTCGCCCCCCCACCCCCGCTTTCACACCTCTCCTTGCCAGTCTCTGTGGGCTCCTCTTCTGCCCTCCCTGAAATGTCATCTTCCCGGGGTTCACCTGACCCTCTTTTCTTCTAAGGCACTAAGTACTGAGAACTCCCAAACCCACATCGCTAGCCAGACGTCCCTCCTATTAATCCCCGATTATTGGATGTCTCACCCAGCGTGTCTCACCGCTCCTCAGTCCCCAGATGTCCACAGCCAAACTCATCATTTCGCCTACCAACCCCGGATGGCTGCTTGGATCCTCACCCGAGTGAGTGGCGCTACAGTTCGCCCACCGTCCAAGCCAGAGACCTGGGACTCGTGCCTGACTTCTCCCAACCACCCCCTCCTGTCAGCTGAGAGCCTGCCACCAGGCCTCCCTACTTTTAGTGCTCGCTCTTCACATCTGTTTTTTTTTGTGCTACTGACAAGTGATCTTTCTCTATGATCTTCAGAAGAAAGTCCAGTTCTGACACTAAAGCCTTAACTGCACACCTAACCTAACATCCTTAACGATTCACTTCCAGTTTCACCTCTCTCGCACTTCTTTCAAACCCCCTACACGCCAGACAGCTGAATACCTTCCATTCCCGGATCGCCCCATGTTTCATGACACCTCTGGGCATTTGGTGCTCGCTGGGCCCCCGCTGAGATGCCGTGGCCTGCAGTCCCCTTAGTAAGCGGCTGTCTTTAAGTCTGGCGTTAGCTGTTCTGGGAAGCCCTCCCCACACACAGCAGTCCGCTGTCTCCCAGCAAGCTCCCTGCCGGGCTGAGTCCAATTGCCCCTCTCGGGCTTGGCTACCACCGTGCCCTGCGTGTGCCCATCTGCAACATGGCTGCCAACGGGCTTGCTGAACTATGACCCGACTAAACTGTGACTTCTGTTAGTTAGGGACTGATTTCACCTTGCAACTCCAGCTGTGGCTCGTGATCCAGCAATACTCAGTAAAGGCGTCATGAATGGATGTGACAGTAACAAAGAACCTCAGGCAGCAGCCTCCTCTCTTGCGGGGCAAGACCACCTGCCTAGGAGGCAGGATCACAGGCAACAGGAAATGTTTAAATGCATATACACACATGTAGTGGTGAAGCGTCTTTAAATAGAGATCCCTGTGTGTGTGTGTGTGTGTGTGTGTGTGTGTAAAAGCATATACAGGTTTCAGAAGATTGTTTTCCCCTTCACCTTATTTTCCCCGTTGTCTATAATCCCCACATCTTTTTCCATTGAGATTCCTTGAGTTCAGGTAGCTGTGTCCTGCTCCTTCACGACTATATCTCCCACGTGGCCTAAGGTTTCTCAGAACTCTTACCCAGTATCGGGACAACGTCCTCGTGACAGGTGTGCTGACTGGGCCAGAAGTCCAAGGACCAGGAGATAACTGCCCCTTCCTTCCATTGCCAATTGCCAGTCAGCCGTCTTTCCTCTGAATTCGATTATTTCAACTCCTTTAGCTGGCAAACTTAAACTTTTACACTAGTTAGTATCATTTCAATGAGATTTGTAACTGGCACTCATTCGGAATTCATTATTAATATTCATTTTAATAACTCTCTTTGACCTTCAGATTGCTGAAGTGTTTAGTGTTCTTTTCTTTATTTCTCAAATAATACTTTTAAATAGCACTTTTACATTTTTATTTATTGACTTCAGAGAGAGAGAGAGAGAGAAACGTCGATCTGGAGTTCCACTTACCCGTGCACTCGCCGGTGCTTCCCGCACGTGCCCTGACGGGGGTGGAACCTGCAACCTTGGCTCCTTGGGACGACGCTCTAAGCACATGAGCGACCCGAGCGGAGCTGAGGTTGCTTTTAAAAAGAAGCTTTCGTCACCCTGCTGTTCCTTTTCCATCTGCGGTCATTCCGCTCTCTCCCAGGGTCTTTCTACGCCAGGCCTGGGGTCATTCTAGTCATTTTTCATTTTGTCAGCTTCATTAATTTGAAGGTAACCTCAGTTTTATTATAGTAAGTTAACAAAAATCCATGGGTAATGTTAAAATGTATTAAGAATAGTTTTAAAATAATTAGTAATTTGTCCTTCCACAAGGCAAGACATATCAAATAAAGTTGCTTTAAATTGTTATGATCATCTTCTAAAAAACAAACATCTTGAAAGAGTTGCCATGAGGCATTAAGTAGCATATGGAGGAACTGGAAGGTAAAATGTGAAGTTAACAAGGACAAGCAATGTTCAAAACGACCCTTTCTGTTAGGAACTAAGTCCCCGCAGTGTTCAGTTTTCGTCCACCACCATCATGGCTAGGTAGTCCTTGTAATAAATGGAGTTCGACTCCGGGTGAACCGCAGCGGACAGCATTTCCTCCATCTCCTCCTGGGAAAAGGGCTCGCCTGGGAGGGACAAGAGGGGAAAATCATCATTCGCAACCCTCTGATTCTTTTCCTTCTCCTTCTCCTTCCACTTGCCAGCTGAACTGTCCCGGGGCCCCACAGGCCCCCGCCATGTCGCCAGCTCCTACCCCACCCCGGCACCCCGGGCCAGCACGTGGCGACAGCCCCAGGGCTCCCGGGGAACGCAGTTGCGCCCCCAGCAGACCCCGCAGCTCAGGCCGCCTACAGAACTGATCACTGCAGCCGAAACTGCAGAGGACACAGAGACACCACAAATAAACACCTGGTTCTTTATCTATTTAAATTAAAACTATTGAAATTGCCAAAACATTAACCCGAAGTCTCGGCTCTTATAGGGAGTGCAGTCGCAATGTGTCGTGCGCGTGTGAAGAGGGGAATGGACGGCGGCTGTGCGGGACTGCTGGAGCTCAGGGAGCAGAGACGTGCAACTCGGGCGATCACGTCCCCGAATGTTCCCTGACGAGGCCGGGCCAGCGCACTGCTGGCAGCCGAGCCCAGCGACAGATGCCATTCACCAGCCGTTCCAAGAGTCCCCCCTCTTTGTTCTGGCCTGGCCCAGGGTGGCTGTCACATGAGACTAGGAGTTGGGCAGAGAAACCCGCGGGCTGCAGTTGGATTCGAATAACAGCCAAGGGCATTTGGACGCTGGTTTTTACCAAGACGAGCAGCAAACTCAGGAAGGCTGTTGGGAAAGGTATCGACCATTTAGGACAGAACTTCGTCCTGATACTAAACAAAAGCACAGAAATACCCAAATTGCCACCTTACCTGTCAAGAGTCTTATCCGAGCAGGTAAGTTACCAAGGCCTGAGGACTACCCACCTCCAGAGCTAAGTCGTCTGCCTCTACAAACAATGCTTTCTAGTTGGAGTTCAGGGAATAACCCAGGATTCTCAAGTGGGGATTTTGATGACAATGATGACAGTGTTATCAAACAAAGGGAATGTGCTGAGTTCTTCTGAAACCATGCTTACATCCTTAGCGGGGGGGGGGGGGGGGGGGGGGAGGAAGAATACATGGAAATGCCGAAAGAGACAAATTCTGCATCTTCTTATACCTGATGTCAAATACTAGACATGCTACCAGTGGCCGGGATGGGCACAGGTGATTCCTTAAAGGAATACTAACGAGCACTTTGTGGGAACCGGTGTGTGCCAGGCCCTGACCCAAGTGCTTCATACCCAGGGACCATGTTAATCCCCCCACCGCCTCACGACAGGATGGACTGCTGTCCCCACTCACGGGGAGGGACAGCACACAAGGAAACCCACAGCC
Organism: Phyllostomus discolor; assembly: GCF_004126475.2. Classification (NCBI taxonomy): domain Eukaryota; kingdom Metazoa; phylum Chordata; class Mammalia; order Chiroptera; family Phyllostomidae; genus Phyllostomus; species Phyllostomus discolor. The sequence goes on along the minus strand of NC_040917.2, from coordinate 13,172,045 downwards.
TGTCCGCTGGTGGGGGCAGAACTGGGGTCTGAATCAATGACCACACTCTGCCTGCTCAAGGTGGATTACAGGAGGGGTCACACTGGTCCCTGGGGTGAGGACAGGAGGGAAACAGCTGGATGATGCAGAGCACAAGCGTGGGAGCCAGACTGCCTGGGTCCAGCTGCTAAGCTGTCTCTCTAGCTTTCAGATCTTGGGCAAGTCACTTCGCCTCTCCATGCCTCAGTGTACCGGTCTAAAACACAGTGAGGATAAAAATGCTACCGATCTCACAGGGCCGCTGTGAGGATCAGAAGCGTGGTTATTTGCACAGTCCTTAGAGCACCGCCTGGCATAGAGGCAGCAACATGTGCTTCTCTAATGTTTCCGAGTTCTTCCCGGCTGCTAAATACCGTGTGACACGACACACATGCCCGGACACATGTGGACTTCTGTCTTGTAGGAGCTTGATCCCGTGTGATTTATTAGGTTCATCAGAGATCTCCTAGGCACTTAGACCGCTTGTTCTCAAACTGACTGGTGTTCCGTGGACACTGGGAAAACCTGTTGTCCCCAGGTCCCCTGCAGTCTGGCCCTGACTTCCCCGTTCCACTCAGTAGCATCACATAACCCTCATCCAGGTCACAGCCTCGGTGCTCTTCACCCCACTCCCACCTTCGTCCCTGCACTTGGCACAACCCCCCCGCCCGCTGGAGACCATCTGCTGTATCCATCTCTTCTTTCCATTCCCACGGCCACTGCAGATCAGGCCCTTCCTGGGGCACCTAAGGAATGCTGAAGTAGCCTCCTAACTGGTCTCCCCAGTAGAACCTCTTTCTTGCTCGTCTAACAAATCTGCCAGCACCAGATGAACTCCCCACAGCCCCTCCTGCACCGTGCAGCTCATCTGCTCAAAACCCTGCCATGCTTCTCCACTGCCCACAAGGTGGAGCCGACACTCGGAGCCCAGGCCTCCATCTCCGCTGCCAGTCAACTGTCTAGACTCACTGCCCACCGCGGCCCCCGAGCCCCTCTGGGCCCTCGCTCTCAGAGGCCCCCCCACACACGCTCACCCCTGCCTCCCAGTCTTTGTTCACGCCATGCCTTCCTCGCCTCCGCCCCTTCACCCCCTCTTCGTTCATCCGCTCAGGCATTCATTACGTCCACAAGTATCTGCTGAAACTTACTTCGTGTGGGGCGCTACAGTGCGCAAGGTTTACCCCTGCTCTCGATAACGCCCCCACATAAATTCTGCCATCTTAAGAAACCTATTTTCTCTTCAAATCTTCCCAGACCAAGCTCTCCAGGTTGGTATTCATTTTTTTCTATTGGCTTATATTTTTAAATTATTTTACAAGTTACTTTTATTTCCCCCAATAAGACTTTAATATTCTCGAGAAAGGGAACAGATTTTAGTATCATACCTCTCACTGCACTTAGTAGGTCCACCATACTAATGACACTGAGCTGTTGGGGCTACTTTGACTAAATTTATGTTGCCTGATATAAACTAGGACTGACTTCCCTTCAATCAGTCCTTAGGATTAAGAGGCTGATGCTTCCCAACATTTCCATCAGCTAGTCCCCAAGGCGAGTTTAACGATGTCCCAGGAGTGGGGGTGGCAGCTGTGACTGTCAGGTCACTCTCACTCTCCCTCCCTTCGCACCCAACGTGGGCTCATTGGCTCGGGTCAAAGCTGTCTCGCCAGCTGCGTGTGTAGATGCATCTCAGCCTTCCCCAGGCAAAATCACCTGCACTCTTCACTCTGTGTCATGTGATTGGGAACTCTGAACCATTCGGGTTCAATCTGCGCACCAGTAAAGCGAACAAAGGAGACGAATCTAGTAACTTTGTGCGGGAGAAGGGGGAGATGACCAATATGAGGATGGACAAGAGAATGCCCATTCGGCTACTGACAGAGAAAGCAAGTTCACACATCAGCCTAAGCAGAGAGAGTTCCTAAAGGAAAATGTTGGACATTTGGTGTACAAGTATTGTGTGTGTCTGTGTGTGTGTGTGTAGAGTACAGTTCAAGGGCAAAGCAAATGTGTATGGTTCCACGAGCATAGAAACTGAAATTTTTTGTGTGAATTCATATTAGAGACTGTATTACCTGTAACTTCACCAACCAAAAAGCTCTTTAAAAAGGAATTTTTATATTCCAATTCAAATCTTTAATCTAACAAGAGGCATTAATTTATAGTGACTGATAATTCATGTTTTGTAGGTGGCATACCTGTTATTCTGGAAATACTCTAAGTGAATGAAATGCCTTCAATTTGTAGAAGTATCATTATACTTCACAAAATCCTGTAAAGGCAAAAATCCATTTCCCCTTAACCTACACTCTTTCCTCTTCCCCACTACAAAATGAAAGCATCCCAAAACCAAAATAATAGAAATAGTAAGTCACACTTTTTAACCAGAATGATTGATTGTAAAGTATCTCCTAGAATTTTTGCATTACTTGTTAAATTATTAATTGCTTAAATAAGTCACTGTTATAAAATACGTAACAAACAACTCTTACCTTCTTCAGTCATATACTTGACCAGTTCTTCCTTAGAAAGATACCCACGTTTGGCTGGATCTAATACCTAGGGAAAAGATAACTATTACATTTTTCATTGGTGAATAAATTCTACATGATGAATTTTTCATATAAATATACATAAAATCTGGAGCTTACATACCTCAAAAGCTTGAAGAAGGGTATCTTCTGAAATTGGTCTGTATCTAATCATGCAAAAAAGGTGTAAATGCCACAGTATTTAGCTCAGTCTCTACATAATGAATGATCCCATGAAATAAAACAAAAGCTGCTAACATACTAAGAAAAATAATACTTCCCTCATGAACTCTTTTTTGGATTTCTAGGTATGAAAGTTGAAAGCACTCACACCCATGGGAAATACTCAGTTTAATTCAAAATCACTGGCATGCTTGATGTTATTTATTACTTTTTCCTCATTATAGAAATCAATGTATCTGGGAACAAAAGTTCTTCAATAAATCAACAATGGTAAACTAATGCTATGCTTTCTCTAGAAAAATAATTAGGGTTAATTCTTATTCATCACTGATAGTTCAAAATATAGTAAGAATGTCGTTGGCTTATGTTTTTGTAGCTTTCCCTTTAGTTACATTTTGCTCGTTAGATTAATACTGAAATGGTTGATACTTCTAAGTACATAGCAACTGGCAGTTTAGAGTATAGTGAAAAGTTAGAAGAAAGCTATTCTGGAAAAAAAAATACTGGTTGATTATAATACATGAGGTGAAAAAAACAAGTAATTTGCAATTAATGTAACTATAATCATTACTTTACCTCAACAACTGCATTTTCTTACCTTTTTTCCAATAGTACATTAGTCATCACTGGAAGAAATTTTTCATATCGAATATATCCAGTGGGTTCTTCTTCCTCTACCTACACAGGCAATTCAAAAATAGCCATTTATTCATTCAGACAAATACACTGAGCCGCTACTTTTTCCAAGACTGAGCCAAGAGGGGGCGGTTTGATAATGAGCAACCTCGGGCGTGACCCCGCTCACAGCGCTTATATCCTGGTGGTGGACACACGCTCAATCAAAAAACAGCAAGGCCGGGCGTCTGATGATAAGTTCATGCCAGCACAGTGAAGTGGAGGGGCATGGGCCTATCACAGCACAGAAGAAAGGAAACCTCTTGGGCCAAAATATCAGGGAAGGCATTCGTGAGGAAATCACACTTGAGCTGACGGATAAAAGATGAGCAGGAGGTCACTCCACAGAGGCAGAGGGAAAAGCCTCCCGGACGGAGGAAATGGCGTGGTGCAGAAGCCCCTGTGCGGCTCCCTGGAGGCCAGGAGGCTGCAGCACGGGGAGCGAGGAGGAGGTTTCCAGAGGAGGCTGCAGACACGGGGACCAGACCTCGCAGGGCCTTACTGTCTGTGGAAGTGACTTTGATGGTTACCCTGAGACCAATGAGAAATCACCGAAGGTCTCACAGATGTATGTGTGAAAGATTACACTGGTTGCAGGTGAGGTGGCTTCTGAGAAATAATCTGTGGGCTTGGATTCTCTCTCCCGTGGAGAGAGAAGTGGATGGTTTCAAAACACACTTAAGAAGCAAAGTCAGTGGGACCTGGTGCTGCATCCATGTGGGCAAGGACGAGGAAAAACGAGAGGAGTCAAGGACAACTCCTAGGGTTCTAGCTTGCACAGACAGGATGGAGAGACGTTTGTCCCTGAGAGGAGAGACACTGGACAAGGGGCCAGGATAGGGGACCAATCGTGATCTCAGGGGCAAACGGACACATCCAGTCACTGTAAGATAGCTATTTAATACCTAGATGGTCAACAGACCTTCGTTCTCCCACCAGTACTGAAGAGAGCACTACGCCTGGAAAGAGAAGTTTTGGTCCCCGGCACTGCTGGAGAGTGAGAAAGACCCCGCCCCTGGGTTCCACCCGGGATGGCGTGAATGAACAGAGCACCACCTATCTGAACTTCTGTGCAAGGCTGTTTATGAGGAGCTCTAAATTTTCTACTCCCTTTCAAAAATCCTCTTAAAAGGCTCACAGATCCCAACTCAACAGATTTATTTTTGAGCAAAAACAAGAAACCCACAGGTTGCTGCACCATGGAACGCACTGTCTTCTGAACAACAGCTATTTCCTCCTGTGTGTGCTAGATTCCACCCCACCCCGCCCCCCGGTGTGCGTGGAGCCCTCAGACTCCACCACCAGCAGAGGACTGCTCCACCTAACGGCACCCTGAGGTGATTCAGGGTTTCTGAGCCTATCCCCACTTGAACAATCGTCTTCCGCTGCCTCTAGGTCCGAGGTGAGCCTTCTGCAAATGAATGGGCACGTGGTTCTGACACTCTGCGTGCCTGAGTAGCCCCCTACAATTTCCAAGCCAGGAGCTTCTTAAAAATAAAATGTCAGTCTTAAGAGACTACCTTTGGCGGGGTAATTTTTAAAGTAAAATGCTGGGTTTTCATGCTGATTACTCAAGGAACTCGCTCCAGAGCAATGGCTTGCTTCCCTTTCCCTCTACCCCCAACAGACTACAGTAGAGCAGTCTCAGCCTTCAGAGGCCAAAACCCCACTTTATGTGCATCCTCATCCATTTACAAACTGTTTTTAGTTTTTCCCAAGGAAGCTCAGCCCCACAGCACGCTCTCCACCGAGTGAGAATTCATGGACATGTGCTATGTGCCTATAAACCCCCCAGCCCCTGCCTCAGGCTCCCAGCCGACCTCCAGGAGCCCCTGGTGCCCTGAACGCTAGGGTGAAACTGCGGGTCATTCTGGCCTGATGGGTCTGTGTAGAGCCGAAACTGCACACACAAAAAAATTAAAGCAGATCTCCAACCAATCAGGAGAGCAGAGAGGCATAATTTTGACTTCTTTTTAAAGAGCAATAATGAATAAACAGAAGTCTGTGGTTCAAAAGTGGAAAGTTCAGCTTCGACTTGGGCAGTCCATGAGCCCACACTGCCCTCTAGAGGCCACATCTTGCCCGTTCTTTAGTACGAAAAGATGCACAAGCGAGGGCGTGAGAATACAATACAATTATTACATGGCGGTCCTAAACACAGTGAAGTAGACTGTGTTATACATAGCAGGCACGGTTCAACATTATAAAAGGTTTTAACTATTTAAATAGGTTTTTATTTTAGAACAGTTTCGGATTTACAGAAAAGTTGTGGAGGCAGTACAGATTTCCCATACACCTCCCACCTGGCTTCCCTACTGCTGGCCCTTGCGCTACTACAGCATGTGAAACTGCCTGCTTCATTGCCACAGCTAGCAACCGGTACCAACACACAATTATCCACTAAGCTCCATGCTTCGTATGCATTCCATCAGTTTCTCTAATGGGATTTTAAAATATGGTGTATTCCTCTATCATAAAAGTGAAACAAGGAGCAGAGTAGGACACCACTTCTGAGAACCTGGAGACAGGTGTGCAGATACGGGAGGATAAGGCATGGTTCTACCATTCCTGGTGCAAATGAGCTAGCCAACTGCATGAGGTCATCAGTAAGATATGACAAATACTTGACTTTCTAGAAATGTTATCCAATAATGGCTCAATAATTATTTCGATTCATGCATTACCATGCCTTTAAGATCCAATCAAATATTGAACCATATATATAGACACAAACATAGTGTGCATACAAGCATATGCATGTGTAGTAAGCATATAGAAATAGAGAGATAGAGAGAAAGAAAGAGTAAGAGTGACTGGTAAGGTTTGACCTGCATCCTCCCAAAATTCATAGGCTGAAAGCCTAACCCTCAGTGCACCAGAATTCTCCTCCTTTGGAGAGAAGGTATTTACAGAGGTAATCAAATTAAAATGAGCGCTTTAGGGTGGGCCCTGAGCCACCACAGCCGGTATCCTTATAAAAAGGGGGGATTCGGACACTCAGACAAGTACATAGGACGAACACCACGTGACCATGAAGACAGCCCTCTCCGCGCCAAGGGGAGAGGCCTGGAGCAGATCCTCCCCTCACAGAGGAACCCAGCCGCAGGCACCCTGGTGTCAGGCTCCTGACCTCCGGAACTGTGAGATGTACGTACTTACTAAAACGTGTATGGCGTATGTCCTCCAAAGACTTTAAACCACTATCGTCAAGCATAATTTCTTCCACTTACCTGCCGGAGATTAGCAAGACAGATATTCAAAATTCAGAACTGATTCTACAGAGTTGATACAGAGAAAGTGGTACAGCTCAGACCCACCTTCTTTAGGAGAAAACTCAGCCAGCCAACTTATAATGAAACGAATTCAAGAAAGATGTGCTAAATTACAGCAGACGAGCCCAGAAAGCCTTGGAATTCATTGTCATCTCTTCCCTTACAGCAAAGTCATGCTGGGAACATCCACTTCACTTCAACATGGATTAGGGTTTTTAAAAAATGCTGTTGTCCTCTCATGGAAAAGTATCACAACACAACCGCACATTAGACCAAGGAGAGCAGAAAACATTCTGATGAACTCCTCCCTGAGCCACAGCGTCCTCGTTTACAGCACAGGGACAACAGCAGCACTCCCCTACGTGGCTGTCGTGAAGGTTACCCGGGATGACACGAAGGTGCCTCGGGAACCTCGAGAGTCTGTTATGGTGATCAGTATTTCTATCAGTAGTGTTCGCACTCTGGGCTCCAGGTCACGCAACGTCACCTCCTCCTCAAAGAAGCAGCTTCTGGTGCTCAAATTTGAGACACATCCTCCTTGACTCACCACGTTGAACTAACCGTTTCTACTGAAGTGTGGCCCTGCCTCCCAACCAGAAAACGCAGCAGGCAGGTGGTGCGAATGTGTTAAACTGCCAGGAGGGTCCACTAGCCTGTCATTAGCCCCGGGCCTCTGCCTAGTGGACAGGGCGTGCTCATTAGCAGCGAGGCCTCCATGGCTGCTGGCTCCGCACCTGCCTCCCTGGAATGACAGGAGAAGGGGAGTAACAGCCAACCCCCCAGTGCATCCCTCCTCTTCAAAGGGCAGAGACAAACCGAACAAACATATCTGTCACTCCAAACGTGAATGAGGCAAAGTTGTGTTACGATCCAGTTTGTTTCACCTGAGAGAAGGGCTGCTGTGCTGGACTGGGGGTCGTGATGGGAAAGTACTGAGGCAGCCTTTATGAATGCAAGTGTAATGAAGTCGCTTGGCAGGGAGATCCCCCAGCCGTGGCCTTCATGTACTGTCGACAGTGAGTTCACCTTCATAGTGTAAGTGCACATTTCCCAGGAAGACCAAGGCCCTGGCACACCCACCGCTTCTCCTCCCCCAAAGAATTATGGGCACGGGCACCCTGAAGGAGACATAAACCTCTCCCTGCCACACGCAGAGGCCCCACCTCTGTAAGGCCACCATAGTGCCTTTGGGGTCTCCTTACACCCTCTTCCCCAGCGTGGGGGGGGGGGGTGTCTCAGTAAACATGTAAATACTGTAGGATGTTAAAGCATATCAACCTTTATCTAAGTCTCAAAGCATGAGGCAAATACTGCTTCTTGCTCTACTTCAGTAAAATCAATTTTCTTCATCGGTTTTGCATCTGAGCAAATTTGCGCGGGTGAGTGCCTGGCTATGTCCGTCCTCGGCGTCGGTCACGTGTTTCGGTGGGGTCATCGCCCAATAAAGCTCTGCTCCCGGTCCCACAGCGAAAGCGTCAGGCCATCTCTCCTCTCACTAAAACATTATTTATTTTAAGGCTGAGCTCATGGAACAGGCGCCATAAAACACACAGTGAGAATTCATTCCTCCCCATGACCTCACACTCAGTCGGCAAACTGAACTATTTCATGTTCCACAAAAGCAAGTGATCTCAGTACTTGAGATGGTTGGTAAAGCACAACATCTCAACTAGTTCCAGTCACCAATAAGACGTGCAATGAACTTTTAACTATTTGTAGTAGAAGTATGAAAACCATAAGATATTTCAGATGTAAAATATAAAAACTGTTACCTCTGCCTATTTTAGAAAAATTACTCACTCCAACATTCCAGAGGCTATTGTGCAAAAATTAGAATATGTGATTCTTTGAAGTTTAAGTCTCTTCTTTTATTGGGAGTATCAAAAAAAAAAAAGAAACAGAGAAAGAAAGACTGAATCATCTCTTGGCTGGAGCATCAGAGACGCCAAGACTCAACAGGTGGCGAAGTCAGGTCATTGACAAGCTCCCTCCCACTCTGAGTCTACAGCTCGAGCAGCGCGGGAGTCCGTGGCTGTCAAGCCACCCATTTCCCGTTTCTGGGGGGGGCCTCACGGGGCTCCAGCCACCCCAAGTGACCCACGCCCTTCCTTCCGGGTCAGCTTCTCTCCACCTAGGCGTGGTGTCTCCCCTTTGGCAGAGGCCACGAGTGTTGGGGTCACAGTCACTACCAGGGTACTCTTCCACCCCCACCCCGTGACAAAAGCAACAGCTTAAAATTCTGTTGCAGCGAGATGGGAGGGCAAGCTTCATCCTGAGCTGAGATTCGGTTTAAGCAAATACGTCGTGGTGAACACAACACAGATCTGAATATAGCGATGAATAAACAGTGATCATCATTCTCCCTAATGAGAAAACTCCCTAAAAGAACTCCGGTCAAATTGAGGACATAAACTTATTCAGGCCAAAGATATGTTCAAAATCACATATATAACACATTGATTTTAAATGTCATTGTTCATTTCTACATTGTATATGTCTTTACGTTTTATAAAGAAATTCTATTCAAACCAGTGCGTCTTCCTCTACTCTTGGTAAAATTAGCTTTATTGGACCTCCAAATAGAAAAACAATGTAAAGATTTCCTGCTTTATTGGGTATTTTAAATGCTAATGAAAAGTTGGTACTGCTTATTAGTTACCAAGGGGCAGCAGGATCATCCTCCCAATCTCCCATCCCTGAACTTCGCACCGTGCTGTGGGGCTCAGACCACGTCTCCTTCGGCGTCAGCTCACTGGCCTTCGGAGCAGACTCTGAAGCAGCGGTACCGTGGAGAGGCCGCCGCTCCCAGAGCTGACGCACCTCACCCGGGCACCCCCACGCCCTTCTCTATCCCGCTGCAGAGCACGTACTGCCCTGAGTGTGAGGAATAAAGAAACAAAATCCCATCTCCTTGCCTTTTCACCTTGTTCTCTTTGTCGTCTTTGGCTTCCCCCTGAACCCACACGCCTAGGTAAGCATTTCTGAAAAAACCCTTCTCCTGCTGGCTGCCCAGGGAGCTTTTTTCCCTTCAGGGCTCAGTTGTGTTGAACTGAAAGCTGCACGTGAAATGAGATCAGACACTTCTCTGGAAAACCGACGAGCGTGCGGCTGCCTGGCTGGCCCTGGGCTGCTCAGCACCGCTGTGTGGGCTACGTCTCCAGCCACTCGCCTACTCTACTGCACACGATCGTGCTCTGAAAATTCTTAGACTGCCTGGTCAACGCCAAGTTCGTTCTGGTTATTATATTATGTGTACTACTCCTTCTGAAAGTTAGTTTCATTTCCAGCTTCCTTACAGTCCCTACTTCTGCTTCTATCCCCCTTGAACTGATATTACTTATCAGATTACTTATCATCTGTCACCTGCCAACCCTCTCTCTGCATACAGTCAGGCCCTGTGGCTACAGGCCTTTCCAACTAAGTTTAGAGAGTGCGGTGCCTAAAGGGGGCCTTACTTGACCCATTGCGCTCCTTGAGATCTGGTAGCAGTGTTTCAGACCCTGCTGGCCGGGTGGCTCACAAGCCACCCTGATGTTCTCATGGGCACATTTAGAAGTTGAGGGCATTTTCACTTTCTGGGAAGGAACCCTTCTCTCCATTACGAGGAGGCGGAGCCACACGGACTCCGCGGGACAAAACCTCCTCGGCCCCACTCACCTCCGCGATCAGCTCGTGCAGCTCTCCCTCGCTGGGGCAGCATCCCAACGACCGGACGATAGTTCCGATCTCCCTGGGGAAAAGGGGTGGAGAGTCTTAGAACAGAAACTCGGAACAGGCTAGTGCTGTTCCTCTAGGTCAGCGATTTCCACCCGGTGTGCTGCGGGAATGTTTAAAACACTGCCCTCTTTTCTCTTTGACGGCCAAATAAGAAAATGACAACGGCCACCACAGCAGTAGCTGTCTGGTGTGAAGGAGTCAAAATCATGCAACGGTCTTTGTGAGGGCAGCAAACAACGTGAAACTGTGCGGCAGAATCGCGGTGATGGGTCCGCGTGTGCCTGGGGACGGGAACGGTGGACGGTCGCTGCTCTAGGTCACGTCAGAGCAGATGCGGCCCAGCAAACAAAGTCACTCGGTGAATGTCTCCTTGAGAGGGTGGAAGATACTTTCTGGGGAAAGTAAAAGGTGGACCAGTAAACCAAGGAGAGAAGAAAGACGTGTTTGCGTTGGTCGGTAAATGCAAGCCTTCCCTAGGCCAAAATCCGAAAGTTCTAGAAACTGAAAAGAAAGGAGGAAGGACGAGAAAGGCCAGTCGCTTATGAGCTGACTCTGTTAAGTGTCAGTTCGCTCCTCCGAGCCTCCGCCCACACCTGTGAAGGGGAATGACAGTGTCTGCCCAGAGGCTGAAGGTGACCCTGCGCAGCCGCAGGGCACTTAAACCTACGGCCTCAGGACAGATTTCCGACAGCGCCAGACCCCCTCCCACCATTCCACTCCGCAGCTTCCTCTTCCTATCCCACTGCTCCTCCCAAGGTACTTACCTGGTAACTACCCCGCTCACCCCTCCACGCCCAGCCCCTCCCCCAAATCCTGCCAGCACTAGCTCTCTCTTAGCCAGCAGTCCAAGGCTCTCTCTCGCCACCCCCTTCCCTCCCATTCCTCCATCTCTTCTCCTCCCGTAACCGCCGGGACTGCCTCCTACCCTGTACCCACCCTCCCTGCATCATTAACAAAATGATCCCTTTTGTTAAAAACTTTACCAAAGGCTGAGAGAATTAGGAGTCTCTTAGAGGTGTACACAAAAAGGAAGAAAACCCCCTAAAGAGTGCTGGTGATAAGGAAGCTCAGGCCACACCTACAGAGCACACAACTGTGCGCCCCACCCAGCAGCCACAGGCAGTGTCCTGCACTCGCTGGGTGCCAGGCGCTGCTCCGGCCCAGTGCACAGAGCACCCATGCAGTCCTCACAGCAACCCCAGGCGGTGCGTGCTTCTGGGGCTCCGTTTTACAGGCGAGGAAACAGCCACATAACTTGCCCAGGACCCCTCCAGCCAATCTGTTCAAGCGATAGTCTCCTCCAGACGAGCAGACTCTCAGGAGCTGAGGAGAAGTCTGATGAGAGTGGGGAAGTGGAAGACAGGGCTGGGAGTGAGCCTTCTGGCTTAGGAACGGACGGGACCTCCGAGACTTCGGGGAAGAACAGCTCGCCCAGCTCACCCAGACCCCTTCCTATCGTGCAGGGCCTGTAGGGATGCGAGAAGAAGCCCCTCCAGGCTACTCTGCATGAGCAGGACACAGTGACACCAAATTTTTATTATGTCCTTGAGGCTCTGTTTTAAAGGGCTTTAAATATTCACACCCAATTACTTGTCACAGCAGTTGTCAATGGAAGGTACTATTATTTTACAAATAATGAGGAGAAGTTAGGTGACTTTTTTCTCCAAGATCCCAGTGAACAGTGGAAATGGACTCGAACACCGGCAGGCTGGAATTCACATTTTTAACCACTGCACGTTGCTGACTCACATAAATCACAACAGAGCATTTAATTAGACTTAAAGGAGAATGTCCTGTGACAGGTGCTTCTAAAGAAAGCTGTGGAATCCCACCCTATGGGAGCCTTGAGGATGGATCTAGGGCTCACGGCTGTGATCCAAGGGACGCATGTGGCCCTCGGGTAAGGTTTCGTTTGGATAGTGTTGGTTTATGTGTTTGTTTAGAGGGGGCACGCACACACCTGCCACGAAAACTGTCCTATGCCTTCTAACTCACACGTTCACGCTAAGGCCTGGTCCCTGCAGGAGCGAGTTGATCGCTCTCGGAAAAGATCAGCTTTGTTCTGTCACAGAATTTACCTGCAAGGAGCAGAGGAGTGAGCGAATGACTCTCCCAAGTCCTCCCGAAGTGCTCTGATTCTAAAATTATCTTTAACCCCCCCCCCCCACACACACACAAAGCCTGTGGCTTATGTCAGAGAGTGTTCTTGTTCTCAGAGGACACACCCTGGAGTATTCCAGAGAGAAGGTCGCAGTGTCTACAGCTCATTCTCAACGCAACCGCAGAATGAGAAGAACGTGGAGACAGAGAGGGAGCCCGTGCGAGCAGCAGCACACGCGGCAGGGTGTTAGGAACAGATGCGTCCAGGTGAGAGTGCGTAACAGTTGCTCAGTGCCCCGTGCTTCCTATTTATCTGTAAGTTTGAAGTTTTTTAATAAAAAGTTTTTTATTAAAAACAAAACAAGATAAGCACACTTCAGCCGCAGCCATACAAACCCAAGTGATAAGAAATAATCATGGAAATCCTGTCTCATATAAACTACATATAAAAAATCATTGGCTCTTTTGTGGCACACTATTTTTATCGTTTTTGCTTGGAATGTTGATTATCAAGGATGTCTAAACCATCAGTTTCACAGTAAAATACATGAGTTACAGCCTTTTCACTCAGTACTTCAGAACTGAAAATTAAAGACCCAGCCACACTGATGAGACCTAGAACACCACGCAGCACGCGTGGAGCGCAGGCTGGCTGTCGGTCCGCCGTTCCTCGCAGGGAAGGACAGGCGTGTGGGGAGCTGGCCGAACAACAAGGCAGGCGGCACTGTGCTCTGTGCCAGCTGCCGCAGGAGGGGAGCCGGGTCGTGTGAGTGACGCGTGCTCAGCACTGGGCGCAGGCTCTGGGCAGACAAGCAGTTTCCGGCAGAGTGGCAGAGCGACCTCTGGCCCAAGGAGGCTGGCTGGTGGCACGGCCCAGGAGAGGCCAGGTGGGGGGAGCCTGGGAAGCAGGTTCAGAAGGGCAGAGGGAGAGGCAGGGAGATGATGTCTAAATACTAACAGCCCATTCTTCTCAAATGTGATCTTTCCTGCAAAGGTTATGCAATGGGGTGAATGTATACCCAGAGGCCTCCCAAGTTCCTAAACAAGGTCCCTGAGAGGAAAGTCAAGGGAAATTACAGGAGAAAAACAAAGACGACTCTAAGCTTCTCCTGTTCTCAGATCCTGAAACACAAGGCCGGAGGCACTGAGGAAGATGAGCTCACATGAGCTCACACCGTAGCCCTGGTGCCAAGAACCTGGGCACGCAGCAGAAGGGGCCAGGTGGGCCCCCAGCGCGCCAGATGGCCTCTGGGTGGGGCGGGCAACCTGCCGCTCCGGAGGCAACCACACGGCCAACAGCTCAGCCTCGGGAGCACTAAGGCCCCCAGAGGCGAGCTAAGGAGACAAGAGCAGGGCCAGAAAAGACAGGGGCCAGAAAAAGATCAGGCCATCAATCTTAGTAAGGACTACAAAACAACTCCAAAACCCTTTGTGGTTAAACACTAAGAATTTGTTTCTGTACTTGTCCTACACCGAGAGTGCTAAACATGGAGACAAAGTCACTTCAGAAAAAATGAGTCACAACAAGCTTGCCCAGCAGTGATATCACCATTTGATTTGTGTACAGCATTTGGGCCACTTAAAATTGACCTCGGGGCAGGCTGGTTCTTGGCGTGCCCGCATTCAGTGGGTGCGGTACCTCGTTTCCGACACAAGGTGGAGCTAGTGCCATTGAGCTGGGTTGCGAGTCTTCCGTTTAAGGGCAGTCTAAGGTCAAAGACAGGGACAAGTCAAGACCCGATTCAAGACCACTGATGCAACTGTGCGGGAGGAAAGAACAGGCAAAATATTTTACCTTCTCTGTGGAATAACTGATACTGGGATAGATATGAGAGAACGTTAAAAGCAATTCAAAATGTTCTAGGAAGACACAAGGATTTGAAATATTCCCGTTTACTGAGTAAACAGTGATTGAACACGACTGCATGCCCGGGGCAGACAACAAAGGGGAAGCCTTGCCCTTGGGGAGGGTGTTTCCCACGGATTAGCTTTATTCTGACAAAGCCGTGAAGTGAAGCTGAAATAATGGCTAAATCTCCTTATTTACAGAACTACTTTTTTTTTTTAAAGGCCTCTTGTTCCAAGTATCCCTCTAATCGAGTGAGGGTCATTTTTCCACCGCTAACATATGCTTTCGGAAAACCTTCTGGTTCTAACTGGCTACATTACTGTTTCTTACGCTCTCCCACCTACCAGAGTTTGTGGCCCCCAAATAAAAAGACTCAGCGTCTCCTGGCTCAGGCACTGCCCCAGGCGCTGGGGGGGGGCTGTCACGAGTCAGGGAGAAAGGCCCCTGCTCCCGCCATGCATGCACCATCAAGTGCGGGAGGCAGACACAAAGTACACGTGGGTGCTCACTGTAGGGAATGGCACAGCCGTGAACAAAGAAAGCACCACCGTCACCATTACCGCCACCACGTGCGTTTGCCAGGGAGGTGACGACAAAGCGCAGCGGACGGGTGGCTTGAACAACAGAAGTGTGTTTCCTCGAGGCTCTGGAGGCCGGAAGCCCAGAATCACGGTGTGGCAGGGCTGGTTTCTCCCGAGGCCTCTCTCCTCGGCCTGCGGACCGCCGCCGTCTCCCTGTGTCCTCGCTTGATCCTTCCCGTGCGCACATGCATCCCTGGCGCCCCTGTCACATTCCCTCTTTCGAGAAGGACCACAGTAAGGTTGGACTGGAGCCTGACCTAATGGCCTCATTTTGACCCAATCACCTCTTCAGAGACCGTATATTCAGATCAGGTTCTATTCTGGGGCACTGGGTGACAGGGACAGGACTTGTAGGGGTCAAAACTCAGCCCACCACCACCACAAGACTCTTCCCACTGCAGCCCTACTTGGACCACCTTTCTCTTGCCGGGACCACCACAATAGTCTCCACACAGTCCGTCTCTTCCTGCTCTTACCAACCACCTCGTCCAGGTCCTCATAGCAGCCAGAACAATCGTTTCAAAATGAAAATCGAGTCCTGTCATTCCCCTGCTTAAAACCTTCCGAGCTCCCACTGCACGGCCGACCTGAACTCCTGTGCGCGGCCTCCCAGGCGCCCCACAACGCTGCCTCTGCTGGCCGCTGGACTGGCTCTCCCACCGCGTTCTCACAGCGCCGCAGCGACCCCGCGCCCTCTGCTTTTCCCTGACACCCCGAACCCCTCCCCCTTCGTGGGGCCTTCGTATCTGCTGTCCCCAGTTCTTCATGTGAAGAACCTTAATCTTAAGAGAGTCTGCTGCAGTCTGCTGACTCCTAACCTGAATGATCGCAACTCAGAAGTCACGTCCAGAGACACTGCCCTGACCGGGGTGTCTGGGCCGTCTCATCCCACCTGACTGGTTGTTCTCCAACCCGCCATTCTGTTTTATTTTCTACGGCGCACTTTATCACGCCATCCTGGTTTTCCACTTCACAGCACTTACTACATCTGCAAGTGCATTTATTTCTCTGTGTACTGGCATACTGTCCATCTCTTTCCCTAAAATATGAGTCCCCTGAGGACAGAGGCCTCTCACCGCCACATCCCAACACCCCGAAGGAGCTCACACATAATGGGGACTCAGTACATACTTGACTTGTTAAATAACAGATGAATTTGGGAACACTTTACAGTTAGAAAATGCCTTTCAATTCAAAAATACTCATAGATACTCACTCATTTAACTCACACATCAATCCGTGTTAGAATCCCCCCTCTTGCCAATGAGGAGACTAGAACTTGGCCAAGGCGCGTGACTCGCCTTCTGGGAACGCAACCGGCACAGAGCTCTGCTGGAAGCTGTCCCCAGCCTCCGACTCCGGAGCTCCTGTCACTCAGCAGACTTTGCCATGACACCGCCCTAGAACAAACCTGGGTGCCCAGTGTGACTCGAGGTGGAGAGGAGTGGCAGAGAAAAAGACTCAGAGCAGACCAGAACCACTGTGCCTTTTGCATATTTCTCACAGGTGTTTTGGGGATAACAAGGATTAAATAAATGTGTACTACATTAATGGGCTGTAGCATTTTCTGTGGTTGTGAAAGGTCTAAATTAAATAATTCCAAATTCAGCACGGCCAAATGGCTGCTCACTGCCCAAACAAAAAGTTCATGGTCACGGAGTTTCCTTCTTCAAAGCAACACTAAGACACCACTTGGCAAATACTACAGTAATCACTGTCACAGGTAAACCAACCAACGGATGCTAAAATTAGTGGGCAAAGTTTGAGGAGAAAGAGGATACTTGCATAGTCTTGGAAGTACCTCCCCCCAAGATATTTATGAATTACAAAGGGAAAAATAAGTGTTTGTAGTGGGGAACTGGCAGACGCCACCTTAACCGAGTGAGGAAGACTGGGGTCATCGGGAAGGGTGTATGGCAGCACCGAGCACCCCCACCACGGCGCTCTGAGAGGAACACACCATCAGGCCTACGACAGCCTTGCCAAAAATGCACTGCCTCAGTCTATGCACGAGAAAACACCTGACAAACCCCAAGTGAGGGACATCCTTCACGGACTTTTCAACAGAATCAAGGTCACTGAAGAACTGTCACAGCTTGGAGGACTACAGAGACAAGAACACAAACGCAACCTAGGGCTCCGAGTCGGACTCTGGAAGGGAGGAGGGAGGTCAGTGGGGAAGCTGGTAACACAGCCCACGGCGGTCTTAGGGACCAGCTCCACGGGCTCCAGCCATCCGGGGAGTTGGGCAGAGGACGCACAGGAACACTCGATTTTTTCTTGCGTGTCTGTAACTCTGCAATTAATGTCAAAACAAAATGCTTTTTAAAAGAATGAAAAGGTTAAGTTTTACAGTACTGGCATAAAGAAATTCACCCACGTATATTTTAATCCTTTATGTTTTCTAGGTCCAGACTTGGGTACGGAGGAGACCTCCCAGGAAAGGGTGTAAGTGAACAGAGGGATGGGGGTGAGACTCTGGTGGGTATTCAGAAGCCAAGCGAAGGGACTGCTGTCCCCAAAAGGAGCTGAGAAAGCAAAGATGATGTCTGGAGAAAACAAAAGGTGACGTCATGGGAAACAAGGAAAGAGATGACTAGTGACCTCGGGAAGCACAGTTCAAATGGGGATGGAGTTGGGAGAAAGAATTAAATTACAAACTGCATGTTATTTTTTAAATACTTTTATTGTATTTCCTTAAAGATTTATTTATTTTTAGAGAAGGGGGAAGGGAGAGAGGAAGAGAAGGAGAGACACATCAATGTCTGGCTGCCTCTCGCATGCCCCCCACTGGGGACCTGGCCTGCAAGCCAAGCATGTGCCCTGACTGGGAATTGAACCGGCAGCTCCCTAGTTCGCAGGCTGGCACTCAATCCACTGAGCCACACTAGCCAGGGCTATTTTTTATTTATTTTTTCCATTATCATTTATCCTCCTTATACCCTCTTCCCCCCACAATCACTACACTGTTGTCCATGTCCATGAGTCCTTTTTCTTTTTCGCTTGATCCCTCCACCCCCCTCCACACCCCCCCCCGAGAGCTGTCAGCCTGCTCTCTATTTATTCTCTACGAGTCTGTCTCCATTTTGCTCGTTAGTTCAGTTTGTTCATTAGATTCCACACACAAGTGGAATCACACAGTATTAACATAGTGAAGATGGTCCATAAAAGCAAACTCATTTTCTTATTAAGATGCTTAGCTATGAAGAGAAAGACAATGATAGGACATTATCTGGGCGGCTGGTTATTAGGCAGACTTTTTTTGTAGTTTGCTTTGTTTAAGGAGTGGACTATTTTTGAATAACAATGGAGACCTTTCCACGTAAGTATGTGTGCCCTCCCCCGCCCAGACTGCTAGGGCATCCCAGGTCAGGGCCGGAGCCAGAGGCCACCTCAGAACACAGAGATAAGGGTGAATGCAAAGAAAGCTTAGTCATCAAAGGGGCTGTTACTGGGAGGGCGTGGCTAAGACACCCTCCCTCTCCACGCCTGCCCCTGGGGGGTCCTTGTTTCTGCCAGGCTCTAGGCTGTGGGATCAGGAGCGCCACCAGGTGGGTCTTCAGGTTGGAGAGCTCTCGGGGCCAGTTCTGTGGCACTTTTTTTCTGTGTGCCGCCCTGAAAGAGCTGGGCTCCTGGGGCAGCTGCGAGGCCCCTGTGAGGCAGGAGGTAGTCAGGGAGGAGGAAACCCCGGGGTGCCCCAGGGCTAAGACAAAGGACATTCATACAGGAGAGAGACCCTGTTCTAAGACCGGTTGTTCCTGCTTTCCGGAAAGGCACCGAGTCACGGTGACTCATGAATGCACCTGCGCAGAAGATGCTGCACGACCCGTGCTCCATTATAATAGCATTAGAATAAGTTAACATTGTGCAACCCCCTTCTCCGGTGGCCAGTCGAGGAAAATCATGGGAGACCACACGCTCAGTAGCTTTAAAGTAATACAACCACTTGCACATGCGCAGTAAAAGCCTGCCAAAAGTAACCAGGAAGGGGCCGCCTATGAGAACAGAATCCCTCCAGCCCCTGAGGTCAACCTCTGCTCGGAGTCGGCCTACGCCCATGTTCTGTGGAGTGTACTATCACTTAATAAATCTGCTCTCTCTCTCTTTATGCTATAAACTCTGTGTGTTCAGGTCAATTCTTTGTCCGTGATCACCAAGAACCTGGTCACCTGTGCCCACACGGGGACTCAAATTTTCCCCAAGCTCTCACTGAGATTCCACTTGCTCCATGTTCTTGTTTATAGCCACTACTTGTTAGAGCTGGTGTGCTGAAGTTTGTTCTTCAAGTCCCTGTTTCAGTCTTTGCTTTTTCTGTGTGTGTGTGTGTGGTGTTTTTGGTCGTTTGTTTTTAGGAGCACCTTGAAAGAGGAACCACACTGCTCTAGTCCACATGCCAACTTACCTACCATCCTATAGGTAGAGTGTTCCTTCTAAAAACCCAAATCCAGTCTTACCACTTCTCTGTGCGTACGGATCAATACTGCCTACAGAACAAGGCCAAGGCTCCCTCGGGCAGCGGACGAGGTCAGTCACTGAATGACCCCGACCCACCTTCACTCGTGCACTCCCCAGTAACCCCACAGAACTAGCCGCACGCTCTCTGCCATGTAATCGACGCTGTCTGTAGACAGAAGACCGCCCTGCACCAGGGGTGCCGACCTTTTGGTGTCTCTGGGCCGCACTGGATGATGGAGAGTGGTCTTGGGCCACACATTACATACATAAACACTAAGGAAAACTGATGAGCAGAGAAAAAGGTTTTAAGTAAGTTTATGATTTTGTACTGGGCCACATTCATAGCCGTCCTGGGCCGCATGCAGCCCACGGACTGCAGGGTGAACACCCCTGCTACGTGTTCCAGAACCTAGAGAGCAAGTCCATTTTGTCTTTAATACATTTCTATCTCAGGAGAGACAAGAAATATAAACTTTTGGTTAAAAACAAAAATACTCTTAAAGTTAGGTGAGCAAAGGAAAGAGGCCCTAAAATAAGCTCTTGTGGAAGGTTGATAATTATTTTTTAAATGCGTGAGTGGTTTTCAGAGAGAAGTAGACACTTGAGTGGCACCTCTCAGTAACGCAAAAACTGAAATAGAAGAAGGCCCTGGGTTAGCTGCCGGTGTAGCTACCACGCCTTTTAATTAGCCAGACACACGCTTGGGTGCCAGCGCCCAGAGCTCGCTTACAGCCTGGCTCACCGCTGCCTTCGGCAGGGGCCTCCGAACACGCTGAGCCCCTCGGAGACAGGGATGATGACCCCCCGCCCCCACACCATGCTCCTTGGGACCCTGGTAACGAAACCACATCCCCTTTCACGGCCACTGGAAGAGCACCCGGCCCTGCCTGTCTCCCCTCCCCCAGGGAGAGAACAGATTCGGAGATCTTGCCTCACCATCTCGGCAGATGAAAGGGATCAAGTTGCTGTCACTCCTTCATCTAGAACAGAGAACGCCGAATTCCATCGCGACACCTGACTGTGTGAAGATGGACTGACCGGTTTCGTGTACAAGGCAGAGCCACTAGCTACTACCGCGACTGCCCTTTCTCATTGCCCACCGGCCACGCACACCTGGAGCAATTTCAAACACTCCTGGACTTTGTTACGTGACTACAAATGCATCCAGTGCCCACAGCCCTTGATTTGCGCAGGAAGCTTCAAAGGGTAACATTCCTCATGGCATGCTGGCCAGGAGTAGCAAGACAACAATGGCTCTTCTTCTACGCCCGTCAGCCTCCCCTGAGCAGGCCACACCCTCAACCAACTTCAGTCTAGGGCCCAGCTCACCGAGACGTCTAGGGGCCCTGAGCCCGTCCTTGGGCTCCCGTGGAGACAGTTCAGTCAGGCCACTCCGTGAGGACAGTGGTCAGTGCTGTGACAAACTCCAGCACCCAGTGACTCGGGACCGTAGTCACGCAGGTGGCATCTAAGGAATAACCACCTCTTCCGTCCTATCTCCAAACATATCTTAATAGGACACTGGCATCAACTGAGAAAACCGCAAAGGTTGTGTGGTCCCCTGGCCCCTGCCAGAAAAAATGAGAGGGAACCAGGTTTCTAAACACGCCCGCGGGCATCTGTGCACGTGGTAATATGCTGGGGTTTGTATCCCTCTGCCTTTCAGAACTAACGAAGATGCTGCCATGAACTGTTCTGTATTATGTATTTGCGTTAAGTCTTGCACACGGAACAGGGCTGACGCTTTTCGAGTGGATCCAGCAGTTTACTTCCTGTGTCCAGGAGCAGAGGCTGGCGTTACGGGAGTACAAACCTGGGAGCCACAAGGGGGTCCACGCCCAGAGGCCCCAGGAAGTACTCTCCCTGAGACCCACCCACCCCGGCCTCTGGCTCCGAAGTGCGGTAGCCATTCGGCCAGTTTTGCTCCTGATCGAGACAGCACAGGAAGTACAACAGTCAGATGCTTACAATCCAGAGTCCACCGAAGTTGGCCTCCAGAGATAACGAATGCAGAAAGGGTCTTTTTTGTCCCAGCAGCCAGTGAAGGGCCCTCAGCAGAGTAGCCTGAACCCAAGTGTTCTTCTTCTGCCACAACACCCTCCTGTCCGTCAGCTCCCATCTGTAAATCCTGGGACACAGTTACTGGGATTTCCAGGCCCCATGCCCTTTGTGTCACCCTCCAACACACTAAAACCGGGGGACATTTACACACTCATACTGAGATTGAACTAGAAAGCTACACCCATTCCAGACTTCTGGATGGAGGCAGCCATGAAAATGAACTTCATCATGGGTCGGACCCCACCCCATGGCACAGTACCATACTATGGGAACATGTAACCACTGGAGTAAAAAAAGGGGGTGGGGTGGTAAAAAAAAATAGTATATGTATATGCATGTGTATATGTATACGTATTTCCTTGTAGTGCCCACTGTTTTTGGAGCTATCCCTAGAAATCAGCACCATAGCGGCTAATATTCTGGAGGGGCTCTGGACAGCTGGTAAAAGGGAACTGGAGGGACTTTTCTCTACACTTTGTTCTCTTTCCATTCCAACCCATGAATAGGACACATTATCTAGTCAAAGCTGGCTTTTAAGAGTTTAACTCCCTCTCCTGATTAACCCTTTCGTATCATAAACTAAGGTCCACGACTCTCACTCTCAAATTGACTTCCCCCTTTGGCATTTTGAACACACTCCTCTGGGTTTCTGTGTTCATCAGTGTGAGCTGCTATCACAAAGCAGCACAAATCGAGTGCTTACAAACAACAAGCACTTGTTTCCCACAACTCTGGAGGCTGGGAAGCCCATGGCCACGGTGCAGGCAGATTCAGCGTCTAGTGGGAAGCCGCTTCCCAGACAGCATTCTCTGGGTGCTGCCTATACAACTGTGGTATAGAATTTCTGCAACGGCAGGAGTCTGTCTGTTCTGTTTACTGCTGTATCTTCAGCAACTACAACTGTGTTTGTGCCACAGTAGATGCCCAATAAATATTTATTAAATGAATGCTTTCGCTGGGCTTCAGGTGGCAGAAGAGACCAGCCAGCTCCCTGTCTCCTTCCTAAGGGCGAATCCTGCCCACAGGGCTCCAGCTCATTACCTGCTCACTTCCCGAAGGCCCGGCCTCCAAACACAATCACAGCGGGGGTTAGGATGCCATTGTAGGAACCTAGGGGACACAGACATCCAGACCTCAGCAGTCTCCTGCCTGCGCCCACCACCACCCTCCTCTCGGAATTCAGTTATGTAGAGCAAGATACCCTGTCTCCCAACAGGAAAGACTGTCTTCCTCTTTAGGAAAAGGCAAGAGAACAGAACTTGGACTCACAAGATTTCACTTTTGGCAGTCTAGGAAAGAGATAAAGTCTTGGAACAATTACACATTAGTAATTTCAACCTTGACACAATAGTAGCATCATAGTATAAAAAATCCAAATTTCCAAAATTAGGAGATATAGCAAATAATGGTATAACCATACACTGGAACATTTTGCAACTATTACTAAGGCTGGTATAAATTTATAAATGTCATTCAAGTACAAAGTATTTAACTATAAAGAGAACATTTTAAACAAAAGGACTAAGGAAAAATACCCATGAACACTTTCTGAAAAAAAAAATGACAAGAGAATCCTGACCATAGAAATCAAAATAAAGAATTCTAGGATGAAGGAGAAATAATGCTTAGCAGTAATTCTATTCAAATACAGGAAAAATATACAAAAAAATTGCGTGAAAATTAAACAAAGTATGAATATTCTACCTTGTCAATGTAAAAATAGTAATATAACTAAGATAAAAGAAATTAGAGAATTAAAAGAAAAAAGTGGAAGGAATTTTTTAAGTGCTAATGTCTGTATCTTCCATGGCAAGGAGTCAACTGACACTTTTTATATTTGAAATGGGACATTTTTTTAAAACACACAGATTATAACCTTAATGTTTTTCTCATTATCTTTTCTGAATTTAAAATAAATAATGTCTCTCACAGTCAACAAACATATGAGATTCCGCAAATTCTTTAATTTAATTTCATTTAATACAATTAATTTTTTATTGATTTTAGAGAGAGAGAAACAGAAACACCCATCTGTTGTTCTACTCACTGATGCATTCGTTGGTTCGTTTCTGTACGTACTAGGGATCAAACCCACGACCTTGGCACATCAGGATGACACTAACCAGCCGAGCTACCCAGTCAGGATAATGTTTTTTACTTTTAAAAGGTATGGCTATGATGATCTGATTTTTATAGGATAGTCTCTTCCTTCATTCATTTGATAAATATTTATTGGGCACCATCTGTGGCACAAACACAGTATAGTTGCTGAAAATACAGCAGTAAACAGAACAGACAGACTCCTGCCCTTGCAGAAGGTCTATACCACAGTTGTTCCTGTGGGAAATAATACAATAATTAATGAATAACAATACCGGAGTAAACTCCGAATTTTGCATACTCATAACTGAAAACCTACTTTTGCCACACCCTGCTGTCTAGAATTTTTTCTTCCTTTCTTTCCTTTCTCCTTCTTCCTCTCTTACTAACTCCCTCTCTTTCTATCCATGTGTCCTATTACCTGTGGATATAAAGAGCTCTACAGTGATAGTTCTCTAACGTTAACAATTGTTATTTCAGGAGATAGAATTTCGGATGATTTTTTTAAACTTTGTTATTCTTTTAATCACAGTACATTAAAAAGGCTATTACAAGCAAATTGATTTGTTACAAAGCAACTGGAAAGCAAGATGGTGAAAAGACAAGATGTAGACCACCCTTGAAAAATATTTATTTCTGTGTAATTGTGAAATATTTCAGAAAAGTACAGAAAAAATATAACAGTAATATATCTAATGCCAACATTTAGCAGACACTAATATTTTGCCACACTGGCTTCAGACCTCTACCTTGACAATAAAACACTGCAGAAACAGCTAAAGCCCCACTCTCCACCCCTCCTCCCATCCACAGATGCAGCCACTGTTCCGAGGATAATGTGGACCGGGGCCCTGGATGTCTTTGGATTCATAAACAAAGATATGATTAATCTGTGTGTTGAAAATTTATATATAATGTTTTCTTCCTTTTGAAGTTTTATAATACAACATTTTTCTGAAACTTATCTAAGTTACACACGTAGTCACAGTTCACCATTCCTTTCATTCATATGTGTGAAATGTCATTGCATGAATAAACCCCAGGTGTTAGAATTTCTTCCCTATCAAGGAGTCTGTGGGTCCAACAATCTCATTCCTCTTTTGTAATTTATAATATGTTTTCCATTGCACAATGCAGACCCATTTACCTATGTCATTTTTCAAAAGCTCTCTTAGTAGCCTTAAACCTTCTCAAAATTGTTTGGGGAAACTGTCCAAACAATTTCTCCACATTACTCAGACTCTTTACTACCTGATAAAAGTGAATTATACAATGTTTATTCACTTATCTTCAACAATAGTATTAAATGTGAAAAATAGAAGTATTACTTATGGCACCTCAGTCCTCTTAGGAAGAGTCATTTCTAATACATTACCAAAAGGTTCTCATTACCTACATCTTATTGAATTTTAGACAAGACGTAAAATACTGAAGGTCCCTGCCCATTGCTTAAGAAACTGAAGTCTCCTTAACAGCAAGACAGACGAATACTGGGTGGTGTGTGCCTCAGAGACACTCCAAGCTGACTGGGAGCAGAGAAAAAGGAGACTCCGTGTTAACAAGACAATACCAGGAGCTGCCGGACTGCACGCACTGCCTCGTGACTCAGAAAACCTCAGGGAAAACCTCCCGCAGGCGAGGCGGGTATAGAGTAGACACTGGACAGTCTGGAATGCTGGTAATAAGACCACTGTGACACAGGCAGACGTGGCTGGGGAGAGGGAAAGACCGGCCCCTGGCTTCCAGAATTGGACCCCACGCCATCTCGCTCACCAGGTTCCTGAGCATCCATCTGTTCCACAACTGGTTAGAATGGGTCGTTAAGAAACACGTAAGTTGATCTCATCTTATATACTTTTCAAACCGTGTTCATATTCTTTCACTTGAAAGCCTAAATATTCCCGTGTCTTATGTGATGAGGTATTATTATTTCCATTTTATAGAGAAGGAAAATGACATAATAAGAGAGTAGCACATAAAAAAAAATCAATGATGGAGCCAGCAATGGACTCTACTGACTTCTAGAGCACATTTATTCTGCTAACACCAAAGATTTCTTTTAAAAAAAGATTGTAAAAAAACTACACTTTTTGTGAATACAATTTGAGTGACTTTCAAATTAAATCTATGAGCTAATTAGCTTTTCACTTTAGAGGTATTCTTTACTTTTAGAGGTATTTATATGCTTTTTATTTTTTATCAAACAATCTTAATGCTGGGTAACTTTAATTTACTCTATTAAAACCACTCCAGTGACTTCTGTTTGTTTCTAAAAATGAAATCCACACTCAAGAAATGTGTAATTTGACTATTTTTTAAAATTTCTGAATATCAGAAAGTAAAAACAGTCAAAAGACAGATGGCATACATTTCACAGACTGAGGCCAAGATCTTTAATGTATAAAAAGATAAACAATTCAATGGGGAAAATGGGGAGAGATCATGAACTTCCCATTCAAACAAAAGGAAATACAGTCACTTTTAGACATATGAAAAGATGCCCATAATTACAAAAATGAAATTTAACATAAGTTTCTGTTTCTCACATATCAGATTAGCAAAAATCTTGACGTTTGACTTTAAAGTCTGTGTAAGAGGGAGTGGGGGACAGGCAGGCTCAGGTAACAAAGTGAGAGACTACTGTGAAGACAGCAACACCTACCAAAAACCCTCACACGCCTCGACACATTTCTAAGAATTAATTTATTCTAGAGAAAAATTCTTACTTTTGCAAAATAACATGCACACCAAGATATTCTCTGCGACATGGGCTATTATAGCAAAAGTCCTAAATATCCTAACAACCTAAATATCCACTGATGGGAGATTAATTCAGTATATTAAGGTTTTTTATATGCTTTATATGTTTGCAAATCTCTTTCACGTCTGGCTTCACAGAAGACAGCTGGACTCCCCTGTTGGGTTCTGCCATCAATCTGCTGCAATATCACACATCATGTGGCTTTTTCAAAACTCCAATACACACTTGTGAAAAAATGAGAATGAAAATAGCAAATACTGTCTTTGACTTATTATAAAAATAGTTACGACTTCACAGACCCACGAAAGGGACCCTGGGACACAAGAGGTCTCCAGACCGCGCTGGGAACACCGAGTACTCTCACCAGGCCCGTGAGGCGAGCGTGGAACTTGGGCGCAGGGGGAATGAATGAGTCACTCGCCGCCACAGGCCAGGGCTGGAACCCAGGCGGTCAGATTCCAGACCCCAGGCAGCCCCAGGCAGCCCCAGGCAGACCGGTGGGAAGCAGCGGGCTCAGTTCATAGTGTTGTACATAGCGAGGAAATCCCACTGGCTGCCAGGCAGTCACAGCACCAGACACCCCGCTGTCTACTGTGACAGAGCTTCCGCTAACTCTTCCCCGTGTGCAAAGCAGAGGTAAGGGGAAGGGACAGCAGAAGAATGGTGACGTGCTGACCTTTTGCCTTTATTTTGCTCTCTGGTCTCAACCTATTCTTTGCTTCCCGTCCTCAATTCTTAATCTACCACTATTCGTGTCTTTCATCATCTTATATTCTTTTGTTTTGGTTCTTTTCATTGTTTTACTTGGGAAATATATCATTGCTTAAGCATTGTTAATCTTTCTGTGTCGTACCCCACTCGTGGTTTGATAACACATACCGATTTATTTTAAAAGAAACTTGTGTTCATTGACTCTACAAAAATTTACTGAACACCAAATTTGTGTCTAACGCCAAAGCTACAGTACCGTTTATCTGACTCACAGAAGTGAGCATCATAGGTTGGAATAGGCAATGTAGATACATTCTTTTCCCCAGACTAGAAAGAATGAGAAAGAGTATTGATATGAAACAACAGTTAGCAAAAAGATCCTATATAGGGCACAGCAAAATAAATACTTTAATTAACATGATAAATGCAAGGAACGTAAAAAAAGAGACGAAAGGGGCCTCTTCCATTTATGAGTTCTATCACTAATCCAGAATGAGAGCAAAGAAAATACTTCCGAACCTCACATCCACTGTATTGTTCGCCTCGTGATCAAACACTTCAAAAGCCTCTTTGATTTTTCTGTGCAATTCTGCTACTTCCAGCTCTGAAAAAGACAAAGGAAATAATAATTATTTTACTTTAATTTTGAATTCGACACAAAAAATTTCAATAAACTATAGAAATTCTCAGTGGGGAAGAACATGCAGAACTCTTTCCTCATTGTCTTGATGTATCATTTAGCACATGTAACTTCCTCTGGCGACATCAAAGGATGGAACAAACTTTTTTTAAACCTTTTTATTGAGTCATAACACACATCCAAGTTAGTACCAAAGGCGCACTAATCTTAAACACACAGCTGCGTGAGCTTTCACACGTGTATGCAGTCATGGAGCCCCCGCCCGGATCAAGATACAGAACGTTTCCAGCACGGCCTGTCCTCTGCCTCCAGCGGTTTGGGCCGAGGGCCAGCCCGAGAGGCCGGAGAGTCCAGTGCCACTGACACTGACCGCAGTGCATTAGGGTGCCCGCCTGCCTGGCCTTCCCTACCCTTGCGGAGGGCCAAGTCCGGGGGGCGGGGAGGGGGCATACCAGAGCTACATGTGACGGACACTCCCTCAAAGAGCTTCCAAACTAATTTGAGACTGAGACATACGTATATGAAGCAATTAAAAACTCATCTATTTAATAAATATTTAGTGAGGTCCTACTATGTGCCAGATGCTATTCTAGGTGCTAAGATTATAGTAAGGAGCAAAACAGACAAAAATCCCACCTCCGTGGGATTTCTTATTGGGGGAGATACATGTGCTTACGCGCACCTGGTAAAAGACACGGAGTGAGTCCCACGGTGCCGGGAAAATAAAGCCGAGAAGGGGCCGGAAGAGTGCTGGGGGTGTCGGTGGAGGAAAAGGGTGGTGCGATGGTCTGGGAAGGCCTGCTCCATGGTAAGGAGACATCTGCGCAGACCTGAAGTGGAGGAAGGAGCCCACCCTTTAAATACCTGCAGGAAGAGTTTTTAGGCAGAGAGCAGAAGAGCAGAATGGTGAGAAATAAGGAAGGGAGGATGTGAGCTTGGGGATGGAGGAGAGAGGCAGTAAGAGCTCTGGGCTACGTTAGGGATTTTGTCTTTTACTTCCAATGACACGAGAAGCCACTGCAGGGCTCTCAGCAGTAATGCGACATGGCCTGGCTTATCTTCGCGTTGGCTGTTGTGTTGAGGATACGCTGGGAATGAACCACAGTGGAGTCAAAGAGACCTGCTAGGAAGCTACCGCAGTATTCCAGGTGAGAGACCAATGGTGGCTCGAACCAGGAGGTACCAGTGGAGGTGGTGACAAATGACAGGATTTCTGATACATACTCTGAAGGGCAGAGCCAAGAAGACTTGCCGACAGACTTGATATAAGGTAGAAAGGGTAAAGTGGAGAGAGAAAGAAAAGGGTCGAGGTTGACTCTAAGGTGTTTGAATTTTTAAAAATTAATCAAGTCCCAAGATTGGTTCTTCAAATAGTAAGTATGCTAGGACACCCAAAAGAGAAAGATTAAAAATAAGTTTAGATTATTCTTTTAATTATAAATTCTATCAAATTATAGAAAATAGGGAAAATGTCAATTAACTCATATCCTCTTTACCCTAACATAGGCATTATCATTTTGCTGTATTTTCCTCTAATCTTCCTTCATACACAACCTTCCATCTAAAGCATTTAACAACCACATTCATTCATTCAACACACACTCACTGAATAAACGCTGTATCAGGTTCTGTGTCAGGTGCTGAGTCTGCATTTACAAGCAGAGCGGAATCTCCTTTCAGGGACAGAAGAAAACCAGCGAAGTTCGGGAAGGCCTGTGCACTGGCCCAGGACCACTGGGTTACTGAGTGGCAGAGCTGGACTGAACCAGATTCTTCTGACTTGTGGGGTCCTGCTCGCTCTCAGCCCCCACCCCACCTCACTGGTGTGAAAACCACAACTCCTAATGACTTCACTCAAGTATTATATTTTTCCAGGTTGCAACATAATCTATATAACCTCCCATTTTCAATAGTACCAAAGAAAGATATCACAATTATTGGTATTAATTTTTCATGGCAGTGAGTAACTTCTGCTGATATAGCAAGTAAAAATAGGTGTCATTTAACGCTACACTTCTTGCATTACGAATGAGTCTGAGTAACGACCCACAGGCTTGCTCGCCACCTCTGTTCCCTGCGTTACGTACTGTCTGCTCACTTCTCCCGAGGCTCACGTTCCCTACCTCTGTGCCTTTCTAAATGGACTTCACTCGGGTTGGAGTCTTCGCCCTGAATTCCCTCGGAGCCAGAGCTCCGGGACTGAGGTGGCTGAACCGAGGCCCAGTCGTCAGTAACATTCGGGTGCCATGTTGCCACTGACAGTGCTAACTGGAGTCCCTTATGTCTTCCTTAATTCTTATTAACACATCACAGATTGAGATTTTATACAAAGTTTGAGAAACTTCCATGAAGTGTTTGGCTGATGACACATTTAGGTTAGTAGGAAACTAAAAATCAATTAAAAACCACAGGATTGAGAGCTGAAAGAGAATTTAGATGTCATTTGGCCCTTTCAACGAGTGAAGAAATCCCCTCTGAAACATCATGCTTCTGCGGTCATGCGTCAGGGTTTGGCCTCCCGTTCTCTACTGTAAGGTCTCATCACTTTTGTTTTTAAAAAGCACTGTGCTGACTGTGGCCACCACAAGTGAAAAATGTGTTCACTGCGGTCTTAAAAATGTGTTTAAAGACCCATACTCAGTTTCCTTATCTTATTTAAACTTAACTCTTGACTAATCATGTTAATAGAAATGCAAATAAAGCTGTAATTCATAATTGTACTCTGGAAATAATCAATTTCTTGCCACAGACCATATTTAAACTATAACCTTAACATATATGAGAAACTGTCCGGTTGATAATCCAAGTAATTCTATCTAATCCATGGTTACATCCAATTCAGAATCAGTAGTATTATCTAAAACTATTAAATGAAGCTAAAATTGATATGTAGGTTTTCAATAAGGTATATGCAATTTTAGCAAGCTTGGATAAAAATATTAGCAATAATACACTTATTTTCACAGAACTATCGTGTTCAGCAGCTGTTCTAGAAAACGTTACTTTTTATAGAGTGCCCACTAGCGAAAAGTGAAGTGACCGTATGTGGAAATAAGCACTTTATAAGAGGGTCAGATCATGAAATAATACCAGAAATACTCGTTAACAAACACATTTTATAAAAAAAAACCACTGCAATACCTGCCTTATTTCAGACTATCTTATGTATTTTAAAGTGTGTTGTATACCTGACTAAAGGTTATCAACATTGATAAAATAAGAATCTTAGAGGTATTTGGGGGTTAAACAGGAACACTCGGCAATTACTGTGTATCCTCCTTTCCCCGTGCATTCTTATGGGCGTTTACTAGATACTAATTCTTAAGTGCGCTTTTAAAAACAATGTCCTTTATATTAACTTGGTCCATTTTTTCTCTCCCTTAAAAAATAGTTCAAAATAATAAAAAGCAAAATTGCACTACAATGCAGTTTCAGGGAAAAATAAAAACTAAAAAGCATGAGGAAAAGTTCAAGTTTTTGCTTCTGAGCTTCCTTATAATGGGAAGTAGCTATGAGAGAGCACAAGGCGGGGACAGTCTGGAGATCATTAAGGGTCTGTTTTTGTAAAACACATGAAAGGAATTTGGATTCCATCCCAAGGGCAACAGATAGCAGGCAAAGATTTACAAAGCAGGGAGTATCTGTCTGGTTAGCTCTACAGTCAGGAAGATCAGTCTTACTGCTATAAGGGCAATTGCAACCGGAGGTAAGGGATCGCTAGGGACTCACAGGGACCCTGGGAAGGGGATCAATGCTCCCCATTGCACTCCACGCTCCCCATAACACGGTAACTGCTCCTCTGCTCCCCTCCACCCCACTAGACGCACATTCAGCAACGTCAGAAGCCTCGTCTCGTCTCATCACCGCCGTATCCCCAGGCCTCTAGCAGACAGCAAACACAAGGTGGGCACTGAGTGCTCAGTAAACTTTGAGAGCGTAGTACGCTCCCTGAAATAAGCCGGCCAGAGAAAGACAAATACCGTAGATTCCACTTACACGTGGAATCGGATGAACAAAACAAACAAAACAGAAACAGACTCCCAGACCCAGAGAACAGCTGTCAGAGAACACACACTGGGCGGGGCCGTGTGGAACAGGTGAGGGGATAACGAAGATGAAAGACCTCGCAGACGCAGACCACAGTGCGGTGATTACCAGAGGGAGAGGGGGTGGGGGGCGCAGGCAGAAGAGGGGATTTGGGGGGTAACTGTGAAGAAGGGGGACTTGACTTCGGGTGGTGAATGTACAGGATACAGATACTGTGTTATAGAATTGTGCACTTGAAACCTACATAATTTTACTAACCCATGTAACCCCAATAAATTCAATTTAAAAATGAATAAATAAGTAAATAAATAAATACACTGTACAGATGCTAAACCATAAGCATTGCACACTACAGCCCAAGCAAGTTTCTAGCCTCGCCCTCCCAGGCCCTGTAATAACGGACACACGCCACCACGTGCAGCCACAGTCGAGACCGCAAACACAGCGATTGCATGATTCTTGCCTAGAAAGAATGAAGACGGCGATGAGGACGGAACAGTTCAAATAATTTCAGATGGTGCTACCCAAATAAGCCTGTTAGTAACTGAAGGCCTACAGTGAGAAGGGTAAAGGAATGGCCGTGTTTGTTTCATTCACTAGTTTATTCATTAATTCACTCGATTAACAAATGTGTTGAGTCCCAACTGTATACTGGGCACTGTGCCCTTCAGAGCACTTGTGAACAATGCAGTGCGCATGCTCTGCACTCCCTGTTCAGATCCCAGCTCTGCCAGGTGGCAGTGACCTTGTGCAGGTCACTTAACCTCTCTGTGCCACAGTCCCTGGTCCATAGAATGGACCTAATGGTAGTTACCTATCCCTTAGGGCTATTGTGGGCATTGACTATCATACGGAAAGTGCTTGGAACACAGTGAACACTCAAAAACATAAGTTACTTTTATTATGTTAAATTGGGAATTTGTTTGGAGACTGCCTTTACATTGTACCCGAAAATGTGAAACAAAGATGGGCGCATTAGCTCCATTTCCATGATGGGTGTGGGGAACAGGTTTGAACAAAGAAATTTTATGCATGTAGTGTATGCCAGGTTAAGTGTTTTATGTAGCCCTGGCTGGTGTGGCTCAGTGGTTCAGTGCCCACCTGCAAACTGCAGGGTTGCAGGTTCAATTCTAAGTCATGGCATGTGCCTAGCACGGGCCAGGTCGCCAGCAGGGGTGCGTGAGAGACAGCTACACATTGATCTTTGTCTTCTTCTCTTTCTCTCTCCCTTCCCCCCTCTCTAAAGATAAAAAAATAAAACCTTGTTTAAAAAAGTGTTTTATGTACATGATTCTACTAAATATTTAAAAGCCAAAGTTCTGGAGTCAAGCACAATTGGCTAGATCCTGAAGCTCTTACTAACTCCAGCAAACCGCCAACTCTCCCTAAGGCCCAGCTTCCTCTTCCTTGAAGTGGGGATGGTGACGACAACGACGACAGCCACCTTCCAGGGCTGCTGTGAGGACTGAAGGGGACCAGGCACGTTCAGACCCCGGAGCACAGGAGTACCCGTGAGACGTGAGTTGCCCTTATTCTGTCTCACTAAAAATTACCAGGAGTAGGCATTAGTACCCTATCCTTAGCTGAGAGAGAAGGTTATCGAAGCCTAGAAAGTTAAATAAATGACTTGAAAACAAACAAATAGTAAATCGAAAACTGAAGATTCAAGCCCAAGTCTGTATGCTTTCAAAGATTCTATTCTTTCAAACTATATTACTCTGCCTCTCATTGCTTTTTTATGAAGTGCTTAGATTACAACTAAATATATACACAACTGACTTGACTTTCAAGATTGATATATCTATAATTCATTAAAAAGTTTTGAATCTTTGGAATGTTTACATTATAAGTTTCATATTACTTGTATATGCAGTAGTTTTTAAAAAAGACACAAAGAACTGCCTCATTTCACATTAAATATATGGCACATGATAAAATAGGATTTGGGGATCCTAAATTTTTATTTCCTATTGAAGATAATTGCTCCAACTATGGACAGTTTTATAGACCATTTTTAATATGTTACTACCATAGGGTCTTAAAAATTATAGGTCATGCAATAATACCAAACTAAGGGTTCTAACCAGACATGAAGGTTTGCAAACAAGTCTTATTTTATTACATTTCTGCTTACCCACTCTCAGGGAACATTTATAACAACTATAAAAAGCAAACAAAAAAAAGAGTAGAAATAGACCCAAAACTTTAATGAACAGAATTAGGTTGATTTTCATTCTTTACAGAGATAACTTAGTGGGGAATAAAGCAAAAGAAAAAAGAAATATAGAAGGAACAGAAAAACCAAAATCAGGGATATGGAGCTTGAATAGAAAACACATAAAAATGGGGGCAGTGTATAAAATATACAAGAGACAGCACTTTTTTTACTCAGGTAAAATAGGACCATACTCATTTTTATATGAGTATGCT
The DNA here is from genome assembly GCF_004126475.2 of Phyllostomus discolor. Classification (NCBI taxonomy): domain Eukaryota; kingdom Metazoa; phylum Chordata; class Mammalia; order Chiroptera; family Phyllostomidae; genus Phyllostomus; species Phyllostomus discolor. The sequence goes on along the minus strand of NC_040917.2, from coordinate 13,137,914 downwards.
CCAAGCCAAAAAATCGAAGTGAATCCTATATAATTTTAAATTTTACTGTGTCATAATATACTAAAATCTTCTTGATACATTTGTCATTCCTTAGCAGGAGAATTTGTTTTTATGGTATAAACAAGAACAAATATACAAATTATTACAAAACCATTTCATGAATTTAATGCATAAAGTGCGCACTCCGGTAGTCTGAGCACTTGGACCACCAAGTCCACTTCTCTAGCTTGCTGCCCTTTTCCCCCCGGAGCGACAGCCCTGTGCTTCCACTGCGCAGCTCAGCTCCCCCAAACTCCAACTCCCCCAACACAAACCGGAGTTCCAGCGTCCATCAGACCCCTCCTTCATCCACGTCCAGATGGAGGGCCCTCGGTTTACACTTGCCTGTGGGCCGTCTCCTTAAGCCACCAGTGCTCTTCCTTTTTATGTTTTACTCCTCACTCAAGGATGCAGTCACTGATTTCAGAGAGAGGAAGGGGCGGGGCGGGGGGAGAGCAGCACTGATGTGAGCAACACCGATCGGATGCCTCCCACACACGCCCCAACTGGGGATTGAACCCGTAACCTAGGTATGTGCCCCAAGCGAAGACTGGACCCACAGACTTTTGGTGTATAGGGCAATTCTCCAATCCACTGGGCCACCCAGCCAGAGCTACACCCCCAGTTCTAAAATAGGCTCATACTTTAAGGCTTTGTTGACTGATTTCTCCACCACTGACTGATTCTCTTTATTCCCTTGGATACCAGTCGTAGATCCCAGATATTAATACGTCAAACCAAAATCTGAGAAATGACCATGCTCACAAACAACATTCAATAAATACTTCTTGAATGAAAGATGACTCTGGAGGAGACATGGAGTAATGGGTGAAAGCTGGACTGTTAAGGGTGAAGAAGTCATGAAGAAAATGAGAAGAAATATTTCCTGAACTGATTAAAACCTAGCACTGAGTATACAGTAGTCCCTCTTATCCGTGGTTTTTCTTTCCACAGTTTGGTACCCCCAGTCAACTGCATCCAGCAATATTACATGGAGAACTCCAGAAATAAACAATTCACAAGTTTTAGACTGGCCGCTGTTGTGACTGTCACGATGGGCTCTTCCACCGCCCCGCTTCATCCCACCCGGGGAATGATTCGTCCCTTCGTCCAGCATCTGCAGCTCCCCCGCCTGTCAGTCACTCGGTAGCTGTCTCGGTTATCGCACCGACGGCCCAGGTGCTTGTATTCCAGTCACCCTCATTGTACTCACGAATGGCCTCCAAGTGCAAGAGCAGTGATGTTGGCAATTCGCACATGCCAAAGAGAAGCCATGAGGTGTTTCCTTCAAGTGACAAGGTGAAAGAAAGTTCTCAACCAAATAAAGAAAAAAAAAATCGTATGCTGTGGTTGCTAAGATCCACAGGAAGAACAAATCTCCTGCCCGTTAAATTGTGAAAAGGATAAAGAAGTTTGTGCTAGTTTTGCTGTTTCACCTCAAACTGAAAAAGTTACGGCCACAGCGTAAATGCTTAATTAAGACAGAAAAGGCATTAAACTTCATCATAGGTATGTATGTGTAAGAAAAACATAGTACATGGAAGGTTTTAAGTGTTTGGTAACATCCACAGTTCGAGACATCTACTGGAGGTCTTGAAACCCATCCCCCAACAGGTAAGGGGGGACTACCACAGTGGATTCTTTCAGGAATTTAGCAAGGAAAACGAGGAAACACACAAATGAAAGGTTGGTAGGACTAAGAGAAAATTTTTTAGAAATTGGAGAACATCGAAGGGCAAAAAGGAAGAAATCAATGAAGACAGAAATCTGCACATATAAGTGATCTTAGTGTCTGCAGCCTTGCACCTCCAGCTTCCTCCTTTACACTGTTCCCAAAGCAGTGTGCCTAAAAACACGCAGCTGGTTACACCAGATTCCAGCTCGCGGCCCTTCAGAAAGGCCCCGTCACGTCAGGGTCGAGTCAAAGGTCCTCAGCAACACAACACACGGCAAAGCGCCTCCACCTATCAGGTAGTCCTGCTCGTCAGTATCCCGGATGGGGCCAGGGATCTGTATTTTTACCACCTCGTGCCTCAGGGCATGTGACGAGCGGCCACGTTCGGGAATCGCTGCAGTGATACAACAGCATAGTTTTAAAGAGCAGCAGGCTTTGCACCAGGAACAACCCAAAACACAAATCCTTGCTCTAACCTTTACGGACTAAGTGGGTCTGGGCAAGTTATTTAGTTTCCCTCAGGATCAAAGACACTTCTTTCCTAGAATGAGAATAATACCCTACTCACAAAACACTGTAAGTATTAACCAAGATGCATATAAAATACTTTTATAATATGTATGTAAACATATGCTAACTATGAATGTAAACATTCCGTGTTAACTGTTAATAACAAACCACCCACCTTCCCCGCCCCCGCATTCCCTACCGTTGCTCATGCTGCTCTCTCAAGCTGGTACTCTCCCCTCCTTCTTTCCCTGCTGACTTCTGAACCTTTAAGATCCTCTTCCACCAAGAGGGTCCTCTTCCACCAAGCCTCCACCCTCACACAGCCCAATCCTCCTTTTCTCGTCCTCTAGGCTGGGCCCAGTACCCATCCTCTGGGATTACCCGGCACCCTGTGTTACCCTCCCTTCTTCATTCACGCAGCGTTTACTGCACACCTGTGACGTACTAGACACTGAAGACACCGTAGAGAACAAAACTGATGTGCTGACATTCCAGTGAAAAGTAAGATATTTTAAAAATTACATAAGCAATTTTGATTGTGATCAAGTCATTGCACTGCAATCAATTATTTGCGTCTGCTTTTCCCCACTAAATACTAAGTCCTTCAAAGCTACATCAAGTTCATTTTTACATCTCTGGCATTGAACAATGTCTGGCATGAAAGGGATATTAATGAATAATCTTAACTAAAGAGATGAAAGGCTTAATTAAGGAAGGCAAGTCCTGGAGAACACAAAAGTGGATGAGCTCATGAACACAAATGAGAAAATCGGCCTTGAACGAGAGAAGGAACAGCTCTTCTACTAAAATAACTAAAGGAGGGTAGGAGAGGAGGGTGTTGATGAAGTTATATTTAAAGGCAACAAGTTGAGGGAGCTCAGGGCTAAGGTTTACCATTTTCAGGGGTACAAATCAAGATCACCTACTGAGAACGAGGAGGCTGACACTGGACCAAACCACTTTAAGTAGACTTCCCCCACCAGCACCAGCCCCAAGCCAGTGGGCGGCTAAGGGAGACACTCTGGATGCCTCCTCCTCTTCCTCTTCTTCCTCCTCCTCCTCCACCTCATCTTCTACCTCCTTCTCCTTCTGTTTTCCTCTTCCTCTTTTTCTTCCTCACCTTTTCCTTGTTTTGGGGGGTGTTTTTTGTATGTTTGTTTTTGGCAACCAGGATCCAAACTCTCCTATTTTGAGGGAATCCCTATTGTGTACGTTAGCAGAATGCAATGTCATCTTCCTAAATAAGCCAGAGAATAGATCTTTCCTCTCCCAGTCTTCTGGCAGTAAAGGAACATGAATGTGACTCAGGCTCTGCCATTCAAATATTCTTGTGCTGAATTTTGAATTTTAAGAAGTTAATACAAAAATTAGGGATAGTTTTTTAATTACATGTGAGGATGGCAAAAGCAATACAGCAGAACTTTAGTAGCGGTGGTCCAAGGGCAGGGTGCCAGCAGTGAAAAACTAGCCAGGCTGTCCTTGTAGCATGACCTTGGCTGCAGTGCAGGCTGGTGCGCCTCCTTGGCTCATGCTGGTTGTCCAGGCTCATTCTCCAGACTCTCTGTTGACTCTGTGAGCTCCCTGCAATCTCTTAATAAATTCCTTTTCTACTTATGCTAGCCAGAATCTGTTTCATCTGACTGATAAATTGGGAGGGGAGAAAGGATAGAAGGATCAAAGAAACTAGAGGTCTTGATAAGATCCAACAGCAGGTATTGTATATGTAAGGCAGCAGAGCACCACTGGAAATCCAGGAAACAATGGTCAGTGGACAGCATAAAAAAAGTAAAGATTTCAAAGTGTCTCACAGGATCTGGCCATGAGAGTAAGACACTGAAAAAGAATGGAAATGAAGGTCCCTGAAGTTGAAAAGAATAAAGAATTGTAAAACTGGTGTTGGGCTACCTAGTCACTGAAGTCATCCAGAATGACGATGGAATTTGGAACGGACAGAACACTGATAAAGAAATGCCAAAGGCTTTGATCAGCAAAGAGTATGCAAAAGGGAGACAGTGACAAGGAATTTCAAAGGGAGAATTTTTATGTAAGAATGAAAGAGCAATAATTTGGAATTGGAAGTGGGCCGATTCGCCGTTACTGCCTGAAGGCAAAGGGACGGGGGAGAATGAACAGCCCTTACTCGAAAGGCACCCAAAGAAGTGGTGTGCCAGAGAGAAGGCTGAGATGAAGTTAGGAAAAAGAGATGAGGGGTGTGCTATAAAAGGAGTGTTTGTCAAGTTTATTTACACTGGAGTAGGTCTCAGGAACCAAGGACTCCATACCAAGCAGTGAGAAGGAAGTCAGTGGGAGGAAGAGAAAGGACAGGTAGAGAAGGCCAGAGCTATACAAAGAAGGGACTCCAGGGAAATACAATGACCAGAGATGTCCGCCCATGAAACAGAAGTCAAACAGCTGAACATAAGTTTACTGAAGACAATTGATATTAAATACAAAGACAATAATCCTATAGCATATTTTCCCACCTTTTTACCTAAGGCCTGGGCTTCTAAGTCTTTTTTCCCAAACTTACATTCAAATCTGGGTTCTTTGGTGAATTCTTGATGAGTTGCTTGATCTCTTTAAGCTTCAGTTTGGGGTGGCTGCGCCTTCCAGGACTGTAAATACCGAATGAACACGTGGCAGTCTAGCACAGCACTTACAACCTGCAGGCACTAGTAAATGCTCACTGGGCCACTAGACTCTTAAAGGCAGGAACACGGCGCACACCCTCCAGATGGCTCCCCGTGATCGTTGCCTCTTGCTTTTCCCGCATATTTTAGTCCCCTTTCACGTTATACCAGGGCTGATGGTGTGACCAACACAATATGGCAAAAGTAAGAGTACACCACTTGGGCAATAGTTACCCAATGTTAACACTAGATAACACGGAGTTTTGGTGCCTGAGAGTGAGATGGTGCTGTAACAAATGCCTAGAAATGTGGGAGGGGGCTCAGAGTCAGGAAGTGCTGGCCTTTGAGGAGGCCGTAGGTCAGAGCTTAAAGGAAAGTGAAGAAAATCACATTGCAAACTGTGAAGGGGAATCCTTTTTATGAATAGCAAAAAAAAAAATGTGCTATTAACATGCAAAGTAGGAAATATTCCTGATGAGTTATGTAGTCTAGATAAAGAAGTGTCTAGAAAAACTATTAAAGATGCACCGTCATTCCTTCTGGCTGCATATAATAGAGGAGGAGAAAGACAGCCTAAAGGAAAGAGTGATTTTTTTTAAAAAGCCAGATATTGCTAGTTATGAAATTCCCTGCCGCCCCGGATAGCAACAGATGCTAAGATAAGAAATGGCTTCTCGGCAAAAATTGAATTTGGGGCACTGGCAGGAAAACACAGTCCGTGCATGGGACAGAGTCAAACATGGTGTCTCAGGGCAACAGTCAAACCAGCAAAAGAACCTCTTGGGCCTGTGAGGGTGTGACTCAGAGATCTTACCAATCAAACGACAGGGCTTCAGAGGAAGCCCAAAGTCTCTCAGCTGTCTCAGCAGAAGCCCGAAGTCGAGAACGGCTTGTCTCAGACAAACGGGTGTATGTGGCTCTTATCTAACAGACAGTAAGATTCATAGGAGACCCATGATGACTTTAGGAGAATTATATTTGCACCTCCAGCATGGACTGAAAGAGGATAAAGAGAATGCAAAATGAACAACAACAAAAAAAACCCCACACAGTTGGGCTCCCAAAAATTCTATTGGTAGTAAATAGGTTTAGAAAGCTGTTTAGCTAAAAACATGTATTGTCTCTCATAAAAAGGATGGTGACACAGCAGGCAGAACCAAGAGCCAGGGGACAGAGCTAAAAGCCACCTAGAATCTTTCAGGGTGGTACGACCAAGTCCTACTCAAGAACCTTCCAGTGTTTGCCCCACTGGACTTTATGAACCAGTGACTTCCGTGCACCTCCTATTCCCCCCTTTTAATAGAAGTGTGTATGGAGGTCATCATTGACCTTTCCCACCACTGTATGTCGGGTGGCAAGTAACTTGTCTTTAGTTCACATGTCTCCAGATTGCGGGAAGCTGTACTCAAGGAGCTGTACTTACGTAACTACAGCCAAGGGAATCCATCCACACCCAGATGACACTCTGGATTTTTAGCTGATGCTATAATCAAATGAGACTTTGGTGGCCTTGGGAAAGGGTGAGCATATCCCACATGTGGGAGGGGTGTGAAGCACTGAGAGCAGAAACTGGGAAACTGGGAGCCAGCTCCAGGTGGTGCCCATGACTCCCACCCCTTGGTACTCACACCACTGCAGAGCCGCCTCCCAGATTAGACTAGTGTTAGTCCATGTCATTAATAGACTATGGCAAAAATAACAGTATGTCATTTCTGAGATTAGATTGTACAAGAGACTGGCTTCTGTCTTGATCTCTGTCTCTGTTTTTTGGATGACTCACTCTGGGGGGATGCCAGATGCCATGATATAAGGACAGTCAAATGGCCAATGGAGAATCCATATATCAAGAAACTGAGGCCTCCAAGCCCTGGCTGAGTAGCTCAGCTTGTTAGAACATCGTCCCAATATGCCAAGGTTGTGGGTTTGATTCCCGTCAGGGCACATACAAGAATTAACCAACGGACACATAAATAAGTGAAACAACAAATCACTGCTTTTCTCTTTGTTTCTCTCCCTCTTAAAAAAAAAAAGAAAGAAAGAAACTGAGGTCTCTAGCCAATAACCAATAAGGACCTGAGGCCTCCTACTAACAGCCGTGTGGGCGAGCCCAGATTCGTAAAAGATTCTGATCTGGAATCACCCAGTAAAACTGCACCTGGAAACTATGTGAGACAGTAAGTGTCTGTTGTTTTAAGCTGCTAGGTTTCTAGGTTTGGGGGTAAATAGTTTCAAAATGATAGTTATCTGATACAGGGAATGTGTCAAATTCATTCCTTCATCTCTGCAATCTCAGTTTAACACATTTTGCTAAATCGGATTAGTTTTCCTTTCCCTGCCTTCTCTCATCTGGATTTGCCACTTTCTCAATTTTATACAGAATTCAAGGTCTGAACAATTGTTTTGGAAGTATTAGAAAAAAAACCCTTCCCTCACTAAACATATATTTAGTTGTGTTCTGCTGCTTCTGTTGTCTACACATTGAGGGAAATGAGGGCCGACTGAGCTTTGAAAAGAGCTGGGTAGGTTTCTGTCTTGTCATAGTTTGCTATTTTACTGTCAACAGGTTTTACAAATGTTGAGGAAAGGTTCTTGATGAAAAAAGTTTCACGCCTAAAAACAGAATGTAATCACAGACATGTCTATATAAAGATGTCTGTCATATTGCAGTTTGCAACTCCCCATTGGCTCTCCCTAACTCTGTGTTTTTATAGTTTAAAAAACACAGACACAAAGTCTGAAAGAACTTCTCTAAAAACCAGCTGATTTCTTCTTGAATTACCAGTCCAGAAAGTCCACTTTAACACCTTTCTTTACTTTCTACACCATAAAAGCCAGGAAAAAAAAATTACCTTTTTTAAAAGGCTTGAGTTTCCCTATGAATTTGTATTTACTGATTTTAAAGAAATGTCAGGCCCTGGCTGGTGTGGCTCAGCGGATTGAGTGCTGGCCTGCAAACCAAAAGGCTGCCGGTTTGATTCCCAGCCAGGGAACACTGAGGGTATGTGAGAGTTTCTCTTACACATTGATGTTTCTCTCCCTCTCTCTCCTTCCCTTCCCTTCTCTCTAAAAATAAATGTCAAGGTTTTTATGTGGTTTTGTTAGAAATTTGTAGTGTTAATATAAAAGTTTAAAATTCCAGCTAATAGCATAATCCTGACCAAACAGAGCCTGAGCCTGCCTATCGCTAACTATGTATTTGACCAAATAGCCCTTGCCTCCCACTAGCCTTTTTTCCATCTGTAAAGTGAGAACAGTTCATAAAGTTGTGATGAAGATTGAATGTAATAACGTAGATAAAGGGATTATCATAAAGTCGGTGCATAGTAAACAAGATCTCAGTGAATGCAATCAGAATGATAATGAGACTAATACAAAAAAGAAATTTTCTATTAGAAGTTATTTTTATTAACTCAACAGGAAGAAAACTAACAACCCAAGTTTTTAAAGGGGCATCCGCCCACCCCCCCAAACACACAGATGTTCCCTGACTTAGGATGGTTCCACATACGACTGTTCAACTTCATGATGATACCAAAGGGGCATCTCCCAGAGACTGCTTCGTAACACCAAAGTGTCCTTCAGTGGGTGATCGGACAAGGAAGACGTGGTACATATGTGTACAAAGGAATCCTATCCAGACCTAGGAAAAGATGAAATACTTCTACATACAACAACACAGACAGATCTCGAGAACATCATGCTAAGCGAAATAAGTCAGAAAAAGTCAAGAACCACATGATTTCACCCATATGTGGAATATAAAACTGAAAGCAACAAATAAAAACAAGACAAACAAAAACTCCTAAACACACAGAACAGTATGGCAGTTACCAGAGGGAAAGGAGAGTAGGGGTCAGCAAAGGGTCAAGGGGGGCAATCCGTGGAAGACTTGACTTTGGGTGGTAAACACACAGTGCAACATACAGATGATGAGTCACAGAATTGTACACCTGAAACCCATGTAATTTAATTAACTAATGTCACCCCTATAAACTTAACTTTTAAAAAATAAATACAAGTAAATTAATATATCAATAAAATTTTAAAAATGCCTTTTTAAGTGATAAAGTCACAGAGGCAAGTTCTATTATTGTATAGTAATTTCTTTTTCTCCTTAAGTCCAAATTAATTCACTACCAGAGCCAACAATTTGACATATTTGTTTTTTAACAATGGAAATGCTAAGGCTAAAAACTAGCCATTCTACCAAGTTAAAACCCAACTACAGAAAAAAATTATATTTAATTGCAAAAGAAGAAATCAATAATACAGAGAGAGCTATCAAAACCAAAATAAAACTCAAAGCCCTCAAGGTTATAGAGAAGTTTTGAAACAAATAGTGCAGCTGAAGTTTTTTTTTTCCTAAAGCTAAGTTGTCTGTATACATATTTAAATATTTAACTTGGTGCTCAAAACCCTACCTACAGAAATTAAGATAAAATAATAAGTCCCAAAAGGAACCCTTACCATGAGAACGGTTTAAAACACGCAGCACAGGAGGTAAGGAAATGCCCTGAAGGCTAATTAACTGTAAGCACAGATATTGTTACTGCTCTGTAGACCCAAGTAACACTGGCACCTATTCCAGACACGGAGTTAAAGCACGGTCAGCCCCGTTCCAGGCTTTTTGCGGGGAGGAGGAGGGAGCCGTTCTTCATAAATCCTTATTTTATAAACAACTTGCCTGGCTTAAAAATGAAATACTATATTCACTCATCACCTACCTGTATGTTAATTTGTGCTTCCATTTTATCGAATGTTTATTGATAATCTACTACAAATATGTTCTAATTTTAAAAAGAAAAGAACCCAGCTACGGTGGAGCGGTAACAGTAGATGTGCTGAAACCCAGCCAGGTGAGCGGACAGCACTGCAGAAGCACACGGGTGGCATCTACCCCCGCCTTGAGGGTGGGACTTGGGTAAAGCCCAAGGGAGTCAGAGGTTGAAATGAACAGGTGTTAATTCATCCCTAATCCTTACCTCCAAACCCCAAACCCAGTCACAAAGAAATTTAGAATCTCTAAACTCTAAAACCTTCTCAGTCGCTCCCTCTGCGGCCATCTAGCCCAAAATACCACCATCATCTGCTCTTGCCGGCACGCTCCAATCTGCCATAGTGCAGACAGGTGGCATTCTACAAACATAAACCGAATGGTATTATATCCCTGAATAAAAAGTTTCAACAGCTTCCTCTTGCCCTTAAATAGATGTCAGCTCCCCCTGACCTGGTGTCCAGCAGGCCCAGCCTCTGGCTACTTCACAAACCTCCTCCACACCCCACTTCACCACCTTCACTCTCCATTGCGGGGACACCAGCCCTCACTCGGTGCCTCTAACAGGCCATGCTCCTTTACCGCTGTGCCAGCTTTTGAACTTGCACTTCCTTGTGCTGAAAACTAGTAGGCTTTCCACAGAAAGAATGCCACATGCAAAGTCCCTGAAGTAAGAAAAGAATTAAGTCAGGCCTCCCTCTTCTGGAACTGGGAACTTTTTCGAAGTACTTACCCCAAATGAAGCTGAATAACTAACTGTAGTTAGGGTTCTCCCCTCTCCAGTACTAGAACCTGTAAGAGGGCAAGGCCCAAGGCCGGTTTTGCCCTCATGTCTAGCACAGTGCCTGGCACAGTGGGGCATGATTGGCAGCATGTATAGAGCCCCTCCTACACGTGAAGCTCTGCCACACGCTCTACCGGCAAACGAAGTAGGTTCTGCTCCACTCCTCGTCTGACACGCGAAGAAGTTAGAACAGTTAGGTGCCCCCGCTAAAGTCGCTCAGCTCCCCGGCGGGGCTGGAATGTGAGTCCATAAGGACTTCCCATGGATTTCACGCTCTTAACCACTCACTCGGCCGTACAGTTGACGAAATGAAGCCTGGGGTGAGGAACCAAATGCCCTTTCGTTGTGGAAACGGCGAGGTGTTCGCCATGATGGAGTGTGCAAAGCCTGGAAGGCGGTACCAGACATGTGATCAGGAAAAGAAACTGGAGAAACCGAACACCCTGCCGGCGGGGCACACGCAGACAGACGCGGGCACCACTCTAGCCCAAGGGGCACTAGAGAGACGGGATGGACTCAATGTGCCACAGGCAGACCTGCAGCAAGTGCTGCAAACGGCGCTGCGGGCCACCGGGACGCGGACGCACGCGCAGGATGGGCTGCAGCATCCGATAAAGAGATTGTATCCGAGTTAATTATCACGGACTTTACATAAGAGACTATCTCTGTTTCTAGGAAATACACTCCAAAGTATTAAGGGATAAAGTGGCACAAGTGTATATAACATATTCTCAAATGTTTCAAGTAAAAAATAAATATGTACAGTGTTATATTACAATATGTTTTATGTTACATGTGAGAGAATAATAAAAATGTGGCAAGATGTTGTTGAAATTAATGAATTTGGGTAAAGGGAATGTGGGAATTCTCTATACTCTTCTTGTGAACCACGAAGTTTGAATTATCTCCAAAATGATGTTTTCAGTCACTAACCCTGAGTAAGGTACAGGCCAAGAATGCAATGTCTGGACTTAGAGTTTCAGAAGCAACACAATTCCAGGTCAGGGCAACCATGCGGTTGAGTCATGGAAGTGGGGGACTGAGATGTGATGGACATAAGTCTTCGAAACAGAGGTAACATTTGACAGTTCCCCCTCATTTCATTATACTGCAGTTTCATAAGAAATTTCATTTTATTTACTGATTTCATCTGAAGTTTTTAACCTCTGAATTCCCCTTTACTTTTCTTTTGAAGATTTTAGTGCTTATACTAATTATAATGTAGTTACCAATGCAAATCTTCTGACCAGTTAAAGAGGTACGTAACTCCTCCTCCTCCTTCATCTGCTAATGAAGATCTTAAAGAGAATTTCAGATCCCTGTTTCTTTGACATCTTATTAGACATACTACCACTTTTCAGGTTTATGATCTTGGGTGCTACTCAGAATATTTAATCTATGTGATAATACTGAATTTCATGCAAATTTTAAAATTTCAGTAACTATATAAAGATTATAATAATAATTATTATGGCACATCACTCTCTACCATCAGCTGGACCAGGTATCCCTAAACCCTAAGCCTCTCCTATTTCAAGTATAGAGCATAAACCTCCAGTCATCCGCATGGATGAAGGGGAAGTAATCACCAGCTTACTCCAGGGGATGGGAGACCCAGTCACTTGCCTTATGACTTTCATCCAAACCTCCCATCCTATACTCAGCATCATTCCACACACACACCTTCAGAAATGGCTGCTGCCCCCAATCCTGAGCCTTGCCGGGATTTCACAGATCCACTGCTTTGCTTCTTTCCGGCTCCCTCCTCTACAGGCCTGTGTTTGTTTCCTTTGGTTCTGCTAGGCTGGTTGCCACCCATCCATCCACTGAATAATTTAGCATCTCTCCTCCTAATGTCTTTTTACAAACTACTATCATCTCCTCTCCTATTTATGCTTACAGGCCTATGTCTTATTTTATTCTCTTACTGTCATTTTAGTGGGGTTTCATGAAGGGTAACAATAAATATGTGTGCTCAATCACCATGCTGGAGTGGAAGTGCCATTCTAGCTTTTACATGGTAAGGCTGGATCAGATACGTGATTTCCAGCCTGAGTGCCTGCACGTGTAATGGGGGTAGCACTGAGCTCTTGTCGATATTTTTTAAAGGTTAGCAGAAAAAAATAATAAAAAATAAAAAGTTAGCAGAGACATACATTTACCCATAATAACCATGTAGCGTGACATTAACTTTCCTTACTCAGTGTGTTACTCCTGGTTCATTCAACAAATGTTTATAGTAACTAACTACATTCTCCACACTGAGATTATCATAAACTGATTGGCAGTTGTGCCTCTTTGATTAATGAAAAACTTTGGAAACTAATGTCATTAGTACAAAAAGGATCAGAAGATACTCACAGAACTCAGAAATTAGACTATCCTCCATTAGTAATTATTAAGGACCAACAGAGGTGGGAGTAAATGAAGTCATTCTTCCAAAGTGGGTAGAGGGTAGTGACCAAAATATCAAAAAATATATATTTTTGATAAATACTTATGAAAAAGTGCTTTGACAATAAGAAGCTGGATATAAAACTATATACAATATCACCTCAACTCTATAAAACAAACACAATACAAATCTACCTAGGAAAAAACCTTAAAGGAAATACACTACAATGGTGAGCGGTAACTTGTTAGAAATGCAAATTATCACACTAAAGCTCGAGATAATGAGACCCTGGGTGAATTTTCTTTTCTTCCTTAAATAAATGTCCACTTCACTTCCCTATGTAAGGCACGGAGGGCCATGGCATTGACTTTGGAGTCAGACTTCAATGTGAGCCTTCACTTCGCCACTTAGCCATGCAACTGTGGTCACACTGCTTTACCTACCTTTCGACACTTCCAATATCTCACTCTGCTTTCTCCCGACTTACATGGCTGCTGACCAGTCTAGGTAAGGTCTCCCACTGCACCGCATCCCCGCTGCCCCAGGCTTCTTTAACGACTTTCATGTTGTCTTGGGTTTCCTGCAGTTTGAATGTGATATGCCCAGGCATCGATTTTTTGGTATTTACTCTGCTTGGTGTTCTCTTGTCTCCCTGGACCTGCTGTAGTGTCATTAATTTTGGAAAATTCTTGGTCATTATTACTGCACACATTTCTTCTGCTTTGTTCTTTCATTCCTTTCTTTCTTGTATCCCATTTATGTGTATTTTACACCTTTTCCAATTGTCCCACAGTTCTTGAAGGCTCTGTTTTTTGTTTTGTTTTGTTTTCATTCTTTTTCCTCTTTGCATTTCAGTTTGGGAAGTTCCTGTTTTCAGCATCTTCAAGTGATTCTTTCCTCGGTCAAGTTGCATCTACTGATGGGCTCATCGAAGGCATTCTCCATTTCCATTAGTGTGCATTCGATTTATAACATTTCCTTCTGATTCTTTCTTAGTTTCCCTCTCTCTGCTTACACTATCCATGTGTTCTTGTGTGTTGTCTACTTTTTTCCATTGGAGGCCTTAACATATTAATCATAGCTCTTTTCAATTCTCTGATAATTCTAGAATATGTATCGTATCTCTGAGTCTAGTCTCAATGCTTGCTTATCTCCAGACTGTGTTGTTTGCCTTTAGCATGCCCTCTAATTTTTTGTTGAGAGCTGACCGTGATGCACCAGGTAATAGGAACTGGAGGTCCTCAGTGTGAGCCTTTACGTCAGCCTGCCTAGGAGTAGGGCTGTGTTTAATGTTTGCTGTAGCCGTAGGTACCAGATTCCTCTAAGAACTCCTTAAACAGAATCTGCACCAGTATAAGGGGAATAGGTAGTAATGGAAAAAAATACAATTTTTTTAAAAAGAAGAAGAATCTGCACCGCACGCCTCTTTCTGCTGTAACCCACTGTTACTGTACCGTGGCACTGTGATGTGGTGTAAGGTGTGGGAGAAGAGAGAAGTATTCTCTCTCCTCATGTTTAATCTCTCATAATCTCATGTTTAAATTTCAGTCTTTCAGTGGACTTTTTTTTTAAGAGAAACATAAATGTGTTGTTCCACATTGGTTAATTCTTTTATGTGCCCTCATCAGGGAATTGAACCTGTGACCTTGGAGTATTGGGACAAGGCTCTAACCAACCGAGCTACCCAGCCAGGGTTGGACCTGTGTCTTTGTGTGCTGTGACCTCTCGGAGTATTTTTTATCTTCTCCCCACCCCTTTAGATGAGACAGGAATGCTTTAGGGAGCTAGAGTTTAGGGAGTTGAGTCACTGTGGTATGTAGAATGAAGTTCTAAGGAAGTATTTCCTCCAGGCTAAATGCAGGTAAGTAGGATAAGGCTGTGGCAAAGGCTCTTTGTTATGAAGAACACTCATATTTCAGAAAGGTTACTTTGCCCCTTCAGCTACTGGAGCTACAAGGTAGGTTTTTCTTGGCTCCTTACCAGAAAACCCGGTGGGTTTCCCAGAAGTAAAGCCCAAGGAAGTATGCGGGACCTCCTAAGACTACAGGCTCCCGAAGGTTCTCAAACTTAGGGTAGTCCACAAAGCCTCCAGCAATTTGCAGCCATGATCTAGGGTTTCCTCCAGTTCATAGTGACAGACGGGATGACTTCCAAGCTCTTACCTGTTGGAGCTAAAAGTAGAAGTCCCTTTAACCACCCTGATAGCACGTTCTGAGCCCCGTATTTCTTCCTTCACTTACAGAAAGGGGATTACTGTAACAGAGCTGTCTCACACATGGAATTCAATGAGGTCATTTAAGGTAAACATTTAGCCCAGGGCCTACCTCAGAGTAAGTGCTCATTAGGCCGGGAACTCTTTGAAGTTCAGAGAAATTAAATGAGATGCCCAAGTAAAAGCAGGGAGAAGAGCAGGGTCCAAATTCAAGCCCTGGTCTTTAGACTCCTAATTTATTGCTGCATTTAAAAAATAAATTATTTTATCACACTCAATATCTATAAAATCCATACTAGAGGTTTACAAAGCATTGTCAAATACAGGATGTGGCAAACGTTTTCACAAATAGATAAGAATAATTTATAATTACCATACAGATTTTAAAATATAACAATTGTTGCCCACTAAGTGGGTTTTAAAACTTTTGTAGAAATGACATGAAAATAAGGAGACAAAAATAAATGCTCCTGAAAACCGAACCACCCTGACATCATATTCCATGCCCCTGTCATCCTCACCCATTTACACACACAATTTCGGTATACTGCTTTCAATGGCTGCAACCCAGAAAGTCAATACATTACAACTTATTTGGCTTATTTGCCCCCATTTGCTGGACAAGAAGATTTTGTCCATATTTTCAAATGTATAAATCACTTTAATCATTTTTGTGCTTGCTTTTTTTCTTTTCAGAATGTACTTTTAAGGATAAAATACTCAGCAGTGTGTTAAAGAATCACAGCATGTAGATATTTTTAATAGGAATTTCCAAATTGCCTTCCAAAAATGATGCACTGTTTGTTTGTTTTCATTTTGGATATGCTCAGCATTTCCACTTGATTTTTTTTAATTGTGGTCAAATAGACATAACAAAAAATGAATCGCATTAAACATTTGTAAGTGTACAATGTAGTAGTGTTAGTTAAGTCCATTCACATTATTGTGCAACAATCTTCAGAATTCTTTTCATCTTGCAAGACCAAAACTCTATACTTATTAAATAACTATTCCTTTCCCCCTTCCCCTGGAAACTACCATTCTACTCTCTGTTCCTATGAATCTGACTACTCCAGGTACCTCGTGTAAGTGACATTGTACACTGCTCGTCTTTCTGTGACTGGCTAAATGCACTTAGCATAATGTCTTCAAGGTTCACCCCTGTGGTAGCATATGTCAGAATCCCCTTCCTTTTCAAAGCAGAATAATATTTCATTGTATGTATATAATGCATTCTTTAATCCATTCTTCCACTGATGAACACTTCAGTTGTTTCCACCTTTTGATTACAATGAATAATGGACTTTGGGCATGCAGATATCTCTTTGGAGTTCCTGCTCTCAGTTATTTTGGGAGCAAACCCAGATGTGGAATTGCTGGATCACATGGTAATTCAGTGTCTAATTTTTTGAGGAACCGCCACACTGTTTTCCTCAGCAGCTGCACCATTTTGGATTCCATCAACAATGCACAAGGATTCCCGTTTTCCCATGCTTTCCAACCGTGTTCACAGTAGCCAATATAACAGGTGTGAAGTGTTATCACCATGTCCGTTTGATTTTTTAAATGATGAGTGTTTGACAAATTTTTATAGATTAGTCAAAGATATGTTTAAATCCAGTTCCTCTGCAAATTTTATTAATTCTGAATTAGAGGAAGTAAATTAAGTTTCAACAAGCCAGTTTTCTTCTTCATTTGGTCTCTACCTAAATGTTTATCAGTCCAAAGCAGGGACAAAACTTGTCAAATGGCCCCAAATATACGTACAAATGCATCATATGTGATCAATAATTGGGAAGACTCAGATTTAGGTTTTTCTTACCCCTGAGACTCCATGTCACACACTGACCAATACCTACTCCCTAAGTGCAGCGAGCACTTGCCTTCCTACTTACTCAGCACTTCCCTTAGTGTTAGTGTCAGGCACTGCGGTAGGCACAGGGGACGTAAAGAGGAATGAGAAGACACTGTCCCCATCACAGCAACGCTATGAAATACGTGTAATTATTCCCACGTTACGTTTGAGGGACCCGAGGCTCCTTGGGTCTAACATCTCGGCTCAGATCAGACGGAGGTTGGGGAAGCTGAACTTCAGTTCCGGTCTCACTCCAAAGCTCGCCTGTCCTGCTGTCCCACACTATGTTCTGCACCACCAATAGTTTCCTTTTTCAAAAAGTAATATTCACCTGTAACTTCTGTTTTTTCACTTTAGATTTCCATATGTTAGCTTTCAAGGGGAATGTCACAATTGCAGAGAAATAATAACAATAATGAACTTGTAAAACCTTTTCGATTTGGAATTAACTGTATAGAAAGCACTCACCAAGCAATGCTATCAAAGCATGCAAAGTAACAAAGAACGTTTCCATACAAACAAAAATAGCTCATCCTAGAGAGAGCTTTGGGTATTTGAGGCTTACTCAAAAAAACTGGCATACCTTCCAAAGCTCACTGGACTGCCAAAAGTGAAATTTTATTTCTAAGCGGTTTGTTTCCTAGGCATGATTCTAATTACAGACAGAAGATCCTTCCAGTCCTATATAAAACTCTCTAGGAGACACACACACCAAAATAAGATTCAAAGATCCAAAGAATCAACAACTGCATTGATTCTCCATTTAAACAGACACTTTTTAATATAAGAAAAATTAAATCATACTATGTTAAAGCACAAAAATGCTACAAATAAGCATAACAACTTCAAAGTACATAATCTTACAGAAAATTTCATAACTAAAACATACCAGCCCCTGACCAATACAGGAATGGGTAAAAGTAGGTTTACAGTTATTGGTACAGAAAAAGACAGGCGGGCTATGATTATTACAACAGCTTTATTAACTCAAAAGAGTGTCACAACTGCAAACTTACTTTTGCCCACCCCTGTAGTCTCAATACTTATATCAAGATTAATCCTTAAATGTTGAAGAGAGCTGGATATGATGGCTACTCACAAACTTAATCCTCTTTTATAATTATAAAAACCCTCAAAATATGTCTCTACAAAGAGGACTTCTGTATAATAGTTGTTTTTGAAAGACAGGCCAGTGAATACTTTGGTTCTCAAAAAAACGTTTGTTCAGTGAGATGAAACAGAAGCATGTAGCTTACATGTAAGAAAGGGGGGAACCCCTTAAAATAGTTTTATATACTTTAGGTAATAGAATAGATTTTTGGGAAACAGCAAGTAACGCTTTGGTTAAAACATTAACATCTTTCATTTCAAATGATCTACACTCAACAAATATTGAGTTCCTACCATGTGCTGGCACTCTGAAAAACACTCAGAATAACAGGTCAGAAAATAGCCTCCACCCTCTGGCGCTTTCAGGGTAACGTATACATCCTCAAAAATTATCCTTTCTTTTGTGTAACTCCATGCTCATCAAGCAACTTTTGAAATATAAATCCATCCTCCCCAAAACCTGGAAAACCTTGTATTACATTGCAGAGATCAGCTTTCTGGTCAGTGTATGCACATACCCCATTTATGTTAATAAACCATTAATCCGGTTTGTTCATGGGCTTAGATAGCTTGTGTAATTCCCCAATAGCTAAGTAATTGTGATTAATTGCTTAGATGTAATTTCTAACCCTTCAGAGCTGAGAATCAAATAACAGAAGTGCAATACCCATACCAAGATGTATCATCAAATGAGACCCCAGTTTATCCTCAGACAACAAACATACCTTTATTTCGATCCTGCGCTTCAGACTACATTCTAGTTAACTCATAAAATTGTTCAGAATAAACGAGATATACCACGTAACAGTGCCTCTCGAATTTTGGAGTGCATATGAAATCACTTGCAGATCTGTTAAGATGCAAATTCTGATTCAGCAAGTGAGGGGTAAGGACTGGGGTTCTTTTTCTCTGATAAACTCCCAGTGATGCGCAGGCCGCTAGCCACAGGCCAGGAGGGGCTATCACACACCTGGCACAGCATCCAGGCACACAGGCTGCTCAGCCCAGTTCACTCATCCCTCCCATTTGTGATGTCTTATTTCCTTTAGTGACCTCACCATTCCTGGGAGAGAAGATGATGGTTTTCTCCACCTCTATATTCTCCAAAGCTCCGTATGATAGGCATTGTATCTGTACTAACTGAATGAATGACATCCATCTTTTTTTAATCATATTTTTATTTTTCAGTTACAGTTGACATACATTATAATACTAGTTTCAGGTGTACACCCCAGTGAGTGATCATCCTGACAAATCTTGCACCCATCTGTCCAGCTTTTTAAGTCATTACTTCCTATATAGACAGAATTACTTCCTCCTCTTATTTATGTTGATATGGTAAGCAGTCAAGAAAGGAAACAAATGTGGAATATTTTCCTTTCTAAACTGTTTATCTCTACTGTTGATGGCTCTTTTGCGATGTCAATGACCAAACATAAAGTCTATCATGAGTAACTGACAGGATGGTAACCTAGGATCGGATCTTGCAAATAAACGTGGATCATCGCTTTGCCCTCCTCCACACACGAAACACACCAACCCCCCGTTCTAGAGACCACGAGCCGGGCAGCCCCTTCCCTCCACCGCCCGCCGCACCGGTGACCGTGACCGCGACTGCCCCGAGTCGGCCGAGTGCGCCGCAGAGGCTCGGCCGGCACACTGGAGTCATGCGCGTCCCCGCCCCGCTTTGCTTTCGTCTTTATTAAGATTGTGTTTTGTTTTTGTGTTATAAGACCGACCACCAGCCGGGTGGCGCAGCCAGAGGGTGGAGGCGTGCAGGGGACGACCGTGACCTCGGGGCCGCCCTCCCACGTCCTGGAGGAGGCAAAATGGTGGCCGCCAAAGCCGCCGCCGGGGCCGGGCGGGGTGGCGGCGCGGCCGGAGAGGGCTACCCAGCTACGGGCGGCGGACCTGCCCTCACCCGGGCCGGCCAAGGGCCCACAGCACGGGCCGCCGCCCGCACGGGGTCTGCGGCCCCGAGAAGTCTGGAGGCAGGGTCCCCGCGACTACGAGGAACTACGCCATCACGGCCCTCTCTCGCCGGCGCCTGAGCCGCAAGCCCCGCGGCCACCGAGGATCGGTCTCCCGAGAGGCCCGAGAAAGGGCGGGAGGGAGGGGAACAGCACGGGCGGGGCGGGGCGGGGACGGGGGGGGAGGGGAAAGGGGGAGGGGGAAAGGGGGAGGGGGAAAGGGCGGGGCCCAGGCGTCCGCCGTGACAGCTGCGGGAGGGGGGGAGGGCGGCGTCCCCTGCAGAGCGGCCCCTTCCACAGTCACCCCACTCCCAGCAGTGGGAGCTCTAGATCTGGGGGTGGCCCAGCGCCACGTGGCGCCTCTCGTCGCGGCCGGGGTCGCGGCGGGCGACCAGGGCGGCCTCTTACCTTTGCCTTCCTTTTCTTTATCGTCCGCCATCTTGTGCGGAGCCCGTTGCCCGGGAGACGACCGTCCCTAACCCAGGTCGCGACGTCCTCGCCCCCTTCACCCCCCGCGGCGAGTTGGGCCCTACGGGGCCCAGGACTCGGAATCTCTAGGGGAGAAGACCCTAGGGCGGGGGGGGGGGTAAAGGGGGTTCGCGGGGAGCCTGCGAGCGTGCGCCCTTCCCCCATCCCCGCCGCGACCCTCTCGCTCCCGCGAGATCAGAAGCACTTGTCTCCCAGCCTGAGACCCCGCGCGACACCCTGGGCTGCAGTCCTTTTCGTACAGATCCAAGCACGAGCCCTGGTTTATTTGCTAAACTTCGGCGCGCCTCCTTTCCCTGATTTCTGATCCATTTGGGGACATTAGACACACTGCTCTCCCCCTCCCCTTCTATTTGGACGACGGTTTTTTTTTTAATTGCAGATTTTAAAAGGCAGCTGGAAAGCTGGGTGCAGTGCTCAGTTTCCGAGGGGGTGACCGAATTCGCCCGCCACCCCGCCTTGGCGTCCGCGGCCGGCTGGACGGAGAGACCGACCTGCCCCAACTCCCGCCCTCCGGATTTGCTCTGATCCCGGGCTCGCCGCCGGCCCCCAGGGACAGCGACAGCGCAGCCCAGTAGAACTGGAGCTAAACGGAAACGGGCGGGTACGGGAGGAAACGAGAGCCATTAGACTGTTATTACTAGGGGAGCGGAATAGCTGGAGAAAAACGTGTAAAAAAAGGCACAAGCATTGCGTCGTCAGGGCTGCCTGCAATTTCTGATACAAAATAGAAGGGTCTCATAGCAACGAGAACATGCCCACGTTGTGTTTATTGTTGCACTATGGAAAAGCTTTAAATCACACTTTTCTGAAGCTTTGCGGCTGGAGCATGATGTTAAATTTTGGTCTCGTCTTACGGACAAGTTCACTAAACAAGAGTATTTTATTTTTAAAAGTGATTTTTGCATAATATGTCTAATGATGAGAGTCAAATGACTATATATATATTTAAAGTTAGTCTTAGATCTTCGGTGCTTATATTTATTCATTTAAATGACTGGGTGTTATGTAAAAACAGTTTATAAATAGTTAAGTAAATTTTAAAAGGCCTTCCAAATGCAAGGTATTAGTATTCAATGATTTTAAGTTTTATGCTCTTTTTATTAATTCTGGTTCTATAATCTCAGTAAAACCTAAAACAAACTTACTATTTATTAAAAATAAGTATTTTTATGTTGAAGATATTCTTATGGTGCTGTGATCAGCATTCTCTTTGAAACTGAAAATAAATGATGGATCATCTCAAAATGGCTCATATTGGAAGATAGGTACTTGTATAAAGTGAATACAATTTTTTACAGTAGATTCATAACACCCCAATATATGAAAAAGTAATCATTAGCATTAATTTGTATTTAAATGTCATAGTCACTCTATGCGGGGGTCCAGTTATTTGTTTTTAAAGAGTCCTTTTTGCCATGCAGAGATCGTGAAGGGCTTTGAAATTATTAATAGAGCAAAGCTCAACGTTGCTCTCAGGTTAACTGCCTACTCTCCCTGCCTTTTCATGAGCTGTTTGCAGTTAGTTCGCCTTTGCTAGAATGCCTTTCCTTTCCCTCTCCCCGCCCCAGCATTCACCAGCAGGCCCACACAGGCATTTTGTCCCCTCCTGGTTGTCCCTGACCTCCTTGAAGGTCAGTTACTATTTGAAGCTTTTCCGGTCAACCTCTTCCTCTGTGATCTTGTACTCATATCATAGAACTTCTCACTTAGATATGCAATGGCTTTGGTTTGTGAAAAAACAAAATCCAACCGAGTACAATTGAAAATCGCATTGGCTTCATTAAGCAATTCATGCATCCAGCAGCATCCCATCTAGCAACGAGACAGAAACTCTGATGAGTTGAACAAAATGGAAGATTTTATAGACTGAAAGGAGGTGGGAATAACAAACTAAAACACTGGGTTATTTCAGGCAACGACACTCTCCCTTAGGGGAAGGCAGAGGGTCTTGCGCATATTAACTAACTAGGGTTGGTCAGGAAATTCCAGAATGATTGGTTTAAAATGTCACTCCTAGAAACAGCTGAGACTGCAATTAGGTTAGTTTATTAAGTTTTGGTTCAGTGACATGCTTAGCAAAAGGGACTCCATTTTGGCCTGCTGTTTCTCTTTTTTTAATAGTTTATTTATTTGTTTCCTTCTGCCAAACTCTAAGCTTTTGAAGACAGAAAGTGCTTTATTTGTCCATATATCCCCAGTGCCTAGAATAAGTTTTCAATTTTTGTGTCTGAAATAATATATATTTTAAAAATTAAGATAGGAGTTAGTCTTCTCAATGGCTTCCCGAGAAGCAAAGCTTTTTATTATTTAGATTATTCCAAACCACATTAGTCTCTATTTCTCTGAACTCCTACAGCATATTTAAGACAATACTGTTCCTTTTAAGTTTGAATGGCTAAAAAATTTTTAATATATGTTCATTAACACCTCCCCCCAATTAGGTATGAGGATAAAAGCCTTTTATACACCTTTTATATACCCACAGTACCTCACCTAATTTGGGGCACATATGAGGAGCTTAATACATACTTTTCAATTGGTTAATTAGCTAATTAGACATAAAAATATAGCTCTGACTGGTGTGGCCCAGTGGTTGGGCATCATCCTGCAAAGCACAATGTCACCAGTTCGATTCCCAGTCAGGGCACATGCCTGGGTCGTGGGTTTGGTCCCTGATCAGGGGCATAAAAGAGGTAACCGATCGATGTTTCTCTCTCACATTGGTGCTTCTCTTCCTTCCTTCCTGTTTCTCTAAAAATAAATAAAATCTCTTCTAAAGTATACGGATGATGTATTATAGAAGTGTATACCTGACACCTCTGTAACTTATTAACCAATGCCACCCAAAAAATGCAATTTAAAGAGTTTTTTTTAAAGATATGGGTGACATGGAAAGGATAATAAGTAATGTGAATAATGCAAAATGGTAGGCAGAAAAACCTTCACAGCATGTTGACTCTCCTAGTGTAGAAATCATTGAAATCTTGCACTAGGAATTGGTGAAAAAACAAAAACTGGATTTTCCTCAGTCACTGCTGTGTGCTGACTTCACGATCACAGACGAGTCACGTAATCTCTTTGAACCTGAACTCAGAAAAACAGACACTGGTGTCCAAACTACCTTAGAGTTTTCATGAGACTCAATAGATGTAACTGAAAGTTTTGGAACGTTTGAAGGACTTGCAAAGAAATCTACCCTCTTTACGTGAAATAAACCCCCGCTTCTTTCCCAAGATTCGGCTTCCACTTGGAGAGTTTGCTTTTCCTATGGCCCAGCTACTCAGCGAGTGTAGGTGGTCTGACTCCATTTCTTACACTCGCCACTCCCAGAATCTGCTGCTTGTGTGACGACGGTCTAGTTTACACGATGGAGCTCACCATCTTCAGTTTCTGACCCCTTCCTGTTTCCCACCTTGGCGTTTTTAAACCTTACTAAGCAGGAGTGGCCTTAAGCATATCTAGATTTCTTGAGTTCTAGGCCCAGTAAAATGAGAGGGAAAGAATTACTTCCCTGGTCTAATCCCAGTTTCCTAACTGAGGATATACCCCTTTCCTGGATAATTAGCATCAAGTGTCTTTCCTTCAAGGAAAACACTACCTCCAACCATAATGCAAATAGCATTAGGCTGTGATCTCAAAAGGGAAACCTTATCAGGATACAACAGAATAACGGTATGGTTTCATTACAGTTAGAGTAATTACAATAACACTTCTAAGTACTTTGTATACATTATCTCTTTCATTCTTTATGAGGCTGATACTGGTATCCTGGTTTCGGTGCTACACTACTTGTTTATAAATAGAAGATAGCATTGTCCTATTCTCTTTAGTAACCTGAATATTTCAAGAAGAATGCTATGCTAAGGACAAAAATTCTGGGGGAAATCACTCATCTTCATCCTACCTTTATTATTTTTTTTTTTTTATTTTTACATCTTCAAAACATCAGAACAACTGACTGGGACTCAGAGACTTTAAGGAGACCAGATAATGCCACACACGTTGTCCTTGACTGGCCAGACAAATAGTTCAACTAACGGGCCTGGCTCTTGCACAGCAGGAGAGCAGGCAAAAAGCACTCATCCGCTCACCTACTTCGCTTGCCTCCCTACCTTCCTGCACACCGAGGTTTCTATCCTCCCGTAATGAGGGAAGATTGTGTTACATCCCTGGCCAAGAGCATTTTCAGTGCCAGAGTTCCTCTGGGCTTTACAGGGAGACCCAGAGCAGGAAGCTGGGACTGCTACTCTGTGGGCAGCTCATAAGAAATCATACGTGAAACCTCAATTCTTTAAAAAGCATTTGGAAAAAAATCACACTCCTGGCCCTGTTTCTCTCAAAAGCACATTTCTTTCTGTTTCCCTTAAAAACACATAGCCACAGCAAGTCACCGTTTAATTCATTACTTAAACATTTCCTGTCCTAAAGAGCACTTTTCAGGGACATGCATTGCTAAGCAAATTTGGTGAGTCTCTGTTCCTTACTCATTGAACGTAAGACCTGGAAGTTGAAGGGCGGGAAGTGACCCCGAGCTTAAATAAATATTTACAATTGCTCACATAATCTCTTCCTCCTTAAGTGGGAAAATAGAGGAAACGTGTAGAGTGATGCCGATGATTGGCCTGGGAATGATTTTTAAATTCCGGCTCAAAAAAGAAATCTTTGACATGACCTTTCATTTATGTTAACGTTTACATCTGGAGATAATGCTATACGGAGAAGAATCGAGCAGATAGTCTTAGGAAGTAAAAAGACCCAGGATTGAACCTTAGTCCAATGCTCACCGCCTAGATCACTTTGGACATGTTATTTCTTCTCTGTAACCTCAGGTTCCCCATCTGGTTACACGGAAATAAGGAGAAGAGTGACAACTGGGACGTCAAGGCAATCTAGACCTCTGCCTTGACTTCTGGCCTGATTGAATTTCTTTGGATAGGGCTGCGTGGCTCTCTACTGGCTCTAAGAGAAATAGTGACACTCTTTGGAGCATTGACTATGTTCTAGAAACTATGCCGAGCATTTACATGGACTCACACTTAGTCATCACGATACCCGTAGAGGAAGAATACTAATATGATCCCCATATTAAAAGATGAAGAAACCAAGAATCCGCATCCCCCAATTGCTTCTATGACAGGAAAAGTAGCTTTTCTCCTCCTGAGCCCCAGAGCTGCTCCTGAGGTTGCCTCCCAATCCTGCTCTGGATTTTTCATTCCTTCTCTACATCAAGCTCCAAGGTCCCAGCCTGCTCCGAAAGGGGCATTACCCATCCAGTGGGGTGAGGAGGGGGACTGATTGCGAAGGGGACTGGGGCGTCCCAACCTGTCTAGCTCCACTTTCCGTGCTACCCTTGAAGACAGCCACATGAGCACGTTTCTTGAATTTATTGGGGTGACATTGGTTACTAAAAGCATAGAGCATTTTCACTGCCGACCTAAAGAGGTAGGATAATGACATGAACGAACAGGGATGTTATAAACATCCCGTAATCTTAGAAAAGGTTTACAGATGTGGGTCCTGACTCCTGACTACCTGAGATGGTAAGAGGGTGTGCCTGCCACCTGCGGCTCTTCCCGCACCCTGCCATCCCTGCTCGTGCATCATTATCATTAATTCTCCTTCCCGGAGTTTGCACTGATCCATGATAGTCCACGAGGCTCTTCCAGGACAAAGGAAAACAACCTAGGGGATAAGTAGATCGTTATACTACATATGGATTTTTCAATTGCAATCTATAATCACCAAACAGATACTAAAACATGAATGTGTGCTTTTATTTGGGCATTGGAAATGACTCTAATACCATTTGCAGCGTTAGAATTCAGCAGAAAATGACTCAGTGCTGTGTCCCACCTTGAGGCTGCAGGCCTGGCCCGTGAGCACGGCCACTTCCACTCAGTGAAACGCTGGTGAAAAACACTCAGCTGAGACTAAACATTCTTGTGAATTGGAAGCTAATTCCTTGATGAAAGTTTCGCGTTATCCAGGAACTTTCCTAGAACGTGGATCTGTGACCCCTTCCCCAGCAGAGGACGTTACTAAATAAAACAATGCCAACATACAAAGATGAAAAATGTTCACAGGTTTTGCTGGGTTTTTGTTATACCTTTTTTCTCAGGCCAGCTACATCTTCAAGAAGGGAAGGTGTGAGATTAGGGGTGCATCCTGGGGACCAGAGAGGTGAGAAAGGAAGTTATTTTTAGGAAGGCTTGGATGGAAAGGGAAAGTCAATTATGCATAGCAAATGGGCGGCGAAAGGGGGGAGGGGGGTCTGCAAGCGAAGGGAAAGCTTGTTAATTGGCGAGGGTTTAACCAGTTCTCCAGTCCCTCTCGTTTCTTACATATTCACAATCGTTCCTCACCGAGTCACAAAAGGAAGAGCCCTGGCCGCTTAGCACAGTTGGTTAGAGCATCGTCCCAATAGGCCAAGGTTGAGGGTTTAATTCCTGGTCAGGTCACGTATAAGAATCAACCAATGAATGCAAAAAATAAGTGGAGTAATCAGATGTTTCTCTCTAAAATCAATAAATTGAAAAAAAAATAAAAGGAAGGCAGCTACTATCTCCTGGGGGTGGGGGAGTCTTGTTCATTGTATCCTCCTCCCTTCTTGGAGAAGAAGCATTCACTCAAGTATTCAGAACATGCTTTTATGGGCCCTGGCTGGCATAGCTCAGTGGATTGAGCGCGGGCTTCGAACCAAAGTGTCGCAAGTTCAATTCCTAGTCAGGGTACATGCCTGGGTTGCAGGCCATGACCCCCAGCAACCGCACATTGATGTTTCTCTCTCTCTCTCTCTGTCTCCCTCCCTTCCCTCTCTAAAAATAAATAAGTAAAATCTTAAAAAAAAGAGAAATGCATAAAAAAGAACATGCTTATGAAATATATATATGGTATGTATGAGAGACAGCCTGTCAGGCACAATGGGGAGCCGACAAACCTAAGAGCTGCTCTATTTTGCTGAGATTTCTTTTACAGCTGGTAGTTTTAAGCTACAGTTTTGGTTTGGGGGGTGTTTTGTCCCAAAGTCCGCTAAATTGTTGACCGACAAAGTTGAAAAAACCACCCACCAAAGCTACCTTCTCCTTCAAACGATGTTCAGTGCTCACTACACCCTTACCATAGCCACTGTGTATCCGACGATGGTTTCTGTCTGCAGTAGGTGAGCAAGTATCAGTTATCCAGAACACCAAAGGGAGTGTGTCATTGGATTAGACTCACAGTGTCTTCCTGCAGGAGGCAAGTGGTGGGTTTTGCCTATTGGGAAGGAGCAAGGGATCGCAGACTTAAGCATTTTGACTAAGTCTATTCACTAGGTTGTTTTATTCTGGTGCCCCAAAATCCATTCCTCGGATGTGTCTGTTTTTACAAGTGTATTTTTACAGGAAGATTTGCTTGATGTGATGAGCCGTTAGTTCAAGTTATAATACACACCCATCATGATCTTCTCCCTGTTCGTGGAATAAGATTGTGTCATTTAAGGACACAGATTTCATGGCCTCCTCCCTGAGTCATCACACCCACGGCTGGAGCCCCCAGCAAATGAGAGAAAACTAACTGTGCGCTCCAGACAACATTTGTGAAGTAGGGGACCAAAGGAGAAGCTGAGCTCCACCCCTTCTCCTGAAAGCCGTCGGGTCCTTGGCACTGCGATTGGTGTTTTTATCTTGCATACCAGCTCCCAGCGGTTCAGGTGACAGAAGGACAGAGTGTTAACCCAACTTTCTAAGTCTGTCGCTGCAAATGCAATGGACACGGGAAGTCATCACGAATGTAGCTTCTGTCCCCCATCCTTTCTTGTCAACTACAGCCTGGCCACGCATGCATCTGCACCCCACAGATTTTAAATTCCATCCTCTTTCCTCCGCCCAAAGCTCTGAAGAAGATGCATGTTGCTGTAGTTTACCTAGTACATGTTAGCAAGTGCTG
Source organism: Phyllostomus discolor (assembly GCF_004126475.2). Lineage (NCBI taxonomy): Eukaryota > Metazoa > Chordata > Mammalia > Chiroptera > Phyllostomidae > Phyllostomus > Phyllostomus discolor. The sequence goes on along the minus strand of NC_040917.2, from coordinate 13,109,545 downwards.
AAGCCTCGAAGCGGATGCTACTGAGGACAGATAAATAGGAAGTCACCCTAGCTTACTTATTTGCATGTGCACTCGTGTGTGTGTGTGTACATGCATGTATCTATGTGTTTGCTGCGATAGAGAAGGGATAGGCCGAATCGAAAACGGAGGTGACTGGTTTGATACAAATGCTAATTCAGTTTATACATGCTCCCCTTCCTTTGTTGCAACCCTTGTCACTGCTTTCCATGGCTTGGTATCATAGATTGAATTTCTGCTCTCGCTATGTTTAGAATCTATTTTTAACTTGGCCAACTGACTTACTAGAGAACCATGTGAGTGTTGCTAATTTTAAATACATAATAGTTGTCCCCATTTAAAGGCCTGTAGAAGATCTTCATAGGCCTGTCCCACTCCACTGCATACGTCCCAAGATGTAAGATCACGGTTTTAAAATAAATAAATAAACAGACAAATAAACTACCTACTCTATCCCAGGCAACAGGAAGCTGTGTGCTTTTGTATGTTTTCTCTTTTCATACTGCAAAAGAAAAAAGAAAAAAAAAATCCTGTGTTGCTCCAGACTTCTTGCCTTACCAAGAACATTGTGACTCCCTATGTAATTATACAGCTGTGTTCCAAGTAGAATGAGTGTGGGTATTAATGCCAGTCAGTCCTGAGTTCAAATCCCGTCTCTGCCACTTGTTAGCCCTGTGAACCTGGGCAAGCTGCCTAATCGCTCTGAGTCTCGGCCTTTTCATTTACAAAATGAGAACAGTAGTACTCGCTGGCAGGTGTTGTGAAGAAGCCTCGGCTTGCTGTAGTCATTAGGCACCTCGACAGCGTGCGGCCCAAAGCAGCAGTACAGCACAAGGTACTCACTGTGACTTTTTGTTGTTCTGAGAAGATCAAAGAGCGTGGAAGATGTGTGTTAGTTATAAGATCTCTATGCTGCTCCTGGGACTTTTTGGCCTGGGCGGTTTCCATTTGAGAGGCTGGAAGGGACGGCAACACCCAATGTGTCACTGGAACAACTGCCAGACCTTTCGGTCGGAGCCTGTTGCCCCTGGCAGTCCTCAGACGTCCGCTGGAACCCCGAGAGTGGGTTCTGGTGGTTAATAGAATATTAACTGTGGGCAGGTGTGTCGTTGCCTGCTTGGCCTCTGACAACGGTCACGTAGAAGTAGCAATACAAACACACACCTAAAGGAGATACCCTTGGCTCTTGTGTCTACATCCCACTGGTTCTGGGTTCAGACCACCTGGTGAAGATGTCCGAATCCCTGTAATGTTCCCTGAAAGACCACCTAGATGCTTTCTGGGTCAAGGGCCCACAGAGCTCTTCTGGGTGGTCTGAGGTTGTACCTTGTGACTTTGACTTTGAATGCTAACAGAGATAACAAGGCTGGTCCGCCTACCCCTGCCCAAGGGGCTCTCCTTAAGTAAGGTCTTCTCTACTGTCTGCTACTGGACTGGCCTGTTAGGAGGCATCGATATACAGGGGTGGGCAAAAGCAGGCTTACAGTTATGCGTATGGAAACATTTGTAATACAAGAGTAAGCTCTGTGTTTTTCTATACTCACAACTGTAAACCTACTTTTCTCCCACCCCTGTACCGCAGCTCCTTCAGTGTGGGGCAGGAGTTAGGACACCTGGGTCGCCGAGGTCAGTGAGGAAGGAAGTCTCACATTTACTGAGGGTTTATGATTGCACCAGGGGCTTCGCATGGAGATAATACCATGTCACCAGGTAAATTAGGAGGACGTTTCTTCCCCTCACCTCCCCCGCTGTATTCACTTAGCATTAAACTTCACATGTAGATTAAAAAAAAACGTTTTATATCATCGGAACTGAATCATATTCTTCTAGTTAGCTGAACACTTATGAGCCACCTCTCACTGGATGCAGAAGACTGAATTATCAGTGGATATTCTGGATAACCCATGCCTTCTGCTGTATAATATGCTGGTAAGAAATATTTGCAGAACGTCATTTTGATTGTTTGGTTCTAGTGCTTTGTAAGTTCTTAGGGGCTTTCTTAAGCAGCTATTCTGTCCTCAGGTGGTTACTCACTCTTCAAGTGCAAGGGTGTTGGCTTCCATTTTCCTGGTATTTGCCAAATCAGCAAATACAGATCTCGTTGTAGTATCTGCTTCACGCCAGTTGCCGAGGCAGTGAAAATTTCAATGGTGTCATCTGATGCCTCTAGGCTTAAACATTTTCTTTTTGTTTTTTAAAGATTTTATTTATTTTTAGTGAGAAGGGAAGGGAGGGAGACACAGAGGGAAACAGAACATGTACGTGAGAGAGAAACACTGACGGGTTGCCTCTCATATACCCGGACCAGGGACCGAACCTGCGACCCAGGCGTGGGCCCCGACGGGGCCTGGAACAGGCGACCTTTCACTTTGCAGGACGATGCCCAGCCAGTGGAGCCACGCCAGTTGGAGCCTTCAACATTTTCTAAAGAAGTATTTTTGCATAACATTTTACAAACCGGAGGATTCTCATTTTGTGTCATAAATCTAGATCTTCTAAGTAAGTAGTCCTTGGAGATGTTTAACATTTTTAATATCTCTCGTGTACAGTCTCGTCCGAATCACTGTTGTTCTGGCTGCCTTAAGCAGGCAGTCAGGATTTATGGAAACTGTTGACTGTTCATATGATACAACTTTGTCAGCACAAATTTACAGATATAACCACAAAAAGTTCTATATATAAAAGTTGTACAGCCCTGAGCAGGAGGGAGAGTCCTCTCTGGGATCTTTGTTTTGAGGGTTTTTAAAGGCCGGGAGTTGAGGGGCAGTCTTAGGGGAGGATCTCAATAGAACATTCATCAGTTTTATGCTGATGTGCGCAAACGAGATTCATTTCCTTGACTTCGTCCGTTTCTGGGTGGGCGGGCGGGCACGCACCAACGGCACAAACTGGATTTCTGTGATCCAGCTCCCGGTGTAGGGAGATTCACGCAATTTCCCCTCCCTCTGCTTGGGGAGAAGTGCACACCATTTACTCTTCAGTGTCCTTGGTTACAAAAGATAGGATTTGCAGTTCACTAGATGGCTGTAAACTGCTAGGACTTTTAACTATCTGCCTCAGTTTCCCCATTTTACTTGTCCTGGCTTACTAGCCTGTGTCAGACTGGACATACGAACATTCTTTTCCTAAATCGTTTAGATGGCCATCTGTAAAATATATATCGATACCCCACTGAAAAGTTTAAAAGTCCTCAGGCTAGTTAAAGTGAATTAAAATCATTTCGTCATGTTTCAGCCCACTCTGATCCGAATCCGTTTTGCCAGCTTGACTGTACTGACTCCGTTTTAAGCCAGCCTAGCTATACGGACTCCATTTTGTTTTCTTCACTCATCCCGTGTGTTAAATATTGATTGAACCAAAGTTATGATGTGGCTATGTCGGGGAAAAGGAGGAAAGGTGATGGAGCAAGCGTTGGGACCCATCCTCCATAACAGCAAACAAGCAGCACCCTGGCCAGGTAGCTCGGTTGGTTAGAGCATCTTCCCGATATGCCAAGGGGTTGAGGGTTTGATCCCCAGTCAGGACACATACAGGAACCAAACGATAAATGCATAAATAAGTTGGAACAACAAACTGATGTTTCTCTGTCTCTCCCTTCTTCTCTCTCTCTCTCTCTTTAAAATCAACCAATAAAAAATTTTGAAAGAAGAAAACAAGTAGATTTAAATAACTAGAAGAAACAGTTAAAGGAACCGAACATGATTGCCTCCGGGGAGTGGGAATAGGGTCTTCCAGTTGCCAAGGTGTCAAGTCCAATTCTCCAGCCTGACCGTCGAGTCTCTCCGCAATCTGTCTCCGCTCTCCCTAGTTTATCTTATCCCTCATTTTTTCCCAGCTTGTACTCTTTGTTCCAATCAAGCACCGCTCACTTCGTGTTCCTCATCCCCTTCAGAAACCTCATTTGCCAAGCCTGAGATGTTCTCTCTCCTATCTGATCGAGTATCTTACTGGAAAGTTTAGCAAAGAGTCACTGGAGTGAAAATCATCTGATGAAAAACATGAAGAAGCACCAAAATGTAATAGAGGAGATCAGTCATCAGCAGACTGAGGTTCGATTAGCTGAGAAAGGATGTATTAACGGAGGGAGGATGGTTTCTATGCAAAAGCGAAATTACTGGGTCAGTCAATATAAATGTATTAGGTGCCCACCGTGTACCAAGCACCCTGGGAGTACAGAACAGCAAGTGATATAGTTAAATACCAAGGATTGGGAGGGAGAGAGATATTACAGTTAGTCTAGAGAGCCAGAACGTTCTAGAAAAGAAGGGCCAATGTGCAACCAGAAATGTCTCATCTACTAAGTGCTCTGTGGAGCAGGACGCTTCAGACTTGATGATGTTAAGAAAATGGTTTATCCGAAATCCATTTTGTGTCAAGTTCTGGGCTGGGTGCCTCATAGTCATCATTCCTGAACCATACAAAAGCCCAGTGAGGTTTTTATTATTATTATTTCTATTTCCCAAATGAACAAAGTGAGCTCCGTCAAAGTCAAGGTCTCCCAGCCAGTGTCAGAGGTGAGATTTGAACCCCGGCCCAGCTCTAGCGCCCTTTCTTTTTCCACCACAGGCCACAGCCTCCCCAGCCGACTACATTGCACTCACCAGGCAACCTTCTGAGAAATCTGATATCACACGCAGGAGAAAATGCTCTAGTGAGTCAACAAAACCTTCCTTCACTAGGCAGCTAGTAATAATAATAAAAATACCAGCTGCTAACCTACCGAACGTTTGTTCTGCGCCAGGTACTGTGCTATGCACTCCACACGCATGAAGTAGAAACAGTTGTCCTCATTTTACAGATAAAAAACTAAGGCATTAAAGATGTGAATCGGTCCTGGCTGGGTAGCGCAGTTGCTTAAAGCATTACGCAGAACACCAAGGCTGCAGGCTTGATCTCTGGTCAGGGCACATACTGGAGGCAACCAGTGAATGCATCAATAAATGGAACAAGAAATTGATCTATCTCCCCTCTTCTATAAATAAATAAATACATACATACATAATTTGCCCTGGGAAGAGCATGTCCTGAGGCCACCAGGGGTGCCCAAAAGCACTCCAGGGTCACCACACACTGACCTGATGTGTGTATGTGAGGTGTGGGGACAGGCAAGGCCAGGAGGGCAAGCAGGGCTGCAACCCAGGTAACACGGCTTCTCCAGGCCGCACCCTCTGTGCCCGAGTGGCGGTATGCACCAGGGCCCATGATCAACAGAGATATGCTGGGCTTGGCGGCGACAGTCATCAGGAAGTCCCAAGGTCCTTTAGCGTCTCCTCTGGAGTGCAGGGAGGGTTCTGGAATAGGCAGGTCGGCCCCATGATGAAAGGTGCTGAGGTTCCCACGCTCTCTGGAGGTAGAAAAGCCTTGTTTGAAACCAGGCACCTGAGTGTGGGAGGTTTGCCTGTACACGCGTCCCACCTGAAGGACTTACACCAGCAGAAACAGACGGACGGGGGGCTGGAGGGCTGTGAGATTGCCCCTGAGTTTGCTAAGAAAACCTAAAATATTTATTGTAACAAGTTAGAGAAGACCAAGGTGGGTGCATGTGCGTCCTGTGTGGATCTGCTGCCCTGAAGGTGGAGTGTCTGGCTCCAGCACCAAGCGAGCCGTGTGCTGTGCCTTGCGTTTCGTCCGTGGAGAACACAGGGCTATTTCTAAGCCCTCTATGTTCTCTTATAACATGCTGTCGGAAAGTTCATCAATAAAGGATTGTTAGCCCTGGCTGGCATAGCTCAGTGGATTGAGCACAGGCTGCGAACCAAAGTGCTGCAAGTTCGATTCCCAGTCAGGGTACATGCCTGGGTTGCAGGCCATGCTCCCAGCAACCACACATTGATGTTTCTCTCTCTCTCTCTCTGTCTCCCTCCCTTCCCTCTCTAGAAACAAATAAATAAAATCTTTAAAAAAATAAAAATAAATAAATAAAGGAGTGTTAACCGCACACAGAAAAGACAGAGAGAGAGAGAGCTTGCACTCTTAGTTATTCTAAGTATTGCCATCTAACTGACACGGTGCTGTGATAAACATAATTTATTCATTTAAATAATATTTAGTGAGCACTCACTGCACAGTTTGGGGCTTGCTGAGAGAATTTCAATGAACTAGAAGACCTACTCTCTGTCTTTCCAATGTTTATAATTGAAGCGAAAAAGCGAGAGAGACACAGTAAAACTGTTAGGCGACAGTTGTGGTTTGAATATAATTAGGAACTAAAATGATGACTGCAACCTACAAGGCATTGAGAGTTCACACAAGGGGAGGTTCCCCGAGAACCAAAGCAGGGATGTGCATGGTGTCCTGGGGACAGGGCATGGTGTCCTGGGGACAGGGACCAACTGGCCCCCGCAGCAGAGGCTCAAAGCAGGAGGGTACTCAGGCACCTGACTTCAGAGCCTTATCTCAGACATCCTAAAGCCCAGGGGACCCCTTCTTGGGGCTGCTGCTTCAGCCCTCTTTCTGATTCAACTCCAAATAGTGTGTGCCAACAGGTTGCATCAGCTTCTGAGTTGCAGCCCCAACGGATGGATTATTTATTCATTTAAGAGGAAGGCAGGAAGAGAGAGAGAAAAACTCAATGTGAAACAGCAACATGGATCAGTTGCCTCTTGTATGTGCCCCAACTGGGGACGGAACCTGCAACCCACACGTGTACCCTGACCAGGAATCGAACCAGCCACCAGTCAGGGGCGAGACGAGGCTCACCCCACTGAGCCCCACCAGTCAGGGCAGCCCCATCATGTTTTAAATAGCTCCCTGGAGATACACGATAGTATAGGCAATTCTAAGCTACTTAGAAGGCAAATAAATAAATAAATACGTGCATCTTGTTCATCATGATACCTAACTTCTCTGACAAAGGCTGCCTCTTGCACGTGGCTCAATGGATGTTGATTAAGCCAGAAGAAGCACCCGGCACAGAGACCTACATGCCAGTGGGGCAGGGTGGCTAACACTGTGCTCCGGCCCTGCCACTTGCTGGCTGTGGGGCCTTGCTCAGTCACTTTACCTGTCTAGATCCCAATGTCCTCACCTGCGGTAAAGGCCTAGGGAGAGCATCTTCCCCAGAGGGCTACTGCTGTGAACACTAAGCAAATTAATCAGCGTAAGCACTTGGAACGGGGAGTGTGTCGCTCTTGTCAACAGCATGGGGTCTGGAGCCAGGCCCTGGTTTGACGTCCGTCTCTGCTGTCTATCAAGTGAATGACCTCAGTTCTTCCACTGTAAAATGGATATTATCATAACAGTGCCGATCTCACAAGGGTATTGAGAGGATTAGATGAATTAAATGCACGCAAGGCCCATCACCGAGGCCGGTGGCACGCCGCAGCCACACAGAGTGACGTCCTCCCCACAGGCTCACCAGTCGTCCTTCCTCGTGCTCTGCTGCCGTGACTGGCTGGTTTCGGAAGCAGGCCAGACGTCGTTTAGGGAGATGGTGGAGCTCTTCCACCATCACTTCCTCTTCAGCCTCCTTCTGGGGTGGTGTCTCCACTAACATAAATTTTAAACTTCTTATTCTGCAATTTCCAAACGTACATAAAACCAGAGAGATGAACGTGGGGAACCTTCCTGTGTTCAGCACTCGGCCTCCACAGGGACCAACACACAGCCAGCCCTCCTCCGTCCACGTCACACCTACTTTCCCTCTCCACCCCAGCTAGACTATTTTGAGCCAAATTTCAGACATCGTATACTTTCATCCATAAACGCTTTGGTAATGTATCTCTAAACTAGAGAGTCTTTTTTAACATCACCACCATCATCTCACCACATCTAAAATTTTTTATGACGAGTCCTGAATATCACCAAAAAGCCAACGAGCGTTAAATTTTTTTGATTTTTCTCATGCATCATTTCTTACAGCTTTTTTTAATTAAAAAAAAAAAATCAGGATCCAAACAAGGGTCCAACACTGCATTTATCTGAGGTCTTTGCAGGCTTTTCCAACCTCTAGGTGTCACGTACTCATCCTCTTCCCCTTTGCCATGTATTATCAAAGAAAGTGAATAGTTTCTCCTGTCGAGTTTCTCACCTTGTAAATTTTGCTGATTGCTTCTTCATTGTGCCATTTAATATGTTCCTGTGTTCCTACGGCCCCAGAACATCTTGTTACACCAGCTGCAGGGAAGATGTCAAAGACTTCTGGGGCCATGTCAGGAGGACACAGGAGCACGAGCTGGAAGGGCGTGTTTTGAGCATTGAATAAGTAAATAAATAAATAAATAAGCAAGCCGCACCATATGGGGATCCCTCAAGCGTGATAATATCCGTGGGTTTGTGGTAATGCTCCAAAAATAGACGCGCTGGCCACCTTCAAAGGATGGGAAGGAAACAATTCTCTATTCCAAATATGAGTAAATAAAAATAAAGAACCAAGCGCTTATTCTGCCTTTTCTGTATGAGCTGTTTCTCAGGGTAATCAAATAACTGATGAGAAGAGGTCCTGCTCATGAAGAAAGAATGACACAACTAAAACATTGCCGTTTTGCAATCCTTAGTGAATAAGGTATCTAATAAAGGCCCATCAGGGACTGCTAATACCACCAATGAAAGCTGGAGGGAGGGGAGAGTTTACCACAATGGGTATGTAAGGCTGATAGTACCAGTCAACAGAGACTGCCATCACAAAAAGATAAGCCACTCGGTATTACGTCCACTTGCTGTGACGCAGTAGGAAATATGCAGCCCATGAAATGTTCATGCCAAAACTTCGGGTCCGAATCTGCTCAAACCTCTATTTGTAACTACCAGTTTAAAGGTAGGTCACACTCTTAGTATTCATTCTTTTTTTCCTAAAATGAGCAAATACTAAATGAAAGGCCAACCAAAATCTCCAGGCACATGTGAAATCCGGCAACCCCTAAAGGTAGGTGCGTTAAGACAGCTCCGGTAGATCAATGCGCACCTCCACCCGGCCCCGTTATAAAACCATTACATTCCGGGACTTTAAATGGTTCTGCATAAGGCAAGGGAAAATGGCAGAGCAGACAGGGCTTTCGACTTCTGGATGTGAGTGGGGTACCTTTTTTTCCTCTCTAATACATAAGATGAACCTGTGTTCACACATGTCATGCCTTTCAGTTGTATCATTACTGTGTTCACGAAAGGGACGTTCCAAGGCCAGCGGGCTTCTGAAAGCCAGCTCACCCTCAGTCCAGATCCCCGTCGTGCGAAAGGGACCCAGAGCTGAGGCTCTGCAACCGCCCAGCGGGAGTGAGGCAGTGTGGGCGTGCACCCGAGCTGCGGTGGGAGCCCGGGAGCTGCTTGCGCACAGAGTGGCTATCAGGTGAGGCTGTGCCTGTCCCCTGGGTCCTGCTCTGCTGTTTCCAAGGAGCGCAAAACCCACGGTGCAGGCGGCTTGCGTCAGCATTTTCTTAGGCCTGTTCAAATGGGTGCCCATAGGCTTCCCTGTACTTATTCCCAGTATCACATTCCGTGTCCCCGAACGAAGGCATGCGGATTTGGGTGTGTTGTAGCAGATAACTTAATCACAGGTACTTTGAAAACCACAACTCTCAAACATCACCAGGTGGCAGGCAGTACCTCGCATATGACACAGTTAATTGGGGCTGTTTAGTACTCCCCTTTCTACTTAAGAACACGGATATTTTTATTTCACAGATCGCAGGAAAAGAACGTGACTTACAAAGAATTAAATTACAATACAGAAATGATCCCCAGAGTCTTACATTAGAGAGACGACAATATTTTTAACACGTATGAAGATTTCAAAGCCCACCAGATTCTTCCTTTACTTTCATTTCCAAATGGACAAAAGAAATAATTACCAAATAATACTTGAAAAACTTTTTTAAATTTCTGGCTGGCATAGCTCAGTGGATTAAGCTCAGGCTGCGAAGCAAAGCATCGCAGATTCGAATCCCAGCCAGGGCACATACCTGGGTTGCAGATCACGGCCCCCAGCAACTGCACATTGATGTTTCTCTCTCTCTCTCTCTTTCTCCCTCCCTTCCCTCTCTAGAAATAAATAAATAAAGTATTTTTAAAAGCTGTAAAAAATGTTTAAAAATTTTTTTTAATTTGATCTCAAAGAGTAGAAGTGACATCGTTTCCTGCTCTTCTAAGATCCACCACAACCTGACAAGTCAGCAAGAGAAAGTCCAAGATGTATCCTGGTGTTTGTTTGTTTGTTTGTTTGTTTAGCATTTGAGACATTTCATCTACATTTTATTGCTGTCGAAATGTTATCTCAAGACAGACTATGCATTTTATTTTATTATTTTTTTATTTTTATTTTCTTTCTTTTTACTGTTGACACTATTGCAGATGTCTCCATTCCCTCCCCTGTCCCCCTCCCCCCAGCCCCTGCTCGCTTCCCTCTGGCCGTCCCCACCCTGCTGTCTTGGTCCAGGGGTCATGCACCCACCTCCTTTGGCTACTCCCTTCACCTTCATCCATCCAGTCACACCCTGCCCCCTCCCCTCTGACAGCGGCCAGTCTGTTCTGTGATCCGTGCCTCTGTTTCTCTTTTGTGGGTCAGTTTCTTTTGTTCACTAGATGCCACATATAAGTGAGATCACATGATACGTGTCTCTCTCTGACTGGTTTATTTCACTTAACATAATAATCTCCGGATCCCTCCATGCTGTGGCAAAAAGCAAGCTTTCCTTCTTTTTTATGGCTCTTACACTGGTTCTCTTTGCCATTTTCATGGAAATGTGGTGAATGCAATTTCGTGTAACGGTAGTATTTGGCCTAGGTTCCATGAATTCAACTTTTTATTTTTGTTTTTTGAGGTAGAGTGGGGTACACACTGGAGCTGAGTCTGAGCTTTTCGACCTGCATATGCTGAATCCGAAGGAAAGCTCCCTTGTGCGGGATGAAAAGTACAGGGCTAGTCTGCCCGTTTACCACCAGCTCAGGACAGAATCACTGTTTGAGGCCTGACATTTAATACACCTGTGATCACAGATATTGCCACTGAAAGCTTTTCCAACAAAGCAGGAAACAGAGAACCTTACAGCCATGTCTCACTTTAATTCACAAAAGCGAGGGAGCCGGGAGGTGACGATAAACACTGCCCTTGGGGACACTATCAAGTGTCTCTTTACCTCATGGGAAAGAGCAGCAAAGCAAGGAAAACCATATATAAAATAAGCGTGGGCTTGCATAGCGCTGGACACATCCAAGTGCAAGCTGAGAGTCCGACTGGGAAGAACTGTTTCAAGGTGGGTTATTTTACCCAGCCTCAGGGGACCCAGGCTCGTGGGAATTGTGTCTATGCCATCTCTAGGCTTAGAATAAACCGGGATGACGGGAAAGGTGAGACACAATTCCTTCCGTATGTTATGCCTGCAATTTTTTTTTCTCCCGTTAAGATGCCTTCCTCGCCACAAAAGCTCTCTTTTAGAAAGTACTATAATAGGATTTGGAGGACAGGGAGGGGAAATATGGTAATTATGTATAGCAGCTGTCACTTCCATACTTTTTGTCTTTACTGCTGTGTTAGTGGTGCTTATACCAAAATGTTATTAATTAATTCAACCCACTCATTATCTTGGCTTGGGATTTGTTTTTGACAACCACAGGGAGATATTATTACTAGAGCTCTGCTTCAGGCCAATACCATGTTGTGAAAGTTTCAAATGTATATGCCACAGGCAACTGGTGCTAAGGAATTTTGTTTAAAAGGTACAAACGATGGTTCGTTAAGGATCAGCCTTATCACGACATCAGTGCACAGGGTTATGGCTTCCTCTTTCTCCAGTGCATCTGGAAGGTTGTGAGCTTCTCAAGGTCACGGCCATCCCCTCATCTTCTTTCTTCCCAACTTCCTGGCACACTGCTAGGACTGCAGGATGTGCTCAGAAGGTATTTGTTAAAAAGATAAAAAGCTTTATGATTCAACTTAATTCACTTGTGTTATGAGCAGTGGACAACGGTGACAGATTATGGCACAAAACAAACCAAAACAAAAAAGCACCTGGTGTATCAGCTCTGCAGACTGTGGGAGGAGAGAAAATTCCTACCTGGAAAAAAAAAGTGTCTTGGAAATATACATAAGGAGAACTAAAGCCTAAAGTAAAGAGATGAGACGCTGAGCTTGACTTCATGGGGCATCCCTGACCACAACAAGCTGGTTATCTTAACGGAGCACAGGAAGTTAATTTATCATGCCATGTTTTAAAAAATATATAATTATTACCTTAAAAAGTTTTTAAAACCTTAAAATAATTAGCTTTTCATTACAGCGAAGTAAATACTCATTGTGTTGAACTAATTAATTCTAGAATAAATTAATCTTAGTGTATACCAGGACTGGGCGTTACTTGGTATGTGATAATTAACCAGAAAAATGTTCTTGTTTACGACCACATGCTCTAATCTAAGTCTGTGTTGAATTCTTTGACATGCAAAGAAGTCGTCAACTTTTAGAGCTGGAAGGAATCTTGGAAATCTCCTGCTCCAGCATCTTGAATTTACGGAGAATGGGACTGAGCCCCAGAGGGGTGCGAGGGCATTGACCAAACGAACAGAAGGTGACGGGAGGGCTCCAGCCAGAATCCCCGGCTCCAGCTCTCATCCCGCGCCCCCTTCCCTGGGGCAGAGCCTATATTAATTGTCACCTATTTATCTCATTGTGGTTTATTTCTCCTTTTAAAAAAACTTTTAAAATGCAAGTTTTAAATGTCTAATCACTATGTTGTATACCTGAAACCAATATAATATTGTATGTCAACTGTAACTGAAAAATGGAAACAATTCAAAATAAAAAAGCAAACTACAAGTTTTAGAGAATTCCTGATTAATAGTGATCATAAGGAACAACTATAAATGTCCTCAGATTCACGGAAGCAGTTTAAGCACGGCAGGCAAAACCATGGTCCCTGACAGAGAAGAGATTTCATGTTCTGAGACAAATAGATAAAGAAAAACATAAGAGGGACTTCGTCAAACTTGCTCCTAGCAAGCCTTCTGGTTCTAACCGTGCGCACCAGCATAAAACAACCAAAGTCTACAGCAAAATAGAGATGTTGCTGAAGGCTGTACGCCGGTCATTTTCAAACTTTTATTCTTAAAACTTGCTCGGAGCCCTAAAATATGTAACAGATGGAAGTGGAGTTTATCTGGTTGAAGTCGAAAGAGAGGATTCCAGCAGTTCAACCTGCTCTGCATTCCCGTACTGATTTCAAGGAATTTCTAGAAACTGTCAGCACCAAGCTGGGCAGACCACGGGCCGGAGTGCGCTGTGGCGGAGCTGCTGCTTCGCGCTGACCACAGCTCCCTGCAGCTTGATGGATTCAGCTGGGCCACTCTGTGATGGGAAGTTCAAATGCACTATCTCCTCTGTTTTCTAAAGCTCTGTACGGTTTGCTTTGTACGGTTTGCTTTGTACGGTTTGCTTAGTCTTTTTTTTTTTTCTCTCTCTCTCTCTGACCAGGCTTTCAATTCTAAGGTGCACCAGAATCATTGGGGGAGCTCATTGAAAATGCAGCTCCCGCCCTGGCTGCCATAGCTCAGTGGATTGAGCGCAGGCTGAGAACCAAAGTGTCGCAGGTTCCATTCCCAGTCAGGCCACATACCTGGGTTGCAGGCCACAGCCCCCAGCAACCGCACATTGATGTTTCTCTCTCTCTCTCTTTCTCCCTCCCTTCTCTCTCTAAAAATAAATAAATAAAATCTCTAAAAAAAATGGCTGTGAAACATGGCTGAAATTCTATTTAAAAAAAAAAAAAGAAAGAAAATGCAGCTCCCCAGTTGCCATCCCCATAACTTCTCCTTCAGTGGGCCTGGGGCCCAGTTCATATGTCTGTAGGTCTGAGGGGTATTTCACATGAATCATGGACCCCTCTTTGAGAAACACTCTTCTGCACCATCTAATAAAACGTGACACTTGTGGATAATATTTATTTCTCTGAATTTCATTTAATGTTCACCATATCAATTGAAAAGGGGTTTCACATTTCAGTCCTACTGTTGATGCAAATTATGACTACTAACCCAAAAATCCAGTAATGCATTTTAAACTGGGATGAATCTAAAGGCTTTGGACCAAAATGAGAGTATGTGGACCTTAGGAAGAGTAGTGTGAGTAAGAAGAACTCTAATGAGTAACAAATTAGAAAAACAATAGTAAAAAAAATAAAAGGAATTTTCTTTTGTATGGTTCAATTTTTCTATTTGAAGTCAACATGCTTAATGGTAAACACCAGAGACATTCACTTAAGTATGTGAAGCAGACATGCATGAAAGGTACGCACCCCGTAACCACGGTCATTCAGTGTTGTTCTGGTAGTTTTGGCCAATCCCAGAGACGATTTAAAACATGAGTTTTATTATTGGAAAAGAAGAGATTTCTATCCTTCTTTACCTCCCTTTCTGCAGTTGCTATGTCTGTGTCGTTGGAAACCCCAAGAGAATCGACTGAAGTACTATCGGGAAGAGTAAGAGAATTCAGTGAGGTGACTGGCTGTAACATCAATATTAAAAATAGCTTTCCTATAAGCCAGTTACAAACATGATGGGAAAACGTCCAACTTAAAATAGCAACCAAAGAATGTGAAACATCTCGGTGTAAACAGAACAAGACACATAAGGAGCCTTTAGGAAGAAAAGTCAAAAATCCCTCCTGTAGCACACGGAAGGTTTGAGTGAATGGAGACTCATGTCCTGTTCCCATTAGGAAAGCTCTTATGTTAAAACTCTGTCAATTCTCCCCAAATTAACCTATACAATTACCTCAGTTCCAACAAAAAGTCCAGAAGAATTCCATTGGAAAATAGCACAGTGATTTCAAAATTAATCTGGAAAAGGAAGTGCATGCCAATGAGAAATACACGGCAATGTCCACATGCAATGATATGACAATAGGAGTATCCACAAATGTTTCTTAAAAGGAACTTGAACACTTAGCCCTTCTCTATCTCTGACTTTATAACGTAGAGCAACACTGCCCATTTCATTTTCATGTTACAGCCGGTAAACCGAAGCACAGAAAGGCCAACTTTCTAACAGGCCAGTTCCCCTGAACCCTGCCGTGGCCGCCCTGCACGCACTGCTGGAGCAGGGCGGTCCCCACAGAGGCTCGGCTTCTGCTGCCCACCCTCTTCTCCTTGTCGTTTTATTTCACCGCATGTTTGATTCAGTGCCTGAATCTCCCGTAGAAATAATGAAACCCTACCCAAACATTACTTCCTGCAGCTGTCATGATTATGCACAGATATTGATTTCTGTTTCTTTCTTTTAATTTCTACTTACTGATTTTAGAGAGATGGGGGAGAGGAGAGAAAGACAGAGAGGGAGGGAGAGAGAAATGCCGGTTTGTTGTTCCACTCATTTACGCGTCCATCGTTTGACTCTTGCATGTGCCCGGACCGGGGATTGAACCCACAGCCTTGGTGTATTAGGACAATACTCTAACCAACTGAGATCCTCAGCCAGGACTCACCTCTGCTTCTTTGATAGTAGCTACAAGTATCCCAGTCACTGTTATTTCTATATGGCTCAACTTACCATCTATTTTTATAATCCTCTACAAATCTAGGGCTATTTCTACCTTCCCCCATATTGTCCTTGATCTGGAGGAAAATACAGTTTTCCCATCAAAGTTATTCTCACAGGAATTTGGTGCTTTACCTACATTTTGTCACCTTCCTCTCATATTTCAGCTTTCATCCTGAAAAATCTGATTCCTTGAGATATCCAAAATTCTTGTCATGCCCAAAGAATTTGGTAATTGCCAAGAAAAATGGTCTGTCTTCACCCAATAATTTAAAAAATAACATTGTGTTACCAAAAACACTAAATATTGTTGGTAGATATGAACTGTCAGTTTGTGTATATTTTAACAATGACAATATAGTAATAAGAGCTTGCGTTTGGTCAGCATTCACCATGCAAGGCTCTCTAAGCACTTTATATACACGTAAATGTGTGGAATTTCAGTAACCCTTATTACTTGCTTTCACCCATCAGCCCCATATTACAGATGCAGAAACTGAGAGGTAAAAACGGTTTGCTCAGGGTGGAAAAGCAAACAAACAGGAAAGATCATGGCAAAACAATTGCCGAGTGACTGATCTGACATGTATTTTTCTCCTTCTCCGCAGGTTTAAACTGGAGCAGTTAATAGTAGCTCCAGTGCGCGCTGAAGGCAGGAAATTGCAGAACACACCATTTCTTCAGACCTGTTATTCACTCCAAGAACAGTGCTAATTTTGCATTAAAAAACCCCATCATTGGAAATTAAGCCCCTTTTCAATTTGAAAACTGTGTATGTATTACGTGGGACAGCGGTTAACCACGCAAAAGTACACAAATTCCCCCAAATTATCCTTCAAGTATTAGAAGAACTGGACACAAATATAAAATGCTTGTAAGGTTTTTCTTTCTCCCCTAGAGAATGATCTTTGCAACTAATTCACAGTGGAGGCCTCTGTCCAACCTCACGCAAGTGGTCACTTTCTGAAGTCTTTCTGCCTGGCCATCGGATTGAATTTCCACACGATGGTGCTGCTGTGACTGGTCACCTGGGCCCTCCATCTAGCTGTGTTTCCATTTCCTACAGGATAGGTGCCTCGTATACAGTCGTTGTCAATGTTCCCTGCTTAGACGGCATGAGAGATGAAGGAAAGAACGAACGGATAACCTCACTCTTCGCTCACATCTGGCTGCCGTCTTGTTCACAGTTTGTTAGGCCAGAGCTACCCCACACAAATTTCTACTGCTTTTTGTATTCTTTTTAAAAAATATTTTATATATTTATTTTTAGAGAGAGGGGAAAGGAGGGAGAAAGAGAGAGAGAGAAACATCAGCATGTGGTTGCCTCTCACATGCACCCAACTGGGGACCTGGTCTGCAGCCCAGGCACATGCCGTAGACTGGGATCGAACTGGCGACCCTTTGGTTCACAGGCCAACACTCAATCCACTGAGCCACACCAGCCAGGGAAGCTTTTAATTCTTAAAGAGAGCAAATATTCTCCTCTGTGAATGTTTAAAAGAACACTTGAACAGAACCCAGCTGTTTCCACATCAACAGAAGACATGTAAACAACCCAAAAATGAGGGCGCTACTGTTCTCCTTTAACAGCTTCAGGGAGAAAACCACCTCCTCCTTTTCCCTTGATCCCGTAATCCCACTGGCCAGCCAGTGTGCTGTCCCAGCCAAAGGCTGATGCAGTTCGTTGTGTGAGACGGAAAGCCTGCATTCTCAGCCATCCTGTCGGTTTTTGCGGCAATGCTTTGGTCTTTTTTTGTTTTGTTTTGTTTTTCCCTTTCTCTCTTTAGTCTTAAAAAACTGTTTTAAAAGATTTTATTTATTTATTTTTAGAGAGAGGGGAAGGGAGGAAGAAAGAGAGGGAGAGAAACATCGATTGGTTGCCTCTCCGCACACCCCCAACTGGGGACAGGGCCCGCAACCCATGCCCTGACTAGGAATTGAACTGGTGACCTTTTGGTTTGCAGGCTGGTGCTCAGTCCACTGAGCCACACCAGGAAGGGCTAAAAAATAAAGTTTTTTATTTTTTAATAAAAAATAAAGGTATGATTAACATATACCTTTATATTAGTTTCAGGTGTATAACATGACGATTGGATGTATATACAAATTGCACAATGATCACAATTAATCTGGTTAATGTCCATCACCACACATTATTACAAATTACCTTTTCTTGTGGTGGGGACTTTTAAGCTCTGTTCTCTTAGTGATGTCCAAACATGCAGTACTATGGTCACCATGCTGTCCATGGCGTCCCCTTTTGATTCTTATAAGATACAAGAATTATTTATCTTATAACTGGAGGTTTGTACCTTTTGACCCCCTCCACCCATTTTGCCCACCTCCAACCCCTACCTCCGTCAACCACAGATGAGCTCCATCTATGAGCTTGGGGGTTTTGTTTGTTTGTTTGTTTCAGATTCCACGTAGAGGGAGACCATAAGGTATTTGCCTTTCTCTGCCTGATGTTCTGACCTGTTTCATTAGCACAGTGCCCTCCGGGTCCACCCATGTTGTAGCAAATGGCAAGATTCTGTTTTTATGACTGAATAATATTTCTGTGTGTGTGTGTGGTGGATTTTCTTCATCCATTCATCCATCGATGGACCCTTAAATCGTGTCCATATCTTGGCTACCGTAAATGACGCTGCGATGAACATGGGGGTGCAGCCATTTTTTCAAGTTAGTGCTTTCACTTTCTGCAAGTAATACCCAGAAGGGGAATTGCTGGACCACGTGGTAGTTCCATTTCTAGTTTTTTGAGGAATCTTCATAATAATTATTAGGTCCTTATGCCAAAAATATTTCAGGTGACCAAATGCTTACCAAAGGTAACTAATCAGATATAAAACACTTTTTGAATTTTCTGAACTGTGGTTCTTAACCAGGGTGATTTTGCCCATGGAGGGACATTAGGCAATGTCTGAGGCATTTCTGATTGGCACAACTTGGGGAGGGTGATCCTACTGGAATCCAATGGACGGAGCCCAGGATGCTGCTAACTATCCCGCAACACACAGAACAGCACACCCCTCTCCCCCTCCACACACAATGAAGAATTATCTGTCCCAAATGTTCACTGCGCTGAGGTTGAGAAACCCCGTTACTAGGCAAAGAATACATCAGTGATGGAAGGGGTGCTATTTCTCCACCACCTTTTTTAAAATGTCCACTTACACAGATATACAATAAGATTTAACAACAACAACAAAAAAAACCATTATAAGGATTCCAACTTATAACGTTCTGAAAAATGGGAAACTCTAGAGAAACACATCAGTGGTTACCAGGGGTTAGAGGAGGCAAGGATGAACAGAAGAAACACAAAACACAAAGAATTCTTAGGGCAGCCAAACTGCTCTGTGTGAGGCTGCAACGTGGATACATTGCCGCCATGCACTACTGCCAACCCATAGAAAGTGCCCCACCAAGAGTGCGCCCTAATGCAAGCCGTGGGCTCTGGGGGATGCCCATGTGTCAATACAGGTTCCTCAACTGTAACAGATGTAACTCTCTGCGGGGAGAGTGCATGGGGGAGGCGCACAAGGCACACGGGTGTATGGGAACTCCTTGTACTTTCTGCTCAACTTTGCTGTGAGCCCCAACCTGGTCTACAAATAGTTCGTTAACGCTAAGTGGGAAAACAAAACAAAGTTTAAGGAACTTGGTGAATTTCCCACCCTGACCTGTTATTTGAGAAAAACAGGCTTAACCATTCACGAAACCTCCCTTTCACTATGAAATTCTGAAAGGTGCCATTCCTGAAGACAAGAGCGAAAGCCTGGGCGGGACAGGGGTCCCCGGTTTATGGTCGAGGGAACACTGGTTCCGTGGGATGTTGAGAGGATGTTGGAGGACAGTGTTCGGAAAACCCTGAGTCAGAGGAAGTAAAGCAGTTTTGGGTTGCTGGTCTCTTTCCCTTCGTGAAGAATCCCTCAGGGCCTTCCAGATGCTGATGCCACTGTGAACCCCTGAAGGGGTTCACTCTATACCCTGTGTCCCCCCAAACTGCCGTGACCACAGGACCCTGTTCTGAAGGGACATCTGAAGGGACTATTTTGGACACTAATGGAGAAGCAACAGGAGAGTCAACCTGGCTGGTTAACACCGTGGGCTTCACGGCTCACATTTTGATTCTGTCCCCTTGCTCCCTTGGTTTGGTTGCTTCTCTCCATTCCTCCAATTCCACCATCTCCAAACGTCACCCCCTTCCCCTAGAACCCAGAGTGCAGTGCCCGCTGTGGGCTGCCCCCAACCGAGGGACAGCATGTTTCTCGGTAGTTTCATCGCCTGTATGGCAAAGACAGCCTCCCTCGATGGCCTCCTGGCCCCGTGCTTCACGGCTGGCTGGTCCTAGCCGAGTCACTTGAATGCTTGTCCACCTCCTGCGAGCTGGCCGCAGCCACCTGCGAGCCCTGAGCAGGCCTCGCTGGGCCTGACAAAGAGAGGCGTTGGATTTCGCTCTCTTCCTATTGTGGAGGAAACTCAAGTCCTTTTAATGGGACTGGGTGCATTTCCCAAGTCAGCTTCCCCAGGCTCCCTCCTGACATTCACTTTGACTACAGCGCAGGGGAGTTCCTGTGTTTTTGCGAGTGGGAGTGCCGGTGCTATTCTGGGCCTTTCTTTCCGGGCTGCCAGCGGAGCAGGTGTTTTCCGTGGACCTCGAACGCTGCCAGGAGCCACGCTGCCTCCTGTTTTGTGTTCAACGTTTGGGTTTTCCGGTGCTGCCAGAACTGGAGTTTTATTTCTCCATCTTTCCTTTCCTGCTGCACGAAGGGATGAAGCAATCTGTCAGGCCGAGCCGCAGCCTTCAATCTGTCTTTATGGGGGAAGAACAATTTCAGATCTTCGTTTTCTTAATATTTAAATTGGAATATTCAGTTGACCTGCCCCCAGAAGGATTTCCCCCAAAGCCTGAATCGTATTTGGAGGTGGAAGATGATTTCTACATCCACTTCCTCGAGCATCTGGGAGCCACTGTGGGCCAGGCACAGTGCTGGGTGCTGGGGATAAAGAGATAGGCGAGGCACAAGCCACACCTGGAGGCTGAAACAGACAAGGAAACAAGCAATTGCATTGGAGGGAGAGGTGCTGTGAGTGGTCTGTGCATGGGCACCCATGAGGGGCCGGGGGTGGGGAGGACACAGCCCTCCACCTGTGTGCCTTGGGTGGGCCCCTAGGAGCAGATGTCTTGAGCTGAGTCTAAAGAACTTTTGCCAGGACTCCAAGAATGGTGCATTTCCTTCAGGTAGCAAATTTGTATTTATGTTCAATGCATTGTATATAGCACATTAATTGGGAGCAGTTTATTAATTTTCATCTTGAGATTTGAAGGATTCTTGCAAGATGGACAGCTGCCGTTGCGAAGTGCTCATTTTGTCAAAAGGAGCGAGAGAGGGAAGTCACAACAGAAACATCTACCAAGGTGTCTTAGGAACCAAGTGGTAGCAAATCACATTTGTAGGACATTTTAGCATTTGCAAAGCATTTTTGCATAGATTATTCTATTTGGGATTGACAAAGATCTTACAAAGTCGGTAGGGAGATTGTTGATCAAATGTGGCCAGTCAATACAAGTGTTCATTTCCACTGCCTCCTGAAGCTCTGTGAAATGGGGAAAAAAAAAAGAGCAAAAACCTACAGTGTCAAAGAGAACAGTGAATGAGAGGCAGCAATGCGGTTTCTGAACATGGAAATTGGGCGAAGCGCGGAGACTCACACAGAAAGGGAGCCGCAGCACTGGGTCAGAGGGGGGTGCTCATGTGCTCCGCAGACCCGGAAAGGCTCAGGAGTTCAGCATCTGCTGAGTGGAGCTGGGGACGGAGGAACTGGTCCAGAGCCCGTCTAAGCTTCCCCATCACGCCCCCTGCACTCCTCCATGCTGCCAGTGGAAACAAACGCCTAGCCCATCCTGGTCCCAGGAGTCCGGGGGTCCAGACGCAGGAACAGCTCACGTCCTGGAAGGCAGGAGGGAGGCGAGGGGCTGAGAGCAAGAGGGAGTCACGTGAAAGTGTGTGCAGGCCCTGTCCCCAAGTACCGTTCCCCAGGTATGTCACACAGCCTCACCCGGTCCGAGGAAGATGCATGCTTCTTCCTGGAGGAAACGTTCAGCTGCAATACCAAACTGCTGGCTGGAAAAGGGCGGCCCCATCACCCCACAGCTAAGCTCATTTCCAAGCTTCAGTCCTGTTTCCTTTCAGCGTTTTAGCGTGTCACTGATTAACGCCAGTGGCCGTGCGAGAATTACTGGGCGAGAATCACTGAATGAAGACTCCCAGATGAAAGACAGGAACCAAAACAAATCAACACATAGAGAAAAAAACAAGAGAAAATGAAGGCAATGCAGGAAATGGGAAACAACCTTCAGAGAATAATTGGTATCCTCAGAGAGATAAGATGAAATGATAACAAAATTTTTTAATGAGGAAATTTCCCATAATTTAGAGAAATGCCCCTATAAGGAAATATTTTATAACTAAAAGATTGATCCAGGTAGTCCAACAGCCAACTAATAAATGTAAGGAACAGAACAGAGAGAAGAGAAAATGATCAAAGAAGTAACAGATGTCCCAGCTTAGGAGAGCAGGCCTCTAGATCCCAAGGGCCCATCCAGAAAAATAAATGAAGAAAAGGTCTATGCTGAGTCCTATCTTCATAATAGTTCAGAACACTGAAGATGGAGAGCAAACACTAAAAGTGTCTCTAAAAGAACAGCAAAAAGCTGAGTCTCACATTAAAGATTCAGGAATCAGAACGGCGGTACAATTCTCAGAACAGCCCCAGAAGACTGGAGCAGAGAAGCAATGCCCTCAAAATTGTGAGAAAGGGTGTTTTCCAACCTAGAATTCTCTCCCTCACCCAACTCTTAATCAAGTGAGAGGGTGGAATAAGGACATTTTCAGCCACGCAAGATCTCAACACTTCTGCTTCCAGCTCATCCTTCCCGTAGAGGCCGCTGGAAAATGTGCTCCATGGAAACGAGGGAGTAGCCGGAGACAGCCTAGGACGCCAGAGTCAGGAACGAGGAATCCATCGCAGGGGACGGTGGGTCGTCAGGAAGCCTCAGGACCGAAGCGGCACCTGGAGCGTGCCAGTCCCCCACAGGGACAGGGGCCAGAGGCTCCAGAAGGGCGACGTCCAGGGGGAAAAGGACACCAATGGGCTGCCTACGTGATGTTTGACCATGTCGAATATATTTTTTAAAGATTTTGTTTATTTTCAAAGAGAGGGGAAAGGAAGGAGAAGAAGAGGGAGAGAAACATCAATGTGCGGCTGCCTCCTGCACACCCCACACTGGGGACCAGGCCCCACAACCCAGGCATGAGCTGTGACTGGGAATCGAACTGGTGACCCTTTGGTTCTCAGCCTGCACTCAATCCACTGAGCCACACCAGCCAGGGCCACGTTGAATATCTTATTCAGGGCCTTTGCAACTCGGTTGGAGTGTGGAAACAGGTAGTGATAATGATATGGGAAATGGGAAAACGAGAAATCAAGTAGTATAAGAAAAGGGATGTAATGGTTATGCATAAACTGGCTCAACAGAAAATAAGACTTATGTATCCATAGTCATGATAATAAGGCAAAAAATAAGTGTTGGCTTAACCAACATCTGGATATAATTATGTCTGGGTGACTGAGGAAGCAGCAGTGGGAAGGTAGGGTAACACAGGTATATGATACCTTCACCTTCCAAAATAGGAGGTCAAATTGTAGTATACTGAGATGGACAGCAGTACGAGCATATTCATCCTTAGGGAAGAAACAGCTAAATAAGAGAGGAAGCAGCTACGGGAATGGACAGAGGTTGCGCTCAGAAGAATGAGCCTGGTAGACGAGCAGGGGGGGGAGGTGTTCTGGGTCTGTTTTTGTGCAACAAATCGCCCCACGTATGACAGCTTCGAACAATGACAATCCTTTTGTCGATTATCTCTCACGGTTTCTGTGCATCAGGATTTCAGGAAGGGCTCTGCTGGGCAGTTTGAGTGATGGTCCCTCAAGATGTTGTCATCAGATGCAGGAAGTGGAGCTGGACCTGGGGCTGGCACAGCCGGGGCCGGTCCAGGCATATCTCTCTCTCTCTCTTTCTCTCTCCCTCTCTCTCTCTCCCTCTCTCTCTCTCTCCATGCAGTCTCAGGGCTTCTCTGTAAGATCTCTCCAGAGAGATTAATTTGACTTCTTGCATGGCATGGCGACATCGAGGTAGTTGGATTGCTAATGCGGCAGCTCAGAGTTCCAGAGCTGAGTGTCCCAAAAGAACAAGACGTCAAATAGCATCTTTGACAGTGAATTTGCTGTGTCGATTTGAATGGGTCATGGAATGTCCAGGTATTCAGTTAAACATGGTTTCTGCATGTGTCGGGGTGGGGGTGGGAGGAGTTTCTGGAAGAGGTTGTTAGCCTTTGCTTTGGTATAGGGAGCACAGTAGATTGTCCCCTCGATGTGGGCAGGCATCATGCAATTCACCGAGGGCCTGAGTAGGACGGAGAGGCAGAAGAAGGAGGAATTTGCTCTCTGCCTGACCTCTTGAACTGAGACATCAATTTTCTCCTGCCCTGGGTGTTCCCGGTCCTCAGGCCTTTAAACTATTACTCACACCATCAGCCTTCCTGAATTCCCAGGTTGCAGAGGGCAGATGTGGAAATTCTCAGCCTCTGTAATTAGATGAGCCAATATCTTATAATAAATCTCTCTCTATCTCTTCATATACAAGTTAAATACATATATATATTATAATATATATAACTTTTTTTGATATAGTATATAGAATAGTATGGAAAAGTTTAGACATGACTTTCTCCATGCTACTCCATCAGTCAAAGCAGTCATGAAGGCCACACAGGTGAGAGGGCAGCAGGCGCAGATGCCATGGCTCCATGGGAGAATGTCAAGGTCTCCTTAGAAAGAGCATTATGGGATGGGAGAGGTCACTGCAGCCATTTTTGGAAAATACAATCCATTATAAGTGGGGAATTGCTGTTTTTTCTCACAAGCTCGTAATAGTCTAGTATTATTTGACTATTTAAATAATGTGCGTGTGTTATTTTTATAAAAATTCAAATTAAGTGTTGAGGATACTCTTATTATCCTTTAGCAAATGAGGGAAATGTTCTCAAAGAGGTGAAGAGGATGCTTGAGATAGGGCTGGGCATGAACCAGAGCTCTTTGCTGCCAACCACATGACCAAGGGGAGTCACTCTCGTTCATATTAATGACCATAGCCTACCTCAGTTGCAACAGTTAACAAATGGGCTGGCTCTCCAAGCTCAGCTCGGCATTTATAGCCTGATCTCTTAGGCTGAATATCAGTATGAACTTTGAATGCAAACCATCAGATCTCAATTAAGCAAAATCAAAGCAATGACGTCATGCTGTCTAACATGATGCATCAGGCGCCCAAGAAAAGATTTTGGTTTTTAGTTGGTAGACCCTAGAATCAGTTACACTTGGTGTCCTTCAGGGTGATCGGGCCTTGCACTTGGACTTTCCAATGCCCACCTAACACATACACACAACTGCCAGGCTAAAGCATAGAACAAAAACCAAATTCTTTTAAATAAGGCTCTGCCTAGATTAGTAATGCTACCCTTGCTCATTTACTTAAACATCTACCTGCACAAACCACCAAATTGTCCAGGACAAGATGTTGAACTCGGGCCTGTGATTGCTCAAGGCATGAGTTATCAGTCCTCAAATCTGTTCCCATTCAGGACATTGCATCACTTGGACGCTGACTGACTCACTCCTTCTGAGCGGTTGCTGCTACTCCCAGACCACAGCCAAGGATTAAGACATGACTCCTGGGTGGCCAGATGCAGAATATTTATGGGAAAGCATGTGGATTATTCCAGAGATCCTCAAAGTTATACGCAGAAGCAGGTAATGTGTTGTAAAGGGTGGCACTAGGAGGAAAAAGCTGTCAAAGGTCAAGTTTTCCATCTTGGATCCTGTTTGTGCTTCCCATGGCTGGGCTGACAAATACAAACCTAGTGTCTTAACACAACTGTATCACCTCACATTTCTGGAGGTCAGAAGCCTGACATGGGTCCAGAGAGACTAAAGTGAAGGTGTTGCAAGGTGGCTCTTCTTTCTGGAGGCTCCAGGAAGAATCTATTTCCTTCCCTTTTCCAGCTTCCAGAAGTTACCAGCATCCCTTGGTTCGGGGCCACCCTCCTCCATGTTCAAGGCCAGCAATGGCAGACTGAGCCTTTCTCACTGACCTCTCTGACCTTTCCTTTGTCACATCTCTTTCTCTGACCACAGTCACGGAAGTTCTCCAGTTTGTAAAGTCTCATGTGACTTCACTGGGCCCACCTGGTTAATCTGATTTACTCTTCCCATCCCAAAGTCTGTAACTTTAATCACATCTGCGAAATCCCTTTGGCCACCTAAAGTAGCAAAGTCCCAGCTTCCAGGAATGAGGGTGTGGACATATCAGGGAGACATTATTCTGTTTAAGAGCAGAGTTTTTCAAACTGACCCATTAGTGGATTGTGAAATCAGTTTAGTGGAACACTGCCGGTATTTTTCTTTAAAAGAGAATAGAGCCAGGCTGGTATGGCTCAGTTGGTTGGGCATCAACCCATAAACTGAAAGGTCATAGGTTCGATCTCCAGTTGGGGCACCTACCTAGGTTGCTAGTTTTGTCCCAGTCAGGGCACGTGGAAGAGGCAACAGATCTATATTTCTCTGTCACATCGATGTTTCTCTCCCTCTCTCCCTCTCTTCCCTTCTCTCTAAAATCAATAAGCATGTCCTCGAGTGAAGATAAAATAAAAAAAATTAAATGGAATAGAAATTAATGGAGTACGATGCATTTAGTGAGTATCAATGTTTCATAAAACTTCAATTTAGTTTTTATGCGTTAGTGACATAAATATGGATTTTATGAATTGTAATAGAAAATATATTTGTTAGAGAAGGTCATGGGCAAAGCGTTTGAAAGCCATTGACTTAGGCAAGAGGATGATGAGAGTGTTAAGCAAAATAGAACATAATGTTAACAGCTAACATTTACTGAATGTTTGCTATGAGTGGTGGCCGCTCTAAATGCTTACCATTCATTAACTCATGGTGTCTTTCCACGCACCCAGCACAGTGAATACTGCCATCATCTCCGTGTTGTGAATGGGGACATGATGAGGAACTAAGGTCTTTCCTACAGTCACACAGCTGGGTTAACACCAGGCAGTCTGGCCCCCAGCTCCCAAGACTATACGCTGAACATCACTCTGCAGTGTTTAGACGCTCCCGGGGCCCAAGGAGGAAAGCGAATCATTGCTCATGCAGAGTATCCTGCCTAAAACAGGAAACACCAACTACCACAGAGCAGAAAACAAACTTCTTATGTAACTCCAGGTGTGGGTGTGAGCTAGGAAAAGGAGGGGAAGAGCCTCTCAACCCGAAGTCTGCAGTGAGCTCCCTGCTTCAGGCTGATAGCCTGAGTTAGGAGTTAGAGCGTGAGTGTGACATACACCATGAAGACTAATACGTAGGAAATTAATGGTATTTCCTCACAGGGTATGGGAGGGAGAAAGAGAGAGAGGGAGAAACCTAGACTGGTTGCCTCTTGCACGCCCCCAGCTGGGGACCTGGCCTGCAGTCCAGCCACGTGCTTTGGTTGGGAATCAAACCTGTGACCTTTCAGTTTGCAGGCTGATACCCGATCCACTGAGCCACACCAGCCAGGGCCTAGTTAGCCTCATACTTTTGATGTTCCCTTCTCTTTATAATGCTTCCTAATATTTTAATGTACGGTATCTTTTTTTATCTATTTCCTTACATTATAAAAAGACTGAAACTTATTCCATGGAAAATAAAGGAAGAAATGAGGAAACACAACCACCATTCAAACTAGACAGTGGACAAAGGGTGTGTGATTCCCTTCTGAAGCGAGGTGTGTCATACCTACTCTCAAGGATGCCCAGAAGGCTTTGTGACAGGCAGCGAGTTCTCAGGGTTCTCGGGCATGGGGTCTCATGCATCTTCTGCTAAGCTGGCCCGTCCCCAGTGCTCCACCTCAGACTCAAGCGTAACTCTTTTCTGAGACTCGGATGTTGTCAAGATATAAAAATAGCAAAATTTGCCTAGACATGTGGGACGAAGTGCTAGAAATGAGCGGTTGAAAAGAGCTGGTAAAACCCAGAAAAGAAATTGAGGAAGCTGTGTTGATTCTGGCGACAGAAAGTCAGGAAGAAATGGCTGTTGGCGCGAGGGAAAGGGGGAAGAGAAGAAAGGGCGAGAGTGAGGGAGGCTCTGCAGTGACAGGAGATACGGTTTGTGGGCGTCTTGTGTAATGCATGGGGAAAGCCCCACACAAACACTGTATTATTGTCGATGTCTTATTTCAATTTAGCAAACGTTACCTGAGCACGTAAGTGCTAGCCGCCCGGGATACAGAGGTAGACAAGACCTGTCTATCTAGTTAAAACACATTGTGCACACCAAGAGTGATTGGGATTGAATATCGAGTGTGTTTCATATTCTATAAATCCGAGGGGCAGATCTTTGCGTCTTACCCAGAGTAGGCACCCTATGTGTATCTACTGAATTGAAGTATTGGAGTTGGATAGGACCTGGTGCAAAAAATACCTGTTTGTGCATTCATCCAACAAAAATTTTTCTTGTGGTGAAACATCCATTACATAAAATTTACCATTGAACCACTTTACGTATGCAGTTCAGTGGCATTAAGTGTGTTTACGTTGTGTGACCGTCCCCCTCACCCATCTCCAGAAGGTTTTCAACATCCCAAACAGCAACTCTGTCCCCATTAAACAAAAACTCCCCGTTCAACAGATTTTTATGTATTCCTTCATTCAACAACTGTCTAACGAGCACCCACGACTCAGCGTGATTCTCCACATCGTGGGAAGTCTGGGTTACAGAGTGAATGAACACGACAGGTACGCTCTGCCCTCCGCAGGATACAGTCTGGGGAGGGAGTCGAGCAGACCAGGAGCCACAGGCGAAGAGCTAAGGTTTGCCGACCGCTGCCCCCACAGCAGGCAGTTGGCACAGACAATGCTGCGGGAGGTAGGAGGACTCTGTCTGCGGGACACAGCTGGGCTGGGGCACCAGGGCCACCTTGAGACCTGAAGCTTGGGCGGGGGGTGGTGGCCAAGAGTATTTACAGCCCAGGGACCGACTCCGAGGCCGGCCGGCCCTGGTAACAGATGGGGCCCCTCCCCCTACCCCAACGGGGCTCATGAGGCAGAAAGAAACCGGAGGTAAGCCTGCAGAGGCGACTGGAGCCACCTCCTGGGGGGCCCAGGGTGGGTCTCTATCCCCATAGCAGTGGGAGGCTACTGAAAAGCCTTTAGCAGGGCCTTTGAAGATCCGGTCACTGCAGCCGGAGTGTTAATGACGGATCGCTTCTCTACAGTGTTTTATTATTGTGCTCCTGGCGAGCACAGCTTCCAACCACCTGTCACAGAAACGTCATCGTATTCACATTAAACAGATGTAAAAATTATTGTGTACAATTTGTCTGCACGTATGCGTAAACTGCCTGTTCTAGAAACTCACCTTTAAGTAAATGGCATGACCCAACTCAAGATCTGCTGGAGGAAAAGAAACTGGAAATTAGTTTCATCTTGAGGCCCATCTAACAAATAACCTCTCCTAGGGTGGGGAGAAATCATATCACCTTTCAGAAAGATACAAACTGCGGCCCTAGGACATAACTGGCCTCCCTTTCCAACCTGTTGATTCATATCCTCCCCCAGTTCCTTCCGGACAAACGTAAATTAAGAATCTGCTTACAAAACGCCCAACTGGCTTGCAGAGGCAATATT
Organism: Phyllostomus discolor; assembly: GCF_004126475.2. Taxonomy (NCBI): domain Eukaryota; kingdom Metazoa; phylum Chordata; class Mammalia; order Chiroptera; family Phyllostomidae; genus Phyllostomus; species Phyllostomus discolor. The sequence continues at coordinate 13,080,272 of NC_040917.2, read as the reverse complement.
ATCAATCACGATTCAAGAGCTAATGTGTGTCCAACTCATCTGTTGTACGACGGCTGGGCTGCTTGAGGGCTTAGGAAATAAAGGCCAGGCTCAGAAGTCGTTTCTGCTGAAGGGGAAGACAGGGAGAGGTAAGCCACCCCCAAGGTGACACTCCATTCTGCACCCTTGTGCCTCGCTGTTGTCAGCTGGCAGTGCCTTAATGTCGCCCCATGGATCACTGAGCAATCTTGGTGACAGTGCGTGGCAGGGCAAATCCATTGCCATGACAGAAAAGAAACCTGTTTCACCTGATGGGCATTCATGCAGTGGCTTTCTCCTCACATTTTGAAGCACTATGCTCTTCATTCATGTCTGGGCATCCGTGGTTTTTTTATTTTTTATTTTTTTATAATAGTAACAAGGCTTCTGCAATGTAAAGTAATGGGAATAAGGCGCCAGGTTATCTTTTTTCTCTGGCAATAACGGTGGCCGTGAACTTCATGCACAGGTAAGCATTCAAGAGTCAAAAACCTCTCCAGGCCATTTGTTTAACATGACTTTGCTACGCCAGGAAAAAGATGAACTGAGGTGGTCTGGACTCCAGTGAAAAGGGGCGTGGCTTACTCACCCAGTCAATGCGATGGGTTTATTCCCGGAGCTATCAAACTTGAATTGTAAAGTCTTTCAATAAACACGGTTCCCTCTCAATTTCAGGTTGAGATAAGTAGATAATAACTTCCCCCTTCTTTTCTCCCAATGACTGTGTTTGATAAGTAATAACTACATGAATACCATATATTTGTATAGCATTTTATGGTTAACTGTTTTCACATACGTGATTCTTACCTCTCATGGTTAGTTAGATGGGACGTGACCATTTTACAAGCCCAGAGGCTGAGGTTAAGAGACGGAAGCAACTTTGCCAAAGTCACCTGGTGGCTGGTGAGGAGGAGCGCCATTGGTGGAGCTACAAAGGTTCACGTATTCCACACGTCGCTGGTCCTGAATGCTTTGTTACCTCCCAGGTGAGGCCAAGAACAGAACATCAGTTCTCTTTAGAAAATTAACCCAAATGGTTATAGTTTGCCAAGACCGTGTGGTCATATCAGAGTCCACACGAGCATCTCAGGGGTCTAAGAAAACCCTAAGAATCTTCGGTAATTTCCTTCACAGCCTGTTCCCCTCCTCAAGATGGAACAGACCCATTTGACCTGGGTCAGAGGGACCGTCATCATTTCTCACCTGTTTCACTCCAAATGGCCTCCTGACCACTCTTCCCGCACATGCCCGGGTCAAACGCTCCAGCCCAGGACTCAAAAACCAATGGCCAAAGACACAGTTATTTTGGCCTACTTAGTGCTGACCATTCCTAAAATTTGGGAGAAGTCATATAAAATTGAAGATCGCTTCCCCTGAAAAATGGGAAAGCCTCAGGGATGTAAAGTACAGCAGAGGACATATAGTCAATAATATTATATTAACTAGATGTCAAATTGGTAATTAGGTGTATTGGGTGATCGCTTTACCAGGTATGTAAATGTGTAATCACTGTGTTGTACACCTGACACTAATATAATATGGTATGTCAACTGTAATTGAAAAACAAATTTCAGAAAGAGAAAAAAAATTAATGGGGAAAGCTCAACAGTCCTGGGTCCCATTCCCACAAGGCCATAGGCGGTTGCCCCTTTGAGCGGGGGCCTCTGCTCCGATTCTCTGAAACGTCCCCAGGAGTCCCCCAACCAGAGACCAAGTCACCCTTGCCATGTAGCACCGTGACTGAAGTGTCTCTTACCTCTGGACCTTCGTGCATTCATAGTTCCCGCTAGAACTTGGAGGCGGATGAGTCTGCAACCCTCTTCTGCTGAAGCAATCTTTCTAAAGTTCAGACCTGATCGTGCCGTCTCTCAGCTTAAAATCCTTTGGTGCCCCGGTCCTCCCTTTTTTATCAGTGGATGATGAAGCTCCAACTTCTTCACTCAGCTGGGTTCCGTTCAATCTGCCTCTTGGCTTCCTATAACCTCTCTCTACCCTTACCCCTAACCCTTTCCTGCCCCCAAAGCTTCATACCCCAGCCATACTGAATTGCAGCCATGGGAGTGAGCCTCACGCATGCGCCTGCGCAGAGGCTGTTCCAACTGTCTGGAGTGGGCTTCCCTCTCTCCCGGCCCTGCTCACTTGAAGACTCAGCCAGCGCCTTTTCCCCAAGAAGCCCATTGCTCTCTTCCCCACGCAGAATATGCGCCTCTATCAGAGTACATACTACTCTGACAATAGAACTGTTGGTTTGCCCGTCTCTTTCTCCTGTGCTGTATTCTATAAAATCTTGCTGGAACAGAGTGTGTCAGGTTTGATTTTGAAACTAACGATGCAAATGTATTGGTGCAGGAGAAGGAGCCTGGCACGGGAGCCTGGCAACTGTGATCCAATATCTTAGCTTGACCATGTACTAAGCCTGGTCCAGCTCCTTAACCCCTCTGATCCTCAGGGTCCGTGTTTATCAATCGAGACTAGGAACTCCTACATTGTGAGAGTGCTACGCAGATTAGAGATGTTTGGTACAAAATGCCTAGCACAGTGGCAGGTCCTTAGCAGGCACTCCATCATTGGCAGTTAATAGCACAAATAAATGAATCAGGGCAAAACACAGCAGTCTTAAAAGTCAGCCCATCAAAAATGTGCTTGGATAGAGCAAAGTGAAAGCAGGACAGAGAAGGAAAGGCTGTGCAGACACAGAGCATCCACAGTGCCTGGGCAATGAGGACAACGCAGGAGGTACTTTGTTGGACTTTCTCCCCCTAAACCCCTAACAGTTTTTTAAAAAACTGAGATGCAGTTGACATATGCTATATTAATTGCAGGTGTGTGACATAATGATTCAAGATTTGTGTATACTGTGAAATGATCACCACAATAATTTTTTGTGATGAGAACCTTTAAGGTCTACAGCTAACAACTTTCAAATACACAATGCGGTATTATTTATTGTAGCCACCATCCTGTACGTTACACCCCTATGATTTATGTTCCTGGCAGCTTTTAATGAAGGACTTGTCAGCTGGCAGACGTATGCAAGTGATTGGCGGTTCTGTATGTAGAATAATGAGGACGATATAAGACCATCCTAGCTAATTACTGTTTACTTGCAAATGTCACACACTGGCTTCTTAAGTGCATATGTGAAGCTTTGTTCTGTTTTTGCCTGTGTGAGTATTTGTGGGTGTGCAAGCATGTTCACAGACCTGCACCAGGGGACCCCTGCTGACAATGGCTTGGCAGATGGTCAAAGCAGCTGGTTCCCCAGGTAGCCACACTAGTGTCTCAGTAGCCTCCTGGTGACAGTTTACTTTTTCTCCAAACTGTAAGCTCCTGCATGTCCGGAACTGTGTCATTCATATCCATTTTCCCTGCAAATAGTATAGTACTTGGTACCTAACAGGTGTTCGTTCATCAAATATTTGTTAAGTAGAGAAATAGATGAATTGGGAATCGACAATGTGTGTATGTGTCTGTAACACCTAAATACACATTTTTACTCTAATTCTCGGGACCAGCTTTCCATTTAACTTGAACAGCTACCTATGGCTTAGGCCCTGGCTACTCTATTGGTCAGCACTGGCTACAGGCTGTTACCTATGTCATCACTATGTGTTTTTCCAAATCACAGTCAGCTGATAGATCCTGGATGACACTTTTTGACGGTGCTTATATCTGGAGTTGGAAGACTTTCTTAATAGTGTAACACCACCTTCTACGTAAACTCAAAAATATTTATCAAGCACCTGGTACTTAGCAATATTGCTAGGAGTAATGAAGAATATAAAGCCCCTGCCTTTGTGTTCTAACTATCCAACAGGGAAATGGATTCAGAGACATGGAACATTTGAGAAATAGACTACACAGCCTTGGGCATGGCTACTCTTCAGATGAATATGAAATGACTTGTTATTTATGTATGTATTTATTTTGCAGATGTTATGTCAAGAAGACTCTGGAAATTAAATTTTATTATCACAGCTTCTATTTGATTTTTGGAGTGCTGTCCCTTTTTTTTTTTTAGATTTTATTTATTTATTTTTTAGAGAGGGAAGGGAGGGAGAAAGAGAGAGAGAGAAACATCAATGTGCGGTTGCTGGGGGCTGTGGCCCGCAGCTCAGCCATGTGCCCTGACTAGGAATCGAACCTGTGACACTTTGGTTCGCAGCCCGTGCTCAATCCACGGAGCTACGCCAGCCAGGGCTGGAGTGCTCTCTCTTAAAATGAAGAATTATTCAGTGTGCATCAGGGTTGTGGCACACGTCACATGTTTTTAGAGGGCCTTTTTCATTACTGAGCACCTTGTTCCCCACACACCGCTGTTGTCTCGGAGAGTGGTGATGAATGACACTGCACAGGTGCTGGAAGTGTCAGGTCTGCCTCGCTCCCTGCTCTCAAGGAACTTAGACAAGCTCCAAGGGCGCATGTGGAAGGAGAGAGCTTAGGAGGCCGTGATCACTTCCATCTCATGCTTGTGCAGGATGGCCTAAATATTTTCTTAATGCTCTTCTATCAGGGTCTGTGATGCTGGCCAGGCACTGGTAACACGTAATAATGTAGACTTCATAAACCACTCATGGCTCAACCTGCCTTTGTGTAAGATAAGTTTTGGTAAATACCATCAGTCTTCACCTGGTAAATATTTTAGTTATCAGAAAAGCCCTGCCCTGGCTGGTGAGACTCAGGGGACTGAGTGCTGGCCTGCTAACCGAAAGGTCACTGGTTCCATTCCCAGTCACAGAACATGCCTGGGTTGCAGGCCAGGTCCCCAGTTGGGGGCGTGCAAGAGGCAACTGATTGATGTATTCCTCACACATTAATGTTTCTCTCCCTCTCTTTCTCCCTCCCTTACCCTCTCTCTAAAAATGAATAGATAAAATCTTAAAGGAAAAAAAAAAGCCCTGATATCATATTATTAACCACAATTCTAGTTTCCCTGAAACTTTCTAATGGGTACATCTTATTCTACAGAAGTTACATAATTTCTATGAAGATGGAGAATCATAACATCAAAGATAAGATGATTCAAATAGAAACCATTGACTTCAAAACTTTTAGCCCGTTGTGACACCAAATTTTCATGTAAGTTGGGAGCGTTTTGTACCATTTAAAATTCAAAAAGCACAGCACACTGTTCAAATTTCACGTCTACTGATTAATTGTACAATGCTTTGAGACTCTAATGCAAAGTTTTAAATATAACAAGTAAAATCTAAATATGAATAATGATGCCTTAACATTTTAACAGTACTCCTCCCCACACCCCCTCATTTACACCTTGGAGTCAGCAAAAAAGAAATGGACAGAAGGTTGTCAGTGAAGGGACCCTACAAACCGCATCTGCTCTGCTGCGCTTACCGATGCGGACACTGTCATCCAGACAGGGCGCCAGATTCCCCAAAGGTCACACAGCTGGCTCCAGAGGACAGCCCCAGGCCTAGGATCAAAAATCTGGGCTCTCCCGTGTAGATGTCACATTCACTCTTTCCCAGACTGGCATCTTACAGCAAGCAACTCACTGATAACTTACAAAATAGGTCATGATCATTTCCTAAGTAAGCTATTAATAACAGAATCATCGATTTTCTTAAATTCATGAACTTGCTTAGGGTATCTAATGAAGACTACTATTTATTGAACTCTTCCTGGGTATCCAGCAGTGCGCTCTGGGTTTCTGCCCACTACCTGCCTGAATGTTCCCAACAACCTCATGAGGCAGGTTTTATATATATATCATTTTATATATGTGTCAACTCAGGCATAGAGCGATAAGTAGCTTGTGCAAGATCACGCAGCTGCTGTGTGGTGTAGCTGGGACTGCAAAGCAGGTCTGACTTTTAAACTTGCATTTTTGATCTGAACTTGATACATCCTCCCTTTCCAATTGGGGCTTTCCTGGTTGCCTGTTTGAAAAGGTACTTTTAATGCACAATCATTTGGAGGTATCTGTACTTCTCACATCTTTGTAAGAAGTTTCAAAAGTGTATCTCAGCATATTTCTTGCTTCTTTCGTTAATTTCTATTGGGCTTGTTTCTATTACATTAAAAAATTAGAGGTAAATGGAATAGCATCTTGAGTCCTTTGAATTTAGCATTCCTATCAGTTCATGCCACTTCACGGCTGCTAAGCTTTCAATGCCCCGCTTCTCACGGAGGCAAAGCTAAAGTCCTTACAAAACCACCTGCAAGGTAGCTGGCAATCTGCACCTCCCCTCCTTTTGCTTGACTCTCTGCTCTCACTTTCCCATCTTTCCCGTCAGAAATCTGTATTTACCAGGTATTTTGCTCAAATGTTACCTTTTTTCCTAGACTTCCCTGACCACCCCATTTATAGCTGAAAACTCACCCCCCACTTCAGGACACCCTCCCTCTCCCCTGATTCCTATTGCCCTGAAGTTCTGGTTACCAATTCTTTTCGTTGTTGACTAACTCTCCCTAAGAGAGTGAAGGCTTCATTGCACATCTCATTGCTGCAGTCCTGGTAGACCACTGCCTGTCTTTTTTTTTTTTTTTTTTTTTAAGATTTTATTTATTTATTTTTAGAGAGGGAAGGGAGGGAGAAAGAGAGAGAGACATCAATGTGTGGTTGCTGGGGGCCATGGCCTGCAATCCAGGCATGTGCCCTGACTGGGAATCGAACCTGCAATGCTTTGGTTCGCAGCCTGCGCTGAATCCACTGAGCTACGCCAGCCAGGGCACCACTGCCTGTCTGAAGGAAGGGGCTCAAGAAATACTGGCTGGGCTGTGTGACAAAGAATAGCCCCTAGGTAGTGCCTTTGTTTCAACCTCCAAGTGTAAGGCATGTATTCTGAGCACCCTCACTCGGTAATGGCCTCTCATAGGTCTGTTACCCACAGGTAATTCCTTTTTGCTACTGAAAATTCATTTGTGTCCTCTTCCACTCTGTATTCTTGGTAGTCTCTAGGATTTCAAAAAGGGGGAATTTCCAGTTCCTTAAAGGCCCGTTGGTGATTTAGAAGAAGTGATCTATACTCTTACTGGTCTCTGTAAAAGATCAACATGACGGCATTGGAAGCGTAAGAAGCAAAAAAAAAAAAAAAAAAAGTAAAATTGTCATTAAATGTACTTTCTAGCGGTAAAATATTAAAATGGCAGATTTCACCCACTGGTGAAAAGAACAAACTGCGAGCCAGTGGCTCTTTGAGTATTTACAAAAACTGTTTTTCTTTCAAATGTCTAGGTAGGCCTGGGGCGAGGCGGGAGCCCTGGGGTGGAAGGGAGGGAGGGAGGGAGGGTCTCAGGGCCCTGGGGGCTGTCAAGTGAGCAGACTGAGTTCCCCAGGCTTCGCTGAAGGCCACGCCCAGCAAAGCTCTTGGAGACAAAGCCAAGGAACTTTCTTTATTTTGGATTTTTTATTACAACTGGTTTAACCTACCAAGAACGATTTTAAATATCGTATTTTTTTCGAACTGTAAGACGCACCTAGGTTTTAGAGGAGGAAAATAGGAAAAAAAATGTGAAGCAAAAAATGTGGTAAAATAGTTAATAACATAAATAACAAATATTTCACCAATGTAAATGTAAACGGAACTCCACAGCAGCATTAACCACCATTATGCCTCCCAAATGGGGGGGGGGAGGGGTGCGTCTTATAGTCCGAAAACACGGTAGGTTGTTTTTTTTTTTACATATATACACTTTATGTTTTCATAGTTCTGTTTTTTTCCAGTTAAATGGAAAGTGTTGTTATATCACTAAATATTTAAAAATGTACATAGTATTTAAGAACATAAAAAGTTAAAGGACCATCATAACTATACTTAACTCTCATTCATTAAGGGGCTAATTACCCATTTTGTGAACATGTTAAGCCCCCTCTAGCTCTCTTCCCATTTTTGAACAAGGGAAAAAGGGCTTGAAAAATTCCAGTTCTAGTTTGTGACTTGTTTATAAGCTCCAGGACATTATAACCAAAGGCTAAAATGAGTTTTTGACCCTATGTGAAATTTCCTATTTTGGGTGCTATACCATCCACCTCCATTAACTTGAACTCAGAATACTAGTACTGTGCACAGTCCATTAATTTCAATTAAAATCATTTCATCTTTATACATGCCTGTATGGTAAAATATATGATTGTCAAAAGCTATCAAAAAGAAACTTAGAAATGTATATACACACACATATCAGTTAAATCATACTAGCCTATGGGAGTAAGTTTACATGTGTATATTTCCAAATTTCAAATTAATATTGGGGCAGCCCTGGCTGATGTGGCTCAGTGGATTGAGCGCGGGCCTGCAAACCAAAGGGTAACTGGTTTGATTCCCAGTCAGGGCACATGCCTGGGTTGTAGGCCAGGTCCCCAGTAAAGGGTGCACCAGAGGCATCCACACGTTGATGTTTCTCTCCCTCTCTTTCTCCCTCCCTTCCCCTCTCCCTAAAAATAAATAAAATCTTTTTAAAAAATTAATATTGGGGCAGCACTGTTGTGCCAGTTAAGCACCAGTGTACCCAGCATAATTGACCTCCTTAGAGATAGTGGAACACAGGCGGGTTCTCTCGGTTTTAAGATGTTCACCTCTATCCCAGATCTAAATTCTGGCACCCCTATCTAAAATCTCAAGAACATAACACACCTTAGTAAAGAAAAAAATAAACTTCCAAGACACCAAAACAAATAAAACCCCAAACAGATTTCTACAGTGAGTCTATTTTTTGTTTTTACAAAATCACAGCCCTTTATTTTTCATGAGCTTTTATTAGAATTTCAGCATGATGTGGTCAAGCATACTCCTACATGAGTAGGAATAGAATCAAAGGGTATGATTTAGCTGGTCTCATCCGTGTTAGCTACTGGGGCTTCTTCATACCTACCTGGATGGCCAACCAAGGTCCTAAATTGGACAGTGCGTGTATTAAGAGTAGGTCCGTCTTTTTGGTAGGTGAAGAAAACCCAGGAAGGCAATTATGAGGCTTTCATTTCTTTAGCTGGTAGTACCGCTAGAAGGCAGCTGCCATGTCAAGGCCCGAGAAGTAGGCTTTGTAGTGTGGTTAGGGGATCGCACTCCTAATGAAGCCTCTACCTCCCAAGCCCCGCAGCAGGGGTTGTGGGAGAGACAAAAGAAAGGCTCTGCCCTCGCCCTTCCCCAATTTAAAATCCAACTGGCAAGCAGAACTTAGAAAAATATTAATTATATTAATTATAAGAAATTGCCCTGCGTGTAGTAATTGTCCAAGTTGTATTGTACAAATCAAAGCCGAAATAAAATTTTAATGACGAATTTAAAAACAAATAGCTGTATGGAGCAAATCTAAGATGGAAGGCGGAGGATTCCAGCTGAAATTGACAACTTGAGGACTGAGAGCATTTGGATAATAGAAGCCTTGGGACGGCAAAAGCAAAGAGCAAAACGAGTATTGCCACTAAAAAAACTAGAGAGGCCAATACATGTTGCAGGGGGTCGGTTTGAGTGAAAGGCTTTTCCTCCATTTCCTCAGTCCCAGTCGGAAGCGCACGGAGCGGCCTGCGCCGCGGTCCCCGCCCGGAGTGGGGCGTGGGGGCGGGGAGGTAAGCACAGTAAGGGGCGGGGGCAGAGCGCGGGCGCGCTCCGGCTTCCCTACTGCGCAGAGCTCGCGTCACGCAAGGGGCGGGGCGGCTATATTACGTGCGCGGCACCGCCCCTGCGAGAGGACGTTGCGTGCTCGCTCGCGCCAGGCGAGTGTCCGCGTCTCCCTCGCGAACTCCGTGAAAGGAATTGGCGCCGTTCGACACCAGGCGGGTCCGCTCTGCAGCAGGAACCCTCCTCCACCCGCAGCCGCAGCCGCCGCCCGGGCCGAAAAGCAGTCGCAGCAGCCGCGGCCAGTGGCCGAGTGAGCGGAGCCGAGTTTGAGCAAGCGCCTAGCGGTGAACCGAGGCCCTCACCATGAGTTCCTCGCCTGTTAATGTAAAAAAGCTGAAGGTGTCGGAGCTGAAAGAGGAGCTGAAGAAGCGGCGCCTTTCCGACAAGGGCCTCAAGGCCGACCTCATGGAGCGTCTCCAGGCCGCGTTGGACAACGAGGAGGCCGGCCGGCCTGCCATGGAGCCCGGGAACGGCAGCCTAGACCTGGGCGGGGATTCCGCCGGGCGCTCGGGAGCAGGCCTCGAGCAGGAGGCCGCGACTGGCGGCGACGAAGAGGAGGAGGAGGAAGAGGAGGAGGAAGGGATCGCCGCCCTGGATGGCGACCAGATGGAGCTAGGAGAGGAGAACGGGGCCGCGGGGGCGGCCGACTCGGGCCCGATGGAAGAGGAGGAGGCCGCCTCGGAAGACGAGAACGGCGACGACCAGGGTTTCCAGGAGGGGGAGGATGAGCTCGGAGAAGAGGAGGAAGGCGCGGGCGACGAGAACGGGCACGGGGAACAGCAGGCTCAACCGCCGGCGACGCCGCAGCAACAGCCCCAACAGCAGCGCGGGGCCGCCAAGGAGGCCGCGGGGAAGAGCAGCGGCCCCACTTCGCTGCTCGCGGTGACGGTGGCGCCACCCGGGGCCAACCAGGGCCAGCAGCAGTCGGGAGGTAAGAAGAAGGTGGAAGGTGGCGGAGGCGGCGGTCGCCCTGGGGCTCCGGCGGCGGGTGAGTGCTGCGTTGTACCGTTGCGCGCGGCGGGAGGCCTGCGCGGGTGGAGCCGTGCCCTAGGCCTGCCGGAGCCCCGTGGGGGAGGGAGTCCCGGGCGGGGGCCGCGGCGAGGGGGTGTTGGAGGAGGGGCGCGGGGAATCCCGGATTAGCCGTGAGGCCTCGGGATCGGTGTGTGTGTGTGTGACCATGGTGGCAGCGCCTCCATTATGTGTCTCGAGAGCCAGGGGGAGCTGCAGCTGCCGCTGGAGGGGAGGAGTCGGGGGCGGGGGGGCGCCCCGTCGGCCCGCGGTGGCGCCGCCGCGCAGCGTGCGCGCGTCGCGGGCACATGTCTCGGGGGGGAGGGGAGGGGAGAGGCCCGAGGGCCCGGGCGGGCGCGCTTTGGCGGCCCTGGGCCGCGGTATTGTGCGAGGAGCTTAGGGGCTCGGTGTGACGTCACTTCCGGCGGGAGGGGCCGGCGGGGGGAGAACGGGGCGGAAAATAAGTACAATGCGGCCTTCGGGAGCGCGGGCCCCGATGGGGGAGGGGAGGGCTGGGCGCGCGGGCCGAGCGCGTTCCCTCCCCCTTCCCTGAACTCTTTGGGCTACACGTGGGCTCTGCCTGTGCGGCGCTATTTTTCATTGGGTTTCTCGAATCTTCCAACAGGGTGGCAATATTTGTAATGTCTGTAGACTGCGTCACTAACTCCAATCCGATTTGAAGCTGATTGTTTTTTGAATTCGCATTTGATTGGTCGTTGAAAACGCTTAGGAAAAGGAACAGGGAAATGTTGAGCTTTTTTGAGCCTCAAAAGAGTTATTTTTGTTGTGCTGTGGCTTTGCCTCTTACACAGGGGTGTTGTGTGTTGTAGGAGACGGCAAAACAGAGCAGAAAGGCGGAGATAAAAAGAGAGGTGTTAAACGACCTCGGGAAGACCATGGCCGTGGATATTTTGAGTACATTGAAGAGAACAAGTATAGCAGGTAGATGGTGTTTACCGAGTCTTACTTGTCGCCCACTCTTTATTCTTTGGTGGGGAAAGCTGAATCAGGAGACAATATTGTCTTTCAGAGCCAAATCTCCTCAGCCACCTGTTGAAGAAGAAGATGAGCACTTCGATGACACAGTGGTTTGTCTTGACACTTGTAAGTGAAGCTGCTTCTTCCCCTTCATCCCCCATTTCAAATGTGGGTTTCGTTCCAGAGCGTTAGGAAACTTTTGTAGTACCTTGAACTTAAATGCTGAAAACGTAGCAAGGAAACGAAAGCAGTTTTTTAAAGGCAGGAAGATGATGGCTTGTATTCAAATTCCGGTACCTTAATATTTAGTATAGCATCAGTTGTATTGATAATTTTATAGGTTCTAGCAACTTGGTAATATTTGTATATGACTTGAAAGTTCTTTGTAGGAATGTAAAATAAATGCCGATTTTTGACTACCTAGCTAATTGAAACTTGTAAGGCTACTTAAGACTTATCCTGTAGGCTTCTAAGATGAAGTAACTGCATTTTTTGTGGAATTATGTTAAGTGAGCTATTTGGGTTAAATAATGATTTCCCCATTAGCACACAAGTGTATTCCCTATTCTAAAAGATTGTAATATTACTTTCTCAATAACTGCTCTTTTGTTCTCAATTCCAGTTCAGTAGCTGCTGCTTTAACATAAGTTGATTTCTTCCAAAGACCTGGGGCAGCAGCAGTGGGCTATCACTGGGCCACTAGCTTTCTTCACCAGCGAATGGTATCAATGGCAGCGCTGTAAATACTGCTCCTTTACCCAGTTGGGTTGCAATTGAGTATGAGGAAGTATTGCAAACCTCTAAATGGGCGTCCGTTGTAGTTTCTATTTACAAAAAGATTAGTTGATTTAGTATTTGATTGGAATGCACAGTTCTTTCAGTGATGGAACAAGGTGTAGAAGCAATTGCTTGAGAACTGAGAGGTCAGGCACCTGCCCTGTGTAGAGCCTGGGGAGTTGAAATTCAGATTCTGGTGATTTCAAATACAAATGGTTACCTAGGTATGTAAAAGTGGTCATGTAAAACTCTTCGTTATTGAGTGCCCTTTTCAGGTAGTTGAGATAGTGGAGTCTTTCAAAAGAAAAATGTGTGGAAAATTAGGCAGTTGATTCAAAAGTTTTGTTAGGTTCAGTTTCTTAAGTATAAACTATAGGTATTGGCAAGATACTGAAGCAGTGATTCAAGGTAACACTACTGTTATGGACAGACAGGCTTGTAGCTCGTCACCTAGGAATATTAATTTGTTAAGTGCAGTCAGTACTGGGTTCAAATACAATATTGAATTGAAAGTTCTATTCCATGATGGTCAGGAATTTTAAGAGCAAAGCTATTATAAGATAATTCCAAACTGTAGATTTAAATTTTCTTCATCCAAAAAAACCTGTAAGAAAACAGCTTTCTAACTTGTTAGTTTCCCGCAAAAATGCATGCTTAGGAGCCACTGACCCAAAGGTAGCTAGGTGAAGACGTTTTGGATTTGAATAATCCCGGAAGCGGGTAATCCCCCTTGTCCAGTCACAGCCCCCCTGGGGAAAGGAGACCTGAAGGGCTGGAATGGCAACAGCATTAGACAACCAGACTTGTGTTTTCTAGATTGAGGCTGCCTCCTTCACAAGTTTTTAGAAAAGAACTTAGAGTCTAGAGCCCCTGGTGTTCTAAAATGAGAAAGTACAGGGTGGGCAGCTCGTACTCGTTTTAGACACTATCTGGCCATGGCCTCCCTTCAGTGTTGTTGTGGCACTGGTAAGTTCTGCCTGGCTCGGGCATGCTCCACTTTGATTTCCTGCTGTCCTCTACTGCCTGCCTCTAAGTCAAGGTAAAGAGCAGAGCAGGTATGTATTAATGTCACATTGTCTTGATTATTTTATACATTTAAAATACACATTAAACCTTGATGTTTCTTAGTTGTATAGGTAGTTTACGCTTGATAATTTGGCAAGAATGACTTGGTGGGAGTGGGGCTTAAAAGTGAAAATTTAAAATGGCATGGAAAGTGTACTATGCAGCACTTAGAAATACATGCAGAGATTTAATAATCAAGTTTTGTCTGCATAGCAGATGTATTTATACTTACTGTCAAAAGAAATAATATGGTATTTGATATAATTACAGATAATTGTGATCTACATTTTAAAATATCAAGAGATCGCCTCAGTGCTTCTTCCCTTACTATGGAGAGTTTTGCTTTTCTTTGGGCTGGAGGAAGGGCTTCTTACGGTGTGTCAAAAGGCAAAGTCTGTTTTGAAATGAAGGTAAATACAATTTTGTAGGGCTTCTTTGCTTTTTTAAAGAACCTTTGCAAGTTTCCATTTGCCTGACACTTAAGGTGTCGGTGGAACTTTTTATTTTTGGAAGTCTCTGTATTAGAAGAGGGGCTTAGAAACCTTTTCCTAACAGTTAAACATGTTTGTTACATCAGAATTTGGGGTATACGGCCTGCTTTTTAATTAAGAGTGCTCTTGTTTATAATCAGAGACTTGAAAAAACCTACCAAAGGTTTAAAAATAGGCCCTTGATTTTGTTCCGTAGAAAAAAAAGTTAAATGTTACAATTGGTTTTAGGTAAAGTAGGGAGAATACGTAATTTTTAAACATTAACTGTTCCTTTAAATGTGAGTCAACCAAGCACTTAAACCTTTTCATGTTATAAACCCTTATATTTAAGTTCTTGAGTGGGTGTCTTTTTGTATTGGTAGCCAGAGAAGAGTTAGCCTGTGGCACAGGTGAAGTAAGCCTGGCTTTAAGGATTTATCTGTAGGTCTACAGTTTAACCATTTATGATTTGACTTCCAGGTTACAGAGAAGATCCCAGTAAGGCATTTATATACAAAAGATATTGATATACATGAAGTTCGGATTGGCTGGTCTCTAACCACAAGTGGAATGTTACTTGGTAAAGTTGCCCTTTGGGGTTTGATTTCAGTAGAGTAGAAGGCATTCCAAATATTATGCTTGCTTTTGTCCAATTCTGTTAATATTTTAAATGAGATTAATAACATTAGCATGTAGTAGGCATGGGCCAAATTTTAGGTTTTATTTTGCGTGGTGATTTTTTTTTTTTTTTCCAGAGAGGGGAAGGGAAGGAGAAAGGGGGAGAAATACCAACGTGTGGTTGCCTCTCATGCCCCCCCTATTGGGGACCTGGCCCACAACCCAGGCATGTGCCCTGACTGGCGATCGAGCCGGCAACCCTTTGGTTTGTAGGCCTGCATCCAATCCACCCAGTCACACCAGCCAGGGCAGTTTTTGTTCTTTTATGGTGGTTTCATGTCCGGTGGGTTAAGATAGAATATTATCCATATTATGCAGTTTGTCAACTAGTTATATAACCCACCTAGCTCTCGTTAATTGTGTATCTAGTTACAAGTCAGTGTAAGTGAAAAAGTATTAAATATACACTTACTTTTAAACATTACATCTTGAATATTAAAACGTGGGTCATTGGACTGTTCTGAAAACTCAGCTTCATGGTAGTTAATTATTTTCTTAGGTGAAGAAGAATTTTCTTACGGGTATTCTCTAAAGGGAATAAAAACATGCAACTGTGAGACTGAAGATTATGGAGAGAAGTTTGACGAAAATGACGTGATTACATGTTTTGCTGTAAGTTATAGCTAAACATTTACATATAAATGGCAAGATACATGCTAGAAATTATTTCTTTAAAAAGGATTTTA
The DNA here is from genome assembly GCF_004126475.2 of Phyllostomus discolor. Lineage (NCBI taxonomy): Eukaryota > Metazoa > Chordata > Mammalia > Chiroptera > Phyllostomidae > Phyllostomus > Phyllostomus discolor. The sequence continues at coordinate 13,065,011 of NC_040917.2, read as the reverse complement.
TTTATTTTTAGAGATGAGGGAAGGGAGAGAGGGAAATAAATCTGTGTGTGGTTGCCCCTCGCACGCCTCCTGCTGGGGACTTGGCCTGTGGCCCAGGCATGTCCCCTCACTGCGGTCAAGCCAGTGACCCTTTGGTCACTCAGTGCACTGAGCCACACCAGCCAAGGCTCTTTTAAAGTTGTATCAGTATCAGCATTCACTACTAACTCATTCTGACTAGAATCTACGTGACATCTAGTTGACCTGGAAATCGTCTTGCTTTCTAAGACCATGTTGTTTTTGCTTCTGGAGACAGGTGTTTCACTGTCTTGAATCATCAGAAACCTCTTAATATTTAATCTAAATGTGTTTTCCACAGGATAAGCTTCACTCCTAGTTTGAATTTTGAGGGTTTTTACAAGTCTTAAAACTATTATCATCATCATCTCTCCCCCCCCATTAACAGAATTTTGAAAGTGATGAAGTAGAACTCTCCTATGCAAAAAATGGACAAGAGCTCGGTGTTGCCTTCAAAATCAGTAAGGAAGTTCTTGCTGGACGGCCACTCTTCCCACATGTTCTCTGCCACAACTGCGCTGTGGAATTCAATTTTGGTCAGAAGGAAAAGCCATATTTTCCAATACCTGAGGACTACACTTTCATCCAGAATGTTCCCTTGGAGGACCGTGTTAGAGGTCCAAAGGGGCCCGAAGAGAAGAAAGATTGTGAAGTAAGTGACCCCCCCACCCCCGCCGAGCATTTGAGCATTGCTTTTGCTGGGGCGCAGATGACATTTGGAAGAGCTGGGTGGTTGGCCTGTTCCGCTGACTTTATGCCATTCCTGTTGCTCTCAGTAATTTTTCTCGTAGAAGCTGCCTCCTCCCTTAATGTGGAGTGCCACAGGTTTCCCAAACACAGATTACTTTGTTACAGTGCTATGTGAAAATTCAGATATTTAGGTTGTTTTTGTTTATTAAAATATTTCTTGAATTACTAGGTGAAATAACATTGCTTTGCATTGCAGGTGGTTATGATGATTGGCTTGCCAGGAGCTGGGAAAACTACCTGGGTTACCAAACATGCAGCAGAAAATCCCGGTAAATACAACATTCTTGGAACAAACACCATAATGGATAAAATGATGGTAAGTAGAATGTTGAGAGGATATAATCTAAGCATTTAAAAAAGACCATAGGTGTTCTCAGTAATTCCTTTGCCTGCTGCCCTTATCCAGTTTGATAGTATTTTAGAGATAGGAGTTTGGGCAAAGTGAAATTGGTTTAACTTAAGTGTGGGTTCTTTATCTGTAAAGTAAACTGCTTTCCAAATGCTTGGCGGCTTCTTTTCTAAAGAATTCGGTAAATTTTTTCATCTGGCAGCTACAAAGATGGAATAGTGTGGGCTCTTAGTACATGATAGGGACCCCTTTTTTAATAGTGGGAAAAGGCAATGTTTAAAGTGTGTGTTATCTATATGTAGAGATGTAAGCTGATACTAAACTTAGCTTGAGATTCACAGGTTCAAAGGAAATTTTTAACTTTTAAAAATAGGTGGCGGGTTTCAAGAAGCAAATGGCAGATACTGGAAAACTGAACACACTGTTGCAGAGAGCGCCCCAGTGTCTCGGGAAGTTCATTGAGATTGCTGCCCGGAAGAAGCGAAATTTCATTCTGGATCAGGTAAGCTGGAAGTTGAAAGAAAATAACTAAAAATTGGGTTTGGTGTAGAATTAATAAACTTAACCTTTTTTTTTTTTTTTTTTTTTAAATAAGACAAACGTGTCTGCTGCTGCCCAGAGGAGAAAAATGTGCCTGTTCGTAGGCTTCCAACGAAAGGCTGTCGTAGTCTGCCCGAAGGATGAAGACTACAAGCAGCGAACACAGAAGAAAGCAGAAGTTGAGGGGAAAGACCTACCAGAACACGCAGTTCTCAAAATGAAAGGCATGAAATTCAGTTCTATTACCACGTTACATCTCTTTGTGTGGCTTAATATCCGTAAACTTGGATTAACATTTCCTGCTAATAACACTGTTTCAGGGGTTACGGTAACTCTTTGTAAAGGAGTGTGTTTGGCTTATTTCTACCTTTAGGGAAATATTTAGTAAACTGGGAATAGGTACTCATCGTGTGTTGAAAAACTTAAAGGTAGGTTGAAGGAGTATGGTTTATTCCTTGCAGGAAACTTCACACTGCCAGAGGTAGCTGAGTGCTTTGATGAGATAACCTACGTCGAGCTTCAGAGGGAGGAAGCCCAAAAACTTCTGAAGCAGTATAAGGAAGAGAGCAAGAAGGCTCTTCACCCAGAAAAGAAACAGAACACTGGCTCAAAGAAGAGCAATAAAAACAAGAGCGGCAAGAACCAGTTTAACAGAGGTGGCGGCCATAGAGGACGTGGTGGATTCAATATGCGTGGTGGAAATTTCAGAGGAGGAGGCAAGTTAATTTTGAGTATTCTGTTGATTTGGTTCAAGATTGAAGCAAGGGAAAACCTTCAAACATGTATTTTCCCGGAGAATAAAAGAAGGGTCCAGGAAAACCCTAAGTCATATGTGTAAAGGAGGTACATACACCACCCTATAAACTAAAGTGTCTCTTGTTTTCAGCTCCTGGGAATCGTGGTGGATATAACAGGGGCAACATGCCACAGAGAGGTGGTGGCGGAGGTGGAAGTGGCGGAATTGGCTATCCGTATCCTCGTGGCCCTGTGTTTAGCAGCCGAGGTGGTTATTCAAACAGAGGGGGGAACTACAACAGAGGTGGAATGCCCAACAGAGGAAACTACAACCAGGTAATGATGTGTGGTCCCTGCAGGCACTGGTCCTGTTCATCTGTTGTATAAACCAGTCTGAAAGAGCCCATGTCGCGGACAGAGCCTCGGGAAGAATCGTGGGCACACAGGGTGAATGCACTGACACGGGAAGCATTAGTGGTGGTAGTGAAATGGATCCGTTTAGGTTTGACTTTTAGGTACATTAGCAGCTATCCCTTTCTGTGTTGTGCTTGGAGTTCTTACAATATTTTTCTTTCTTTTACATTTTAGAACTTCAGAGGACGAGGAAACAATCGTGGCTATAAAAATCAATCTCAGGGCTACAACCAGTGGCAGCAGGGTGTAAGTAATTTCTTACGTGGTTATGTACATTAAATTCTATATTGAGTTCATAGGAATCATTCTTCAAAAAGATGTTATCCAGGGATTGAAGTGTTTTGGGGCAAAGTGTGAACTGTGTTGCAGTAGTAGCCATAATCTTTTGAAGGCAAAATAGGTTGGAGTTTGCTGTAACTTAATATTTTTTTAATGAAGTAATATTATTTAATACATACGTTTTTTTTTACTACTAGCTTTAATTGTATAAACTAACCAAGTCCTGATGTGTTTCCTTTTGTACTGTGTTTATTATTGATAATGGGGTATTAATACTAACTGAATGTGGTTTGATAGAAATCAGAAGTATGACAGGTATAAATTTGTTTCCAGCAGTTACTCTGAATTAAATTCATTGTCATTTCCTAAAAGCAGTTTGAGTGGCTTATTGATGTTTTTTCTTTAAAAAAAAAATTTTCTCTTACAGCAATTCTGGGGTCAGAAGCCATGGAGTCAGCATTATCACCAAGGATATTATTGAATACCCAAATAAAACGAACTGATACATATTTCTCCAAAACCTTCACAAGAAGTCGACTGTTTTCTTTAGTAGGCTAACTTTTTAAACATTCCACAAGAGGAAGTGCCTGCGGGTTCCTTTTTTAGAAGCTTTGTGGGTTGATTTTTTTTTCTTTTCTTTTTTGTACATTTTTAATTGCAGTTTTAAAGTGAATCGTAAGAGAACCTCAGCATTGTGCACGATAAGAGAATGTGTCAGTATTTCAGGGTTCTACATTTTATCTGTAAAATGTGACTTTTTTTTTTATCACAACAAAAGTAAAATGTTGCTTTGTACCTGGTGTCTTTTATTAAGAATTTACTCCCCCCATTTCTCACAGAGAGAACAGTCGGGAGTCATTGTCACAGTATAATAGAAATGTTAGCAGCCAGATTCATGCCAGGACCACGTGGTCCTCATGAATTGCCTAAGACTCTGTACTGCTCATAGTACACTCCATCCTCTCTGTAGTTTGCTGAGTAGTGGAGGGGGTATGCTAAATAGTAGTTTCTGACAATACCTGGGAAGGCTTTTTCTTTTTTAAATAACAACGGAATTGGCATAATTGAACGAAGATAAAAGTTGGAACCGAGATAGAGAAGATGGAGTGTATGTAGAAGGGCTGTTAAAAATGTAAAACTTGGTTGTATTATTTGTGGAGGCTCAAACTTGTGAAGGTTAAATACCATAATTTTTCCATTTGTTCTGCATTTTGATTCTGAAAAGAAAGCTGGCTTTGCCCATTTCTTATTAAAAAAAAACTTGTTGTAAATCCAGTTGTCTAATGGGATCTATATGAAGTTAGCTATGTCTGTATGCCCTTCTCCCACAAAATACTGTATAACTAGTGTGCTTGTAGTAGTAAACTCCACCATCTTTGTAAGCTAATGCAATTGTGAGTCACCCATTTATATCTTAATTTTTAATCATGTCAGTTCCTGAATGGGTATCTCCTTAGCCTGCTGATTTCTTTTTCTTTCTAAAGAAAGTGGGTGGAGAAATTAATTTAGACGTTTGTTTGCAATAAAAAGAATTCATTTTACTCTCGTTTTGGGATTCTCGCCATCAAGGTTCAAAATCCCTTTTTAAAACTCCCAAGAGGAGAAAATTTAAGTGTGTGCTTTCTGGACAGCTGCTTATTTACTCTGTACTTGGAACATTTAGGTTTTAAAAACTTAAATGTATACTGACAATTGATCTTAATTATGAAGTAAAGTTGAATTCTTCCCTTCCCCTCCCCTGCTGATGACTTAACATTTAAGGAGGGGAAAAGGTAATGGCTGGGAGAAGTTAACACTCAGTTTATCATGTTTGCAAAATGCTACTGGCTGTCCTCAACTGATATCTTATATACATATATAATACATGAGACTCTGGGAACAGATGCTTTTAGAAGCCATCAGGCAAGCCAGTCGTTGATTTCACTGCTACACAACACTGCTAACTTAACTGTAGCTATGTGATTACATTAGATCCCCTAACTGTAATTTTATTGGGTTTGCACAGAACACTTAATCTTCTAAAAGGACCCTCACTGATGTGAAGTGAGGAATCAGGAGTCAAACTGTAGAACTAAAACCTCAGTCTAGTGGTTTGTTGGTGTTTTAGGCTGCTTCTGGTAAGTTTAGGTTTGTCTATGTTTGATTGCTTAGATTTTTGTTCTAGCCACTTGAAATCAGATTTTTAACTTTAGGATTTTTTCCTCAGAAGCTGAGCTGGAATTAAGTTTCAGATGTTGGTACAGGTAGCTTCAGTTGAAAAATTTGTGGAACAAGGCTAATCTTAGAATCACCATAAAAATACCTAATGCAAGGTAGTGTCTCAGGGCTTTTGTCTTTTTAGCAATTAGCTTACTGCTGGCAGTCATTAGCATGAGCTACTTTTGGAGAACACTATTGCAAGGATTGCACAGACTTAATTTAAACCCAGAGGAGAAAACGCAAACTTGGTTGCTAATGAATGTTTAGGTACCCTGAATGTTTGGATCCCTCTTTTATAAAAACCTCGAGTATACCTTACCTTCAAGTTTAAAATGGCTTACTAAGGATTCCGTATTCTAATGATTGCAGCGCAAGAATGATGGCCGAATGGCAGACACTGTTTGATAGAATAGCCTGCCTCTGTAGCCCAGAAGATTCTGGGAAGAGAGATGGGATAGATGTTAAAAACACTCTCCAGGAAAACGTTAAAATGTTTAAGGAGTCTGAAGGTCAGAATTGATAGGTTATATGAAGTCTTAGAAAGTACGTAAGAAATTTAGAACAGAGTGCACCAAATGGTAAGCCAAAGGGAGAAGAATGCCAAGTTTGGCAGAATAAGATCTGTGAATGAGAAACTTGGTTTATTTACTCCACCCCTCACCCACCTCTCCTGGCAAGCAAACAGAACAAAACGAAAGAGCAGGTATAGTGCTCAACACATGTCCAGCTATGCCTGGAGAAACCTCACCTGGGAGATTACGGGTGGTGTGAGAAGAAGCGCTTTTCACTAGGAAGTTCTACAGATAATGGAGTCAAGTTGGATCAGGTCGGTCAGCTACACTAACATTAAAACAGCTAACCACATAAGAGTCTAATCAGGAAAAAAAAGCAAGATAGAAATAATGAGAGAACGTGACCTGACATGACCAAGTTCTGCTGGGAGTGACATCTTGTTGACATGGGTCCAGCCTTTGACGGCGGGCTTTGGCTCTGACCTAGAAGGCTCTGGACCAGTTTCCGCCCTAATGTACCCTGACAGCCACTGTCAAATTGATTGGATATCAAAATGACAAGCCATGCTAAGTCCACAAAACAACAATCGCTCATTTGCCTAGGGTAGGTCCCACGTGGAAATAAATGTGAAACTGGATGTTCTAAGCGCTAAAGTACGTGAAAGTGTTCCAGGAAAGGCGGCTACATTTTTCACCTACCTGGGAAGTTGACATTCATGCACAATCTATTATTTAATATCTGCCTCAACTGTGGCAGTTGACATGTTTATTTTTTAAAACAATAAATTGGCTTTTAATCCTGGGGTCTTTTATAATATGCATAAATGAAAAGGATGAAATATTTTAACAGTTTTTAGGCAGTAGTATAGACATCTCACAAAAGATCTGGCTGTCAGTTTACTGAGTATATTGATAGTAAAAAGCCACAACTAGATTAAGCTTATACTAAGAATGCATAAACTTCCATCTTTTATAGTTCAAGAGTTTTCTGGTGGTCATTCCGACATAAAGGCACATCTTAGAAACATGGCTCCCCTAATTCCCTTTTTACACATAACTCTGTCTTTTTAAAAAATAGATGGAACTTGTAGCAGAATAATCCTCTACTGCCCAGCCTTCTGAGATAGCCATCGAAACGCTCTCCTGGAAAGATGAATATGATACTCTTCCTAAAGCCGTTTTTCTCCAAAATTCTTGAAATGGTTTGAGTCTTAATTTTGTTGTCCTTATTTTTGGGGCTCTGAGAAAAACTGCTTATTTAAGCTTGAACATTTTAGTAACAATAAAAGCAAGAGTAAGTATGCCCTGGCAACACAGTAAGTTTGGAGGGGCTCTCAGTGCTCTGAGTAAGAGTCTCACCAACACCTTGGATCTCTGAAGAGCAATTTGCATTTATTAGTCATGTAAACCGCAGTATCTTCAAATCATTAATTGCCTAAAAGTCTGAAAAGAGTCAATCTATAAATACACTTCTGATATAGAAAAGAGCCTTTTCCTTGGACAGTTTTTAGGATTGACCTTTCTTTTCAGCCCTGTCATTCCTCCACTTCCACACTGAAACATGCAGGTGGTAGCTTTAGCCAGGGTGACATTTGAGGTTACGTTTAGGCTGCTTTAACCCCGTTTTTTGTTTTGTTTTTAAACACCTAGGACTGGGACTACAGCTACACTAAAGAGAATACTCTCAGGTAGTTGATTGGAAATAAGTGGATAGTCATAATAACATAGAACTAATCATATGACTTGTGATTAGTTTGGGAATGTGTTGTCCATGTGGAAAGCTGAATGAGTAGAATTCTGGGGCATCAGGAAGAAAACTAGTGATTTTAGTTGTGATTGTAGATGCAGCATTAGGGGGACAAAAGGTGCAGGGACCTGATGGGCCAGAACACCAGTAATCACTGACTGCATGGTTACTGGGATGAGGAACTTCATGTGTTTGATTTGAAATGATCTGATTATTACCTAGGAATATTACAATTTTTTTCCTCCCTTTTCACACCAGGAGTCAACATCTCACAACCTGACAAGGAACAGGGGTTTTACTCTTAAACAAAGCTGGGTCTGTGGGCATGAGAAACTAGGCAGAAGTGAGGAGGTGGTAACTACAGTCAGGACAAACGTGCACAGGGTGGTTCAGCCCTCACCGCTGCACCGAGGAAGGCTCAGCGCTGTTCCAGCGGCACAGGTTCCTCCAGGGCGTGTGCAGCTGCAGCGTCTGCAGACCGGAGAACATGCCCGGGGGATTACACGCTAGAGAACGAACAGCATCTACCCGATGGACACATCTGTGGCATGTTGTCTCCTACAGTTCCTTTAACAGGCTGTGGTCTTACAGGAAGTAAAGTTCTGTCCAGCAAAATCTATGCTTGCTAAGCACATGAGAAGCATTGCCACAAATTACCACTAGCCAGAAAAAATTTTAAGTAAAAACAAAAGCCACCAGGAACATTGAGATGGCCAGTATACACAAGTGACAAAAGCTTTAGTGAGTGTTGAGGCATGCAGACAGAAGAGAGAAAACCAGCACTTCGGAATGATTGAAGCTTAAGTGGTAATTAACAGGTTAATTTTTAAGGTAGCTCAAGGTATTTTATATCAGTTACGGCAGATGAGGGAGATGGGAGTCATAGTCATGGTCAAGTACAATATAAAAGGTTCCAACTTCACTTTTTTTTTTAAAGTAATAAAGCAAAAAAATGTGCTGATTTAAATTTCGTCTCCTTTTCCTTAGTCTGTCCATGTGAACGCTGTGTGGAAGAGTAAAAGGGCCCAACTAAATGTGTTCCAGTGATTCCAATAGGTATTCCAAATTCATTGCTGCTTGTACATTAACACTTGTTATATTGGGCTTCCAGGAGGTGAATTCAAATTCCCCGTGTTTTAAGAAGATGGGGGAAAGGGAGAGATTTGGTAACCAGATGGGTAGATTCTGATACAGGAAAAAAACGTTTTTCTAATTCCTCCTCTGCATACCCGAAGCGAAGTGTTGGTGGTATTTTAAAAATTGGTGGTCCTCTTGAGGAGGTTTAAGGCAGTTATGCGCATGGGACACAGTCCTCTTACGATTAGAACGCTACAATTTTCAAATTCATTCTGTTCAACTTTGTATAAGATACTTGTTTTAATGCCCTTTCTACTGGTAGAGTTTGAATACAGTATCCTAAGGCAAAAAAAATTCATGAAACTAGTCAACTTTTGCATCTATACAAAATGCATAAATATTTTTATTAGCGTGATCCTTTTGGGTAACGAAGTGATAGTTTAGAAGTAAATTTATAAAGAAACTAAGTATAATGCTCACTGTGAGCTTTGCCAGTCCAGAGGATGTAATGTTTCATTGCCCTGAAGTTTAAACTTGATACGGAGTTTAGAGGGAATTTATTTTTCCTACGCCATACTCCGTAATAACATACTTTTGTGAAGTCAGAGGATTTGGGTGCTGTACTGATGGGAAATGTAGCTGAGGGTTTGCTCAATGAAGTAGAGTTCTAATCTGCCAACTAAAAAATCTAATGGCTTCTGAAGAGAAGACAGCACAGTTTCAGAGTAACAGGTAAAAGTCATAACCATTTCTGTTCACCTGAGTTAAAATTGTAGTAACATTTGTTCACAAAATTAGCTTTGGATTTAGATAGTAAAGCACTTTTCACATGACCCTCAAGGGAAGAAACGTTTCCACGGAAACGCATTCTTTAGGGAACCAGCCCTTTCAGTTTACTTCAATACCCTGAGGGCCTAGGGCAGAATACCTTAGGGGAAGTTTACTCCTAGGAAAAAAGTGGAACAGGTATCTGTTAAATTGATCTAACCGCCTGAAGTGAACAGTACTTGCTCATAGCGTCACTGGTAGCTTTCTCAAGATAGAAATTCCTGGGGAGAACCTCTGTATTCTAGAAAACAAAGAGGAAGGCAAATGCAGTGGTTGAAGAGGCTTACTTACAACATGTTAATCTGCAGTGCTCACGTCTCAAACTTTAAAATGTGATACTTTGAAATACCCTTTCATAAGTTTTTCATCCCCAACACTTCCCTTTTAAGAGAAAATGTAAAGATGGAACTTAATACACAAAATAAGTGTAAGATAACAGTATTTGGGTGGTAGAGGATATTGGTACATTATACTGACCTGGTTTGATGACCACTGGACCATATTTTAAGATGTTTCCAAAAATACTTTATTCTAAAGGACCATTACAAATCAATTATAGCAATCGTCTTAATTTCTCTACTTTCCTCATTAAGGTTTTCTGCTTACCCAAAGCCTAGTATATATATTAACAATGACTTTGAAAGGGGTGTCTTGACCCCCATCTGCAGCAGATTTTTGTCTAGGAATAGAAGGAGTCAAACCCTATTTGAATCCCTAGCTCTGTGCTGAAAAGTGCATAAACAGGAGTCCTGAATTTATTATGTAGACCTCGCATTATATAAACGAAGCAAAGGGAAGCCAGCGATGGAGTAGAGGTACGTAGACTAAAGAGATGCCTGCACACCAAATAATGGTACTAAGGACAGTCGAAATTCCTTGCTGCCCAACTTGGTCAGTATAAGTCAACCCCAGAGAAAAGCTTGTAGTTAATTTTAATTCCCTGAGGTCTCGCTACTGAGATGAAAAAGCAAGTAGTCTAGGAAAAGCACTGGGGAGGGGTGGGGAAGGGGGAGATGCACAGAGCGCTAGGAAGTGGACAAAGCAGGTATGACAGATAAGCCACAAGAAGCGTTAAAAATCACTAATGACCACAATTCTATTTCAATCAGCTATTGAGCTGGTACCTACTGCTATGTCACCTAGTGTGAGATTTCGGGATTACCGGGACACCGAAGGACACGGTGCAGCCGGAGGCTCCAGGTGGGCCTGGAAGGTAGGTTTCCAGTCCCAATTGGGAGTGGGGGTGGGTGGGAAGGGAACCCAGCTCCTGTCCACTGCTGGTGCACATTCAGGAACTCACTTGAACAAACTCAAGTGGATTGACTGGGGCCAGACCCTTGGTTAGAATGTAACAATAGAAGTTGACAGGGCTCTCACAACAAGGAACTTGGATTCGACTCCTGGCACAAGTTAGTGACCCATGAATGGTGGTGCCACCTACTATAACAGACAGACACAGGGGCACGAGAACATGAATGAGAACCTGATTGCTGACTCCCCGGAGCTGAGTGATCAGGAGAAGGAAAAATGCTAAAGGAAGGAGAACAGTATTTGAAGTGGGATGAAAAAGCAGAGGCATGAATCCAGGTCATGGTGGCCTGAGATGCCCTGGAGATGGAATTGACTTGCACTTGAAGTTGGATGGCAGGGTGGAAATAGACTGGAAAGGCTAGAAGAGGAAGTGTCAAGGGCTACTCAGAGGCCATATCCAAGGTGTCCAGTAGCAATGTGATAAAGGGCCTGGAGTGTGTCAAACGTAGTCTAGTAATTAATGATCATGTAAACTTACGAAGCGGCATTTAAGAAGTAATCCAACTAAGTATGTTACAACTTCCTGTTTTTGTCCAGGTCTCCAATTTATGAAATTCTGCTGTGAAAATGAAACTAACCTTGTTAGTGAAGGCCTTGGAAATTTTACCAGCCGAGAGGCAGGCTTCCCTCTCACCCGGGTAAGATGTAATCGTGGTGTGCTAGAGCTGGAAGGGGCTTCAGTTACTTCATCCGGTCGCCTCATTTTATGTGTACATAAATTTGTAACGGAAGCTAAGAACACGAGTGGCCGGCACAGACAGTTGGCTAAATACCACTTTGATTAGCCCTCAGTTTCCTCCCCGCTCCCGCAGTCTGCCTCCGAACGTGAGCGGCTCCTCATGGGGTCCATTTAGCCTAGCACCTGGTCTTAACGCAAGTGGCTACACTGCACGCCGCACTGACTCGTGTCGGTAAGAGTGGGCAGAGGTCCTTGACGGCTGCGTTTTCTTCTCTAATAACCTTCCCTAATCAATGCCTAAGTCCTTTGGGTGGCAGCCAGATGATTAGGATCAGTAAGTAAAAAACCTGCTAGGACAGGTGCTCGACAATGTCTTTCTCTAGTTGGGTAGTTACGGTACAGCCCGAGCACCCCGGCGCTCATAGTGAACCCACAAGAAGATGGGCGTGGGCGGGGCGTCTCTCCAGCTGAGCTGGAGCAGCCCCATTCACCCTCGGTGCGGGGCTGCAGGGGCAGGGCTGCAGGACGAGATGATGTTTCAGGACATCGCTTCCTGTCCTGCACCTCCAGCTCACCGCGCTAATCCGGTGGTAGGACCAGCTAGTGATCGTGCCGTAGCCCTGTGCACTGGCGTCTCTTCCCTGTTCACCATTTCTGAAGCGGGGAGACCTCTAGCTTGTATTTTATGTAACAGTTTTTTGAAAAGTAATGCTGATGTCTATTAAAACAAAAGAAATAATTTCACTGCTTTGGAGAGAGAGAATTTTTTCCTGACTGAAATGAATGCTGTGCACTTAGTTGGTGTTGGGTGTTGTTTAAAATCTGTATTAATGCAGCCGACTGGATTAAAAATGTCTTCATGTATGGCAGTGTTAGTACCACATACAATCCTGACGTTTCCCTTTGCACCAAGGAAACAAGTTTTGAAAACATTTTTGCATATCATTTAAATTCCACTTGAAAAATTAAAACCGTGTATACTTACAAAAAATACTTAGAGCAGTTAGAAACAGCTTTTATCTGTTGTAAGAAATGGGAGAACACTAGCAAGCAATGGATAGGTTTTTAAAGTAATTTGCAAAATGACGCGACCCATCAGCTTTAAGTCCCATGCTAGCGGAGACGCGAAACCACCAGGAAGGCCCCGGCCGGGGGCTCCGGCGGGCGGAGTGTGGCCCGGTGCAGCGGAAGGTGGTGGGTTTGGCCCTGGCCGGGGTTACCTGCAGGAGGCAGAGTGTCTCCCACATTCGTGTGTGTCTCTCTCCCCCTTCCCTTCCTCTCCCAAATCAGCAAGCATATCCTCAGGTGAGGGTTTAAAACAACAAAACAAAACAGGAAGTAGTCCCTCATTTTTTAGAAGGTACAGTAATTCAATTATTTTTTTTCCTAAGGCAAGTTTTAAAACTCCAACTGGAAGAGATACTATGTCTTAAAATGCCATCATTTACAACTACTGAGTATGACAAGTCCACTGCAGGCTGCACGAGTGCAGACTAACAGGGCCAGAGTACGTTCATAAAATACTCGCACGAGTGTAGAAAAGACTACCACTTAAACACACACTTTATTTACTGGGCTGGAAGCCTTCGTGGGGTACACACGGCGGTTGACGCAGCCAATCCCAGCCTTGCTCACACCCACAGCAGTGAGTTGTACGTGGGTTTCTCTGCTCGCCCCTGTTCAGTTGCTGCTGTTGCTTTGTTTTCTTTCAGGATCAAGGTGGGTACTTTCATATAAAATCTTATTTTTAATTCCTTCTCTGGCGATTCTTTCCCGGATCCTTTGCTTTGCATAATTATACCTACAGTGGAACCTGGGAAGAAAAGAATAAGAAGAAGTCATTAATACAAAATTTCTATAGAAACATATGAGCTCCTGTAGTAACGGAATTTAGGAACGCTTCCAGATGAGCACCCTGAGACTAGATACACCCATTCTAAACTTAGAGTGTTGTTTTTGGATGGTTTGGTGTCAAAGACAGCTATGAACATATTCTTTTATTTTTATTTTGTATGTTTTATATAAAATGAGGGTTTTTATCACTTTAGCTTAGTTTTACTTGCAGAGCTTCACATAAGTGGAACCAGGACTTGGGGTCTGGCTTGTTGCTCAGGAAGGTAGATTTGGTCGGCTGTGCTGTATCGGTTGGGAACGCATTCTTAAAGTAACAGCAGGTGTGATGGGCAGAGATGAGCTGGGCCTTGGGGGAAGTTGGAGGGCAGAGGCCTTCCTAAATGAGGTGTAAACCGTGACTTGGTGCTAATGGCATGTCTCATGTCATAGAGTCATCTGTGCATTCACAGGTAGTATAGAACACGAGTACATGCACACTGCAGAGATTTCAGGCATTCTGGCAATATCATTTTGTAATAAATTTCTATTAAAAAGTCCTTTAAAAACTTCTAAATCCTTTTTAGATAACGGAGGGTGCAAAGGGCATGTGCTTTGGAAGTGGCCAGACCTGCTGTATCAGGGTGCATCCCCCTGCACACTCAGCGTACATACCAGCATCCTAAAGTCACCACGACGAATCCTCCTGCTCCGACATCACACGATCTTCTGATTCTGCCTGTCAGAAAGCACAGCCGCTATAATTACCACACAGGACACATGACCTCATCTAGGAAATAGAGCTGTTCGCCACACTTAAGTGTATGTTATTTATACAGAACAAAGCATACTCACTAGTTAACAAGAAGTGTCCGAGGCCAGCCACGACAGATCCCAACGAACCGTATAATATCGAGTCCCGTGCACAGGGAATGTTCTCAACATCTAAAATTCCCAGGAGCTTGAAGGGCTAGGATAGAATTTTTTTAAAAACCTAGATTGAACAATAAATACTGTACATCAGTGTTTCTGCAAAGATCGGCATCTGCTGTGTGGCGACCATGAGTCGACCCATTTGCCCTGCCTGGTGATGGCCCCTCGGCCCGCGTCTGTGTCCAGTCCGAACCTCACAGCGGGAAGCCTTGAGCATCTAACAGACCAGAGAGTCCCGAGCAGTAGAGTAACATGCCTGGGTTAAACTCTGGCTAATCAGCTAATAAACTTTGATAATCAGCTAGTTTGGAAACAAACGCACATTCTATGAACTCTTTAAACATCCGTGAGGAGTTTGGGGGGAGATACGGGGTAAATACAGTTTTTCTAACCATGTTTGCTTACAGTGTTAGTGCAGTGGTGCTCTAAGTTCCTTCTTGGTGTCAGTGAGGCGAGTGAACATCAACTGTAAACAGGGATAAATATATGTCGTGCAAAGATAGAGCGTGGGCAGTATAATTTCTGGTCTTGTTTCCTTGCCTGGTAACAAATTACACTTGATTGTATTTATCTAGTGGTCGTCAGCTGAGGGCAGGACCGACATTTTTAAGTCATGTTTCATTATAGCATTTCTACTGAATAAAGAAATAGAAAACCTATACCATTTTCTAAAACCTGATTAAATGCAGGTTTCCAGTAACATAGCTTTTGAAAGGAAGCTACTTGTCCATTTGAATGGTGGCATAATGTGAGGGAGGACCTTAACCTAGGGGGAAGGAGGGTTCTAGAAGAGGCATCATAAAGGAAAAACAGATGGGAAGAAATGGGGGAAGGAAGTCAGATTAAAGGTTGAAACATTTTTTATTGTATTTGTCTCCTGTGTGTATTTCCTTAGCTTAAGCTTCTGCCAAAAGAAGACAATGTGACCTGGTTCATAATAAAGCGGAAATTACATACTCTTTCGGATTCTATTCCATTTTTCTTTGGTCTCTCCTGTCTACTCACCCCTTTCCCGCACACCCCCAAACCATTCCTCCCTTCATTAACACAGCAGGTGCTCATTAACATTGCAGGATTTAGTTTTGAAAGGTCTTTAATACAGATCCTCATATACAAAGGGGTTGGGGAATTTGAAATTTTTTTTTAAGACAAACAGGAGTTTCATATCCAATTTTCAATGGTACCTTTTAGAACCAGCATGTGGGAAGAGGCCAAGGATTCTGCTAAACATTCTACAACACATCAGCCCCACTTCTGACGGGGGGGGGGGGGGGGGGCGGGTGGCTGTGAGTGCCATGTCCTTCACATACCTGGTGATTCGTTCTCATGACGACCTCTGTGAGGTCAGATTTTATTCAATTGTTTTTAGAGACAAAGGGATAGAAGCATCGATGTGCAAGAAACAGATTGGTTGCCTCTCGCGTGTCCCCACATGGTAACCTGGCCCGCAAGCCAGGAATGTGCCCTAGCTGGGGATCGAACCAGCCAACCCTTCCATTCCCAGGCCACCTCTCACTCCACCGAGCCACACCAGCCAGGGCATAGATATATGAATGGATGGAGAAACCAAGGCTCACAGGGTAGTCACTTCCCCAAAGGTCCCATCTAGAGGGTGATTTAAAGACATAACACAACTGGGTATCTCCAACTTGCATCAAAACTGGGTAAGAATGAACAGAATTTAAGACCAGTTTCCCTTTACTAGTAGAGCATTCTCACCTGAAGAGTTCAGACCAGCAATTCACAACCGGTGTGCTGCAAGAATGTTTTACGACGTGCAGTACCTGAGGATTTAGTTGGGCAGTGACCTTTTTTCCTTAGATTGTCACATTAAAAACGTCAACAATACCTGTCTGGTGTGAATGAGTCAAACTTATACCTAGTGTTTTTCTTGTTCGAGTGGCAAGAATTTTTTGTATGCCGAATTTTGGTAATTTGTGTGTGCCAGGAGATGAAAGTGAAAAATCGCTGGTTTAGACTGGTTGCTGTTAACTCCCAGGAGCAAATACGAACTGTGATGAACTAGTAGTCTTCAGCGTATGAACTATAAGTCTCTGAACCAAATGAACATTTCTGCTTCCTCATTAGTCTGCTGGTTTAATGTGACGTTAATGAATTTAAACCCTTAAACTTAAGGACATTTTAGGCTAATTATTTTTTTTATAGACATGCTTTTCAGCTTAGATTTAGAAAAGCAGCTTTTCCAGCTCACCTTGATGGAGCTAAAGACAGTTCAAGGTTTCTTTCTAAGCCAGAATGTCAGTTTAATAATTTATAGGAAATAGATCAGATCAAATTAAGCCACCTCATTCCCCACTGCCAGTGTCGTTGCCTCGGCGCCCATACGGATGAACTGGCTGTATTCCTATTGAAAACTAATCCTAACAGTTCTGAAGATGTTTCTGCAGTCACCCCATTCATTTGCATCGTTTTTCCTCTCAGCACTCGGCATAGAAACACACAAAACCCTTCAAACCCCGTTCCTCCCGAGCCTAGGGGAACCATCCCGCCTGGCTCCCTTCACTGCCAAGCGGACATTCGCGGTGCTTCCCACCGAGAAACCACCTATCCTCCTCACTTGAGCTCACCCCAGTGCAGCACCCCTCCACCGCACAGCACCCAAGGGCACTGTTCTAAGGTACCCATTTCCCCAAACCCATAGTTCTCCACAGCAGCACTTGGCCCAAACCATGTTTTTGAAAGTTTCTTGAGCTGGTTTCAAATATGGCAGTGTCTCCTGGTTCTCTCTCTCACTGGCTCTTGGCAGGTTTGTTGCTCTCCCTTTCTTTGTTGACATCTAAATGTCCAAATGCCACCCCTCCTCCCAGTCCAGTCTCTCTCCTAGGTGACTCAACAGGTTTCAGTTAAATGTCACTTACATCATGACGCACAAATGTGTAAGTCAAACTCGGATCTTCCCCAAGCTTTGATTTCATCTGCCTGTTGACACCTCTTCTTCTAGTAAGCACCTTGGACTTCGTGTTTCCAAATCATACTTTTCAGACCTTACTACTCCACCATCAGACCAAAAACCTGGGAGCCATCCCTGATTCCTCTCCACGAAACCCATGCCCAGTGAGTGTATCAGTCAGCACGTCTGGAGGGAACCAAATGCGTCCTGAACCCACCACTTCCCGCCCCCACTGCTGAGGCTGCCATCCCGTCAAAGGTCCTGATCCCGCCACATGGGTGTCCAGCCCGCCGGCTGCACGCGGCCCAGCACAAAATGGTCGATTACTTAAAACAACTTTGTAATTACGTGTCACAGCGTTTTGACTGTGTGGCCCAGAGATGCCAAAGGTTGGGCACCCCTGGGTGACCGTATCATTCTGTGTAAGCCCCCCTCGGCCTTCGGATGTGCTTAGAATAATGAATGAGTCCTACAGCTCTTGAAGGCCCTGCGTGACCAGCACCTACCCTCCTCGCATCCCGCTTTCCCTCGGCCTGCAGCGTGCTGGCCCTTCCTCCCAAAACGCCCACACGGTTGTTGCTTAGCACACACACTTTTCTCCCAATTCTTTGCCTGGCTGGTTCACCAAATGAAATTCTTTCTTTTCGCTTGATTTCCCCAGCAGTGTGTGAACTACATGAAAAAAGGGATTTTGCCTATTTTCATCAAAACTATACCTTTAGCACCTGGTTTAGTGCCTAATACTCAACAGGTAGTCTGTAAACCTTTTTTTGAATGGGTGAATTCATAGATTTAGAATTTACCTAGAGCACTTTCCTGGTAAGCATGTACCAAATCCCATATTTTAAACTTTCTCAAAGAGCAAAGAGAGAGAGCAGAGGAAAGTTTTCAAGGGCTAGTTCTATCAGGTGTGCCAGCTGGATTCCTTTCCCATTTTTATTGTAGCTTTGCTGATTCTAAAGATCAATCCCTGGATTGTAGTGGAAATGATCTCTGAAAAATTTTTTTTAAACTACAGGCCTCCTTTTCTGACATTACCCTGGGATGCTAATTCAGAGTTAGCTTATATTACTCTTATTATGCTCTCCTTGATGAGATTTGATAGGTACTAGCGTTTCAGGAACAACTTATTTACAAGGCTTTTTATAGTATTTGGTTTTGCTGATGATGAGCCAATTAAGTTGGTCATTGATTTTTTCTTTCATGGAATTCTTTTATGAATTCTCAGTGGATTAAAGCACCCATATGACCATTACATGACAGCAGTTATCCATCAAAGCGAACATACAGAAGGGATTAAAGCCCCAGCCAAGATCCCGGTATTCTCACAGAACAATCTAGAATTTCGTGTTTGGAATATGCGAGTTTCAAACATGGGTCCATTTTTTACACTAAGCGTATTCCGAATAGTATATATACAAGTCATTAAAAACACAGGGCACCACGAGCTGTGTAAATTGGCAAAATTGGTTGCTAAGTATGGATAGATTCTATCCAACATTTGTTTCTATTTACCATTTGATGACCTGCTATCTTGGCCAAATATATTCTAAATCTACAGACTAGGAGCAATTAGGCACACGGTGGGTCTTTAATATTTGTTCATGATCCTTTATCTACTGGAGTCCCCGCTCTTAAGGGGCCCAAGATGAAGAGGGGACACATTACTAACTTCTGGTATAATAAACGGTGTAATGACACAGCTACGGGAAGATGGGGACACAGAAGCACCTTACACTACTTTGGAGGTTCAGGAGATCCTTCAGGGGAGACCAAAAGCGCAGCTTAGCTTTAGAACATCTGGAGGAAAAGTACGAGACGCCAGACTGGGCAGTCAGGGGCTAGGTGGACGGCTTGACGTTATTACCGGCCAAGGTGACAGCATGTCCTAAGACTGGATTTTAAGCCGAGAGGTGAAATTACCCAGTTGACAGGTTAGCCCGTCCTGACAATCGTGGTCGGTGGACCTCGGAGGGCAGAGCAGGAGGCGCGAGTAGCAGCCAGCTACGGAAGCCACTGAGTACCTACAGTAACAAATACTGCAACACTCCACCGGGTCGCGGGGACGCCAGGTTCACGGGAAAAACCTGTCTTTCCCTCGGCTCCTCCCGCTCTGCATGTAGGACTATGGGAACCTAACCAAGCTCCCGTTCCTCGGCATTTCTGGATCCCTCCACGTTAAGTGTCGTGAAGTATAAAGCATCAAGGACAAGGCACCTGTCCTCGGGGAGCTTACAAAATGCGCCTTTCCTAGTAAATTATAGTGGCAGTGCGAGGCCCTGGTCAGCAACGCTTTCCGCCCAAGGACTCAGGGTGGTTAGCTGTTTTACAGTGACCCGCAGTGTGCAGGAGCGGCAGTCCCTCCTCCTGCTACTTTTGGATACTTTTGTCCTGGCAATGAAGACCAAAATACCGGCGGGTGGGGGCGCACATTAATAGATCCCCCCGCCCCCCCCCCCCCACACACAGTGAGGAAGCCCAGGACACGTGCTCCGGCCTCACGTCTCCCAGCTGCTCCAGAGGCCGCGTCCGTAAAAGGCGCCCGCCCGCACCCCTCTCGCCCCCGCCCCCGCGTTACCTTCCCCTTCTCGGGCTCGCCGGGCTCCGGCGCGGCGGCCATGGGGACGAGTCCGCACCTCCAGCCCCGCCCCGGGCCTCGGCGAGCGGAAGCCCCGCCAGCCACGCACCGCCCCCACCCCCGCCCCCGCGCGCCGGCCGCCATTTTAGGGAACGTTTCTCCTGCGCCGCGGCCGCGGCGGCCCGGCTTGTCTCCTTTGTTCGTTGACCGGGCCACGCCTTCCCCACTAGGGGCTCCCCCCGCCCCGAGGAAAATATGGACTGTAGGAGGGGGTGGGCTCGGGAAGCGGCCCCGCATCCCGGGCTGCCGGCGGGGCGCGGGCGGCACAGCGCCCTGGCACTTGGAGACTGCGCATCTTTTCTCCCCAGCCCCCGCCTTCCGTCCTAACCGCCATTTCTAACCGTCGCCCGCGCGCTCGTGCTCGCGTGCACGGCCGGGCGCGCGCCGCGGGGGACGGAGGGAGCGGGCGCGCCGCCGCCGCTTTGTCCTGCGCGCGGGGCCCCCCGCCCGGAAGTCGGCTGGCGGCGGCCCTCGGCCCGCGTCCCCTACGTGTCCTTTGTCCTTCCGGCCCGGGGCCGAACCTCGGGTGCTCTGGGCCGCTCCAGCCGGCGGCGGCCGCAGCCATGTGGCCCCGGGCGCCGGCTGCGGCAGATTGTGACCCCGCCTCCTCCCCTTTTTTATTTACTTGCAGTACTTAAGGGCTTTAAAATAGCACCACTCGGTTCGCCTAAAGGAGACTGGGGACAAAATGGAGGGAGCGGCTCGTTACTGAACGTGCGCCAGGACGTTTGTCCGCTCCTGTAAGGCGCCGAAGGACTTGGAGGTTCAAGTCGATGAACCCCAAGTCGTTCGGTGGTGGTCCACGGTGCAGCCCTCCCTACGGCTGCGAATTAACGTGAAACCTGAAATGCTGCGGGTTAGCGAGATCAGTGGAGGACGGGCGCGTGCTGATCTGGTGTGAGATAGGGTCAAGCCAGTTTCTCAGCAGGCTACGCACAACGCAATTACGTTTTCGGTGACTTTTCTTTCCCCATCCACCCTCACGTCAATGTCTTCGTGATTACCGTCTGCCTCCTCCGTATCTCACGCTTAGTCTTTTAATATCTCAAAATGTACTCCTAAGATGTTGAGGCTTCAGAGCGTGACATTGTGCAAAGTCATGCTGCTTCTGAAGAAGCCGCTGTGCCTGGCGCACACCAAGTGCTGGACAAAATTGGCGATGATTCTAGATTCGCTCTCGTTCATTGAACGTTTTCTTCTTATACCGTGTAATGACCTTGCTTCCATCAACATTTAATACTTTTCTACAATCCCAATAAAATAGACAATTTATGATTATGTGTAACGGTTATTTTTTTTTTTAATGATTAACTTTTGGGGGAAATTGGACAGCTGCAGACGAATTAAATACTCCTCTAACATTTATTGGGAAATAGAAAAAAAAAAGTCACCCCACCCCTGGTATCCTGCCAGTTTGAGGTTCTCTGGCTGGAATTCTTGAACTAACTGCTTTGAACTCTTGGTTGGAAGGTAATGTTTAAAGTAGTAAAATTCCATAAAGGAGTGAGGAATTCTTTTGAAGTATTTCCTAATTATGTTGTAAATGAAGGAGAACTGGAAAAGTACCAGGTAAGACACCATAAAGCCGTCCTATTTTATTTTTTATTGTGACTTTGAACATTGCTAGAGTAAACTTAGTTGAGGTTAGTTGAGGTCCATTTCATTTGTCTTTGAAAATATGGTCATGTTTTTTATATTAATTTTAATTTCACAAAAGTTGCAAAATACTTGCATGTTTGTTTTTTTTTTCATTTCCATAGTTTACAGAGTGAAAGTAAAAGTCTCTTTCACTCTCACCCTTTTTCTCCCCTCTTTAAGGTAAACACAACCAATAGTTTGATGTGTCCCTGAACTTTTCTTCTCTTTCTTAGTTAAAGCACTGGAATACAGGGTAAAAGTGGACATCTCTGTGCCATGCCTGCCCCATACTTGTGCATACATACACACATCTGTATGTTACACACGTCAAAATAGCTGCACTATAATTTGCATCCAATAATTTACTTTTTACCGTTCAACACCCTATCTTGGAAATGTTTTCATGAAAGTACCTATAGATTTGCTCATTCACTTTAAAGGCTGCTCAGAAGTCCCTTACTTGTTTTCTTTCTGACACAAGAAGTGTCCATTTTTTCATTAGTCCAAAAGATGTCCCGGAACATCGTGTACATTTTCTGGTGTGGACCTGGACACAGCTGTTTCTCCAAAGAGCTGTCCCTCCCTCCCTCCCTCCCTCCCTCCCTCCTTCTTTCCTCTCTTTCTCTTTCTTCTGTTCTTTGTAGGCATAATAACATTTGGAAATCAAGAACTGGTCACTAGGGGAGCACACTGTTCCTGGGGTGCCCCTGCTCCTAGGCTCTTTCACTGCACAGAGGTGGAAAGAAAAGTCTTGTTAAACCACGAATGTATATTGCTGTTCAAATTAGGACATTTACAGTCCCGGACCAGGGATGCCCATTGCTATGAGGTGCCGTTGCTCCTTGGCCTTTTCAGGAGACAGTTACTGCCCGCTGTACAACAGTGCGTAGGGACGGGTGCCAGGACTGTTCCTTTCCTGGGTTTTATGCTCAGCTCTCTTTCATGTGGACAGCCTGCTCCTAGGATATTTATACAGCGATTTGTTCTATCTTTCTTTCTTTCTATCTATCTAATCTATCTATCTATCTATCTATCTATCTATCTATCTATCTCTTACTTTTTCTGCTTAGAGTGCTCCCCACCAGGGGTGTCTAATCATGTTGTCTTTTTAGTTTCTCTCTCTGTGGCTAGACCACCAACGGGATATGCACTCAGAGGCATTTGTTGCAGTTGGTCGAACATTTTGAGAATATAAAAATCTCTCTGCCCTTTGTGTACTTTTTGTAAGAAAAATATTTCCAGGAGACATGTTTGAGTAAATCCCTTGAGGAAATGCACCCCACAGAGAAAGGGCTCCTCCCTTCCAACCGGCCCCCCTCCTGCCTCTCCAGTGCGGTCGGGGCCAGTACGCACTCACCTTTGTGAGTCCTGGGCTCCCTGCCAGGGCCTTTGCGTACCGTCCCCGTCCCGGGGAACCACCTCTACCGCCAGATGAGTAAAGTATTTGTACTACGGTTCCACAGATGAAAAAATTAACTCTCCAAAAGGTCAAGTAACTGCCCAAGTCACACTATAAGGAAGTGAAAAGTTCAGAAATCAATGACAAGTATGTCTTGTCTGAAACCCTACATTCTTTTCCATGATCCCTGTGAGGAATAACTTTATACCATGTGTAATATTTAAGTCTGGAACTCTGTTGCACCCCAGTTCAGGAGAGATTTAGCGTGTTTATTTGTTACAGCTTCACGCTGCATCTGGCCTGTTCTATCAGCTGTCTTACTAATAGCCCCGACTGGAAATGCCCCAAGGGCAGGAGAACCAAGGAACTGTTGCTAATGTGACAACGTGGGTGGACCTTGGGAACAGAAGATGAAGTGGAAAACCCCAGATGTGAAGGTGGATATGCTGTGTGTTACTACTTACTGAAGTTCAAAAACAGATAAAGTAAATCCATGCTTCAGAAGCTGGGTGGCGGGGGCAGTGAACGGGAGCTGGCCGCAGAGCTGGGTGCCAGCTGTGCTGGTCCTCTGTGTGGGTATTGGCCACAGGGGAGTGTTTGCTCCGTAGAACATCAACATTAGGTTAGTGTTATCATTCTTATTGAATGGAAAAGGCAACCAAGGCTTGGAGAGGTTTAAAAAGTTGCCCAAGGTCACGTAGAAGAGGCTGAACTGACCTGGTACCTCCGTTTTCTCCAAGGCCCACTTAGCTGCCACCTCTGCCTGGAGGGAGAAGAGGAGCGTGGAGAAGGCATTCTGGGTGCAGGAGGGCCCCGCTGGGGTGCGAGGCTGGCGGGGTGGGGGGGCAGCCCATAACAGAGTGCGTTCCTGAGGCACCTGGGAATGTCCCAGAAGGAGGGAGGCTGGCTGGGTTTGGGCTCCGGAGGGAGGCGGGGGATCCTTCCAGGCTTCTGGGATAAAGGAAAAGCCGTGGTGTCGCCATCCGTCAGCATCCAGCTCTCTCCCACGGAGACGCTGCCATCACAGCGGGAGGGATGCCTGACCCCACCGTGTTGCTAATGCATCAACCTGAAATCTCAAAAAGCAACCAGAATGAGTCATTCTTACTATACATGCATGCCGTATAAATTTATACACACATGTACACCCGTCGGCACTATCACACTGTCGGGATTGCCCAAGAGCCATGGAAAAATGACATACTAACAATTAAGGTCAAAGGTTAAGATCTACTGTCTCACTATCTATTGCAGCTTGTAGTAAAATTCTAAAACTCAAGATATCTTTTTTCTCAGCTTATGCTTTTCTCAGCATAAGTTTTTAAAGCTTATGCACAATTCATAAGCTTTAAAAGAAAAAAAATCCTCATCCAAGCATATGTTTATTGATTGTAGAGAGCAAGGAAGGGAAACAGAGAGAAACATCCACGTGAGAGAGAAACGTTGATTGGTTGCCCTCCAAGCCCCGACTGGGGATCGAACCCACAACCTTTTGGTGCACAGGACATCACTTCAACCAATGGAGCCACTAGCCAGGCCTCAGCCTCTGGACAATTCTTAAGCGTTTTATCTCCTTAACAATGCAAAGCATCTGGGGCCCAGGATTTGTTCAGAGAAGGAGGTTGTATCACCTGTGTCCCTACTTCGAAAAAAGAGAAGCAACATTACAGGCGAGTCATTCTTTCAAAATAAGGTGCCGGACGTCACGCGCAGCCGGAGCTCATGTGGATACAATTCTGTGGATGGCAGCCCTTCCCACGTGCACGTGGGGGAGAGGGCTCTGGGGTTGGCAGTCACCACGGCCTCACCCGGCCATAAAGCTTTGTCCCTTCAAAGGCCACCTGTCATTCTCTGCGGGCCCTCGAGGCTGAGGGAGGGGCGGGTGGGAACGGTCCTCACGTGTCTCCACCTCCTCCACCTCGGGCTGTCATCTTGTTAGAAAACTTTTAGGAAATGTTTCACCTTTTATTCTCCATATGTTAGGTCCCGACGTTTCATTGTAATGGTTTGCGAGGCTTTATCATAGTAACTTATTAAATAAATTAAGACATTTTTAGGACTTCCGGCAAGATGGAGGAATAGGTAGACGCACCGTACCTCCTCGTACAACCAAGATAAGAAAACCAATAATTTACAACAATAATTTACTATCAGAATAACACCCAGATCCGGCAGAGGATTTATCTGAATGGAAGTTGGGCAGCCCAGAAGTTGAAGTAGACGCGTTCATCCGGACTGGTAGGAGAAGACGAGCCGGCGGGCGCGGGGCTGGCTCGGGTCGGCGGCGCGCGGAGGTTGGGGGAAGGTTTGGCGCGAAATCGGCGCAAAAGCCATCGGGCGTGTAAGAAGGCAGCGGTGATCCCTGAGTACGCAAGCTGCGGCCGGCAGACCCAGAGGGGTAGCGATTGTGGACCGGGGCAGAACTCGTGGCCCGGAAGCCCAGACAAGGGTCTGAGTCCAGGGGAACGGAACTACCGCCATTGTTTTCTCCCGCCGCTCCCGCTCCCGCCCCGCCCCGCCCCCACATATAACGTCACAATCTAGCGACCCGGGTGCCCAGCCCCGGTGAGCACCTAAGGCTCTGCCCCCCACCATAACAAGAGCAACCAGACCGGGAAAAAAAAAAAAAAAAGGAGAGACAGGGGAAAAAAAAATAATAAACTATGTTTTCAACAGAGCAGATCAGTCCCCCAGGACTCATCCTTTTGAGCGACCAAGAATTAGCCAATCTATCAGATGCGCAGTTCAAAACACTGGTGATCAGAAAGCTCACAGAACTGGTGGATTTTGGGCTCAATTTAGAGGAAAGGATGCAGGTTACCATAAAACAGATGCAGGAAGACACTCGGAGGAGAGCCAATAGTGAAAGGAAGGAATATGAGTCTCAAAACAATACAGTGGACCAGAAGGAAGATAGAATCAACCAAGCAGGAAAGCATGATGAAATAAGAATTCAAAAAATTGAGGAAAAGATTAAGAGCATCCAAGACACCTTTAAACGTTCCAATATCCGAATTATAGGGGTACCAGAAGGGGAAGGGGAAAAACAACAGACTGAGCACATATTTGAACAAATAATAAAGGAGAACTTCCCCAATCTGGCAAAGGGAACAGTCTTCCAAGAAATCCAAGAAGCTCAGAGAGCCCCAAAGAAGTTGGACCCAAGAAGAAACACACCAAGGCACATCATCATTACATTAGCCAAGGTAAAAACGAAGGAGAGAATCCTAGAAGCAGCAAGAGGTAAGGGGACAGTAACCTACAAAAGAGTTCCCATCAGACTGTCAGCTGATTTCTCCAAAGAGACCTTATAGGCAAGAAGGGGCTGGAAAGAAATATTCCAAGTCATGAAAGACAAGGACCTACATCCCAGATTGCTCTATCCAGCAAAGCTCTCATTTAGAATGGAAGGGCAGATAAAGTGGTTCTCAGATAAGGTCAAGTTAAAGGAGTTCATCATCACCAAGCCCTTATTTTATGAAATGCTAAAGGGACTTATCTAAGAAAAGAAGATAAAGAAAAGACATGTATAGTAAAAGGACAGCAAACTCACAAATATCAACAACCACGCCTAAAGCAAAACCAAAAGAAACTAAGTAAACAATTAGAACAGGAACAGAACCACAGAAATGGAGGGCACATGGAGGGTTAGCAGCAGGGGGGTGGGAGGAGGAGAGAAGGGGAAAAGGTACAGAGAATAAGTAGCATAGAATGTAGGTTGAAAATAGATAGGGGGAGGGCAAGAATAGTACGGGAAATGTAGAAACTAAAGAACTCATAAGTATGACACATGGACATGAACTAAAGGGGGAAATGTGGGTGGGGGGGGTACAGGGTGGAGGGGAGAGAAGGGGGGAAATGGGACAACTGTAATAGCATAATCAATAAAATATATTTAAAAAAAAAAGACATTTTAAAGGAGGAGAAAGCTACAGCATTGCCAGTGTGTATGCTGCATTTACACGTGGCATCGAACTTCCCAAATAAAAATTGCCAGCACTGCCCTGGCTGGTGTGGCTCAGTGAACTGAGTGGCGCCCTGCAGACCTAAAGGTCGCTGGTTCAATCCCTGGGCGGGTCACATGCCTGGGTTGTGAGCCAGGTCCCCAGTTTGGGGGAGGGGGGACGGTGGGCAACCGACGTTTCTGTCACACATTGGTGTTTCTCTCCCTTCCCCTTATCTAAAAATAAATAAACTTTTAAAAAATTGCAGTGCTGATACTTACATAGATTGTGACTGAAGGACAATGAATAATCGCTTGTTTTATCCTAATACTCATGTGGCACTGCAAGAACACTTAAAATCCCGCTTTTATCACAGTATAAACAGATCCTGTGGCAACAAAGAGCGCACCCTAGTGGCCAATTCAGTAATTCATTACGGTGCCAACTATAAAGGTCAAGTGTAAAAATAGTTACAAAAACTCACTGTGTATTTGCATTGCTGTGAAAAGATTAGGCAAATTTCGGCCATGCATTTTATTTATATTACTTAAAAACTTTTTGTTGGAAGACAAAACATAGAGAGAATCACACCAAAATGAAGGTATAACAGTGAATTATAAGGCATATATTAATATTTGACATTATTAAATTAGTATTTAATTTACCACCAAGGCCAAGAAACAGAATTTTCCTGCCACTGAGAAGACCCTTCATTTCAACCCTTCCCTCCAAGTAAGCATTAAGGTAACTTTTTGCTTGTGTTTTTTTGTAGTTTTTTTTTTTTTCACCCAAGCAAATACTCTGGGACTCAACAGTTCATTTAAAATGTTTGATATGAGTTTAAGTCTTTAAATCTTCCAGTGTCCCCTTGATGCCTTTCTCAGCCTTCCAGTTTATCTCTTGAGAAACCTGAGTCCTTTGACCTGTGACATTCCCCGCTGTGTGGGAGTGGCGGAGACTCACTGGTGCTGCAGTTGGACACGTGCAGGGTGTCCCCTCCCTTCCGCTGCTGGTTGGGGCTGAGGCTGGCCAGACAGGCTCAGCGCCTTGGGCGGGATCACAGGTGGTGGCGTGCTCTTGAATCGGGAGGCACGAACGAGGGGGTGACTCCCTTTTGTTGTGTAAGGAGCTGCAGAGACTTAGTCCCTGAATCCGCTCATTCTTTGGGAGCTGCAAAACGGTCATATGCTAATTCTACCTGATTCTTTTCCATGTATTAGTTGTAATACTTTCATAAGGAGATGCTCTCCTTTATCATTTGGTTTCCTAGTGGTACAACTGATGTAGGAAAGGCAAGAGAAATGCTCGATTCTTTCACTTTGTGTACCAGTTTGCCAAGTTGCTTCCTTACCTCCTCCAAATGTGCTGATTTCAGTTTTTTAAAAAATATAATTAAGCCCTGGCTGGTGTAGCTCAGTAGATTGAGCACAGGCTGCGAACCAAAGTGTTGCAGGTTTGATTCCCAGTCAGGGCACATGCCTGGGTTGCAGGCCACAGCCCCCAGCAACCGCACATTGATGTTTCTCTCTCTCTCTCTCCCTCCCTCCCTTTCCTCTCTAAAAATAAATAAATAAATCTTTAAATATATATATATATATATATATATATATAAAAATTATGAATTTATGGACTTAACAGTTTCAACACCTTGAGCTGGCTGAGGCAGAAAGTGCTCTGTCTCTGGCAAGTGGCCACCTCTTGCGGCTGACTCCTGCGTCCTCTTTACAGGACCTGGTGGTCTTCCAGGAGGGCTTCCTGGTGGGCCTCACTGCCGTCCGATTGGACAAGAGATGCAACAGTGGTCAATGTGTGCATCTCCTGACCAAACAAGGAATCATCCGATTCTTCAAGAAGCCTTCAAAGTAATGGTTTGTAGTGAAGATGCTCCTTACTACTGTGGTGGCCATTGTTTCGCTGCTGGGCCTTTTTAGTATAATATAAATAATATAATATAATATAATATAATATAATATAATATATAGCATAAATATAATGTAATATATAAATACTCCGTGAGTTCATACTGATACTTCAAGTTTAGGACTACAAGGTTTTTACTTAATCTCTTCTGCCTCCCACTTGTGTAACTACTATTCCAAATAGAAGATGTCACAGAAACAAAACAGATACCAGAATATTCCATACTTGCTCATCCACTTTATCTTATATCACAATAGTCTCGAGGCAACAATAGTAATACTACCACTGCCAATATGATTACTAAAAAGTTATTTTATTTATTTTTAAATTTTATTTGTTGATTTTGGAAGGAAAGAGAGAGAAACATCAATTTGTTGTTCCACTTATATATGGATTCACTGGTTGATTCTTGTATGTACCCTGACCGGGGATTGAACCCACATCCTGGGTGCATTGGGACAATGCTCTAACCAACTGAGTTACCCAGCCAGGGCTAGAAACAGTTTTAAGAACCCCTTTCTTTGTATGCTCCCTCACCCTCTTCCCGCCCCATGTAAAAAGACAGCTCCCCTGTACTAATTCTGCATTGTCAGCGCATACGGCCATTATAAATAAGACTCGCTTTTCCTAACTCTCATTCGGACTTAATTCCACAAACAGATAATTGCGCATTTAGTGATCACTACCAGCCTACCCCAGTGTCTCTCCAGCAAAAGCTTTATTCCCTTCAGGTTCACTCTCCCTGTAAAAAGAAGAGGATGCCCACTTGATAAGATTCAGCCTGCAAATGGTGTGAACTCACTTGCACATACATGTTGGAGAATTTCTCATTTATAACCCACCATCCAGTCCTTGCAATTGAGGGCAGGGGTGGGGAGAGGGGAAGAGAAGACCAGGCTTACACCCTCCCACTTCCCTAGACCAGGGTTTCTCAACCTCAGCACTACCAACATTTGGGGGTGACGGTTCTTTGTTGGGGGGGTGGGGGGTGCTGTCCTGTGCCTTGTAGAGTCCTGAGCAGCAGCCCTGGCCTCTGCCCACTACATGCCCGTAACACCACCCCCACCCCCACGCGTCCTGACAACCTAAAACATCTCCAGACTTCCTCAGATGTGCCCCAGAGGACACACTGCCCTCTGGCTGAGAACCCCTCCCCCATGGCTGTTTTGACCCTCATGAATTGGGCACATTGTAATTTTAAGCAATTAGCCCCTGAGTGAAATGGACTGATGCTGTCTCAACTCTAAGCAATATTAACATCCTTTGAAAGGAAAAGCTGTGGCTGGAAGCTAGCTATGCAATAATTACCTCTATTATTATAATAGCTACCATTTGTGTAGCACGATAGTTATGCAGTTTACAAACAACCTTCACTTAGGGGCACTCTTCAGTGAACTCAGCAGGGATTATCGAATCTCCCTGTTCTATAGGCGAGAAAGCAAGCCCTGCCGTGGCTGAGTGTCTTATACCAGGTGAGAAGGAGCGGAAGCAGCGGAATCAAGGACGCGTCCCCCCATCAAGTGCCCATCTTCTTGGACTCTGTTGTGGGTCGTGATGCACAAGAAGAAATGCACACATGCACCTATGTTCACACATTCACCCTCTTCTGGTGTCTAGCTCTAGGGAATGGTTCTTAAAGTTTCCATTTTATTTAATTTTCTTCAGGAGTAAACCTCCTGGAATCTGCCATTAGAGGAGGCTCACGGTGTTATTGCACATTTGCCCACCAGGTGTCGCCATAGTACGCCGACACTTGTTTTCTTTCATTGGCGAATTCCTAATTGACTAAATTCTCCAAGGATTGTTATTTCTGCTCATTGTAAGTAAGTGTATCATGCAACTCAAAAGAGCCAAAAAACAAAAGCACAGGACTATGCCTTTTGTTTTAAAAAGCATAAAGCATAAGAGGATTAAAAGAGTGAATAGGGGCCATGGTAAGGAGGGATTTTACTCTTCCACTCTGTTGACTTACATGCAGCAGGGAAGCAGATGTTTGACCTTCGCTGCTATAATTCTTTTTACAAAAAGAGTTGCTGTGGACTGAATATTTGGGTCGTCCTCCCCCTTCCCTCCCAAATTCATTTGTTGAAGCCCTGATCCACAAGGGGGGGGGGCACAGTTGGGGTGCCGGTGTTGGGGGAGGGGCTTGGTAGGTAATACAGATTTAAATGCGTTAGTTTGTGAGGGTGGGGCCCTCACGATGGGATTGGTGCCCTTATAAGAGGAGGAAGAGACCTGAGGTTGTTGGGAGCCGTCCCGCCTGGTATCAGAAGCTGTAACCCCCGCCAAGGCTAAGGCTGAGGGAATGACCTTGGAACCGTAAGCCCGCAAGGAGACAGGCTTATCTCCCTGGCAGGAGTGCTGCTTCTGCTACTTCATCCATAACTGGCCCCCAATTCTTGGTTGGTTAGCCAATGACAGGTAAGATTCCCCAAGGGGGGAATGGCTAAGACAGGTATGATCACGTGGGAGGTCCCCAAGAAAGGACTTTGGGGGCTACAGCAAAAAGGGGTGATGGACCCTCGCCCCTCAGCTTTGACATAGCCTGAGTCCTCGTCTCTGGGAGAAAATCTCCTTATCTCTTGGCTGCCTTACTTCCCCTGCTCCACCTAAGCCTGAAACAATGACAGAGGGTGGTGCAGCCCTGTGCTGGAAAGGGCGGATTCCTCGGGTGATCAGGCTTAAGAAAGAATATGTAAAATCCTGTGAAACCTGCTTTGTTTAGAATGCTCTCACTTAAATGATAAGGGTCCAAACAAGAAGTAAGTTTGTTCCTTAAAGCTCTTTTAGAGTTTTTTTACAGCTCTTTTAGCTACCTGACCCTACTCAAAATAGGCCCTCAGAATTCCTTGTTATTTGATCCTTACTTCCCGGCAATGAGTAATGAGCTTTACCTGAATTCCTGTGTAAACGAACCCAATAAAAGCCATTGAGGAAAAGGCTCTTGGTCCTTCTCCTATGAGAGATTGGTCACCTTTCCTCCCCAAGCAGATCATGTCTTGGTAGACTTATTCTCATCCGTGGCGGATAGGGGGCTTTGCAGGCGGAGCCCCCCCACATGAGGTCTTGATATCGCATGAGGACATAGCAAGAAGTCAGTCATCGGAAAGAGAGCTCTGTCAGGGACCTAACTGGCTGGCATCTGGACCCTGGACTTCCCAGAGTGTCTGTTGTGTGAGCCACCCCGTCTCTGGCATTTTGTTTTATCAGCCTGAACAGAGTAACAAAAGTGTCTTAGCTGATGGCGGCAGACATGCAATGGTTTCCAAGAGGGCAGTGTGGCAACAGAGAGGTTCTGATGTGGGGCTCAAACGTTGGAAAATTTTTAGTTTCGGGTAACAGCTAATAAGCTTAGTAGTCCATGCATGTAAAAGGCTGTCGTCTCAGGAACTGAAGGCATGACCCACCCTGACTCCGGGAGACCGTAAGCAGCTCCACCTTTGTGCCCTAGGAGGACTGCAAGCCATCAAGATGGTGTCTGAGCCGCTGTGCTCCAGGGGGAGATGCTCACCGCCCGGGACGTGGACGGAAGGTCGCTGCAGCTTTTAACCTGATTAACTTTCCCCCCGAATTCAAATCCCTTGACCCGCACTTTCCTTCTCCTTATAAAAGGGTCAGTTGAAAATGGAATTTAAGATGGCCTGTTAGTTTTCAAACCCACTGTCTTCTCAGATCGTGGCCATCTGAATAAAGCACCCACCAGGTGGGTCTGGTGGCGACAGGTGGCACAAACGCCGGCTTTTCCGGTTTCAGTGCCATGTGCCCCCAAGCCAGGCTTGCTTGTTCAGCAGAAGTGGGGTGGCATGCAGCAGTGGCCATGGGGTGAGCTGGTACGGGAGGTCCCTTCTGAGTGTGTCTGTTATACATGAATGAAAATGTGAACATGAACTGTCTCAAAGCACTGCCCTTGATTCAGAAATAAGTGAAAAAGACAAAGTATTTAAAGAAAGAAACCTAAGTACATCATCTCCATTTTTATCAGTTACTAGCTCACTTCAAATTTTGTTTCCTGAGTCTGACTCTTAGTGCCTCTTAAACTTCAGGGTGGCTGATGAGTTGCCTGGCGTGCCTGACTAGGCAGCTTTAGTAGGTCGTTCGGCTTGACTGGGTATGGGGCCCCCGAGCTGCTCGAGGCCCAGCCTCCACCCTGGAAGAGGAAGAGCCTAGTCCTAGTGGTT
This sequence comes from Phyllostomus discolor, assembly GCF_004126475.2. Lineage (NCBI taxonomy): Eukaryota > Metazoa > Chordata > Mammalia > Chiroptera > Phyllostomidae > Phyllostomus > Phyllostomus discolor. The sequence goes on along the minus strand of NC_040917.2, from coordinate 13,032,143 downwards.
GCCGACAGTCATCCAACGCTCCCAGGTGTGGCCTCACCGAATTCGCTTTTGGTTTTTTAACTGCTGTGCTGAGATTTAACCATGCAATTCACCCATTTAAAGTGTACAAACGCAGTGGCATCGGTGTATTCACAGACCTGGGCATTCATCACCATCATCGGCTTCAGAATATTTTCATCACCACAAAGAACCCTCTGTAAGGCAGCGGTCATTCTCTTCCTCCACCCCCAAAACCTGCCACCTGAGGGTTTGCACAGGACCCAGCCCCTCGCTGCTGCACATTTAGCACAGGTGAAACAGGTGAACAGCTTTCGCACTTCACAGCAGGGGAGCGTGGTGTGTTCCCTGTTCACCACAGGAAAGGTGGGTGCTGATATAACCAAGGCTCGGTCATGCACACGCATTAACACACGTGTGCACGCACACACGTGCAGACTTGGAGTTTCTGTCGGCAGGGCGGGAATCCTCCATAACTAGGGTGGGAGGAGGAGGGGAGATTATCTTCTCCCATTTCCCTTCTAGGAGCTTTTGCTCGGGTCGTGTGCGGGCGGCAGGCCCAGGCCAGGAGGACAGAGTCCCCAGGAATGGACTGACGGCCGGTGACCCAGCCCTTCTGGGCCACCTGAGAGCAGGCGGGCAGGCTCAGGGCGGCGTGTTGCACCCTGAGGAGGGCTGGGAGCACTGGGGGCAGGGCAGGTGGCCGCCTTCCCTTGGCGAGTGGGGGCCCTGCCCTCCGCACAGCCGTGAGGAGTGAACTCGGTGCCCCCTCTTACCCGCGGTCCCGCTTTTTCATGGCTTCAGTTACCCGAGGTCAGCTGTGGTCTGAACATACTAACTGGAAAATGCCAGGAATAAACAACTGGTACATTTAAAATCCTATGCCATTTGAGTAGTGATGAAATCTCGCGAGTCCTGCTCTGCCCCGCCCCACGCGCGAACCATCCCCTTTCCAAGTCTCCACGCTGCAGATGCGCCCACCTGTGAGTCACTTCGTGGCCGTCTAGGGGACTGTCCAGATGGCCCCTCCAGGTGTCACAGTGCTTGTGTCCAGCCACCCTTATCTTGCTTACTAAAGGCCCCAAAGCGCCCGCTAGGCGGTGCCGGGAATTCAGACGGGCCGCAGAGAAGCCATCACGTGCTGGCTTGCAGTGAAAACGTGAGGGCAGCACAGTGAGGTATTTTGAGAGAGAGAGAGAGAGAGCCACATCCACAGAACTTTTATTGCAGCACATTATTATCACTCTTCTATTGCATTATTATTCTTCATCTCTTACTGTGCCCCATTTGTAAGCTGAACTTATCACGGGTATTGCGTATCGGTATGTATAGAATTCGGTCCTGACTGTAGTTTCAGGGATCCACGCGGGGGAGGGGGAGGGGTGTCTCGGATTGTGTTCCCCGCACGCAGGTGAGGCCGGACGGCTGCACTCAGCTCTCCTGCGGATCGGAGCTCAGGTCGCCGTCTCCGAAGTGCCGACCCAGCGCCCAGGGGTCACAGGTCAACAGACACCACGTGCGCTGCGCCAGGCTCCTCTTCATCGGGCTCCGCCACGTTCAGTTACGCGGAGGAATGAGCAGCGAGTCAGCTGATGTATCTGTTTTCCTGTTCAGCCTCTGCAGCTGAATCGGGCACGTGGCAATCTCTAGTTTGGCAGAGCGACAAGGTTCCATCCAGTTTGCACACATAACGACGTGGCTAGCCCTGGCGGAGAACCTGGTTTCCTTCATCATGTCACTGACTCCTCGGGTCCAGAGAGGAGGCAGCCACTGATCGGGGTCCTTCCCCCCACAACCATGGACTTCCCCGCACACGTCCCGGGTCTCTGCAGGGGGATCTTCCCCAGGTGGGGCGGTGGGCCACTGGGCCGCAGGAAAGCCCAGGCGTCACAGGGTTCGCTATCGCAGAGACTGCGGGAAGTCACGCTCTCGAATCCGGCGCAGCCCGGCTTCCTGCAGTGACCGGAGCGGTCCGTGTCCGCCGGGCTGAACCCAGTTGCCTCTGGCCACAGGCCCTTGAACTATGGCTGGTCCCACCGAGGAGCTGAGCTTCCAGTTTGAATTGACTTAAATAAATTTAAACGAAAGAGGCACGTGGGGCTGTTGGCTACAGTGTCAGAGCAGCTCCATGTAGAAAACAGACACACGGACGCCGAAGGTGTCCCAGGTCCCAGACGCCTCTGCCTGTCGGACAGAGTTGCAACAAGGAAAAAAAAGATGCCACTTTGAAACGTTTGAGGAATTGAAAGTGAGCCTTGTTCGCTAATGAGAAGAAAAGGGGTCAGTGGCCATTCCGATCTGTACCCACCAGGCAAAGGTCTCATTGCAAGGAGAAACGCTGGAGTGTTTAAAAGAGAAAGCAGAGGGTTTTCTTTTTCTTAAAAAAGAATTTTATTAAAATTCTAACACCAAGATAGAAGGGCCTTGAGGTTGGCGTAAAGAACACACACCCAGAGGAATTAGCGTGCGCGCAGCGTGAGGCTGGGTCGGCCTCGTGGCCTCCTCCTGCTGGTGGAGCCCCTGCCTGTGTCGGGAGGCCCCGGCCCCAGGGACCAGATGTGTGTGCGTGGCCCTGCCAGAGCCCCCAGCCCTGGTGACACTGCAGAGCCCCCTCGGGGCATTTAGTCCAGCACAGTGCCTGCGCCCCCTTGACCCTCCAGAAACCCTGACTGGATTCCACGTGGGAGCCGGAGCCAACCTCCTGGGTGATTCTGCTTGCTGATTGCTCATCTCGCTAATCCCCACCACCAGGTGGTGGATTCTAAGGGCCGTCAGGGCTGAGAACCCATAAATCACCCCGATCCCCAGGTGCTGTTCCTTCAAGGAAAACACGGGCTCTCAAACTCATCGTTTGAATAAACATTCAGGGGTCTGGAGGTTCATTTTACCTCCTTGCAGGTGGGGAGGGGAGGGACGCATTGTGTTCTGGCTTAAAGCAGGAAAACTCCCTTGAGCTCAGAACACAGAGAAGTCCACTTTAATGGGATGACTACGACCAAGGAAGGAATTGCTAACTGAGACAACCAGTACTGCAGATACTTCAAAGGCTGAAGGCTGTTTGAAAACAGGCTCTGCAGCCCCGGGGCCCCGCCAGGTCTCGTGCTCGCAGGAGCATTGGCCGGGGCGGTTTAGGAGGCAGGAGAGCGTCTGTGTTCCTCCGGGAAAGAGCTGGTTTTTCTCCTCCTCTTGATTAGATGCCTTTCACCTGCCGTTCGGGGAGCCTGCAGTTTTCAAGGCTAAACGCTTAGCTCCATCAAGGAGCCCTGAGACAAGAAGAAGAAACAAAGCGAACCGAGAGGGTGCAAACATGAACTCGGGTAAAACAGGAGGGCCGAGGTGTGTGAGCAAAGGGGGTGTGGCGCTGGCAACACGTGGCGATGGCCACGTAGCCCTGTCAGCTGCTGGAGCTCTGGTCAGCGGCCCCGTTTCACTGTGCGTGCGGGTCTCGGCGTTTCCGAGGAAGCCCCGTGTCTGTGGCTCTTTTCTGATCCCTGACTGCTCGCCCGGGAAGACCCAGGGGGCCCGTGACTGGCTAACCCCAGTATACTAGTCTTCCAGGGACCCGCATCAATGAGACATCACAGCCTTCTCTAGATAGGCTTGTTTCCATAGTTACTGCCCCTTGAAACTGGACGCATCTTCCACAGATTGAACTTGACCCTTCCCTGTTGTAGGTAAAGCATGTTCCCCCTGCCAGGACTGCGATCGTCCCCTCTGGGTCCTTTGGAGAAGAGATAAGGCCCTTTTACACCCTCCAGGCCAGCCCAGTCCCTGCAACTCCCATAACTTCTCTCCCTGGTAAAAATAACTCCCATCCTCCAAGTAACGAGTTGGCATCCAGGCTCTTCACACAAACTTCCATTTAATCCTCTCCGATAGGCCTAGGAAGTAGGCACCTTTATTCCCATTTTACTGATTAGAAAACTAAGGCTTGGAGAGGTAACATGTTCTTTCCTAGGTCAAATTCCTCAGAGGCAGGCTGGAACCAGCCCAGGCCCCCCGCCGCCATAGATCAAGCTCTTTGCTGCCTCATGGGGCTCCCGTGGGTCCCCAGAGGGGGAGGTCAGCCAGGGGCCCTTCTGAGTTGATTCCCTGCAGACCTCGAGGGCGTAGGCCCTGAAAACCACGTCTCATGTATGACTGCTAAGGTGGACTACGGAACGGCCCCATTCCCTGGGCAGAGGCCTTCCCCATCTACGGAAAACTCACATTCGTGAGCATCTGCCCCGTGGCTGCCGTGAACTCCCTAGTCACTGGGATACGGCAGGGACTTACCGGCAAAACCCCCTGCTCCCAGGGAACACTTTGGGGGGAGGTAGGCGATCAATAAGATATGTAAGTGACACACATGGCGTGTTCAGTGGTGATGGGTGCCGAGGAGGGAAGGGAACAATACCTGGCTTGTGGCTGGAGCAGAAGACGGGGGGCAGGGGCTGAGGGCCCAGAGAAAAGGGGCAAGGTCAGGGGCACCGTACGTCCAGTCTAAGGTCCACGGCTTTTCTCTACATGAAATGGAAATGCACTGGGGGTCTGAGCAGCGGGGCGATGGGATTTAACCGCATCACCCTGGGAGCCGTGCTGAGGAGGGGCTACAGGGGCCAGAGGCCACTGCGCTCCTCCAGGTGAGGGGACGATACTGGTTTGACAGGGAGGAGGAGGCCGTGGGGGAGGTGGAAGGTGCTGAATTTCGGGTGTGCTCTGAAAGCAGGGCCGAGGACATTTGCTCACAAACGGGATGTGTGCAGGGGAAGGAAGGAACCAAGAACTGCAGCGACATCCTCGGTCCGAGCACCTGGAGGAATGCAGGTGCCCGAGGGCCTGTGGGCGGAGAACCAGGGGCTCGGGGCGGGCCTGGCCAGAGGCCTGTGGAACATCCAAGGGCATTTCAAGCAGCAGCTGGATGCGTGGGTCTGGAGCTCACAGGAAAGGTTCTTTCTGAAGGTAAAAAACTGAGAACCCTCATCATATACATAATATTTAAAGCCATGAGACGAGATGAGATTTCCATAGAACAGACTATAGGTGCGAGAAAGAAAATGTCCTAAGCCCGAGGCCTGGAGCACACTGACATTTAAGGGTTATGGATGTGAAAACAAACCAGCAAGCCCTGATGGGCATGGCTCTGTGAATTGAGTGCCGGCCTGCGAACCAAAGGGTTGCCAGTTCGATTCCTGGTCAGGGCACATGGCTGGGTTGGGTGCGTGTGAGAGGCAACTGGTCAGTGTATCTCGTACATTGATGTTTCTCTCCTGCTCTTCCTCCCTCCCTCCCCTTCTCTCTAAAACAATAAATAAATAACATAAAAAAAAAAGAACCAACAAGAGGACTTGAGGAGAGTGGCTGGAAGGGAGGAGCAGCGTTGGGAGAGGGTGGTTATTCCAGACACTCAGAGGGGAAGGAGATTCAAGGAGGCAAGAACAGCAGCCATGGGAAACGAGGCCACACAGCAAGAGGAGGGCTGAGAGGTGACGGGCAGTTTCACCGGTGGCCTTGAGGACTATGGGGAGGGAGGGAGGGACGGGGGTGAAGGCCTGTTTGCGGTGGATTCAAGAGAGAAAAGAGGAGAGACACTGGGGGTGGGAGAAGGGCGGTCTATGCGATTCTTCCAAGGAGTTTTGTTGTAAAGGCAGGAAGAGAACTTGGGTGGTAGCTGGAGTGGAGGGGGAGAGACCTGTTTTTCTTTTTAAGACGGGAGAAAGGGGGTGTGTTTACATGCTGATGGGGTAACTCAGCAGAGGGAGAAGCCAGCTGTGCTGGAGTCCCCTCCCCCAGGAGGTGAGAGGGCAGAACCCCATCCTGCGGGGGGAGGGCAGCTGGCCGCAGCGACCCGGAGAAGAAGGTCACTGCACAGACGCAGGTGCAGGGCGGGTGGAGATGCTGGTGGGAGAGCGTGGGAGCTTTCGATTTTCTTGGTGAAGGAGGAAGTGAGGTTGCCGAGAGGGAGGCGGGGAGGAGGCATCACAGGTGTGGAGAAAGAAGAGCAGGTGTGAAGTCACCATCCAGGTGGGCGGGAGAGATGGTTGACGAGATGAGCACGACACGTGCGTGGGGCGTCACACAGGGCCCACCTGACAGCTGTCACAGATTTAGGGTGAGTGGGGTGGGTCGGGTGCTTGCCCCCAGCCCTTGGGCCAGGGCGCAGGGCTGAGCCGGGGGCAGCGTGCTGTAGCCAGGGTCGTGGTTTCATCAGAAGGCTGCCGATCCAGGGGGAGGGGGGTGACTGTGCTCATTGGTCATGGGAGCAGGTGGAGGCGGTGAGAGGATAGGAGGACATGGGGAAGCTGGGGACAGTGGCAAGGCATCCAGATTGTGTGATCGAGGGTCTCGGTGGAGTCATAGGGCTGTTGGAACTAGGGTACCGAGGGAGTTAGCTGGACAGGTGGGGGAGGTGGTCTGAGCGTGAGCCATGGAGGGGCTGAGGGTATGGGTAGTGGCAAGGCTAAGGCATGACTGGGGGTGGGGGGGCGGACACGGGAGGAGGGGGCATCCAGGGCCAGGGAAGGAAGCCGGGGCTGCCCAGGCCAGGCAGACCAGTGCTCCTCTCTGGCTCTAGCATGTGTTGTGCAAGGTGCTGATGGCTTTGCTTGGGGAAGGGACTCCCCATGTGACCCTGAGGGAAAGGCAGAGAGGTGAGGCGAGCAGGACACAGTGACCAAGCCCTGGTCTGTAGTTGTGACTGCATGCCTTTCTCCCCCCCTCTGCACATGCCTGGGCAGTAGTGACAGGTGGCTGCCCCTTGAGTGAATGGCTGATCAGCTCAGTGAGGTACCTTTTCCGTCTGAACGCGCAGCCTGGAAGCCGCACAGGCCCATGGGCATGTCACCTGGAGAGCCGGCTTGCATTTTGTAACGTTCGGCCTAAGAGGAGCTGGTTTTGCACCGGTAACTTACAGCTGGGGAGCAGGGGGTCAGCGGCACGGAGCAGGCACATGTACGTTTGTGTTTGGGGGGGCAGGATAGATAGGCAGAAGCCCTCCCCACCCTGCCCAGCGAGACTAGCAGAGGGGAGCTTCCTGCAGCCCCTGGAATCCTCGCTCTGCTCGGGCGCCCTCCACGGCCCTTGCTCTCTGGGGCCCTGGGCCCCGGGCAGCCCCTCCCGGGCCCGAGAGTGTGTGGCGGTGAATGCTGCACAGGGCGGCCCTCCCTGTAAGTGCCCGTGCTCTTGGTCATCAGAGAAACGTCCCCTGTGCTTCTCTGTGTGCTTCAGCGGCTCACTGCCCACCGCCTCACCGTCCCGCTGGGGCAGGCGCCCGCCAGGCTGACCAGGGATTTCATTGTCTCCACCTGGTACAGGCAGCGCCGGAGCTGGGGAAGCCGCTTACCCTCTGTCATGCCCACGTTTCCTGATCTGTGGAAACGAGTGATAACAGTTGCCCATGAAGTTGCTAAGCTGCTCACATGAGATCATCATGCAAGTGCCTCATAAACCTTACAAATGACCAGTTAATGTTTTGTCATCTTTGTGGGAATAACAGCAAATATGAGGGGGGCGGAGAGCGAGCCGGCAAGAATCACATCCACATGGAAGGGGGCCCTCCCAGCCCGGGGACCCTCCCAGCCCAGACGCCCGTGAAAGTCAAACTGGGAACAAATGAAGAAGTTCAAGTTCATTGCTGCAAACCCGTGTTTTTTGCTCGGCCTCCGCGGGAGGGGAGGTTTTCATGCTAGTGTGGGAACAGGAATAGCATTCAGTTCTGCCCAGTCAGGGCCTTGGGATGCTTCGCCGTGATTCACAGGCTGTGACTCACACACACATCAGAGTCCTCACGAGCACATTGCTGCTGGTTCACGCTCCTTTAAAAGGAGATGAGATGAAGCAGAGGGATTACATAATTATTTTCTTCTTCAATTATCTGACCTGAGAACTTCAGGAAGAAAAACTCACCCCCCAGCCAAGAAAAAAAAATCTCATTACTGTCCTCAGTAATCACATTTCCAAAAGGCTTGTTAAAACCCACTTCAGGCCCATTCCGGTCGCACTTGGTAAGGGACCCTGCAGTCTCGGTTACTGGAGAATGCCCCGAGAGGCCTCGGGCAGCTTGTCCGAGGATCTCCTCCACCTACAATACATGCAGCGCTTTCCCGAAGGGACTGAACACAATGAAAATGTCCCCGTCTCATTACACCTTGACCAGCGCCATGAATTTTCTATGTGCTCAGCATTACTCGAGGCCCAGGGAGGAATAAAGGGGAAAATGAGCTCTGGTTCCCTGTCCTCGAGGCCGGCAGACAGCGGTGGGAGACCCAAGGTACACGGGACAGCCGGGGACACAGCAGTGCCACGGCGTGGAGGCTGAGCGAGTCCCATGAGGGGCCAGCGGGCGGAGGGTGTCAGGTGGGTCTGGACGGTGGGCAGGACGCAGTGTGGCCGAGAGGGAGGCGTGAGGACCGGAGGATGGGCGCAGCGGCGGCGGCACTGCCGTGGGTGTGGCACCCGGAGTGCGTGCGTGCGTGCGTGCGTGGTGGGGGACACGGGGCGCTGCTGAGTCCTGATGAGAGACACTTGGCTGGGAGTGCGGGGTGGAATCTCGAAGGGCCCCGGAAGCCAGAAAGAGATGCGGATTTGGGGACCAGGGGTAACGGAGATGCCGCTGAGACGCCCCGTCTGACGGCAGTGAACACGACACCCTGGAGGGTGAGGAAGCCCCTTTGTCACCGCCCCCCCCCCGCCCCCGCCACGTGTTGACTGTTTGGATGAGGAGGGGCGGTGGGGCCGGAGATGAAAAGGCAAATCTGAGCGCAGAGAAGCATTGGCAGCTCTGGTTCGTGGCTCGGTTGGTCGGAGCATCCTTCTGAGTACCGAAGGGGTTGCTGGTTCCATTCCCGGTGGGGGCACATGCCTAGGTTGTGGGTTTGATCGCCAGCCTGGGGCGCATGTGGGAGGCAACTGATGGATGTTTCTTTGTCAGATCAACGTGTCTCTCTCTCCACCCCCTCTTCTCTCTAAATCGATGGAGGCCTGTCCTCAGGGGAGGAGTAAAGGAAACGCAGCATTGTCAGACTCGGTCTCCAGCTGACTGTGGGAATGAAGGAAAGGGGTGTGACCCCCTCTGAGCACCCTATTTGGAGTGAGGCGGGCCTTGGGGTGGGCGAAAGCTGGGACGTTTATCTCTGCATCCCTCTGCACCCCGCTCTGTCCTTTGTCCGGACTCCTCTTCTGCGTTAATTCTGGCCATGACATGGCCACACCCACCTCTAGTATGGCTCCCCGAGGCTCTGCTTCACCAAGGCTCCTGACGGCCCAGAGAATAAATCATAAATGAGTGGGCCCCGCGTCACGCAGGGACGGAAATCCTCTCCAAGTTATTGAGGACCTTGACTTGTTGGCTCTAAGGGAGGGATTCGTAACCTGGGGACTATGGGTGGATTTCAGGAGGTCCATGGGCTTCCATGAGAAATTCTCCAGCGTCTCCTTCATTTATAGAATAAATGCAGCCAACAAAGCCGGGTGGTGCTGGTGGGGCCGGTCACCCACAGAACTCATTTCTGTGTCCCACTGCCGCTGTTTCGGGTACCGAGAAACGTGGTCTGCATTCACCGCTCCCGAGGTCCAGGTAGTTTATCTGACCTGCTGCTTGATCTTGCCACTGAGTATGCTTATAATGAAGCAAGTAGATGATCACAAATTTTAAACACATTTGATTTGTTTCCTTTATAATCCTATGTATTTTACTTTTAATGCAATGGGACATCATTCTGAGAAGAGGTCCCCAGACCTCACCAGACGGCCGTACGAGTCCGAGGCACAAACAGGTTAAGCAATCTTAACCTCTCACCAGTTTGGGTGCACGCCACGCTCGCTCTTTGCATGGAGTCGCCGAAGTTTGCCTTGAGTGTGATTCACGCATCAAAGAAATGCCACAACACGGGACTCCACGAACATGGTTGCCTGGAAACTAAGGCCTGATTAGATTTTTCCTTTTTTTTTTTTTTTTAAGGAAAGAGAACATCAGATGACTGTAGAGGGCTGACACAGGGTCCCTTCACTTCCACACGTCTCAAAACACCACCCTGAGTCTCCAGCCCCCACTAGAGGCCAGAGGTCAGAGGCCACTCTTCCTCCCCTTGCACTTTGTGACTTCCATTTTCTTTCATTTCCAGGTCAGCTGCAGGTGGTGCGGTGGGGAGGGGAGGACCAGCATATTTGGAAATAATCATATGAATCCTTCTTTTAAGTACTTTCTACACAAAGGACCATGTGCTGGGTGCTAATACAGCACAACGAGCCTCCGTTTCCTCATGAGTGCACTTAACAGAGTACTTTCCTGCTTCCCATTTAATTCTCCCACTTCTGCAGGTGACATGACAACCATCTCCGTTTTCCCGAGGAAGACGCCCAGGCCCAGCGAGGCGCCGAGACCCCCGCCTGGTGGGGGCAGAGCCGGGGCTCGAGAACCAGCCCCTTGCTCCCCCGCGGCCGCTTCTGCGGGTCCCAGGCTCGGTGCTGTACCTGGGTTTGGGGACAACCCCTCCGACTCATGGTTGGGGGTCCGTTTTCCCGAGGTCCCTGGTGACCAGTGGCCGGGGGATGGGGACCCTGATCTCCCTGATTAGACCCAGGAGGGCGCCCCAGGGTTAGACAGGACGGTGACGAGGGCCAGCTGGCTGCTCGGAGACGCCCCCGGGCGTGTTCTCTGCCCCTCAGCTGGGTCCCTTCGTCACCTCCAAGGACACACACCTTCAGCAGGTGGCGTAAAGCCATTACCCTGGACGAGTGGCCGTGGGGAAGTAGCCACAGCCTGCAGGAAGGTGCGTTATGTTGGAAGAGCCACACTTCCCAGGCCCTGCCCTGGCAGGGCGAACATCCCACAGTGCCCCACTCCCCTCCGTTCCTTCGGCGCCTCCCGTAGCCTCCCGATTGCAGTTTTCATTTCCGCGGACCTCGGCTCCGAAAGGGCCGGCTCCGGTGGTGGATGGACTGCCTCCCTCCGCTGCGTTCCTGTGGCTGGGGTGGAAGGCGACGGGCAGGCTGGGCCACACTGGGTTGACGGGGGCTCCAGGTGACTTGCCCGACTGTGGGACGGTCCTGTCACATTGCAGGGAGACACGACTGAGACGCATGCCTTGTAGACATTGGAGCCACCAACTTGGTGCTTCACTGTGAACGCCCTTCTGGCCAGAGACTTTAAATGAGGACATCAAGGAACAAACACCAAGTCCTGTTTTTTTCAGACTCCTCAACAACCGCGTGCCTGAAAAACACACCAGGTGTTAATGATTTCACTGACAGGCCTTGAGGAATGCTCCAGGTACAAAGCGTTAAGGATTCTACTAGGAAGAAGTACACATTTAAAAATCTGTTTGTATCCCCCTCCAAAACAGGCACCACCTGAGAAAGTGCAGTGCTTCTGGCTCAGAGACACCAGGTGAGCAGTTCACATTTGATGGAGTTTGCCACAGAGCCTTTCTCTGTCTTTACAAACGCTTTGATGGAACTGGGAAGCTGAAAAGAGAGCTGGAAATAACGTTCGCCACCTAAAATACACACAGTTTGGAAGGTCTCCTAGGTGCAGCAGGCTCAGGGGCTGGCACTGTTCTGCTGCACGCCGGCTGCTCTGACAGCCCCCCTCGATTTCCAGGTGATCTTGCTGCCGGCGCCGTGCGCTGTCAGGGACTCTAAATTCACGTTATCTGGGCAATCGAAGCGGTGCGTGGCATTCCTGGGGAGACTGCACAGCCCGTTCGAGGGGTGTGAGCTGACTTTGGATTTGAGCAATCCAAATTCCAGCCTGGTTTTCTTGCAAGTTATTGTCTGACCTGGGGAAACTGTGTCCCATGTTCTGAAAAATCTTTGCCTGTCCTGTCCAACAGATTAAATAATTCTTGCTGGAAAGGATTTTGAGTACCTTGATGGGCTAGATCCCTCCCTATTTACACCCATGTTCTCATACGCACAATGGTGCCCGCACCCCAAAATCCACGTGGCTTTCCTGGCCCCGAACCCACACGCCCTGCCTGCAAAGCCCTTTCTCAGTTCCAGGCCCTGGGTAAGACCTTCTCTTGGACACACTCTGGGTCCCAGCCTGTGTGGCCCGGGAAGAGTCGGGTCATTTAATACTGGGGCCAGGGGCTGAAGCAGTTGTTACAGAAGGGGGCAGTGAGTGGGATAAGCACCCAGTTCCAGCTCCCCGAGCCTCCCCCCGGAAGGGCCTTCTGGCCTGGAGGAGACGTGGGGACGACGGAGCCACTTTAGGACCTGCTGCTCCCGAGCTGGGCGGGCACGTCACCACGTGCCAGAGAGGCAGAGGACCCCTTCCAGTGCCCGCCGTCTCCCCGCGCCTCCACAGGCCGGGAGCGTCTCAGAAGCACAGTCCGCCTGGCCCTGGCCCTCGCATCGCAGCAGCCATTGGCCAAGCCGCGGGGATTCCAGCCTCTGTCCCTTTTCAGAAACATCACTCGCCGCCCACCCAAACGTCTTCTTCCGAGGCTCCATTCAGGGTTGGGTATCAAATAGGGAATTTGTTGGCTGGAACAAATTCTGGGGTTTTCCTTAAGGAAGACAAAATTGCCCAAAATAAACACGACCCTCGGCCAGCTTTCTTCCAACCAAGCAGAGATGGGAATGAGGCAGCTTACACAACGTGATTTGTTGTTTATCTGAAATTCAGATTTCACTGGGTGTCCTGTGTTTTATCTGGCCACCCTGGACCCAGGGTTCTCTAGGACAGAACAGCCGTTTGGTGACAGCGGTCTGAGAACTCTGATCTGTGAGCCAGGCCGGGCGTGTCTGAGCACTGGGGACACTGGGTGGCCGAGAGCAGGTGCAGGTGCCCAGGCCTGGCAGGGGCTGCATGAAGGGGACCTTTGCCCAGAGGAGCCTGCGCACTGGGAGGCCAAGGAAGCGCCTCTTCGTGTCTGGAGGAGGGAGCGGCCTGGGAACCAGAGGGCTTCCAGGCAGAATCACACGGGAGGCGAGGCCAGCCAGCCCCTGGGTTTGTCAGCCCGGGCTGCCGTAATAATACCCCAGGCCGGGACGTGCGCACCAGCGATGGGCTTTCTCACAGTTCCGGAGGCTGCAAGGCCAAGATCAAGGGTGTCCACAGGCTTGGTGGTTTCTGAGGCCTCTCTCTTCGGCAGCTTTTCACCCGTATCTTCACACGACCTTCCTTCTGTGTCCGGGTCCTAATCTCTCCCCAGGACACCAGTCATATTGGACTAGGGCCCACCCTTGTGACCTCATTTTCACGTCATTGCCTCTTTGGACCCTGTCTTCAAACACAGTCCCATTCTGAGGTTCTAGGGGTTCGATCTTCAAATTACGGAGTTTGGGGGGATGGGACACAATTCAGCTCATAACAGCCAGAAGACGGCTCGGGAAGCACATGAGCTGGTTTGTGCAGTGAAGAGGCTCTGTCAGGGTGGCCCAGGGACCTTGAGCACATCACACAGGGCGCCTGGGCCAGGCTGGCAGTGTGAGCTGAATCCAAATCTGGGCAGAGCACCCCGGCAGCCTCCCAGAGCACGGGAGGTGTGCGAGGAGCTCGGGACCTTCTCCACGGGCCTCCTGTCGTCCTGGCAGCCTGTGGTGACGCAGTTTCTCATCACCTGTCGGGTTCTGATGACGCGTGAGACCCTCTGCCTTACCCTGCCCCCATGGAGGGCACCGTGGCAGGTTGTCACCTAGCCGCACGAGCTCCTCAGCAACAGAGCGTCCCTCCCATTCGGTGGCAGTCGCCTGGCCCCTTTTGTCTCTGCGCACAGGCTGCGGGGAGCTGCCATCTTTGGCTGCTCTTCCTGGCACTGTCCCTGTGAACACTGCCCCACTGGGGGCTTGTTGTTCCTTTCCCGGCCGAGTCTGCCCGTCAGGATTTACCTTGTACTTGATGCTTTGGCACCAGATGGAGGCACAGACAGCCTGAGTCCCAGGAGGAGGCAGCGGTGGGGGGTGGGGTGGGACAAATACGAGGAAAGCTGTTCTGAAAGGGGAATGGCCTGGCGGGGGGGATCAGCTCTGCCCCACCAGGCCAGGGTGGGGGCAGATGAAGGACACCTAGGGTGCACTTGGGGTGACAAAGACGGAAATGCTCGAACCCAGATTATTAGAAATGGAAAAGGTTGCTAGAAACAAGGACTGGATAGCCGTCACTTTCTGTCCTGTTTTTTCCACCCAGAGGCCACCCAGATATTAAATGCTGCCCCCTGACTGGGGACCAGGGGCATTCTGGAGGCCATCCCAGAAGAAGGGACACTCCACGGGTGTGAACAGTCGATAGCTCAAGAACCACATCGTCACTCAGCATCCCGGGGTTCAAAGACTTGGGGGTTTCAGATGATGTCTCTTGAACTTACAAGCTACGCCACCTCAGGTCAACGATTTTACCTCTTTGGGCTTTCTCATTCTGCAAAATGGGGATTTTTCTTCACGTGAGTTGCGAGGGTTGTGTAACAACAATGTACGCAGTGTACTTACCGTGTGTCCAGTATGTGCTGTTTTATACGTATTGTCTCGTGTGGTTCCCAGGACGACCCCCAGAGGCAGGACGGTCATTATCTCAGGTTCACAGAAGAATAAACGGAGAGCTGAGAGGTGGAGCCGCTTGCCCGCAGGTAGAGCTAGCGGATGTGGGAGCCACAGTTCAAACTCGGACAGACTTGCTCGTCAGTGGCTACCAAAAAAACTACACAAAATGTTAGGCAGAGTGCTTAGCACATGAATAAGCATGATACATGGCAGCTACTGTGATTTTTAACTTTTCTGTACTTGAATTCGAGAAAATTGACAGGCGCAAAAAAGTATATAAAGGACAAAAGATGACTTTTCTTTTTTGTACTTGAAGAAAATTTTTCCCCCCACAAAAATCTTGTTTGTGATCAGAAAAAAATTATTGGAAAAAAAAAAAGGCAATCATAATCCTATGAGGAGGAGGCCTTTGGGTGAGGCCCGATGCAGAGAGAGAATCTTGGAGATCTTTCTAGAAACTCTGGTTCCCCTCAGGCAGAAAAATGCACGTACCTGAAACCAGGCCACAGAACAGAGCCTCCAGGGCCGGCAGCCTGGAACCAAACGGAAGCCCTGACCTTGTGTCCGCGGATCCAGGGGTAGATGCTCGGTGCAAGGGTTCCTGCCGGGTCGGAACCGAGCCTCTTCCTTGTCACCTGTTGGAGGCCCCGTCCGAAAGGACTCAACAGGGACGTGGCTGATTTATCGGTGGTCTGGGGAGTCCCCTGGGGCTCGGGCTTCTGGCGTCTCCTCGGTAGCTGGGGTGGGGGTCTGCCCTCCACACTCCTCCCGGGGAGGGGAGGATGCCCTCCGCTCCACGTTGTGAGGTCACCATTCGCCTTTCCTTGGCAACCTAAACCGGTGGTTAGGCCCAGGGGCGCATTCCTGGGGAGGGGGCAGAAAGGGACTCCAGGACTAAAAGGGAGCTACTTTGTGTCCTGGAGGGAGGCCTCCGCCCAGTGGACCAAGTGGTTTCAATCCTCAGTTCCCCAGACTCAGACTGGGGTCCCGGCCCCAGCCCCCCGTGCTCGGGGAGAAGTGTGAGCCTCCAATGGCAGATGCAGAGCCCTGTGGCCCCCTGCGTGAAGGCAGTGGTGGCCACCTCGAGCTGCTGGGGACGGTGGCTTGCCCGACACGGGGTGGCCCGACGTGCCAGGAGGCCCAGGCGGCCAGCTGCATGTGGTGAGCAGGGACGGTGGCTCCAGCTCAGGCGGCTGGTGCCGGTGGCGGCTGTCCCGGCAGGGCGTGGCCCGGGCCCCTTGCCAGACGAAGGCCTAGTACATGTGGCCCAGCCTCGTGGCCCTGAGCCTGCGGGGGCTGAGGCGGGTGCTGGCCGTGTGGAGGCGGAGGCCCAAGTTCCCACCCCATCCGTCCCCAGGAGCCCGGGTTTGGTTTTTCTGACCAAAGGCAAGAAATGAACACAACCCAGCCCCGTGTGAATGAGAGGACATGGATTCTGGGGGTGGAGCATGCATTTGAACCCCGGCCTCCGTGTTTTTAGCGAAGGAAACTGGCTCTGCCCTGTGCGTGCCCCCGGGACCGGACTGTCTCTTCTCAAACACCTGCGGGAAGAGGGTGGTTTTCGGTCCCAGTCTGTGCAATGACCGGGGATTAAACACAGAAGAGACACAAACGTAAGTGGGATGCCGAGGTCTTCGCCCATCAGCGTGAGCGAGCTCTACTTTTCTCTCTGGTGTGAAGCAACTTCAGGACCGAGGTTCATGGGTGGGATGCGGGGAGTTTGAAAAACTAGATCCAGAGGAGAAGAGCGAGGCCAGAGGAACCCTGGAGACTCCCGGTGGGTCTCCAGCTCCTGCCTTTCCCTCCCGGCGAGGCTTGGCGGCTCTCTGGGTTTGGAGGTCAGTTAGTGGCCATAAGGAAGCAAGGCCACTGATTCACCTCTGGAAAAGTAACACACGAAGCCATTACCTTTATTAGAACAGACTTCTGCCAACTTTGAGGGCCAATATCTGGCTAAGGTGAACCTCAGGAGCAGGTAATAATGGAGAGAAAAAAAACTATTGTCCCTCAGTGTATCTGCACTGAAGACCAGGTCACATCTGAATCCGTGACCAATTTACTATAATCCGTCAATATTAGGAACCTGTTTAGAATGGGGGGAAGTCTGCTTCTGTCTCCTGTCCTTGAGGTGAGATCATCCTACTTAGGAGACCCCTGCTGTTGGTTTAGCAATACTTACCTCAGGAGAACCACTGAAATCAGCACGAGGGCCACGGGGACAGAGAGGGGAGGGCGGGTGGAGGTGCTGGGCCCAAGCTGCACAGGTCTGCAGGGAAGGAGGGGCCAGCCACCCAGGTTCCTGGAGACTGTTGCTTCAGGGTGGGGGACGGTGGGGGCGCACAGTGGGGGGCTATTCCTCTGCAGGTGTCCCTCACACTGCTGGTGGGGAGAAGGCATTTCCTCCCTTCCCCAGCCCTACCTCCACCTCTGAGGGGGTGTGGGCATGCTCTCCTAGGCAGCTGAGGAGTCGGCCCGTGGACTTGAGCTTGGGAGGAGCGCCCGTGAGATGCTGCCCACGTGACTACAAGAGAAACAAACTCGTGAGGGAGTGGTGCAGAGACTGGGCATGTCTCTGCATCGCTGCAGGGCAGACGGGCGTGTTGAGTTTGAAACACCTCCCACCCCCGACACAAGTAACATGACAGCGGCCATTTCCCGGAGGTCAGAAAGCACTCTGAAAACTTTTGTTACAAAAGTATTTTTAATAAATTGATGTATTTCAATGTTGTCAACATGATAGCCTGATGCTATACCAAGGTAGCAAAAGGGAAGATTCCTGGTACTTTTTATAGAAACACTATGAATGACAGCACATCCACACTCGGCTTCACAAGGAATCGCCCGAAGGTTCACGGTCAACAGCTGTGACGCCGTTCCAACAGCGAAGGCGCGTGCGCGTCGGCAGAGCAGACGAGTCCGGTCTAGCAGCGGAGCCGCACTCTAAGGCCACACCGCAGGAGCGGGCACAACGGCAGTGTGGCCAGCTTGCCGACAAAACCCAAGTCTCTTAAACGTAATCAGTGAAGAAAACGGGGCACACATCAGAACCGCAGCGTGCCCGACAGACACAGAGCCACGGGAGGACACGGAGATACGAACCCTGGGGCAGCAAGTGTGTTTCTGCCCGTCTGGGGGCGGGGAGAAGCCGTGGGCAGAGTCCCGCAGCCGCTGCAGGGCGGATGCGCTGCAGGCACATGATGCCGTCGTTGGCCGAACCTGTACTGCCTGCTCTGTGCAAGTGCTGGTGACAGCGCCGTGCCTGCTGCCGGGGGTCAGAGTGTCACCGCCTGCCTGAACCCACAGGCCACACGGCCCGGAGCCCACGCCCCCTTCTTGGTTTTGGAGAAAACAAACCCAAGAGCACCTGAAACAGCAGAAACCAGCAGCATCTAGCCCTCTAACACTGCATCGCTGTCCAACCCGCCACCAGAAACGTGCTTCACCTGGTCACTACAAAGACAGCGTCTGACTCCATTGCATCAGATGTAGCTCAAGGACCAGATTTTCCTCAACAGAGACCAGGCTGAGAGCGGGGTTCTCCTCCTCCGAGGGCAAGGGAAAGCTGGCTAAATGCTAGTGAATGAAACCCATCCTCAGTTTTGAACTGTGGAGGAGGAACTGATTTACATAAGATAAGTAAGATTACTTCACATAAAGATGTTTATTTCTCAACCTTGAGTACAATTAGTTGTAATCAATCTCAAGTCCAGGATTTTATCTGCTGATTGTTACTATGGTAACTGGCCTTGAGCCACAACTGATTTCTACAAGGACCCCTTGCACTAGGTGTAAACTCCAGGTGGGGCAGGTTACAGCAAACCCAACAAAACCCCAGAGGGCCCTGTGTGCCACGGTGCTGGGTTCCGAACACACACAGTCGGGGTGTCGTGGCTTCTCCGCAACGAGGGTCCGATGCGTGCCGCTCCCCCACGGGCAGCAGCCTGGATGCGAGCCATCGGATAGGTGAGTGAATTAGAGAAAACTGTAATCTACCACATTATTTTTAAAAAATCCTAAGCAAACTGCATCAGATACTTTTCACTAACCTGGGTTCTGGCGACAGGACTCTTCTTTGAGTGAACAGATCAACTGCTAGACTCTTTGTGTTTTATTCTAATCTCACGTTAGACCTGAACCAAGTCAACTTTCCATAAAAGCCATACATTCTTCTCCTTCCTCTCACATCTCTCGAAACCAGCGCGCCGCCCCCAGAGGGCTGAGGATAACGTGTGAAGGCTTTCCTCTCCAGAACAGTCAACGCACAAGTAGGTTAAGTGGCTTCATTTTCCTCAGGTCAACACTTACAACTCAAGGTTTATTTTCCTGATGAACAAGGTGTGCTTAAGTTGATAAAATGAATCAAAAATCAGTTTATGAAAAAGTTAAAAATGTAGTTTACTAAAAGTTATGTATCTTTACAAAGAGAAATAGCACTAACAATCCAACCTAGAAGTTTAAATAAAAGATGATTTAAAACTAACAATATATATAAAAGCTGAAGTCACTGCCTTGGACAATTTATACACTGCATCCAATATTTTACGTAGGACATTCATTCTTAAGGCAGAAGAACTGAGTCGGACATGTGACGACTTGACTCTTACACCCAACGGTCACACTGGGAACAGGCTCCGGCAGACAAGCTCCTCGCTGGCGAGGACTCATCTGTGGTGACAATCCCGTTCTTAGAGTTATGTCATGTAAGAGACACACGTTTGAGAGAACAGAAAAAGATGAATTTTAGGATAGAAAAACGTGACTTTTACACAAGAGGTCAATGAGACTAGCCTATCTATCATGAGGTGAAACCACTCCCATAACAGACTGACAAACTCCACATGCTATTTCTGATGTGGTACGTAAAATGCGTAAAATATCAAACCATTACCTTCTTGGAGTGTGTCACTTTCGACTAGTTTTCAAGGTCTAGTATAAGAGGCAGCCTGAATAGTTCGAAGCAGTTGAGTGTCAACTCATCCCGCTACTCAGAAGGCTACCACTGAGGATGTTCCTACCCATCAACCAAATCCTGTGCGGGGAGCGTATCGACATGTATTCAACCAAAACCGCAGCCCCCCCAACACATGTGTGAAACCACCTGTCAGTTACTAGCAAGAGTATCTTCAACGAAAAACATCTTCGTCACAGAGTCAGAGGCATCCCAGCCAGAGGGACACGAGAACGCACACGCCCCCTGCCTAGGTGGACGGGTGTTGGGAGTGACAGCAGCCGCCGGGCGGGGACCACGGACGTGCTGATCCGCGCGGAGCGGGAGGGAGTGGGGTGCTAACGGGAACTGCCCCGAGTGCGGCCACCGCGCAGCAGACGAGGTCCCGGGCCCACCGGCTGGGAGTGTGCTCCTTCGCCTGGCTGCATCCGGGTACCAAAACCGTAACAAAAACAAACACAAACTAAAGGACAACTGTCAAGCAGGTGAGGATGACGACAACCACCTAAGTACTTTTTGTGTGCCTATTATTTATGCCATCACTCTGGCAACTGTCAGAAGTGTACAAAGATTACCTGCCTGACGTCCGAAGACATGAAGTTTCTCTTCGTTCATGGCGGCAGGGGTCCATGCGAGATTTGTAAACAGCGATACAAAATACTGTAAACGTAACTTAGCAGAGCTTGTATAAAACGGAAGAAGGAAATCCAAATGTACAAGTGGGTTTAAAAAACCAGAGGGCAGCTTCATACAAAGTTCCCCCTCCTGCGCCGAGTGGTCTGATTACAAATATAATCCTGAGCTGAAAAACTGGGATTTGGGGGGAGAGCCATCTTCCGAGTACAAAACATCCAAAGGACGCTTCCTCTTTTCCTTTCCGCTGGTGATATTCAACTGCCAGAAACAGTTCTGAATATGCGGCTTTGGAGACCGTTAGAGTTTGGTGTGGCGCCCGGGCCTGGGGCCTGCGGCTGCGCTGGCCACAGCAGCCGAGGCCACGGCGTCCTCCGCCTCCTCCAGCTCCTCCTGGAGCTCCTGGCTCACGCTGGACTGCAGCGCCGCGGGCGTGAGCCACTCCTTCGGGAGGCAGCTCTGCAGGAAGGGGATACAGGAGCTGAAGTAGGCAAGCCGATTGATCCAGCGAGGAATCTCTTTCCCACAGAGAATCTGCAGGAGGAGAAGTGCTCGGTTAGGGAAGAGGTTAAGGTGATCAGCCCACTGCCGCGGAGGGTGGGTTGGGGAGGGGAGTGGAGAGGAGGGGAGTGAGGCGCATGTTCAGAAAAGCCAGGCACACTAGCCTCTGGGATGACTTCAGGCCTCTGCTAATGAGCAGCTCCCTAACTTGGTAGCCTGGGGTCCCTACCATCAGCTCCATCCCTTCCTTTCTGAAGAACCTCGTCAGGTCGCTTACTTTTCACGTCTACAAAACTGAGCTAATTCCACTTGGATCCTTCCTTTCTTTGATCCTTGCAACTGCTGTGAGACAGGAGCGGAAGTACTCTGAACACCAGAGCAGGAAAGACTCTTGGAAATACAGGTGGTGGTGGAGCAACAGGAGCTCCAGGCGGCTGGAGCAGTCGGTCTGGGTGCTTTCCTGCCTGTGAGTTCTCCTTTTGCACAGGCTCTCTCCACCTCCCTCCGGTCTCCATCGCCCTGTCTGCCCTGGTGCTCATCCTACCCCGTTGCACCTGTCCTTGGCCCAGGTCTCTCAAAGAGCAGCTCACACTGGTCTGGAGAGAAGCATCTGCCCAGATGAGAGCTGGCTGGCCCTGGGACCCTGGTGAAGCCTCTATTAGGGACAACAGACACAGAAATGAGGGTCAAGAGGGACCCCCCATGGGACCCCTTTCCTACTTCGGACAGTAAGAACTGGGCCCTTTACAAGACTCATTCCACCCTTGTTACCCTCTTTCCTTCTGCAGGCCACTCTGGGCTCAACTGAGCCCGTGTTCCACTGTCCCTGTGGCATCTGTGCCTCCGACCTGTCAAAGATTATGACCATGGGATGGAGAGGCACCATCTCCCTTCTTCGCCGATGACTTAGGAAAGAGGTTTCAAAGTGTCTTATGTCCCCAAAGTAGCTAATATGTAAATACGCTGACACCTGTAATGAAGCAATGTTAACTTTTCTCCCAAAAGGTTTAGCCTTATGCCCCAATGGTTACTGATCTTATGTGATACCATTCCCATCAGTCTACTCACCAAACACCCCGACAGACAAGCACTACATTACACTTTACACCCAAGACACGTCAAGGGACATGTGCCCGGAAGAAGGCAAACCACAGAAGCGTGACCAGGAACGTCAGGTTTACGTGACACTGCGGACCACTGAGCAGGCACTCCCCCCCCTACTTCCCAAGTCCTGGTCTGATTAGCAGTCTGCCTTCCTCCACACATCCCTGTGCTTCCCGGGAGGCGGCCTTCATCTCAGCCCCGGGGCAGTCACTTGATCAGCCTACAGCGGAGTCCCGTGAACCAGGAGCCACCAGTTTTTGCACTCCTTATCGATGTAAGCTCTGACCCACCTTCCTTCTCCTCTGAAGGTCGCCCAGGCCACCTCCCCGGGTTCAGCGCACCGTCAGATGGTGGTGCTTCTCCACCTCTCCCGTTCAGGGGAGGCACCCGGGGACCGTGGGGCACTGAGTACCCGACTCAGTGCGCCTGCAGTGGGGCACAGGCGACATCTCACCGAGTCCTACGTGGTGCCGGTGGTTCTCAAAACATACTTGGAGAAGCACCACGCAGGTCTGCCCCAGAACTGTTTGAGAGCTGTGCTGGGGCAGGTGCAAAGGGCCAGGGGCCCAGCCTCCCTGCGGGCAGGTCACCGAGGCAGCAGCCCCCAGTTCCTGCCGCCACCCCAGCTGCTCAGACTCAGGAAGCCGGGAAGCTGTTCCAACGCCATTTACTTCTCTAGACCTTATTTGATCATCTTCTGCTTTCTTCCTTCCATTTTCCTTTTCAAGGTCCTGTAATTCTGATCTACTTTTTGGTCTTCTGCTTAGGACTCAAGAATTGGGGAGGCAAGTAAGTGCCTGTGCGATAAGCCGGCAGAATTGAATTTCAAGACAGGAGAAATGAATTACTTATTCATGAGCAAGAGCGTGGAAAAAATTTCAAGTTGGCAACTAAAATTTGGGGTACAGAAATATGACTGGCTAGAAAGCAGAAGTCTCTCAGGCACTAGCTTCTTTCAAGTGAGCATTTCAGGTTGTAATAAAATGAATGAGAATAAGAAGAGACAGGCATTTGTATTCACTCTGTACCCACAGCAGAGGCATGGGTATCATCCCAGTTTAAAGCTGTGCCGACTCTAATGCCACCAATTTCAGAAAAGTCATTCATGCAAGGGAAAGAAATATAACACCGTATTTTGAACACGAAGACCCAGGAAAAAAGGAATCAACTAAATGCAGTACGATAGTGAGTATACCAGTAAATATTATTTACTTGATGAACTTTTAGGATAAAATTTAATTTACCTCTGATAAAGCTGAAGAAAAATGATTGCAGTTTTTGTGCATTAAATGATAGGCATTGCCTTTGTATTCTTTTCCCAGTTCTTCTACAATCTTTTCTATATCATCTTCTAGGAAGTCGGTGCTCCCTAAAACAACAGCTTCTCTTAAAGAAAAGAAAGAAGAAAACATAGCCGTGTGAGGTTTAGATATTTGTAAAATGCGAGTTTAAGCTTCACTTATTTCCAGGGATGTCATGACTCAAGATGTAACAAAGCAGGGTTACTGTAACGGAACTAAAGGGAAATGAGACACTTTAAAAATGCTAGTTATTTTAGTTTCTGTTTTTCTGCAATAAACTTTTAAACACACCACTTCTCAATAATTCAAATGCAGAAGTCATTTTCTTTATAAAACAGTATGTTCTTACATTAAAAATGCAACATCACAGTTGTTTTTACAACTACTGTGTAAGCAGCTACACTACTAGAAAACCAGCTCCATGGTGCCAATATTCCTGTTTAATTACACTTGCCATCAGTGGCTGGCCAAATTCTCTTGGGGGGAATAAATAAAAACCACCCCCAAAGCAGCTCCCTCACCCAACTACTACCCTGGAAATGTAATAACAGACATTATTCAGAAGCATGTAGAATTTTAGTCAGATCCAGTAAGGCAGCCAAGAAAGCTGAAAATCCTCAGAAAACTCTTCTGTCTCACCATTGTGACTACAGGGAGACCTGAGGGGTGGACTCAGGGCTGCCTTGTGCAGCGCTCCTGCAGGTAAATGTGCCAAATCACTGACAGGCCGAGGCAGCCCCTCCAACCTCGCTCACTGCACGGCACACAGACACTGATCGGTAAAACTCTGCGGCACACCAAAAATGTACTTTTGCAGATCTGACAGCTATTGTGGGGTTGGTTGCTGTCATTTGTCCCTCTGACAATCTAAGGGCAAGAGGTCAGTGCCCCTGACTCAATAGTCGAGCACGTGTTAAAAAGTGGCAGCAAAAATCGCTGGGCTAAGGGAACCACAGACACACTAGCGATAAATGTGTGTGGTCTTACACTGAATTTTGATGCTATAACCTCCTTTCACTACTTTTCACTACTTTTTGGCAAGTTAACTATTATAAGCCCAGAAGTTTCTTTGAAGCTCCTTGAAACTAAGGTTCTAAACATTACTTTATATATAAACCTTAATTAAGGAATGGAAATTTGTTTATTTGCATTCAGATTTTCAGTGCTATTTACTACCCATAAGGCTCCAGAGTACACTCATATCCACACATTTCAGGTTTATCAATACATGTAATACAGGTGCCCTTACAACAGATTCTCGGCTAATCAACTGCTTAATTAACTGAAATTTATCAAGTGTCCCTTTCATTGGGAAAATGATGAGATTTTTAATAATGCTGTTAGGTACGTTGCAATAAAACTTGCCTCCACCTCCCCCAAACAGGAGGTTGAGGAGTAGCAACAATCAGAGATAGGAGTGTTTTCTAAAGCAGAGCCTGAGTTATACTGAGGTAAAAACATTGTTAAAGTACACCGAACACCTTACATGGGTCTCGAATGAAAGCAAGAGACTCAGTTATTTCAGGCACTCTATGTGGCCAAGTCCCGTCTTCACACAACAGCTGAGACAGATGTGATTGTAAAATAGAATGTCGGCAACTAAAGCAACATTAAAGAGACAGTTTGACTCCCTAGATTGTAACTTGCAGGATGCAATCTCTATGTCTGAAAACAAGCTGTGGCACCTAAAACAGTGTAATAAAAATTATCCTCCCTACTTACTTAAATTTAAATGTTTCTCCTAGTTCAGAAGCATTTCCTGGGGAAATTTCAAATATTCCAGAAAAGGGGTAAGGATGGCCACCATAAGCAAATTCTGAAAAGAGAAAACTCATGATTTTTAGTATTACACAAAATTTAACCAGAATGCTGAATTAGCTTTAATAAATGATAAGGATAATAATGATACCATCTAAATATTTTTCCGTTCATTCATGTTTTCACAAACATCTCATTTAGCCACTACTCGTACAGAAGAGGTGATGCCGCGGGCCTGGAACCTCTAACAAGGGGAGACACTCGGCGGTAATGCTGACTTGGTTTTTGCTGGCGACAGGAGAGTGACTAACACTCAGTTGTACATACGGTCTCTCTGCCTACCTACCCTGCCAAACTAAGCAGGTGGTCAGTTCAGCACTTGGCCACTTTCTAAATTCCAGTGATCAAATTTCACACTTGTACTTTACTGGAAAATATGTCTAATAACAATGAATTTTCATAGTTCCTGGGCTGAACGCCTGGTTTTTCTTTGAAACGTTAGCAAACCTGAAAAACTGAATTCCATTCCCCCATTCAAGAAAAAATAAACTGCCCTGGCCAGGTAGTGAGGTGGTTGGAGCGTTGTCCTGATACTCCAAGGTTGAGGGTTCGATCCCCCAGCAGGGAATGTATAAGAATCAACCAATGAATGTGTAAGTGGAACAACAAATCAATGTCTCTGTCTCTCTCCCCACCTCTAAGTTCAATAAACAAAAATTAAAAAGAAAAACTGCCAATTTAATATGCACACTTGCTCCCACACGTGCTCTTGCACGAACCTCCAGCTGGGAGGGAACCCCTGCACTACAGGGATGTCCGCTCGGGCTCAGCAGGTCGGGACGAAGACTTCCGTCCACGGTTCTGATGTGGGTGTTCGGGTATTCCAGTGGCAAGTCTTAGTGGGCTTATTTAAGTAATTCCAAACAAATGTTTAAATTAATCTCATCACTTAAAATTTATTAAATATTAAAAGGTCTTAGGACAAAGCATGGGAAAGAACCGATATATACTAAGTTTACTTTTAATTCACACCTTTCAGAAAAAAGTAATGATGTAGGTGACAAAAAGGTGTTTAACATCTGACTTTGAAATATGCATTAAAACATTTTTTAATGACAGAATCTTATAAAACACTGTAGACGATCAGGTTGGCCATGGAAAGGCTGTATTTGGATTTTTAACTCTGTCAAGTACAGTAAGGAAAGTCATAAAGCTGTTTATTCTTCCATTCAAGAAGCATCATTCCCTTTCAGACACGTCCAGGGTGGGACAAACGAGGGTTTACAGTGGTGAGTACATGAAACATGGAGTGTATTCTGGTGTTATTTATTCATTCTCGTGTTATTTTCCACAGGAACAACCGTAAACCTACTTCTGCCCCACCCTGTGTTTTGCCCTAGCTTTGCCAAGCTGATACGGACACATTTTGTACCATGCTTCTAATTATTCCTAAATCATTTTATGAAAGGCAACAACGATCAGGCAGATAAAAGAGCAAGGGACTAGCATGTAGGAACACCTGGGCTCAACTCCTAGTTCCATTAATTACTAGCAGGGTGACTGTGGGCAGGTTTGAGCTTTGGCTTCTCCAACAGGGGAGTGGAGAAATGCCACATGCTCTTACCTGCCTCCAAGGAGCATGGTCACGTGGCTCAAAACCCCATGGCACATTAAAGCGGCAACACACCGCACACATTTGGATGAAAAGGAAATGCACACAACTCGGCAGAGGCCGAGTCAAACAAGGGAGCAAACCCCATCCTGGAACCCCACTGGCAGCAACACTCCAACTACTGAAACTTTCAGCAGAAGCCCCACTGCTTTGTTGGAAATATTTGGTAGATGCAGCCTTTCCAGTAAAACGGAACCTGAACAGCAGGTCTTCAGAGCCCACGTTACACGCAACAGCACCACACCTAGAAGCACCCAAAAATGTGCAGTACAAAAAGGGGGCATGAAAAACACCACACTGATACATTTACGTAAATGAGCCTTTTCTTTGTCATTGCTAAAGCTGCTGTGCAGCCTTCAGGGTAACTGAGTGAATGGCAGTCACATATTCCACGAGGTCACAAATCCTGCCTACACGAGGCAATTAAAGGCATCCACTTCTGCTACAGGGTGAGTTTATGATTCAAAATAATGTGTTTATAACCCTGATGAAATTGGCAATGCGATCTGTTGGACACGCACCATTCCTGCTTACAGCTCCATCAGGAGTGAATCATCTTCACCAAGAGCAGGAAGGAGAACAGAGCGCCTAGCAGGGTGCTGGGTGTGAGTGGCTTCGTTCATTGTGACGAAGGGCAGCAGGGAGTAAGAAGAGCTGAGTTAATGAATGACAAAGGCCCTCATCCTCCAGCAAAAGGCTAGGTGTGATCAAGGGCAGGACTGGCTTGGTGATCTTTTTAAACGTTTGAACTGTATACTTCCAGGTCTACAGAAACAAGTGGCTGAAATTCCCTCAGGAAATTGGTATTTCAAGTTTGACACTCTCTAGAACCAACCCTTCTCCAACCAAAATTATCATTTTTAGTCATATTATTTTTCAAAGTGCAAGGTTTCTTAGGAACTCCATATTAGAGCAAAACGCTTTTTTTAAAGATACAGTATTAGAATAAAAGATAACTAGGTAAACATACACCCATATACTTTGGTACTTTCTGCCCATATACATTCAACTTTAGGCATTTTTCCAAAATATGGTATAAATAAATATGGAAAAATGATGATGTGCTTCTCTGCAGTAGGTTATGGAAGCAGCTAAGAAACAAAAAGGAAGAGCAACAGCAAGGACTCTGCAGCCCCTTAAAGGCAAACCCCCTCGGAGAGTGGACTTAGAGTGTGTGTGCACGTACCTCTGCCATACACTTCAATTCCTGAATGAAAAACTCCAATTCCAATGGGCGAGGTGTACTCGTTCATCCAGTACTAAGGAGAAAAGGAAAGGTTCAGAGCATCTGTTCGTTTGCGGCTCCACTCCACAGGACCAGAAGCTGCTGCTCCCCGCGCCGAGCCCATTTCTTGGCATTTCCCTCACACCCCCGACGCTCCACGACAGGGACCCACTCTGCCCCGTCTCTGTGCCTCTGCATGCGCCCCGCCCCAAGCGGGGTTCCTCCCAGTCAAAACAGAGGTCTCCCTGTGCGCACAAGCACGCTATCTCAGACTTAGAGCACGAATCCCCACAGCTAAACTGGCCAGGTTGGAAGGAAGTAGATACAAAAGTTCTGTTAGTGACTTAAAAACTTCACCCAACACCTGAGTGCACGGTACCATTACAGAAACAAACCCTTGTGTGCAATCTGGTATACGAAAAAGATGGGGTTTAAAACTAATGATAAGGGGTAAATTATTGAAAATGTGTTGACAAAATTGATAAAATTGATTATGCATAAAAATACATGTATCTAAAAATTCTAGTGTGTCTAAATATAATCACAAAGAAGAAATAAAATAGATTAAAAAATGCTTAAGATGTGGGAAAAGCCAATCTTAAAAGTGAAGTAAAACCTAGAATTTTAGATGAAAACAACAGATACTCAACATAAACATTTCCAACTTGCTCCTGTGTAAAACCACATAAACAAGATAAAAATATAAACACGGAGACAAAGCTTGTAACACGCAGTACAAAGGTTAGTACAAGAATCCAGGTCTCCCCCTCCATCTCATTCTGTTTGGTCCCCGCATTTCGACAGCCTGAACTTGGCGCAGGAGCGGGCGAAAGAAAGCAAGTATGGTTTCTACTGGTGAACCCGGGGGGAAGTATACAGGCTGTACTCTTCTACAGCTTCTTCTTGCAGGTCTGAACATTTTTAAAATAAAAAGGAGGACCGAAGAGAACGATCTAGCCCCTGCCTCTTTCTGACTGAGGAGACGTGGCTCCTGGTTTCTTGCTCTCCCGCCACCATCTCCCCGTGTTCAGAGGGGAGGAAGTACAAGGTGACCCTGCTGGTCTGCAGACACTCTGCCGGTCTTCTTCCAGGCAGCGGTGTTCCTGGCAGCCACCTCCTAGGCCTTCAACTGCCTTTTCCATGTGAGAAATCCCATTGTTTACAGCGCTCGCAACCAGTAATTTGGGCTGCGCACTGCTGATTTCCTTGACGATAGCTCGTCAGGCTTTACAATTTTTTTTTGTTCTGGATGCTGACAGCTGTTTCAGTGACCTTTCTCTTTTTACATGCGAACTTCTCTTTCAAAATACAGAATATCGTCTAAAAAGATATATATATATATAATTTGTCTACAACATCTACAATAAAACACTGGCTACAACATTTTAAACTTAGTAGATTGCACATTTATTTCTATTTAATGTCTCACATCACTTAATTCTAACAATTTCTCTTTTAGTTGAGCAGTAAGTAGCCTCCCCTAAGTGCTGTTATAATAAATATCTATAATGGGAACCTAAATGTTTTATTAAGAGACAGAGAGGTTTTCATGAAAAAGAAAAATTATACATGAGCAGTGTCTTTGGCCAAAGGGTAAAGAGAGGGTTAGGATGGGAATGCACCTGGCCAGAGTGGGGATCCTCAACGTGGCCATCTTTCGTTCCCTACACCTTCACAAAGGAAAACCGTCTCTTCCATGCTCAGGCATTTCATGCTCAGAACGCTGCATGTCGCCTGGGTGCGAACCACACTATTTTAGTTTGAAATTCCCCTGCAGTCAGGACTTTACATTCTAAAAAATAAAAGGGTGTGTTTTGACCCATTTTATAAATTGGGAAGTCTGTAAAAGGAGAGAAACTTAAAAACAAGGGAAAAGTGCACCACCCCAAATTTGGCCAGCCCTTTGGAGTTCAGAACAATGGGATCTGACCTACATAAGGTTTCTGAAGAACTGCTGAGACACAGCAACGAAAAATGAGTACCTGGTGCTTTGCAAGTGGTGGTGGTGGCCCCACTCTCAGACGGAAAGTTGGACAATTAGGTCAGGTGTTTCTGCTCAAGGTCATAGGAAGCCCACGAGTTGAGAGGAAAAGGATTTCTTAACCCAGAGAGATTTCTCTGGACAGTGCTGAATAGCAGAAGGCTATTCACTCCTAACATCATTTTTCTCCCAAGGCTCTGTCTCAACATTAATTAATGTTGATGTGGCTTACTCACTGTTAGCAGTAACAATAAGGGACTCAATAATTTTTTGCTTTTCTGTTTCTTTGTATTCTTATCCTTAAAAAGGCTGCCAAATTTAAGGATTCATTTCTTTGAGAGATTAAAGTAACTTACTAGTTAGAAATCTATGAATAAGTATCTCTACTTATCTTACAGAAATAAAAAGAATTGTAAGTAACCCTGTGATCAACTGTACACCAACAAATCAGACAACTGAGATGAAATGGACAAATCATCCAAGGACACAAACTACCAAAACTGACTCAAGAAGAAATTTTAAAATCTGAACAGATTTATAATGAATGAGAATGAGAGAAGAGAAAATGAATTAGTAATTTAAAAACCACCCACACAGAAAAAAGCCTATGATCAGATGATCTGGGTGAATTCTACCAAATATTTAAACAAGAATCAGTAACAATTCTTCACAAACTGTTCCAGAAGATAGAAGAAAAGGGAACACTTCCTAACTTATTCTGAGGCCGGAATTAACTTGAAATCCAGCACTCTTTCATGGTAAGAGCACTCGGCCATCTAGGAATATACGGAAACTTGCCAACCTGGTGAAGGGCATCTATGAAAAACAGCTAATAGCATATTAATGGTGAAAGAGTTAATGCTTTTGCTTTAAGATCAGGAAAAAAGCAAGGATGTCTACTCTTGCCACTTCTACGAAACACTGTACTGGGGGTTCTAGCCAGTGCAATTAGAGGGAAAAAATCAATAAATAAAATAAAGGGCACCTAGACTGGAAAAGAAGTAAAATTATCTCTATTTGCAGATGACACGATCTTGTATATAGAAACTCATAAGGAATTCACTAAAAAAACTATTAAAACTAGTAAACAAATTCAGCCAGGTTACAGGGTACAGGATTAATATACAAACATCAACTATATTATTATTATTTTTTAGAGAAAGGAAGGGAGGGAGGAAGAAGGAAACATCAATGTGTGGTTGCCTCTTGAGTGCCCCCCTACTGGGGACCTGGCCGGCAACCCAGGCATGTGCCCTGACCAGGAATTGAACTGGCGACCCTTCGGTTCTCAGGCTGGCACTCAATCCACTGAGCCACACCAGCCAGAGCATGTATTTCTATATACTAGCAACAAACAACATAAAATGAAATTAAGAAAACAATTCAATTTACAGTTTCATCAAAAAATATTTAGGGAATAAATTTAACACAACTACATAACTTTGTATCTGAATACTGTTTAACTATAAAACATTATTGAAATAAATCAAAGACCTAAATGAAAGGAAACACCATTCCTGCTCACAGATCAGAATACTTAATGTTGTTAGGATGACAATACTCCTCAGAGCGGCCTGCAGAGTCACCGCGATCTTTGTCCAAGTCCCAGCTGCCCTCTTTGCAGAAATTGACAGGTCAATGCTAGAAATTCCAAAGACCTGTAACTGCCAAACAATCTTGAAAAAAACTGGAAGAGTCACATTTCCTGATTTCAAAACTTAGTACAGAGCTACGGGAATCAAGACAGTGCAACCGGCACACAGACACACAGATGAACAGGACAGGACTCACTTCAGAAACAAACCCTTATACAAGTACGGCCAATCGGCCAATTGCTCTTAGACAAGGGCGCCAACACAGTTCAGTGGAAGACAGAAATGTTTTTAAGAAACAGATCTGGGACAGCTGGACGTCCTTGCAAATGAATGAAGTGGGACTCCTACTTCACACCACATATAAAAACTAACTTGAAATAGGTCAAAGCCTACATGTACGATCTAAAACTATAAAGCTCTTTGAAGAAAACAATAGGGTATCTTCATGATCTTATATTAGGCAATGGCTTCTTAGATGTGATGGCAAAAGCACAAGGGACAAAGGAAAAAGTTAAAAAATAAAACATTCTGTGCTTCACAGGACATCATAAAGAAAGTGTCCTTTCCTAATAATATAGAAGAAAAAGATGGTCCAATTAGTTCTTGAACTCTAATTCCCAAATTAAAAATCTTTAAATAGGTTACCTCTCAAATTACAGACTACATTCTTAATTCCAGACAGCTGCTTTCAAAACCATGTAGAGAACAGGCTAAAAATGACACGTCAAGAACAGAAAAAACTCAAACCACAGCTCTTAATATATGTGTTCTGGTTAGCCACCTCTTACACATGAGAACAGCAGCACGTCACTGATGAAATTTTTAGAATTTACATTATAAAGTGAAGTAGATGTTTAATGTGATTTTTTTCTCCTCCATGAATGAATGCCTTCCACGGAGAGCTGGTCAGAGATGCCCTCCCAGCGTTTCTGCCTCTGTTAGGGCTTCCTCGATCTATAATTAGCGAACACGCCTGGAAGCTCAATCTTTAAAAACTGGGCAGGCTGCCTGCAGAAGACAGGCGTTTAATTCAAGGTCAGCGTGCCTTATCCAGTCCTTCTGCCTCCAAGTCCTGCCAAGGCTATGCAGGCAATATGGATGATGCTTATTTTAAGCAGGGATTTAATGAGATACCTGTAAACAAAACAAAACAAAAAAAGTATACAAGGACGAAGCCTTTTACTGAATGATTGCGGGTGTGAAACTCTCCTACAGTGATTTGCTCTTGCTGTTCATGCCGAAGTAACTGCTACCCTCTCACAGTTTAAGATTTTAGATTTTAGGAATTAATAGCATTCCTCAGTGCTTCTCTATCTTGGTTTCCATCCCTTGTCGTTTACTTAAACAAATTACTTACTACTGTCAAAACCTTGCACAAGGCATCTCTGGAGATCAAAATCTCTGCACAAAGCTCAACAGAGCTTCTCAAACTTGCTATGTGGAAATTCAAGCTTTTGTAGAATACCCTAGAACACTGATAGCTTCTAACGGAAAACACTGCATAAATCTGCAACATAAAGTTACAGCCAAGAACACGCAGCCATGAAAAACAAACAAGGCGAGCTGCAACGTTACACATGACTGGATGCTAGCAAGACTTCTGCTAACTTTTGTTGGGTATGTCCTCATTGGTTTTGTTGTCTAAATAGTAGCAGATGCCAAAAGTTTAAAAAATTACATAAATGGAAAATACGGACAATCCGGGACAAGTTTAACCGAAAGCTTGGCTTTTGATTTGACCCGGGAACCGAGCACTTGCATTCCTAGAGCTTGGTCCAAATGCAAGAGTACAGCTAGTGCTTGGGAGACGAGTTTAAGGACACCCGTGGCTCCAAGAGAACTGCGGAGGCTGCGATGCAGTTCCGTGCAGCGGCCCCAGGCCGCCTCCGACACTTTCTCACACAGGGGCCATGCTGTGTGCGGGTGACCCAGAACGCTCGGGCAGACCCACTAAATGAGGTCCTACGTTCAAGGCCACCCAGTGGTGACAACTGGCTAACCCCTCAGGGATTCTATGAGGAATCAGATGTCTTCTTCATCTGAGTTAGTCTGCAGTGCTTAAAGCCTCCCTAACATACCAAAGGAAAACAGTACTCCAGCCAACTGGCTTTGCTGCTACCGCAAAATAGCATCCCTCAGACCATGAAACAACAGCAGAGTCACCACAACATCTGCACGTCCGCCACCCACCCAAACCGTCTGTGCGGTGGGTTCATTCGGTCAGCTCAGTGTCAGGCTGTCTTTCCTTTAGGGTCAGTGGGGAAAGCCCCCTAGTTCCCCTCGGCTGGTGCAGGCCCCAAGGACACTGCTTCTACTCCGTTTGAATTTGTTTCAGAGATTACTGCTTGGACTAGAAAAGGCTGATCCAAACATTATAAATAAGCTGACACATCTGAACTGGAATGGAAGAGACACTGAACTGCGTGTCAGGAATCTGAGGTTCCTCGCTTTACTTTTTTCACAAGTATTTGATACCTTTTTAAGGCACCCAATCTGTCTCAAAAGTATGATTCCAATTCAGATGCTGGAGCCAGAACATCTTGGTTCAAACTCTGGCCTCACTATTTATTAGTTGTGTGACCAGGGGAACACACTTCTCCTCTCTGTACTTATCAAACGGAGAGAAATACTACTTGCCACAGAGAGCTACTGTGCAGGCTGAATGAACGAACGATGAACACACCACTTGAGTGCCTGACCCACAGTAAACATTAATTATTAGCAGTAGCAAACACATACATTTATTGACAATATGACCCTTCCCTAATATTTTTGTTCTAGCAGATCAGTTCTGGCTGTTAATTCTCCGAATTTTCTAGAATCTTCAGGAGTGCACGTCAAATAATCCGGAGCAGTGACTCACTAAACTGAAGCAAGCCCTGGTCTGTGTGGCTCAGTGGATTGAGTGCTGGCCTGCAAATTGAAAGGTTGCTGGTTCCATTCCCAGTCAGGGCAAATGAGTGGCAGGCCAGGTCCCCAGTAGGGGGCGTGCAAGAGACAACAGATCAATGTATCTCTCGCACGAGGCTGTTTCTCTTTTCCCTCCCTTCCCTTCCAAAAGTAAATAAAATCTTTTAAAAACTCTTAAAAAAATAAACTGAATAGCAAACAATGGCAAAGCTGACTCCAAGACTCCCACAAGCAATTATTCATGTTCTTGAGAAGTGCAGACCAGAGCAAAAGGTGTCTGTAGGAAAGGCCGTGGTTTTGCAGGAGGGGTATACAGTCATGAGGGACACGCGCAGAGAGCCGGAGAATCCCATCTCATTCTGGTGCCGGGACCTTCTGGCCTCACCCCCCCTAAGACTACGGAGACACTAACTATACAGAAGAGGGTCAAGGAAGGACCACTACCGTGCACTCCACCTCCTCTGGCACCAACCAGTGGTTTAGAAAGCCTTTCACAGCATTCTTAAGTGTTAATATAATAAAAGACAAAAGAAACAAGTCACAGAAAAAATTACCATCTTAAAATAAGTGTTGAAGGCAATACATACACCAGTACAATTACTTTTGAGCCCAATTTTGTTTCAATGCAAAAAAATGGCCTAAATATGTCTATTTATTACTTTAAAGCGTTGTTTGTAGGAGAACGGACTGTGCTACACTGCAGTCATATACTTTTAAAATGTTAAACCATTCTTCTGACAGAGAACTTTCATTAAACTTCATTTTCGTCAGTGATTTGCCTTATCGATTTAATAAAAATTGATGCTTCCTGTTTGCCAGCAACAAAACAATAAATGTTATCTCCCGAGTCTGGAACTTAAAACACTTAATACAACCACTTGGGGTCTGGGTCTGATTTCCTCAGAAGGTAGCATTAAATGATGTGAGTACAAAGTATGACTGTTTCCTCTAAAAAACTAGACCCAGTGCTCACGAGGATTAAAGCAAGTGTTTCACTTAATTCCCTCCCATAAAAAGGTGCTTGGAACAGAGAAGGCGTTTCAATGACTGAATTAAAAATCCAAATAAACTATAACTGGTGGCGATGGTGGGATAATTACTATAGTGCCATCTCATATGAGACTGTCTTTGATGTTCACACTTACACTACCCTGTGAGGTCCTTCCAGTACCACTGGGCTAAGTCCCAGACAACCCTGCGGCAAATGCTCTTCAGTAGTACGCTATATTAAAATGCTGCCTGTGGTGCCTTAGGGGTGGGCTAGTGATAAAGCCCAGTCAAAAAACCCTCACTGAATGAACTGAGATATTCTAGTCTCTTTTTTTAGATGAGATCAAGTACACCCAGCAGGGCTGTCTGTTACCTCGCTTCACACTGTAAGATTAGATTCTATCCCGTTATTATTATTTCTAAGAAAATGTTCAGTTTTTTCACTACTAGAGATTATCTAAAATAAACACATGACTCTCTAGGTCCCAGAAAAATTTATATAAGATATTTTTATTACAATGTTATTTATAAATTGCTGATTATACTTTCAATCGTTGAAAGTAATCTCTCCTGATTACAAAAGATTTGCCAGTAATTTCTAGTTAATAGTGTTTCAAGTTCTGTAAATGTTCTATAAAGTTTCTTTTTCTTTCTTTTCAAGACAATGTAGCCAAACATTAACATACGCACTACAGCTAGGGTGGCTGCACTTGCTAGTCCAGTGGGGCAAGTCCCTATTTCCATCTGTTTCAGTGTAACTATTCGGCCAGCGCCCTCTTTTCTGCTCAAGTCCCAGCTTGGATGATGAATGTTAAAGTTAGCCTAAAGCTGGCTGGATTAAGGACTGTAAGTCTTAAAAGCTCCTAAGCACTGTCCTGAACTCATGAGTGTGAGTACACAAAACTGTGTACTTACATAATAACCTAAAACCAAGGAAAATGTGGTATGTTATGTCTTTTGTATAAAGCTAAAGCTTCCTCCTCTTTATCAACCAGGCAAACTAGTTTTTAAAAGCAAATCACTGGGCTTGCCGAGAGAATTAATTTTCAGGATGCACAACAAGCTACATGCAGGACTGCTGTGACTTCAGGGAGCACAGATTTTTATCAGTCAAACCAGCAGCGAACCAAACGCCCCTTGATCATATCTAGACGGAACTATTTTATACAGCCCCCGTCTGCTCTACCAGAGATGAGACACAGGTGAGGCACGGTGCTGCCGTCTGCCCTCGGTCCTACAACCACATCTGTGCCGGAAAAACCTCTTCTAGCAGCACTTAACTTTAGTTGTCTACAGCTAGTATCAAATATTTTGGTAAAACCTTGAAACTTCTTTTAAGGCCAGCTTGTACTTGACCATCCCCTTGGACTGGGCTCTAAACAGCGTGAGCCCTGAGACTGAGCCTTACTCAATCCTGCACTCTCCATGATGCTAGTGTATCGAATTCCTCCCAGTAGACCGCTCAAACACTTGATGCTTTGACATGCAGCAAGGAGTCGGTAATGCTTTCCCTTTGTTTTGCTCTTAACTGTGACCTATGGAAAAGAACCGCTCCATTCTTCCACTCATTCTGGCAATATTTATTGCACACCTACTATGTGCTAAGCACCAGCAGCTTGGATATGAACATAAAGTTCCTGTTCTCATGAAGCCTGCCTTCTTGAGAGGTGTCTTTTAAACTGCAGACTGCACCCCTTAGAGGACCCTGAAATCACTTTAGTGATTTTAAATGAACTGGCATTGTTTTAAATGAACAAAAAAATGATGAACTAATCAGAGGGCATCACACAAAGCAAGGCCTTTCCTTAACATTTGGTTTTGGTTATGTGTGCGTATAACGTGTGTTTCTTGGTCAGTCCAGGATAAAACAGAAACACTGTTCTGGAAGGGTTTCCTGTGTCTGCTTAAATCTCATTTTATTTTTCTTAATTAAGACTATTTTTTTCAATTACTGTTTACATTCAGTAGCATTTTGTATTAGTTTCAGGTGTACAGCACAGACGATAAATTTCATTTTAAATGTTTACTTACCGGCAAAGCTACAAAGCAAGACAGACAACTGTGGTTCAGTAAAACGTACACACACCTCCCATGTGTCAGGGGCTCTCAGACGCGGGTGGTACAGAATGATTAATTCACAGCCCTTCTGCACAGGAACTCATTAAGAATGTAAACAGTCACACTTTGGTAAGTGTTGAAACAGAAATATGTGCATATATAGTGAATTAATAACTCATTTTTTGATGCCACTCTAAAACGTACTTTCACTTACTTTTGTTCTTCACAATGAGAACGATCTGTGTAAAACATGTAAATCACTTTAAGGGGTTCAGGCAAATGACCTGCCCACTGTCACACAGTGAGTGGCTAAGCGGTCCGCAGTGAGCGAGATGGCAGAGTGGAGGAGAAATGGCTGCCAGGGGCATGTACTAGGGGACCTTCAGCTGAGTCCAGCACACCTTTAAGAAGGAATTACTTGCTTATTTGTCAGTCATTTAAAAGTCACACAGCACATTTCTGGGAGAAGGTGACTACAAAAGACACGGTGTAGTTTGCAAGCACAGTACGTTCCGGTGGAGGCGAATGGAGTTAATACTGGAGCAGCCCATTGGTTTTCTGCACTTCACAGAGGTGAGGACTGGGTCACACCGTGGCACATCCACACGCTGACTGGAATGACAGTAGCGGGGTTGCAGCCGCTCCATTCTTCAAAAGGGCTGGCCTCAGATGAGGACACAGGGTTCAGTGCAGCCCACGGAACAGGAGGGGGGCAGACACCTGTAGAACAGCGATGGCAGGAGGATGGGGAGACTCTCTTCAGCCCCCCGCCTGCCCATTAGGTGGAATAAGCAGTGAGGTCATCGGCTGAGAGTGAGGAGTGGGGAGGGTGTGAGAGACAACCTGTTGTCGTCTTGCAGTGGGGGAAGGTCAGGTGACCAGAGAAAGAAGGAAGCATCGCCAGAGAGCATTTAGGCCCTCCCGGGGACTGCAGTCAGGATTTCCGAGTGAGATCAGTCGGTATGGGTGTGTTCTACTCTGGCTGCACGCAGCTCCTGAGGTCGAGAGTGCAGGGCAAGTTCAGTTTTACTAGGGTTCCCAGCCAAGTATGACAGAGGGAATGCTGAGGCCAGTAGGCCGGAGGGTCTAGTTCAGATGGGGGAGGAGGGAAAGAGGGATGAAGGAAACAGCTCACAGGACTGCAGGAATGGCAGTGTGCAATCTGCAGGGCAGGGTGGCAGGCAGGAGACCCAGCAGAGGTGATGACCCACCTCCTCTGCAGGCACAATTCCTTCTTCCTTAGGGGACCTGTCTTTGTTCTTGGGGTGCTCCACCGACTGAATGAGGCCAGCCCACATTATGGAGGGTAACTCGCTTTCCTAAAAGTCTACTGGCTTACTTTTTATTTTAAAAAAGATTTTATTTATTTTTAGAGAAAGGGGAAGGGAGAAGAGAGGGAGAGAAATATCAATGTGTGGTTGCCTCTTGAGCGCCCCCTACTGGGGACCTGGCTCACAACCCAGGCATGTGTCCTCACTAGGAATTAAACTGGCCACCCTTTGGTTCACAGGCCAGCACTCAATCCACTGTGCCACACCAGCCAGGGCAAAATATACTGGTTTAAACGTTATCCAAAAACTACCTTCACAGCAACGTTTATACTGGTGTTTGACTAAAAACTATGCTTGGCTTAGTCAAGTTGACACATAAAATGAATTGTCACAGAAATGCTCACAGACCTGGGGGATCATTTTCTTCACTGCCTGTTCCTGAGCTCCAGAGAGCAGTTTAGAGAGGGGTGTGAGATTAGGACAGAGGGAAAACAGGACTCTCCAGGGAGGGGAGGAGCAGCAAACCCGTGTGGTGGTCTGGGGCTCAGCCCGAGTGCCAGAGCCCCGCCCCTTACAGCAGGATTCTCAGCAGGTTCTTCAACTAGGCCTCTGTTTCATCATCTTCAAAAGGGACACTAGCAGAAAGGAGTGGCTTAGCACTATGGCTGGCATAAGGAAATCACTCAAAAACTGTCCCTCTTGCTGTTATGGGAAGACACAATGTTGTAAATCTATCCATTCTCCCCCAGAATTATTCATAAATTTAATGTCATTACATTTAAAATTGCAGTGAGTTGTTGTTGTTGTTTTAGGTTTTCTTTATGTACTTTTAGAGAGAGGGGAAGGGAGTAAGAAAGGGAGAGAAACATTCGAGAAATACATTGATTGGCTGCCTCTCACTTGCCTGCTTCTGGGGATCTGGCCCACAGCCCACACATGTGCCCTGACTAGGAATCGAACTAGTGACCTTTTGATGAGCAGGTCAGCACTCAATCTACTGAGCCATACCAGGCAGGGCTGCAGTGAGTTGTTTTTTTTTTTTTTTTTGACAAACTGATTCTAAATTTTATTTGGAAAACGATGTAAGGTAAAATTCTGAAAGAGAATAAGAGAAACCTCTACCACCAGATATCAAAATACAAAAGTACTGCAATTAAACACCTGATATAGGTGCAGGAAGAACCAACTAAATAGATGAATAGCAAAGAAAGTCCAGAAACAGGCTTATGTAGCCACAATGACAGGCAGGACAGTACAGGGTCAATGGGACACACACCTCCAACTAACAGGAGGGGCCGTGGGTCACTGGATAAGCAGTGCTGGGACAAGTGGCCTTGCACTTGGGAACGAACGTGTGGGCTGTCCCTACGATTCTGGACTAGGAAAGCCACTCCAGGAACGACAAGAAGCTGAAAGGTCACCACCAACAACAGTGCTGGCCGCACGCAGTTTAAAATTTCTGAAAGGCAAAGGACACTATAATCACACTTAATAGCTCAGAGGGGATTTTAATTTACTATCATTTCATGATTTATCTGCTTGGTCCTACTTGTCTTCATTTTACACTCTTCGTTTTTTCTCTTATACTCTACACATTCTGTTGTTTCCCGTCTAGATCTGACTTTATCCCAGCGATACCTACATTTACTTAAAAAAAATTACACACACACTCCACTACAATTTTCCAACACCAACAAGAATCAATTTTATCCACCAGCTCCTCTCTTATAGGGCTGCTGGGTGCCTCTGTCTCCTGCCTCACCCAAGGTTTGCTCGGTATAATCTGAGACGGTTCTTTAAACGCCATGTTCATGCTCTCGGAGGAGCATTGTTTCCAACCGTGTGTGCTAAACTAGAATTTACATGAAACAAGTACGGATGCCCGCGGCTTTGTCTTAAACTGTCACCACCTCCTTCTTAAGCCCCCGAGTTCCCAGTTCACGCCCGACAGGCACCGGGTCCTGTCTGTGTCCTCTGGCACGTGAGTGACAAGGTGAGTGGCTACAGTGTCCAGGCAGAAGGGGCCTCCCTTGTAACACCCTGGAGCGAATGCTCCGTTTTATTTAAGCTTCAGTGTCGTGAAAGAGAAGTCTGGAATCATTTCGGTTTCGTTCCCTTCCAGCAACTCTTCTGCCTGTGTGTATTTGTGGATTTTTCCTTTCTGCGTGAAATGTGCAGGCTGAGCCAGGCTTCGGCGGAACGTTCCTAACCGTAAAAGTTCTGCCGAGCACCCGACACTTCCGGATGCTGACACTGACCCTTTCGCTGAGGGTCTGAGAGCTTTTCTAAATCTTGATGTTTCCCTTCAGTTTTCAATGCGTGGCTCAGCCACGTCCACTGCGGTGTTCAATTCGGCAGCAGTACTCGTGGCCTTTGTGGAATGTTATCCTGATCTCACACTGTTCCTTCCTGGGCACTCGCCTGCTCTTGACGAACCTCATTAATCTGCTTGAGAATATAACTCAGAAATCCCCTAAAACGCTCCTGTTCCCGCTGTACATTTAGTTACAGAGAGACGAGGCACATGGCCTGACCGACCCTTCACACTCTCGAACTCCCTGCTGGAACGTCCCTTCCCCAGAGAGCCACCTGGCGTCCCCTCCCACCCTTCAGGAACACTGTCATCTGGGTGAGGCCTTGCTTGGCCACCCTGCTGGACACTGTGGTGGAAACTGCACCATGCCGGCCGGGTCTGCACCGTCCTTCCCCTTTCCTGGCTCTGTTTCCCTCTTTAGCCCTATTGGACTCCGTGCACTGTAGGTTTTACTCATTTATTCAGCTTATTCTGGCAACAGACGGCTCAGATGTATGAGCCACCTATTACACTAACTTAGAGGTTTCGTGTGATTCCAATTTAAAAATGAATGATGGGACTACTGGGTGTACACCGGAAAGAATGGAAAGCAGGCACTTGAAATGATATTTGTACACTTACACTCCTAGTAGCAGTATTCACAACAGCCAAAAGGTGGAAGCAGCCCGAATGGACATAGACAGATAACTGCTGGACAAAATGTGGTGTACACACACAATGGAATAAATAGCACTCAGCCTTAAAAAGGAAGGAAACTCTGACACAAGCTACCACGTGGATCAGCCTTGAGGACACTATGCACAGTGTAATGAGTGATAAAAAGACAAGCGCTGTATGGGCCCATTTTCAGGAAGCATCTAGTGAGGTTCAGAGATGGGGCAAGACGGAGGTAACCGGGGTGCAGGGAATGAGGCAGCCAGGAGCTGTGGGGTGGACGGAGATTCAGTCAGCGAGATGAAGAAGTCCTGGTGACTGACTGGCAGCATGACCACGTGACAGCACACTTCTGACCTCTGCAGCTAAGGGTGGGCAAGGTGGGAGATGGTACATGTGTTTAAACACAATTTAAAAAAAGATTAAAAAAGGCGTTTTTTTGAGAGTCTTATAAAGTATTCATAGAAAAGGAAGTGAGTAATAGTCTAGAAAATTTAAGAATAATAATCAAAGGAAATGGGCCCAGCCACATGGTATTGTGAAATTTTAACCATTAAAATAGGGGAGTGATGATGTGCAGACTCAACAAATCTGTATGGGCAAGAATTTAGTATTTACGACAAAGATGACATCACAATTTAGTGAGGAAAGATGTTTACTTCAAATAATGTGGGGCCAATTAATTTGTGAGTTCATGTTTGGGGTAGGGGACTGTCACAGTCATATTCTAACACACATTCTAGATAAACCGAAACAAAATTATTTTCAGGTATCTCATCTCCCGGCATCGTTTTTCTGCCTTTCTTACACTTTCAGGGCTTCGGGAGCCGTCTCCCCTTTAGTCTGTTAACCAACTGGGGGGCACTTAAAGGACAATGTCGTTCTCTAAC
The DNA here is from genome assembly GCF_004126475.2 of Phyllostomus discolor. Classification (NCBI taxonomy): domain Eukaryota; kingdom Metazoa; phylum Chordata; class Mammalia; order Chiroptera; family Phyllostomidae; genus Phyllostomus; species Phyllostomus discolor. Next base: position 12,989,881 of record NC_040917.2, on the reverse strand, counting down.
TTACATAAACAATTGCGGAAAACCTGAGGGCCAACAAAAGCAAAGCACCAGCCCACCCTGTTGTAAGAAAACCCCACTTAAGGAAAGAGATCAGCTGGAACAGGCTCTTCTTGGTGTTTAAATGTGTTTCATTTACAGGTTTCACTAAGTTCTCACTAAGTTCTGTTTGGCTAACTGTGCCTATCACCATCAGCGTGGCCTTGGAACAGACAGGCACTAAGCCACTGCAGGCCGAGGGGCCTGGAGTCACCAGCGTGCTGGGCCCTTCATGTCTGCATGTCTGCCAGTCGCGAAAGGGGTCCCTTCTTCTGAACACTTCAAACTCTCCACGCCACATCAGTCTTCACTCCACGCCACGTCAAGGGACTGCTAACAGGGAACGCCGGACATCCGTGGGTTCACAAAACACCTTCCACAGGTGGTGTGGTGGACAGAAGGGCTCCAGGACCAGGGAGTATGTTACCTGCTGTGCAAAGGGGCTTTGTGGATGTGACTAATGTTAGAGCCCTAAGATAGGGGGCTCATCCTGGAAAACCCTCGGGGTCCCATCCAGTTAGATGGACCATCAAAAGCAGAGAACTTTCTCCAGACGGAGGCAGAACCAGTGCGGCAGAAGAGGAGGGCAGACATGTCTGAACAGCGAGGAGGACCCAACGCGTTTTCGCTGGTCTGAAGATGATGAGAGCAGGTGAGGAACGCAGGAAATCTTAAGCAGCCGGGAGAAGGTCCCAGCTGACAGCCAGCAAGGAACCAGCCCTCTGCCTTACAACCGCGAGCCACAGAACTCTCCGACACCCACAGTGACCCTGGCAGCAGATCTGCCGAGAGAGCCCAGGCTGCTGACACTGTCCTTCCAGCCCGGGAGAGCTGGAGCAGAGCACACCCCAGCCCACTGGGGTCTGACCTACGCGTGAGCAAGAAGATACATCGGCTTGGCGTTTGGCAGTTTTTAGTGCAGCAACAGAGCACAAATACAGAGGTTGAATTCTTTTTTTCATATAAACGAAACCAAAAAATAAACACAGATACTGCCATGGATAACGTAGGAGGACAGCTCCGTGACTGCAATCTCTTTGTTTCAGCCAGACTCTGGGTAACTGTTCCTACTGCAGGGGGCAAAAGTGGTGCTGGCCCAAGATGCAAACTTGGTCAGAGAAAGTAAGACTAGTTTCTATTAACTCATCAATCTATGTTAAAATCAAGGAACTGACAATGTTTTCGGAAAGATTATGTTCCAGGGAGTGACTAAGACCCAACTTCAAAAAACAAACAGATTAAAGACATTTCCTCAGCCTAGTCCCATAGTGCTTAAAAAAACCACAAACCAAAAAACTACGGAAAGGACAAGCATTTGACATTTTTTGTGTCTCATTCCCATGACCCTCCCCTCTCATCTGGTCACCTATTCCAACAACAAAGCTAAAACCCAGCAGTGCACTAAGTAAAAGCACAAAGAAAAAAATACTGAAATAGGTATCTGGCACAAAAGCAAGGGGGATCAGATGACCACGCTACGCTATTTAAGTAGCGCCACCTTTCCTGACAAAACCGCCCAATCAGAATCCCACTCAGTGGCGAATGGTTACTTACAGAACACCTTCCAGTGACAGCCCTGTCGTAGACGCTGGTGACAGTGTGATGCTATCAAGGGACTCGGTCCAGTGGGAGGCAGAGAATCAGACACACGCAGTGACGGAGACACACAGAAAGCACAGCCAGGGCACGGACAGGAGCCTCACCCAAGTCTGATGAGGAAAGGCCAAGCTACAGCCATAAGAAGGAGGCTGCGCTGGTCATCTTTTGACACAGGACATCTCAGAAACAGAAGGACCAGGACATGCGAAGATCCCGAGGTGCGCACTGTATCGCCCAGCCTGCTCGGGTCACTAAGAAACCTCATCGTGTGAGCATCAAGTGTGTCGGCCGGGGTGGGCGGGAGGTAGTGGGGGGTCGGTATGAGATGTGCCTTTAACGGTCAGGTAGGGGTTACACCGTACAGGGCATTAGACTTTATCCTGTGGATGATGTTTTAGCAGAAGAATGGCACAATCATTTATGATTCAGAAAGCTTCCTTTGGTAACAGAAAGGAAGATGGATTAAAATGAAGTAACACCAGAAAACGAGACTAGCAGAAAGGCTTTAATATTGTGCAGATGGATAATGAGGGCTTGAACTTGAGAAACAGCAGTGGAAATGAGGATCAGGTAACCAATTTAAGGAATCCTCAGGAAAACAAACGTGGCAGCCACCGCGGGCCCCCAGCTACTGGCCGAGACCACTCCCTGTCCCCCATCCCCCATCACCAGAGAGCTGGCCAGCAGACAGCCTCTGAGCCCCACTGCAGTCACCTGCGGGTCACCTGTGGCCAGTCCCTTGGAAAAGGAGGTGGCTCTGGCAAAGCCTTTTCTTTCTAGCCAGAGAGAGGTGCATGTAGAGAAAGGCCCTCCTCACCTGTCTTCTTTCATGGCCTGTTGAATGAGGACACTGTGTTTGGTGCTGTTGACAGTCATTTCACAAGGCCGAGGACACGACCAAGAAGGAAAGCCAACGTGCGGGGAGAGCAGAGAAGCATGCACAGTCGTGGTGCCTGATGGCCTGGCTGCGCCGCGGAACCAACCCAGGCCTGCTTACCTGTGGACCTGCGCACCTTAGGGTCTCAGCCACCGACTGTGAAGCTCTGCTACTCTCAGGAGGAACCAACCAAACCAAAACACAGGGACAGGGCTGGCGGCTTAACTGAGTATGAAGAGGGACTTGAGAGAGAGAAAGAGGTTTCTCTCCCAGGGTTCTGCCTTGGGAACTAAGTAAGAGAAGGTGCTAGTTATCAAGATAAAATTACAACAGAGAGGTTGGGTTGGGGGGTGGGTGGGGAGGACTGATGGATGACGTAAAGGGGAAGAGTCAGAGGTGGAGAAAGAAGGAAAGGGAGAGAGTTTGTTCCTGGACACATTGCTTCAGAGATACTACGGAATCACTTAGGTGAAGAGTACACTTAGATGAGTCTGGAACACATTCAAAACGTCTGACTTAGTTCTGCTGACGTATGGGAAGTGGGATCCCGTCACATCTACATGACCTCACTTCCTCTTAGAAGATTCTAATGGTTATGGGGGAGGGCAGGGGTGTCAAAAGAAAGGAGTCCAGATCAAAATTTCCTTACTTGAAGAGTTCTAGAAGATGTTTCTTTTTGACAAAGACTCTTGACTCTGAAGATGTTCGAATGCTATTTAAAAATAGAAAAAAGAAATTTTATAGAATGAATCTACAAACACCACACTATATTTTTATTTTATAAAAATGCATTAGTAGCCGAGATAATCTGAAAAGCACACCATCTGGAACCGTGACAAAGGAAGACCCCGTGCTGGAGCGACGACTCCAGAGACTGTCCTGGCAACTGAAATTAACCTGAGTCACGTGCTTTACTATGTGGGCCAGTCAGTCAGGAATATGTGAATAACCTCATTCCCAAGGCTCAGAAAATAACTCCAGGACACGTTTTATTGGCGGCAGATTACCCCAAAGTACAAAGAGAAACATAATCACCGAGAAGGTGGCAAGCAATAATTTAGCAGCGTGGTGGAAGATTAGGTAACCTTATGAGGATTATACTCTTTCTCCAAGAGACATTAATACAGGTGACCCCGATACAAAGATTCTGTACGTGTGGCAGAGTTACAGGAGAAAAGAAATGATCAGCAGCTCCTGATCCAGTGAACGGGAGCAGGCGACAGTCTCACAGACAGGAGGCACAAGGGTCCTGGTGGCAAGAGGTCCCTAGAAACAGTGATTATTAGCGCACGTTTACAAAGGTGGGACTAGACAGACAGCTGACGTGCGAGGCAGTGCAGGTGGCACCAGTTCCCATCAAAGGCATCCGTGAGGCACAGGCAGTATTACCAAAGATAAAAGGAGTATGTCCTTGACATGAAGCAAAAATGTTTCAAAAACCAATACTGACTTGTGCAAAATGAGTGTAACAGACACACATTTCTACCTCCACCCACTGGTCTTAATTCTGAAACGCAACTCTCACCATGCTGCTCCACAGAAACTCTGAGTGCGACCCCCTGGCTCACAGACACCCCCTCCCCCGCAAGCCCTTCATTCCAGCTCCAAACTAAGAAAAGTTCTCATCCAGCTTTCAGCTTCCTCTCCTTTCAGGCATCCCGCTCTCCAGTGATTCTGGACCGGCTGCTATTTCCCAAACCCAAGCTGTGTTTTCCTGCTCCCGCCATCCTGTCCAGCAGACAGGTCTCTGCCTGTGGAGCTCCTACCAAGCCTGTGCTCCCCGTCTCACCTCCCAATGCTTCCTGAGCCTCCAGCCTCATGGAGTCCCCTTCTTACCGTCTTCCTCTGCTCTTACCCAAATCATGCTATTCTCTTCTGAACTGTCACTACTCTTGTACCTCTCCTATGGTATTCTAAGTCCCTTAAAGAAGGAAGGATAATCAATTAATTTTTGCCACTTCTACAGGGTTGTAATTAAATAGATAATTGTAGGTTCCTGAAGGAGTGACCTAAGACAATCATAAACTGAAGCCCTCCAAAAAACATACAAAGGCAAGTTTATCAGAAGTCTAGTAATTCAGCTATTTCTATCATATGCTTCTTTTTCTCCTCTTGAGAGGAAATAAAAATGAGAACACTCAGTAGAGAAAATAATGAATCAGACTGTGGTGTGGGTTCCAGACCGTCCCTATTTTTAGTTATCTGGGCAGGTTAAACTGACCCCTTTCTCTACCGGCTTCCTCTGTAAGGACCTCTTTATGAAACTGACGTGAGAAACAAGATCCTTGTTAATAAGTTAATCTGTTAACGTCTTTTAGAACATTCCTCCCTTTAAAATATACTGGTTTTCCCATATCTCGCTTTGCACACATTTACTACAATCAGCAATGGTTTCTGTGATTCACAGAACACCCGGGGTGTGAAGAAGCCCACCATATGCCAAAGAAAGTGTTTTCAGTTTTATTTAAAAAACAAAACTACTCTCTTCCTCTATGCTCACAGGTTTCATTTAGGCTGTGAAACTCCTGGCCACTGTGTGAGTCCACCGGATAGAGGGGTTTACCACTCTAGAAGACGGGGCATGCTCGAGAGCAGAATGAAATTTCAGGGATGGTTTGTAAGAGTCTCGAATAAACACGAAATCAAGTTCAGATCACTGGGTTGGGGGATAAAAAGTAGTAAAAGGTCAATTAAAAGTCTTGAAAAATAAAGGCATCCAGCTCAGCACAAGTTTAAATGTAGAGAATTATCCCTTAACCAGTGACACGGGCCGAAGACCTCCAAGCGTCGTGTTGCTCTGGGACCTCTAGTTCTGCGCATTCGTCTGCAACTCTATCGTGTGTCACTTTTCTCAATGTGTTGACCTCCGAGCTCTCACGTGAACACGACCGAGAACTCACCTCAAATCCTCAGCAGTCTCTAGCCCCTGCAGACATAATTCCCAGGGTATGAGGGGAATTCCTTTCTCCCCAGAATGTTACACTGTAAACTCAGAAACTCATATGCAATGCAAGGGAAGAAAAAGTTGAGACCTGTGGATGGGAACCAGGACTTCTGACCTCTGCATTGTAGAGGTTCTTCTGTAGAAGACCTTCTGTTTTCTCCACCCTCAAGGCAACAAAAGTATTCAAGGGGGCTTTTCTATTTGCCAATCCACTTACCAGAAATTTTACGGGAACTCAAGAAATTACAAAAGCTAAGTGCCAAAAGCCAACAAACCCAAGCACGCATCTGACTGCAACGACAACGCTCTACCCGGTAGTTCAAGTACAATTACAAGGCAAATCAATCCTTGGACTCATTCTCTGTGCTTCCAAATGCGATGACATAATAAACAAGTCCTGCCCTTCTCTCTCCTGTGCTCACGTCAGGTACCTGTTGCATCACCTGGAAAGTGGTCTTCAGAATCTAGGAAAGCATGTAGACATAATTCAGCCGGGCTGTTTTCTTGATACATTTTATCCTCATTTATCTGAATGAGGTTGCCTTGGAGGCAAGGGGGTGTTGGCTGCTGTGCGCCCTTGAGAGATGTTGGCATGGACCTCGACGGGAGGGACTTTCTGGACAAGGGGCTTGTTGAGAGTTTTGGAGACTTGGGCGCCGACAGAGACGTGTGGTTCCGCAGAAGCGGGGCAGCGCGGGAGCCGGGACCACGGGCAATCGACGGGCGGGGGGGGGGGGGGGAGTGGGCAGCCCGGGGGTCCCCGTGGTGGCAGTGGAACTGAGTCCTGCGACGGAAGCTTTGCGGGAAGGACAGTGCTCGTCGGCCAGGGTGTAGGGCCCAGGGCCGGGGTTCGAGCCCAGCTGGGGGCGCGGGAGAGATTCCAGTGGACCCGAGCCCTGGCCGAAGCCCTCGGGCGGACTGGGCAGCACTACCACGCTGGAGGATTAGGAAATAATAATACTCCCCTCCCCCCCACCCCGGGGAACTAAGCCGGAGGCGGCGAGGAGAGGCAGGAAGCGATGGGGCCGGGGTCCTAGCCCAGGCCGGGAGGGGATGCCGGCGCCGGGCCGGGGCCGCCAGGGGCCGCACTCACCATGTCGTACACGTTGAGCACCACTAACTGGTTAGCCCCCATCCTCCCCGCGACCGCCGCCTCGTCCTCCAGCCGCTCCGTCTCCGCGGGGCCGAGGCCGCTCCCGCCCCCGCGGACGCTTCAGGGGGCCAGAGCCGGGCACTAAGCGCACAGCCCGGCCCGCGGCAGCCGGCGCAGGACCATCGGGAAGCCGGGTCGCCCCCGGGCGCCGCCGACAGGACCCACAGCGCCGACGGGGCCGACCGCTGGCGGGCCCGCTCGGGCTCAGGCACCTCCCCTAGGCGGTAGACACGTGGGGGGAGGCGGGGCCTGGGTGAGAGGCGGGCGCCGGGAGCCCCAGGGGCGGAGCCATCCAGGCGCCCGTGCGGAGCCCGCCTGCGCTCTGGCTCTCCGCGGCCGCACCTCAGGACCTAAAATGGCGCCGCCTCCGCGTCTCTCCACCTGGGAGGAGCGGGTTCCAGGGAAACTCTAGTTCCCGGCATGCCGCGCGGGTCGCGACCCTCTCGGGCCAGGGCTTCCCGGGAGACTACAGTTCCCAGCAGCCAGTGCTTCGGATCTGCGCCAGTTTCCCTGCGGTCTGCCCTTGGCTCGGGCTAAAGGGCTGTGATCTTCGACCTGTCTTTACTGGTGCTGCTGCTAGTTTCTGTGGCCTTGAGTCCGATGCAGCAACGAAATGTGGCCAAAGACCATAATAATGACCTGTTACCCAAATCTCTTCTCACTTTTCTTTTTCCAAGGGCCGGGGGCGAAGAAAAAGAGGAAGGTGGGTTACTGGTGGTGGGTAGGGTGTAACAGGCATCCAGTTAAACCTCGAGACGGAATTTTACATTTTAAGAAACCATCCTGCTGAGATGAGAAGAGTACAGTACTCACAGCACTAACACACAGTTGGTGCTTTTGCACGCATTCAACAAGTATTTGTGTGTCTGTTAAGCTCCAGGCAGTGTTGTAGGCCCGGGGAACACATTAATGTGAACAGGAGGAAGGACAAAATATTGGCGCTGTGTGCTTTGCAGAGCACAGAACAGGATGAACTGATGGAGAACTTTATGCGGCTGCAGCATAAAGGTCTCTTGACAAGGTGAGGTTTAAGCCGAGAACTGAATGGCAAAAAGCCAGCCTTACAAATATCAGGGGACAAGTATTCCACTGAAAGGAAACCTCAGAGCTAATTGAGTCAGCTAATTAGGAAGCCACTCCACAAGTGTGCACCAAAAGGTAGCTTAGATACTGCGCGTAGTGGGGGACACAAAATTAGAGATCTTTGCGCTATTTTGGAATTAGAGTCTAGAAGATTTGCTAATGGGTTGAGTGTTGAATTAGGGGAGAGAACATTCAAGGATAACTTCTAGATTTGCAGCTTGGGAAGTTGTGAGGATGGTGGTGCCATTTGTAGGACGGGAAAATTGGGAAGAACAGGTCGGAAGGTGGGAAGTGAAGAGTTATGGTTTGGTCATGTTAAGTTGAAGGCACCTTTTAAATGCTGACGTCAAGTAGGCATTTGGATAAACTGCAAGCCATGGGATGAATTGGACTACCTAGGAAAAAGTGTAGATGAAGCAAAAAAGAGAAAATAAAACTGGAAAGACAGGGGTTTGTGCTGTCACTACCAGAACCAGTAAGTAGAGACAAGCAAGGACTGAATCTTTTGGGGCACTTTCTTCGGATGGCCAGCCATCTGAGAAGGCGGCAGGTTGTGAACCCTAAAGCCTGTCTTATATCTCATCTCAAGCCGAACTTTTTTATAAGGAGAAGAGGGTATGTAAGGGAGTTGGAATTCAGGAAGAAAGTAGGTAAGGGGTTTGGATTCAAGGAAAAGGTTAATCAGATAAAAGTTGCCGTCTGGCAATTTCCTGGCATTCTTTTATCAGCTGACTGGTGATTCAGGATCTGCATCCTGTTCTGCAGATGTTCCCTCCAGAGCACAATGGCTCAGAAACCGTCCCCATCACTTACGCCAAGGTCCAATTCCTTGCGGGTTTTCTGGAGTCAGGGTAGATCTGGTCATAAATTCCAGATCCTGGAACAAGAGCTTTCTACACGCATTAATCACTAAGCCTATTAACTAGAACTAAAGCTATAATTTTCTGACTCTTGAGTTCCCCCATCAAAAGGGACCAAAGATAAAGCTCTTGGCCCCTTCATTTAGAGGTCAAGTGGAGGAGGAAGAGGGACCATGTGGCAGGAGAACATGGTTACACAGTAGCCACAGGACTATCAGACTCAGCAATAGGGTGGTTACTGGTAGCCTTGATTTAAGCAATGTCAGGGCAGGAGTGGAATCCAAAGAACATTGAAATGGTTTGGGGAGTGAAATGTAAGGGGAAAAAATGGAGACTATGACAGCTTATGGCAATGATGGGATAAGCCTGTGTGGTCAGTGAAGGACATCTTAAAGACGATAGTATTAAGGTATATGTGTATGTAAAGAGAAAAATTGGCAGGGGTGGGGGAGAAATGGATGATGTAGGAAAGACAGTGAGATACCCAAGGGCAAGGTAAGAAGGGGAAGAGGTCCACCCAGTGTACAAGTGGAGGGATTGGCCTTTAGTAGGAAGGATGCTTTGTGCATAGTGACAGCATATAAGGTAGACGCAGGTGCATAGTGATGGCATAACAGATATAGAGATAAATGAAAGCAGGTTAGAAATTTGGGGGTAGGGGAATGAGGGTGTTCTTTTCTGATTTGGTTCGATTTTCTCAATGAATGAGAGACAACAGGGTCATTGGAAAGTCAGAGAGGGTAGAGGAGAAATGGAAGGAATTTGGAGAGAGAAGAAGGTGTGAAGCTGGGAAAACTGTCGAGTGACAGTGAGTGCCGTGTGCCTGATTGTTAATTGTCCTCAGACAGGTTGTGGACAACATTTTAAAGTTGATTTTTGCTGTACCCTGCTCTGTTTCCTGTCCCCACGGTGGCCTTCCATTCCCCCCTACACAACCGAACAAACGACAGGTGTGGGGGAAGTCACCGTTCATCGACACCCCGCTTAGTTCCAGCTACACTGCTTGGCTCAACCCCTTGGCCCACTTCGCCTCTCACTCTACAGTCGCCCTTTGCCCTTTCTGGTCTCACCCACCCTCTCCGCTGAAACTGCCCATGTATGCCGCAGAGTCTGATCTGATGCCCGCATCTCCAACTCCCTTCTCTCCCGACCACTAGGCCAGGATAACCTGCAGCCTATTGGACTTCTCTACCAGATGGACTAGTTTCTTGTTGCTGCTGCAACAAATGACCACAAACTTAGTGGTTTCAAAACTGTAAAAGACAAGTTATCATGCATTCTGGTAGTCAGAAGTCCAGAGTGGGTCTCCTTAGGCTACAAATCAAGGACTGTGTTCCTTCTGGAGGCCCGAAGCCGGAATCTCCTCCCTGTCCAGTTCTAGAGGCTGCCCTCATTCCTGGGCTCATGGCCGCACGGCCCCGACCTCGGTTTCCATCATCACGCCCTCTCTGCTCTCTGCCTCCCTTTTAAGCAAAAGGACCCTTGCGATTACACTGGGCCCACCTGGGTAATCCAGGGTGATGCCCTCTTAAGATCCTTGACTAATCACTTCCGCACAGTCTTTTTTCCCACGTGGGATAAAATAAAGTAATATATTCACAGGGTCAGGGAGTTGGATGTGGACATCTCTGAGGAGCTAATGGTCTGCCCACCACTCAGATGTCCCGTGGCCACTTCAAGTTCATCAGGTACAAAACTGAATTCACTGATGATGCAATAAATCATATTACTCATATAATTTAGGTATTGATCTGCCAAGAACTGAAATGATTCATCATGCATTCATTGGGCAAGTATTAAACGATACCTTTTATGTATCAGTCGCTGTGTACCACTAGTACCTCATGATAAAACAGACATGACTCCTGCCCTCGAGAAGCTTACAATCCAATGGGAGACGGGAAAAAAATGTATGTATTTATTCATTAGTTTATCATTTAAATAGAAGGAGGCAAGGGGGAGTTGAACATACCAGGGGGGCTTCTCTGGGGTGATCATCAGGAGACAGAAACCAAACTAGTAAAGTTGAGAAAGAAAATTTAATATAAAGAGTTGTAACTTGGGTATAAAAGGCCTAAAATGACAAAGAGGGAACACTAAGGCATCACAGTGCACATCTTCTCCTACATAGGAACACCCCTGGTAAGCCAACTTCGTTTTCCTAACTATTCTTTTGTCTTCTTCGTATTTTGTACTGTGGTTCATAAATATATTGTTTATAAATCCTCATATAATGGAAGTAGCTCAAAACCAGAATACTGAAGAACAGCAGCATCAGGAAGAAGAGGAAAGAAGCAACCAGGTAGCCGCTTGGACTGAAATTTAAAGACAAAAAAAGGTCATTGGAAATTATTGTTCACTTTGGTTGTTAATTTATGTAGTCAAACGCCTTCCGAATGGCTAGCTATGGCTTCACTGACAGAGAACAAAGATGAATAAGACATATTGTCTAACCTCAAAATGTTTACCGTTCAGTGTTTGAGGCTGACCAGGCAGGAAAATAGACAGTGTGATCAATATAATGAGTGAAGTTGCTGCAAAAAGGCTACATAGGTTTCCCAAAGTTCCTTAGAAACAACACATGGCTTATCTCATTTGCAGATTATTCGCACCATTAACCTCCATTAGCGCAACAAATTGAGGAGGTAGTAATATTTAAAGTAGGGCCATAAATAATGGTTTGTCTTACATGTTTGGTTACCATGTTACAAGGCAAAAACAAACAAAAAAACCCCACAACCCCCCCCCACCCCCCGCCCAGGCCCAGAATAGGGAAGCAATGTCATTTGTGGCCCCAATTTTAAGATCCAGTTAAGACTTTATCTGCTCTCCAAAGAAACTGGTGTCCCTGCGGGAAATGCTTTTCCACTCAGTTTCCTGGAAGTCTCGGGACCATGGCCGCTGGTCTGGGGCTGACTCAGGGTCAGTGCGAGAGCAGCCACTGTCCCCTCCAGTCCCACTGCCCCAGTCTTCCGTTGGCTCCCGGGGTGGAGTTGAAAGACATGTTTCCTGGGAAGCTGTTGAGTCGGGGGGTGGGGGGGGACACGAAAGGGGACCCCAGCTGCAGCCACAGTTCTCAGCGATTCCCTCCCGATGCGTCCTTGGTACGACAGATACATACAATTTTAGGACATCACATACAGGGCGGAGATAGTAGGGGCCCGGGAAAATGGGAGAGGGGCTTTTCCTCCTTAGCTGCTACCCATGTCTTTTACAGCCTCCATCTTTAAAGGCGGGTGAGGCACAGTTATTATTACCTGGGAATCACGCCGTAGACCTCGATTGCGAATATAGCTGTGAGGTTACAGAAGCTGCAAATTAGAAAAATAATATTAAAGATTAAATTAAGTGCAATATAATAAGGCCGCCTCCGCAACCCTATGGTGATATCAAATCATATATAATCTTAGTGAAGGTGTCATTTTCTTGACAAGGGAGAGAACAGATCCATTTATCCAACAGTGGTGATGACTTTTCCGTACGTGTGACTTAGGCTGCTTGCTACACATTTCCGAGCGCTGGCCACTGCAACCTCACTGCGCCCCTAGCAGCTTTACACCAGGTTGATGATGGTTCCCAAGACAACAGCGATAAGGATGTGAATAATAATTAGCCATCATACGTGTTGACAAAAATAATACACAGGTGACATTTTTGACCATTAATATTACTGAAAATAATACTAACTGAACACCTGCTGTATACCAGGCAGTGTACCAAGTGCTCCTTCTTTCAGACGAGGAGACGGAGACATACGTAGCACAGCTGGGAGTGAAGCTGAGGGTTGTCTGATTGAAGGGCGTGTGATGGTCACCTGACGTAGGCCGGCTCCTCCAGGAAGCAGAGAATGCTAGCAAGTCTATGTGTGAAGCTACTGTTATTTCTACAGTGACTGAGTGTCTCTTACAATTTAGCATATTGCTTAGCATGAAGCAGGATACAGCTAAGCAAACATTAACGATATGATTTCACTTCCCTTCATGTGGGAGGAAGAAAAAAGAAGGAGCTTCATTTTTTTGAGTATTTGCCAAATATCAAGCTAAGTTAGGGATTTTTACCCAGGTACTTCATTTCATCCTCAGAGTACTATAAAATAGGTGTTATTGACTCATTTTATAAAACAAATAAGCTCAAAGAGACAAAGCAAGTTGCTTAAGACTGCATGGCTACTTGTGGCAAAATGAAGATTCAAAGCAAAGTAGACTAACACAGTGCCCTCAAGGTCTGTCCATATCGTTGAATTGGAAAGATTTTCTTCTTTTTTATGACTGATATATGCGTGTGTATATATCTCGCATCTTGTTTATACATTCATCCACCAACGGACACTTGGGCTGCTTCCATGTCTCGGCTACTGTAAGCATTGCTGCGATAAGCATGGGGTGCAGGCACCTTCTGAGATAGTGTTTTGTGGGGCTCTTCTGTTAATGGTGACCCTGGACACTGTGACGTTTCCTGGGAAGCCCACCTTGTTGGTGTCTGTCATGCTTGTGAGAGGACACAGCCCTTTTTTAAAGAGTATTTTTTTTTTATTTGTCCTTTGGAGGCCTGAGCTGAGTCCGGCAGCGCGCACCAAGCAGCCCCCAGCCCCTGGCATTGACTGCTCCAGCGTCCAGTGCTGACCGCACCCGTTCCAGCTCCCTTCTGAGTCGCTTTAATGGTGTTAATCATCAAATTCTCCCTCTCTCTCTTCTCGCAGGGGCTTTACTCCTGATGAAGACTGAGCCGTGCAGTTTTTGATGACTCTCACTACTGGCAGGAGGCTCCGTCGGACTCATGAAGCTGTTGATGAGTTTGGCTGGTTCCAGGTTTTCCCTGGGAAAGGAAGCTGTTCATTATCAGTCGTCCTGGTCACCTTGAGTAATTCCTGGCACCCAGAGAAGTCCTTACACTTCACACGGCCAGGGGGCGGCGCCGTGTCAGACCGGCATCTTTAGTCTTCCCACTAGGAATTTTCTTCCCTCCTGACTTAGTGGTGTCAGCGTGTCTTGGTGTGATCATTTATTGGACCTTGCAGAGTGAAGCAGAAATTTTATTCTACCTCATTATTATTCTTTTAAACAAATCCTCTGTGGAATTGTTCTTTCCTGCCCCTGGATAAAATATTGGACAGAATATATCCAGGTAATAAAAAAGCTAGTCCAAATACATACACAGCTTCAGTCTCCCAAAGCATTAAGGATCTTACCTTCCCCACACTTGGTCCTGAATCATGCTTAAGAGGTAGCGTTGAGGAGAAGGGTATCGTTATTTGTTATCTTTTCTTTACTAAACTTCTAGTTGCTAGCTGCTGTTTCAAGAATCTTCCAGAGTTGGGCACATGTAGGAGAAGATCAAAGTTTTATGTAGCTCAGGCCTGGCTGCTGTAGCTCAGTGGGTTGAGCACTGGCCTGTGAACTAAAGGGTCTCTGGTTCAATTCTTGTTCAGGGCACATGCGTGGATTGTGGGCCAGGTCCCCACAAGAAGTGGGGGGTGTGCAAGAAGTGACCACACATTGATATTTCTCTTCCTCTCTCCTTCCCTTCCCCTCTCTCTAAAAATAAATAAATAAAATCTTTAAAAAATTGTGTTTTATGTGGCTGAGACTTCATGTACTGGATGCCCACACATTAGCTTCTTCTCTCAAAGGGAGAGAGCATTCCAACATCCAGCACACAGGATGGGTTCTTCATACACTCCCATTTAAGAGAAATTTCTTTCTTTCTTTCTTTCTTTCTCTCTTTCTTTCTTTCTTTCTTTCTTTCTTTCTTTCTTTCACCTATCATCTATCTATCTATCTATCTATATATCTATATTTCTGAGAGAGACAGAACTATTGATTTGTTATTCCACTTATTTATGCACTCATTGGTTGTTTCTTGTGTGTGCACTGACTGAAGATCCAACCCACAACCTTGGCCTATCAGGACGGCATTCTCACCAACCGAGCTACCCAGCCGGGGCCCATCCGCCCCCATCTTGTCTCTGGGAAGTTTCTCCTGATATTCCAGGACTTAGGTGGTACCTTCTCTGTCTCGCCATTTACCATCCACCCACAGCCCCTACCTTCCCAGGGTCTTCCCTGCACATTTTCTCTCTTTGAAGTCACCTTACTGCTGAGGTAAGCAGTAAGGTGGTCCGTTTCCTGATGAACAAGTTCGGTTTCCTTTCGTGGGGTCCATGTATGAACCCAAAGTCCACACATGCCCCCCCCCCCCATGGGTGAAAGCCCCATTTCCACCCAGTAGCTCACTCTCTGGCCTTCCTCATGCCAGTGCTCCTGTGGGCAGCTTCTCACCTTCACACGATTTAGATGCACATTAAGAAAAGCCTTTGTTCCAAATTTAAAGGACACATGGTCAAAAACTAGGGGGAGGGTGGTAATGGGAGGGAAGTGGGGAGGGATGGGTGGGTGGGCTGGAATGGGAGTAAAAGGGAGAAAACTGTACTTGAACAATGATTAAAAAAAAAAAAGAAAGTAAAAAAAAAAAAAAGAAAAAAAAGTAACGAAAAGCCTTTGTCCCTACGGCCCCACGCCACACCGAGAGGCCCACGTTAGGTTCCCTGCATGGGTCTCGGAAGCTCTTCTGTTCTCTCTTTATGTGAGCCAGTCAGCTTATGTGTGTACATGGAATCACTAGAGAGGAGACCCCATAGTTGGAATTTGTATTCCCAACTCTTTAGATGAAGCTACTCCCCCCAACACAAGGCCCAGATTAGACTTTTTAACTGTCTGTAGGACGTCTTCACTCAGATATTGCATTGTTCCCTCAAATGCAAAGTCAAGGACTCTTACCTCAATACTTCCCCCCAAGAAAAACCACCCCATTAGCTATTTTTGTCAAAGAAAAGACCATGATCTTCAAATCACCGAGTCTAGAAAACTAAAAACCACATTAATTCCTTGTTTTCTTTCATTTGCCACATTCAATCAATAGAATCCCTCCTCTTGGACATATGTTTATTAGACCTTTTCCTTTCTAGTCTTACTGCCACCCTTTTTTTTGTTTTGAGCTCTTGCCTTGTCAACTTCAGCCTTGTCATTTATCTGTGTATAGTTTACTTGCCTTTTATACCACTGTTCATGCTCTTCCCAGGTTAGTTTGGCAGGAACTACACTGTCATCACAGCACTTGCCATGTAAAGAAGCTAAGGAGGCTAAGGACATGGTTTGAACTTGACTTGAACATTGTGCCTCAGGTTAGTCTGCCCCCTTTGTTCTCTACCCTCCTCACCCAAGGCTTGTCCTGCCTTCCTTCATGACTCCACAACTCCACGAGCCACAAGGCATTTCATTATTAGTGTGAGTCCTTTCATCGGAAGGGTGGATTCTAGTCCTCTGGCAATGCCAGTTCTACCAGTGTTCCTGATTCTCCAGGACGTTTTCTTCCGATGCCCAAAGCAGCATTGATCTTTCCCGTCTTGGAAGTATTATTCTGCCCACCAATAATACAAATGACTATACTGGAAAAAGCTCCCAGTATTTGCTCTGTGTTAACCTCCCTTGGTTTGTGTGTGTGTCCCGCACACCTCCTTCCCCAACCCGTTCATGTATAAGCGCCTCGAAGGCTGAGGTTGTGCTTATGTTGTGTTTGCATCTGTCACAGCCAAGGACCATAGTAATTGTGAACTGATTCATTAATGGATCGCATGAAATTTGACCTCCCACCCTATAGAATGTCTAATATGATTGCTATAACAATGAAAAAGCAAATATGTAAATAATCACAAAAGTTGAATAGCTGGGTGGCATCAAATTAAGACAGATGACAGCAGGAGGGAAGGACTGGAAGAAGTAAAAGAGGTATGGGGGGATTAATGGTGATGGAAGGGGACTTGACTTGGGGCAGTGAACACACAGTACAGTGTACAGATGATACATTATAGAATTGCACACCTGAAACCTATATAATTTCATCAACCAGTGTCATCCCAATAAGTTCAATTAAAAATTAAATTCAAATAAAAATTTAATTTCGAGGAAGTATGCTGAAACTATTATACTAAATCATTTATATTTACCAGCCCTGGCTGGTGTAGCTCAGTGGATTGAGCGCGGGCTGTGAACCAAAGTGTCGTAGGTTCGATTCCCAGTCAGGGTATATGCCTGGGTTGCAGGCCATGACCCCCAGCAACTGCACATTGATGTTTCTCTCTCTCTCTCTTTCTCCCTCCCTTCTCTCTCTAAAAATAAATAAATAAAATCTTTAAAACAAAAAAAAATAAGGTCTTGATTAAATTTCTTAAAAAAAAAAACATTTATATTTACCTATAGTTTGGATCCAGGATCTTCACTTGAAACACATACATTCCAGTGTGGTACATGGGCCACACTAAGTGGTTATAGTTAGACTTGTTGATAATCTCATATGGTTGATTCAAGTCTCCCGGCTTTCCAATAGCATAAGAAAAGCAGTGCCTATAGTTCTAAACAGGGAATAAAGACGAAAACCCACTTAATCAAGCTCTCTAGTCTCGGAGAAAACAAATCTTCCCTAGCCTCATGGATTACACTTCATTTCTAGCAGAGGACTTCCCCAAATAGTATGTCAGCCACCTCCAGAAACTTGAACCCAAGTTTCAAGGGTGTGTACAGCCAACCACGCGGTACCCACGTTCTCCCTTTCCTTCTGAAACGCCAGCATTGACTTGGAAGAGCCTGTGGAAATGTCCCTTTTCCTTCTGAGTCTTTCAGCTTTTTCTCCTGGGAACTGACCGTCTCTAGAGTTACCCCTCAGCTCTCTCAGGCAGGTCGTTCCCACCTGTGGCATCGACAATGGGCAGCGATCAGCGCAGCTGCAAGCACTGGAATGCGGCTTCATTCCAGGCACACGCTTCGGGGACAGAGCGCCCCCGCCTGTCTGGTTTAGTCAACACACAGTCGGGTTACTGTTCCGCTAACACACCCTTCAGTTGGGGTAGCTTTACGTCCCAGGACCTAACTAGTCTTTGTGGGTACCTGCCTTCCATTGTCTTCAGGCTCCAGACTGAATTCTCCCTTTTAGTGGAGAGCTTTGTGTCTTCACGCAGTAGAATGGAACATTTAGGGCCTGGTGTGGGCACTCCGGATCTTTCTGCATTGCAAGCCACTGTTTCAGTGGTTCTTAAATGTGGTCCCCAGAGTGGTAGTATCAGCATCACGTGGGTGCTTGTTAGAAATGCACATTTTGCCCCCTCCCATCTGTTGAATCAGAAGCCCTGCAGGTGCAGTTTCACCAAGTGTGCTCCGGGTGATTCCACTGCACGCTGAAATTTGAGACCCACTGCACGGTATCCTACTGATTGAGGCAAGTTTCACGACTGTTAATTAACAGGCGGCCCATTGATTTAAGGGGTATGTTATTTTGGCAAAGTCTTAGAACATTTGTGTGGCCTTTGTGTGATTTTGGCAAACAGAGTATCACCTCTGTCCTGGACACCAGACCCTTCAACAAAAAGTCAGGAGGGTAAGTTTCATTTTTAACTGATTGTATTACCCGTGTAATTCCTTATGATTTCTTAATAGTGGAATTAATACTCATTTAATAGGTAGGTGACCTAGACTTAATTAATTAGTTCCACAAACATTTATTGAGCCCTTACCCTGGGTTAGATCTTGAGGACAGAGCATGGGACAAAACACACAAATGTCCTCTTATGGAGCTTGCATCCTAGTCGGGGAGCCAGGTCGCACATCATCAGATAAGTAAGTGGACCACGTAATGTGTCAGTGAGTCGTAAATGCTAATGACATTGGACAAACTAGTGAAGGGAGCTAGGGACTGTCCTAGGGAGAGGGTCATCTTTTTCTAGAGAGTTCCGGGGAAGTCTTCATTGACCAGTTGATGTTTAATAAAGACCTGAAGGAGGATGGCTTTCCTCCTCTTCTCAGATTCTTCCTTTTTCATCTCCTTTGACCCTCCTTATCTCCCCCACCTCCAACTAGTGGAATGACTCAAGGCTTAGCGTTCCTCCTTTTATGTCTATATCAGGGGTTCCTAAGCCCATAGTGTGTGTATGTAAAAGTTTTCTTCTTATTTGGGTCCTTTTGTCAATATGATCAAGCCTGTGGATTACCAAGGATACCTTCTTAGAACAATGTTTAACGGGATCTAACACCGGATTTAATAATTACCATAATTTTTTTTTGGTGACATAGGAAGCACATTCATTAGGTAAGAATTAGGATGGGTGAAGGAGTGTTGGACACTGGGGGAGAGGAGGAAGTGCACACTAGCTATTTATGAGAGCGGAGAGGGAATGAACTAGAGAATTACAGTTCTGTTTGGTGAGCAGTATCATGGGCCCTTTTCAGTCATGAAGTTAAAATGAAACAAGTCAGCATGAGTGTGTTTTTCTCCAGTCATAGTCAGCTGCTAAGGTGGACAGTTGACTCTCACCAGGGTTAGGAATTAGTCACACAACTAGGAAGGAGTAAGAAGGGGCCAAGGATCTGAGGGCGCATGTTAACAGGGTGAAATAATTGTTGCCCACGGAATTTAAGCTGGATGAAGAGGGGAAAGGTAGCCTGGGAGTGGGGTGAGGGTGGTGGGGTCTACAGGCTGAAGGGTATGCTGGGTTGAAGGGCTGCTCAGAGGGTTGTTACAGTAAAGCTTCTGGAGTTATGCTGCCGGGGAGATGGGCAGTGGTGGGTGGAAGGTGAAGTGTTCAGAGTGGAACACAGAGGGCGATGCACAGCATTTGCGTGTATCTCCGTTTAGATCTGCACAGATTTTGATGCAGAAGCAAAGTAACGTCCTTATTGTAGGGTGAACGTTTTATAGGCTGAGGTGGCTTATATGTCGCTTTTTCTTCATGAGATACAATTTGATTCTCCAAATAAGATGCATCAATCTCAATTTAATAAATTCAATTGCAAAACATTGAAAGCAGTATAGGATGGATAATTGGCATTAAGAAATGATGTTTTAGTTGTACACAAATGGAAACTTCAGGCATCCTTTAGAAAGATTCACTCTCAGTGTTTTAACATGTTTGTCAGGCATTTAATAATCTGTAAACACAGATTTTTCAGATCAAATGATACAAAATTGTTAGTAACGGGAACAATTGAAGATCAAACAGAAATGAAGATGAAGCGTTTTTGACATCACATTATAACCTAACAGAAAAATCAGATTTGATTTACAAAAACAAATTTAAATCCAAAGTGTTTCTACCCAGCTTTATTAATACTGCAATGCCAAATTACTTATTAGAAATAAACAATTTGGAAGGGAACGTTTTTCTTACCTCAGGTCCCCAAACTTTTTCTAATGGGAGGTCCTTGTTCAGCTCCGTCATCGACTTCCACGTCTGGGCTTCATGTAAACAACCAGTCTGTCCAAAGACAAAGACAGGGTGTCAGTTTATGTGTAAGTACTGCATATATTCCAGTGCCAGTGAAAATTACGTTTTGAAAAGTGTTTAATTATTTAAATGTTTGCTGACACACAGAGAAACCATTGACTTTCACACATTGACCTTGTACAGAGAGAGCTTCTTAAACCCTTTTATTATTTCGGACTGTGTCGCACGGACAGTTCTGTTACCTGTGAATGAATGTGACAGCTTTATTTCTTCTTTTCCAACCTTTATACTTCTCATTTACTTTTATTACCTATTGTTTGCCTCCTCACAAAGGTCAGGAACGGTGTTGGCCACAGACAGTGGAAACCAGCCTCTTACTTCGTGTTCCTGATTTCAGATTTTCCAGTTTTCACCTTACATGCATGTTTTCTATAGCTTTTATTCGTACCTATATTGCATTAGGCTCAGGCAGTTACCACCTATTTATAATCTTCTAAGATTTATTTTAAAAATGATCATATGCGGATGATAACTTTTAACCAAATGATATTTTATCAACTATTGTATTAGTCTTATATTTTTTCTTCTTCATTGTTAATATGCTGGATTACTTTGATTTTCAAATGATATGCCAGCTCTTTGTGAATAAACAAAACTTGGTCTGGATAGATGATTTTTAAAAAATACATTGATAAGTTTTATTTGCTACTATTTTGTTTCAGTGTTTTGTGTCAATGGTCATGAGTGAGACTGCCTCAAAATTCTATTTTAAAGTTCCTCCTTGAGTCACCAAATGAGTCAGAAATGCTCCCCTTACAGTGATAATCTGGATGAGGTTTTTTTTGATTTTTATAAAAAGATTTTATTTATTTACTTTTAGAGGGGAAGGGAAGGAGAGAGGGAGAGAAATATCAATGTGTGGTTGCCTCTCCCGCTCTCCCTGCTGGGGACCCAGCCTGCAACCCAGGCATGTGCCCTGACTGGGAATCAAACCGTGACCCTCTGGTTCACAGGCCCACGCTGAATCCACTGAGCTATACCTGACAGGGCATCTGGATGGGTTTCTATGGGCCAAAGTAAAAAACGTTTACAGACTTCGGCCACAAAGCCATCTGTGATTAGAGATGTCTATATTTTTCTTGGAATACAAGGAACTGTTAAATTATGTTTTTTAAGGCATTTGTTCATTTTACCCATTTGTCCATTGTCACATTGGTTGAGATAATAACCTCTATTATTTACATTGTAAAATGATAGTATTCAAATTCTTTTATTTTCCATTTGTGAAGTGGAAGAATTTTATAAAGAGGTGCTTTCTCTCATCTACTATTTGGTTACTCACTGGTATAGTTTATTTGAGGAAGGTAGGATAGACACTTGTTTCTTTCTCTTTTTTTGCCTGTTTTCAAAATAAGAAATTAGTTTCCTATCATTCTCCAAAGGTAAACTTTAAAAAAATCATTATGAATGCAGAGATTTAACACATTTAATGGGTTGAACCCTTGCAGTGACTATTCTAATGTAGCTCACCTTGCCCCGTCTTTGGCCCATAGGAAGGTCTTCATGTTGACCTCTGATTACCATTGACATGACCCTAGCAGTCTTTGAGATGTCCTGGCTATCAGGTATGTCAAACTTCTCCAAGTTCATGCTGTACACTTCCTCCTTCAGGCTTCAATCAGCCATTCGTCTAAGAATTCCCAGTAACTTTTAGTGGGAAGTGCTATTTCAGCACAACGATCTGGGTACTGAGGATATGTAACTGCTACTGACAAGTTATGTTTCTAGGGATCTTAATAGACAGAGCAGGAAAAATTTACCTATTTCTCTCTCTGTCATGCTATATAAACATTAGGTTCATATATTGTATATTCAGACCAATATCTGTTATAATACCTCATGAGTTTATATTGAGTTCTATAGGAATTCAGGATTTTTGTCTAACTTCTTCTCTCTTACATATTTATCTCTTTGCATTTACAAAAAAAATACTTGGTGGAGAATGGTAGGGTTAGAATGTCCCATCATTACACGTTTGCTTTATCTCACGTTACACAACCTCACAGCTTCAGAGTAACAATACAGATATTACCACCACTATCATGATTACCAAAAAGTTAGATCTTTTCCTTTGCATATGCTGTTCGCATTCTCCTGCAGTTTTTAGAATTTTTAGAATTCTCTCTTTTTTAGGACTCCATTTCTTAGATCTTAGCATCACATCTGCATTATGTTTTTTCTCCATTTCATTTATTTATTTTTAGAGAGAGGGGAAGGGAAGGAGAAAGAGAGGGAGGGAAACATCAACTGTGTGGTTGCCTCCTACACACCCCCACTGAGGACCTGGCCTGCAACCCAGGCATGTGCCCTGACTGGGAATCGAACCAACCAGCGACCCTTTGGTTCATAGGCCAGCACCCAGTCCACTGAGCCACACCAGCCAGGGACTTTTCTCTATTTTAAATCAGTTCCTCTCTCCATGTATCATTCTGTATATTTCTTTCTGACCTCTCTTCCAGTTGACTCATTCCCTTTCCAGCATCACTCCCCAGAGCTGAGCGCCTAATTCCAGTTATTCCAATTTTATTTTATTTTTCCTTGAAGTAATCAAGCAGCTCAGATATAGGCACGGGTAAGGCAGGGAGACTGATGTCTAAAGTTGCCCATAAGAGTGAGCAGGAACAACACTGGGGGAAGCGACAGAGATATTGGCAAAACAAAAACTGACTGGAGAACTGACCTATGTCAGGGTAGACAGGAAAATAAAAGAAGGCAGGTGGAAGGAGGAGGGAGGGAGAAGGCAGAGGCTTCAGTGAACGGACATTCAATTGTGTGAGAAAAAAGGAGGAGGCAGAGGAGTAGTGGGAGTAACAGTGAGGGAACTGAAGAACTGGGGGCCGAGACCAGGCTGGACTGTGTGAACTGGAATGTGACTTTACCAGGGCAAGTTGGATGAGCTGAGCTCACCTCTGTGTGCTCTGGCAGTAAACCCCAGCCCTCAGAGGTTTGCCCGTTAGCAGGTAATTCTTGATCACACGTAATTCAGTGCAGATCTCCCTGGGGGGCTGTTCTTATGGATGACCCTCCTCAAAGACCTGAACGAGGAGCTCTGGCTCTTTCTGTCTGGCGGCCCCTTGAAGCCCCCCTCCTGGGCCCTGTCTCCTGACACTCTCTATTCCGTCTTTCGTTGTTGCTGTCACATACCAACATGTGAAGGAAGACAGGAAACATGGAGGTTCATGGGGTCCCCCCGTAAAGTGCTTCATCCTGAAAGTGGCCCACAGGATCTGCTTATACTACAGGGCCAGAACCAGTCACGTGGTCCCAGTGAGATGCGGCTGGGGCCAGAAAATGCAGTCCCTCTTCTTAAAGACTGTCCCCAGCAATGACCCTCCAAGGTGGATGGCAGAATGCAGGCGTCAACTGCAAGGCAGTTTCAGGGCAGGAGAAATCATTAAGTTCCGAGTATATGACAGCGGCAGGGAGGGACAGGTTGAATGGCAGCTGGATGACAAATGGCAGTGTGCTGAGGGTGACGAGATAATGATCTGGAAATAATAGTGTGGGTTAGGCAGATCCTCAGTTCCACAGCTCAGCCTCGAGTGAGGGAAAAATAGGATTTGGTGGAGAAACAGGGAAAAGGATATTCCCTGAGGAACGCTTATTGAAGAAGGATGAAGGGCACTGAACCCCAAGATACACTGGGAAGGTCTGAGAAGGTGGGGAGTGAGGGGAGTGTGGGCCCAGGTGTGGAGGGTGCAGACGTTTAGGGATGAGACGGGGACGGCGGGGGGAGTCAGGTGGAAGGGAGTAGGCCGGACGGACTTACACATCGAGTGTCGAACGAGTGGAAGAGGAGTGTGTGGTGGGATGGGTTGGTCTGGTGACACAAATAAAGGGCAGTTAGTTCCTGTAGTTCTCCGGAGGGGACAGCAGGTGGGGTTCAGGCCACTCAGCTGCTTCCTGGGTGGGTGGTCCTTGGAGAACTAAGGTCTCTGGTGGATGAGAAAGTTACTTTGAAAGGAGCATGTTACTTCAATTTTGTCTGAGCACGAGCTCTCTGGGGAATCTCAGGAATCAACTTCCAGACAGGCTCCATCCTGAAGCCCCCTCAGGGGCCAAAAGCCCCATGTGGGGGTGGCTGGGAAAGGAGTTGCGGCGGGAATGATGAGGCCTTTGTGCTGTGGCCTGCATCGTCACGGGGCAGAATAAGGGGGATTTGCTGTGCAGGCCAACCTGTACCAGTCATAGAAGCTGGAGGGAAACTAGGAGTGAGGGGGCCTGGGAAGGCAAGGTCAGCAGGTCACATGATGCGAAGAAGTCCCTTGAGGAGAAGCCCAGAGAGTGTCTGTCTGATTCAGCACAAATGTGATCGATGCCCGAAGGCCAGAGACAAGGCAGGGAGACCGGAAAAATCCAGCACCCAACATAGTGTGGAGAGCAAAACATGTATCTGTGATCGCATCAGGCTACTCTAAACAGTATTTTATTCTTTCTGACCCCTTTAAGTCTGACTTATAGGACAATGACTTCTTCTTTCATAAATTACTTTTCATAGTCATGGAATATACAGGCAGTATATGTTTCCTCCTACTCGCAGCGGACTGGTGTTCTCCCCCTTACACAATCTGCAGAGCCATCTACAACAGAAGGCCCTGTCTAAGTGCACGCTAAGTTCCGCTGCAGCCTGGGGGCCGTACCTTCTTCATCGTGGTATTGAAGCTGTAGTCATCCCTGCCGTGTATTTCCCACACGATGAAGTTGGCTTTGACCTCTTCCACAAAGCCCTCGCTGTTGTGTCTGAAGGAAAAGGCCAACACAAAAAAGAATCCCTTCAGCCTCCTATAAATATCACTTAATTTTTTCTGGCCCCTTTAAACCTGTTCCACGTGACAATGGCTTCTTTTTCATAAATTAGTTTTAGTGGTCACAGGCTGTAAGGGCGATATGTTTTTTTTTTTCTGCCCACAGTGCACCGGTTTTATTTTCCAGAAGAATAGCGGGATCCACCCCAGCTTTCAAGTCAGATGGGTTTCGGTTTCCATCCTGTCTTTATGAGTCAACAGCTCTGTGGCCCTGGGGAAGTTATTAAACTCTTTGTGCCTCAGTGTCCCTATTTGTAAAATTGTCCCAGCGCCCGCTGTATGGGCTCCCGTCAGCTCTCAGAATAAACCTAGTACTAGTGAAGCAGGTTTGCGTGTGTGTGTTTTACATAGTTGGAGCCATAGCTTCTCTTTGCTTTGATACGAATCATATATTGATCATGGTTCAATAGTGAGTGGTTCAACAGGAGGGTAGCTGAGGCCCCACTGCCATGGCTGGTCACAGATGGGGAGAGACAGAAATGAGTGATGAATGGGGGGCGGTCAAAGCAAGGATCTGGTGTCATTTACTCAGGAGAGACCCAGTGGGTGCCTATTCCCAGCAGAGCAGTAAGCCACAAAGTGGCTACGATGAAGACAGAGAGGCTGCCGGTTTCCCTGGGGGAGGCCATGGGTGATGATGTGGCTGCATCTTAGAGGATCAAGGGCATCTGGGAGAACTGAGGTGGGCGAAGAAGCAGAAGCCATCAGAAGCTCCTGGGGCAACGGGCACACAGAGCCCGTGACCGTGGGAGGACCGGCGCCAGCAGCAGCGGCCACGACACAGCCCAGCATGGCCAGGCTGCCCGCTTGTCAGACCCCGGCCCTGGCACCGGAGCCCCAAGACCCACTGGGTTTAGAGTAGTTACCCCAAACCCAGTGACTTTAAAAGACACGCGTTACTTCACATTGTTAAGATTATTTTCTTCCTGCCATCACAAGACCGCAGCCACAGTTCAGGTACTGATACAGTCATACATTTGCTAGCCAGAACTTGTGGCTGTTTTAAAAATGGTCACATGTCTTCCTTCTTCATCAGTTATTATCCATTTTTCTAAAAATGGAACTGTCCCCTGCACTCCTAGAATGGAAATATCACTTAGGACCTTGGTCTCAGACAGACTGCCTCAGCATCGGGTATGTTGGCCGCATCCCCTCTCTGGGTCTATTCACAAAAACTAACAGAGCCTTGACAGAGCCTCCTTACTCACTGTCCGGATCGCTGCTGGACTTTGAAGCTACTCTCTCTGGCTCCCCAGGCCAGCTACAAATTGCCACTCTCCACTCCTGATTAGAAAATACAGTTACCGTCCCATTCTCACAAATGGGGCATAAAAATTTAAAGGTCAGAAAGTGGTCTGGGAGAAGCTATTTCATTGCCACCCTAATTAGTTTTCAGAAATCATAAAGAGAGGAACGCAGGTGTGAGGAACTGGGGACTGGAGTCGTGGATGCTGACTGCTTTCTTGGGGTGGGAGGAGAAGCGCAGAGAAGCAAACTCTAGGGAGAGCACTGGGCCCTGCCCAAGGGGTAATAATGCACCGGGGTGTGGGGATGCACAGGGTTTTGCAGTTTGAGAGATTTGGGTCAGGCTCTTTAGCACAGCTCTCATTCTAGGAACTTCAGAAGGTGCAGCATGCTTGATTGCATCTTCTGTAAGCCATCAGATTTCTGAATGACTAAGACTAGTGTCAAAACCCTATGTTTGCTTTAAATGAAAATGGTCTTGAACTGCCAGCTGCCATCTTTAGACACTCACCAAAAGCAATAAGCTGCAGTGCCATCTAGTGGCAGTAACAATAAATTGCATGGCCCCTGCTCTCTCAGTTTATAACGATCTTTGTTAACATTTTATTTCATTGAGATTATGGGATAAAAATACTTGCCAGGATAAGCATGGCTTCTTTTCGTTATGTTCATTGATATAAGATATAATATTTATTACTCCTGAGGAATGTAGAAATGCCACTAGTAGGCAACTAACTTCTCTAAAAATTGCGACTTCACTACCGAAGTTCCACTTTGGGGAAGGAGGGACCTCTCTGCTGAGTGCTCAGGCGCTGGGTTTCAATCCCGTGTGACCTCTAGGACACCCCATTGTTTGTGGTGCTTTAACACCTGGGGCCTAACTGGAGGGACTGTCCCTCCCAGGGTTAATTAATTTGCAAAGATAGCAAATAACTGGCCTAGGAGCATGCCTTTCACATGCAAACCAACCAACCCAGAGCCCCCAGCCCAGCCACCTCCTCCAGCTCTCCTACTCTGGGCTCTCCAACTGCCCTAACCACTCAGGGCCAGGTATCAGACAAGTAGGGACAACCCCTAGGCCCAGAGCCTGCTCACATTTTCCAGAAGGGCCAATCCTAAGCCTGCTTTACCCTGCCTTCTCCATTCTTTCCCACGGGCTATGCAGTCAAGGCTCTTGCACCCTTTTCCCCCTCCCTCCCTCTGCCTCTTGGCTGACCCTGGTGCTTCCCCACGGGACCCTTAGACATGGCCTGTGTGTTTGCATGATGAGCCAGTAGAGAGGGCAAAGGTGATGTTGCAGGAGGAAGGGACACTCTCTGGAGTGATGCTCTCAACTAGGAAAGGGGTGGGGATGCAGTTCACACGTGGAGGGGCGGATCTGAGAGTCACAGGGGGTCCAGCTAGGGTGGTAGGAAGGCAGAGTTACTGATACAGGTGCTTGAAGACAGTAGATGTGGTGGCGGAAATGGGTGGCGGATCTCTTCAGACCGATGTCACCTGATGGATGATGTGGGGCCAGGCTGCTCTACTGAAGGGGTAGAGAAACGCTTCCACCATCGGGGATCTACCTGGCTCCTTCCCCAGCCTCTCCTCTGACCCTTCTGCTCTCACTCTGTGCACCTTCAATGGCTCTTCTCTTCGCTGAAAACGCTTACCCAGGGGAATTCATTGCCTTCCTCACTTCTTTCCTCCCTGGCTGGCCTTCAGCTCAGTCTTCATTACCCTTGAAGCCTCAGTGACTCAGCTAAATGCATGCTTCCTGGCAGCAGCTTCCAGAGGCCCTCTTCCTTCTGTACCTGGGCTGGGGACTTCTGAGTTTCAGTACCACCCACCCACCCACCCGCTGCTTTAGATCATTCCACTGAGCTTATCGCCAGCTCCTGTGTTTGTCTATTTCATCAGACTCTTGCGCCCCTGAGCTCACAAATCCTGTCGTATTCATCTCTGAATTCCCAGTGCCGAGCACGGTAATTAGTGCCCAGTGCTGTTTAATAATGATGGATTGGAGTGGAGAGCGCACTTCCGTGGGAGAGGACGCTGGGATGTTTTCCCTGCAGGGGATGAGGCACTACATAAAACAGAGATAACTAGGCCTTGGTGAGAGTGAGGAGTGCTGGGAGGGCCCGGGAAAAGCAGTGGCGTGGTTAGATGTGTGGGAAATCAAAGCTTGACAAGAGAGCCGACCAGCCTGCCTGCTCACAGAGCCCTGACAGAAGGGTGGGAGGAGGATGGTGTAAGAAGAGGGGAAAGAGCGTGGGGTCTTAGAACTGCGTGGGGAAGTGGGGGCAAGAAGGCGCTGGCAGAGGCCTTTGGGATCCTCACAGGGGCAGCTCCGAGGGCAAAGGCGAACCGGAGCTCCTGGTTCATGATTCCGCACCCACCCGTCCTGTGGTAGCTCGGGAGCCCGAGGGCCCTGAACGCTGAGTGCCTCAGCTCAAGTGTTGATGGTTTACACCCAAGAACTTCGCTTCCAGTCATTTATCCTAATCGCACATCTGGACTAGAGTCCAAACATGGCCACCAATGGATATGCACCACGATTTCATTTAAATAGCAAAAAAAAATTGAGAAATATAGGTCATTTATCTCTTCATATATTTTAAAATGTGTAGCTAGCTGTGTCACTTCTGCAATTATAAATCAAAAATAAAGTCAGAGAAACTAACAGGTGAATACAAAATTACTAGGGAAAGCCTTCCCGAGAGCATTTTTATTCCTATTTTTATTATGAAATGCTGTTCATGAGAATTAAAAGTTAGAGGTAATACTTTTGAAATCTCCCCAGTCCCTTATCAGTGCACATGGTTTCTTTCCTTGTCAGCTTTCAGTGATTCTTGGCCCACGGAAAGAAAAGTCACATGTCACCTGGGGACTTTGTTCCCATCAAAATACCTTCAGTTTGGGAAGGGTGTTGGTAGGAGATTGGGGAGAGACGTAGAGAGGGTGAAGTGAGGGTGAAGGGGACTCTGCCTACACCCCCGAAAAGAGCCTCAGCCATCTGACCCACTTCGGTGTCAGCTGCCCAACTGGCCCCTCCCTCAACATGCCCGGACCATGTGTTGTCCCCTTTGGTCGACCCACACTGAAAACCTGGTGTCACGTGTGTGGGGAGCTTAAAAATATTGATTATTAAGTGCATGATTAATTATAGCCTTTTCATCTTTTATTTTGAACCTTTCAAAGTAAGTTCAAGTTTTAGTGAGACTGTACTTACAATTCAATCAAAGGGTGAAACTTTTCTTTAAAATCAAGTCTCAATGGGCAGCCATATATTTGCCACTTATATTGTACTCTCTGGAAAAGAAAAAATGCTTTGGTTATTTTTGTATTAGGCTGATTGATAAAACTATAGTTTTCTTTTCTTTTTTTTAAAGATTCTATTTATTTATTTTTAGAGAGGGAAGGGAGGGAGAGAGAGAGAGAAAGAGAGAGAGAGAGAGAGAGAGGGAGAGAAACATCAATGTGCGGTTGCTGGGGGTTATGGCCTGCAACCCAGGCATGTACCCTGACTGGGAATCGAACCTGGGACACTTTGGTTCAGAGTCCGTGCTCAATCCACTGAGCTATGCCAGCCAGGGCTAAAACTATAGTTTTCTTACCAAGTTTTTAGATGGTCGATTTCTTAGGTGTGATCTGTAAAAAAGACATTTTTCATTACTCATCTTTTCCTCTTTTCCAACTTAAACATCAACACCATTACTATTGGTAGGGAGGTATCACAGAGGTCAAATAGATAGCCATAATTACAAAATACTCCAAAAATATGTGAAAATTACACAGCACACTTCTAAGTACCACAGGGGTAAAAGAAAAAATCTTAAAAGAAATTTTAAAATATTTCCAACTAAATGAAAATGAAAACCCAACTTTTCAAAATATGTTCCATGCAGCAAAAGCAGTGCCTAGAGGTAAATTTATAGCAATAAATGCATATATTGTAACAGATGGATGCTAATAGGAATAAATACTGACTCTAAATTGTTGGTACTACATGAATAAAAACTCAGTGCTTATGTTAAAGTATTTCTTACTTTTCGATAATGTAATAGAAATCACGTGGAGTACATCTTTTAGTAAATCTACAAAAATAAAACACAATGAAGTTGTAATACCATCATTTCTGACATACTTGCACAAACATTTAATCATTTAACTCAGTAATTCTCAAACTTCAGAGTATCACGGCATCACCACCTACTGAATTATAATCTCTGGGGTAAGTGTGCTGCCCTAGCATTTCTGTTTTTAAAAATCAGTTTCGCACGTGTTTCTGAAGACACCAGAATTTGAAATCCGCTGATTTACTTCTGATATTTGATACATGAGAAAAACTGATAGAAAAATCTATTAAAATGAAGACAAACTTCTGTGGATGTTTTTTCCTAAACACCGATTTCTAATTTCTACTAGAGACTCAGTTGTGCAGGGATTCGCACAATTTCTAACTCGGATTGATGCAGACATAAGGCTGTCCGTGTATGTAACGACAGCAGTTTTAGTAAGTTAAATTACTCATTGGACCGTTTTTGTTGGCTGTAACTTGTAAGGAACCTTAATCACCACCGTGTTTAGATAGCTAGCTATTGGAAGTTTGGACCAGCTCCCACCTCAAACTCAAATGAGGCCCCAAGAGATGCTCTCCTCTATTGATGAGTCTTCCATCAGGACAGGGAATAAGAAGCATAAACAGTAGGTACAAAATAGATGTGCTCGGGGGGTGGGCATTAAGAATAGTATAGGAAATGAAGAAGCTGAAGAACATATAAGTGTGTCCCCATGGACATGAACTAAGAGGAGAGAATGCTGGAGGGACTGGGGTGCAGGGTGAAGGGGGATAAAAGGGAGAAATAGATGGGACAACTGTAATAGCATAACCAATAAAAAAGACTTTAAAGAAATCCCATGTATAATGTGCACAAAAACTGGGTGTGCATTGTACATGGCAAGATATGGTAATGGATCAGTATGGTAATGAAAAGTACGGTAATGTAAAGAACGTGTCGTTACATTAAGAAAAAGCAGTAGGATACCTTGGGCCCCACAAATCTCCTTTTGTAACTATGAAACCATGGGCCCCAACAACCACAACCCAAATCCCAGATTAGGGTTGTTGTCTGGGTTCCAGAGCAATGGGTCATTGACTGAGAGGCCCTGCTCTTACTCCTGAAATCTGTGTTTTGTAAACAGGTTCTCCTGGGGATTCTGCTGAGTAACCCTGCTCTCCAGACCCTCCCAGAAGTCCCTGATACGGGCTGCTGTGCATCTCACGGAAACAGGAAGTCTGCGGGCTGGGAACTGATTTGGGGAAGTTATTGCTGAGTGCAGCTATTCTCAAATGTTACTGCCCCTACTCATCTTCGGGAATTTTTTAAAAATAGAGATTCTGACTTAGCCGAAGTGGAATTCGGCATTTCTATTAAATTCCCAGGGGAGGCCTGGTCCAGAGACCACACTCTAATGAGCAAGGGTGTATGTAGACCGTCCCACAAAGAGGGGGCTACGGGTTGTATACTTCAATTAGCCTTTGTGTTTCCTGGCAAAGGATTTTCGGAAAATGCAAATTCCTTGCTGAATGAGATGAGAATGCTTGAGTATCAATCCAGCAGCTGATTATTACAATTCAATTTTCAAAAGATTATCAGCATGACAGATGAGCAGACCTTCGTTTTGGATGAAAGCAAATCATTTCATTCATAGACTCAGCCCCACTTCTAACCACAGGAGAGGAATCACAACACATGGCTATCTGCATTGTACATTTCACCTCGGTTAAACAGACTTCTGTATGTTGACCTTGATTTTCCCACATAGTAGAAAGAGAGCTGTGGCAAGTGGATGACACACATCCCAGCCTGCACCACTGCACACCAGAAAGAGGTCAATTCTTTTTCCCTTTTAGGAATGATCAAATGGAACACCTGACTTGGCAAAAAGTTCCAACAAACTTGGTTTCGACAAATTGTCCATTCAATTTTGGATTTCATTATGAACATGTCAGGTATTAGGCTGAAGTTATCACTAAGAATTACCATCTCGTTCACCGTTGGTTTCGAAACGAAAAGAGTAAGACAGGTCAAGTGCAAAAATACTTGCCCTTTCACAGCAATGTATTTACTATGATCACAGCCAACAGCTATTGCAAACACCTAGAAAGAAGTGATTTAGGTGGTGAGGTCAGTGGTTCTGAGGCACATGGTCTAAAATATTTCTGTAGCTAAAAGCAATGACATTTTATAGATCCACATTAATAACCTCTTAAATGCACTGTTTTCCTCCTTCTTCGATCACTTTTTTCCTTTTTCTTTGTTTTGTTTCTTCCTTATTGCTCATGAGGCCCAAAGGTTGGTTCTCTGCTTTCTGAGGTCAGCATCTCCGAGAACGGACCCACTTTCACCCTTCACCTGCACCTGTCCTCTAGTCTCACCTGCACCTCTGCTGCGCCCTGACTCAGCTGGCACGCTCTTATAGACTTATTTAGAGTGAGAGGAGAGGAGGAAGAAAGAGAGGGAAACATTGATGTGTGTGAGAGAGAGTGATCGGTCACCTCTCATACATCCCCTACTGGGGACCTGGCCTGCAACCTGGACACGTGTCCTTACTGGGAATTGAACCAGCAACCTTTCAGTTTGCAGGGCCGGACCTCAATCCACTGAGCCACACCAGCCAGGGCTTAACTTGACTTCTTTTTAACCAGAGTCCTGGTTCTTCCTTGACTGCGATGACTACTATGTGTTTCTACCTGGCTCCAGGACACCCAACTCACTGCAGTCTACCCTGACCCCATCCCCACTCCACAGACTTGCTCAGCTGACCTAGACACTTGCATTCTGTGTAAACACGTTCACTCTGTTGCATATTTCCACAAGGCAAATCTGAAAACCGCCCAATACTTCCTCCCTGAAGAAGGACTTGGGGATTATGAGGGTGGGGACAGGTAATGATGACAGCCTAGCCTGATGGGCGCACTGCTAAACCAAGACCTTTGGGCACCACCGAGAGGCCTGCGCGACAGCAGGACCTCATGGATTTTGTTTTCCGAACCACCTGGCCTCACCTACAGGACCTGATTTGTTCTCTCAACACCTGTCCCCACAGTCCTCGCTGTCCGTCATCATTATGTCTTTGCTCTTTCAGGCGTTTCAGGCATCGTCTGGGCACTCTGTCACTGGGGCTGTTTGGTAGCTGCGTCCCGCATTCCTCCGGCTGGCTCATGTTTGCCCCTGGGGAAGGTGCTGCCTTTCCACCTTCGCAACTCATTGCCAAGCACCCAGACTGAGCCTAGAAACACAGGAGGCCCTCGACACATTCTTTTGAAGGAAGGAAATGGTTACAGTTTTGAAGAAACCAATGCAGGACGGCAGTCTTCTCTGACAAACTGTATCCCACTTTAGTTGTTTCCACTAATTTCAGTTTTCCTTTACACAGCTTTATTTATTTGAAGAGAAGGAATGACTTCACATTTTTTGTATATGTTTATGTATCTCCCTCTACTAGATGGTAAACTCACAGAAGGCAGAAATCTGAGTTTTTGTTTCCAAAGTAAACAAACCAATGCTATCTCAGCATTGCTAAGTACTAGGGAGGTGGTATTATGTGGATGTTATGTCTTATTTAGTTTACTTGCTGTGCATTATTTCTTTTAATTTATTTTTCAATTACAGTTGACATACAATACTAAATTAGTTTCAGGTGCACAACATAGTGATTAGACATGTACATACCTTATGACGTACTCCCCTGAATAAGCCTAGTCCCCATCTGACACCATGCATAGTTATTAGAATATTGTTGACTATATTCCTTACATTGCACTTTATATCCCCCGAACTATAACTAGAAATTTGTACCTATGCCTTATTGAAGTAAGTTGTATTGAAGTAAGTTGTGGCTATTTGTATAACTGGAAATTTGTGTCTATGCATTAGATACACTTACCTTTGGGGAAATTGGGCATGTTTTTGCATATTCACTAGGCCTAACGTGAACAAGCAGAAGACCCGTCTTCTCGTCTCTAGGAGAAAGGACACATACAGGTGATTACAGACTCACAAGGGAGGTAGAAATGACCCCGCCTTTCTGCAGAGCAGCTGAAAAGTCCCACGCACCCGATGTGACCGAACCTCTCGGGAGGCATGTGAGAGGCCAGGAAGGGGTGCTGGTGACTGCGCTCGGGTTCTGCTAAAGCAGCTGTGCCTGTGGTCAGACCTGAAGGTCACTGTCATCTCATCGTATTCCATGTTCGGCCAACATAGGATTGACACAGTGGGGAATCAAAATGAGCATCCACCCGCACGCGCTTCAAACCCCTGTGTGGCTGACACCCGCAGAGCCTGGAGGGGGCCGGAGGTCACTATTGCTGACCTCCCGTCCGGCTTCCTGGCGGTATCACAGGCCAGAGCCACTGTGGCAGTTCCTTCTCTAGCTTCTACACATTTTCCCTCCTGTGGATTAGCACCTTCGGAACAATCAAGAGGAAGTTATGAAAATAGTTTTTGAACCACATCCTGCTGCATACTGTGATCTCATTGGCATGCAAAGGGAGAGCAGATATAATGCCCTTCTAGCTTATGAAGGGCACGTAAGTCATTCTGTGCCCCGGCAAAACAACTCAAAAATCACAGAAGAAATTTAGAAAGCTTTATCACAACCCCTCCTTCTACTAAGGAAAAATCTGGGGAAAAACAAATACAAACAAGCTAACCACAAACAAATGTCCTTCTTCTTCCAATGTTTATTACATCGTCATATTTATTTAGTTATTTATTTATTTAATATGTATATTTATTATGAAGTATAATAAAATAAAACAGGGGACAAATAGCTCATCTTCACATTTTTAAATCACTGTGCCATATTTCATTAATTCTAAGATACATATTTTTTTCTCACTTAACACCTTCGAAATTAGGAAGCATCTTACAACTATGCCAGTTGTGGCTTTTTTCAGTTTGATGGCATATTTGGTTTGGTAAATTCAGAATATAGTACAGATCTGTAAAGAACACGAAAGTAGCCCTGGCTGGCATTGCTCAGCGGATTGAGTGTGGGCTGCGAACCAGGCATTGCAGGTTCGATTCCCAGTCAGGGCACATGCCTAGGTTGCAGGCCACAGCCCCCAGCAATTGCACATTGATATCTCTCTCTCTGTCTCTCTCTCTCTCTTCTCTCTCTAAAAATAAATAAATAAGATCTTTTAAAAAAAAAAAGAACACGAAGGTAAAGATTCCACCTTCCATTCTGTACACAGTTTTTCTGATAGCACATTTTGTTTTTCTACTGTGGCTGATTTCAAAGCTTTTGGTATTTTTTTCTAAAGTGTCCCATGGACTGGACAATTCGGTATGTATTCTACAGCGACAGAATTCTGAGGGAATACCCACCAAGCCAGAGCACACAAACATTCCAAACCACAGCATGAGAAGAAGGAGAAACATCGGTGGGCGGAGGGAGACTTGTGTGACTGACGTAGCATCTCCTCCCTACACTTCCCGGCCACGCTCTCCCACCCCATGGTTTCACGTTCTCAGTAGCACTCAGCACTGTTTGGCATCATCTCCTTTATTTCCTGGGGCACTTGCTGGATTCCTTCTGCCCCTAGAGGTCTGCCCCAGGATGGCAGCGCTTCCCCCCTTCTGGCTCATTGGGTGTTTTGAACACCTACTATGTGCTTGGCAAGGAATGGGCATTCCACTCACTTGGAGTAGCAGACTAAAGAAAAACAGGTTTTTGCTTGAAAAACAGTGCTATTTTTGGAGGAAATATGTTGAGTCAGACAATGGTAACCATATAAATGCCTTAAGACCCAACTCCAGGTTGGCTGTCTTCCTCCCAGCGCTACCTTATTCCAAGGGTCAAAGAGGGTGTTTTACCCGATTCTACTCATAGCTGAAGACTTTCAGGGATATTAGAGTTCTAGCTTTTGCTTCAGGATAGTATGTAAAGACTTTGGGATGGGAATAAATGAGAAAACATGCTGGAAATTTACTGAATCAAGAAATAGCCTTCCTTTTGTTTTGCATCTTCGATTGGATGAATGAGAACCTTCAGATAGGTCATGCTTCCATTGAACCACACAGAATATTCTCCACTTTTATACCCAACCCTAATTTCACATCTATCCAGACACTGCAAGGAATGTCAAATCTAGGTATTTAAAAGGATACGAGGCCATTTAAATAAAAGGATAGTCACACATCAAAAACCTGAATAGCATATTTTACATGAGTAGGTTCTTTTAAAAGTCATACTTACTGCAAGTTGAAGTAATCACCGACTGCCTCATAATTTGCATCCTGATAAAATGTTGTGGTCTGAAAAAGAATGTAAAAAGGTTTATGCAAAACAGGAATGTTGAGAATGGCATAAATGGATTCTTTCAAGGCAGATTTAAATCTTTATATAAGAAAAATAATATATTAAGCATTTTTTCAGTTTATTTTCCATTTCAGAAACTCCAATTATGTACATATTAGATTTGCGTTGTTACATTTTCCTTTTAGTTTTATGTGAGAGTTCTTCTATTTCTACTGTTTCTCCCTTCTCATTTGAATTTTGTCTTACAATATTCTTTTTTTTTTTAGATTTTATTTATTTATCTTTAGAGAGGGAAGGGAGGGAGATAGAGAGATAGAGAGAAACATCAATGTGCAGTTGCTGGGGGTTATAGCCTGCAACCCATGCATGTACCGTGGCTGGGAATCGAACCTGGGACACTGTCTGTCTTACAATATTCTTATTTTTACTTTTCATTTATAGCCTGAGCAGAGCAGACTTTTCACTTCTGTTTCCTAATAACCTTGGTTCTAGACATTTTGGTTTCTTCTTGAGGGTTTTCAATGATTACAGATATCGGACCATCTGTAGGGAGATCCAATAAGTGGACTTGCTTCAAAGAAAAGGCTGTAGTTGTATATTAAACATGGACTAATGAATGTGTATATTTATTTAAGTTAAAGTAAAATGTTTCACATATATCGGTTTCATTTTTTTGAATGATTTTCTGCTGTAGCCGACCTTGGTATTAACTGAACTCCGTCACTCCACCCTGTTGTAGAAGCTGGAGGAAGCTGGGCCTAGAAGAGGGAGTGGGGAATGGAATATACAATACTTGGGAGGAGAGTGACGTGGCATTTAAAATGCTTATGCAATCATATTGATTGGAAAAGTAGTGTACGAAACGGTGTATCCAGGATACCTACACCAGCTGTGATAGAATGTTGGCAAAGATGGCTGCAAGAAATCCTCCCACTCATGTGTGCATGTCCTTTACAGTATATACTTTTCAAAAGATTTTACTTGTTTTTAGAGAGAGGGGAGAGGAAGGAGAAAGACAGGGAGAGAAACATCGATGTGAGAAAGCAACAATGGTTGCTGCCTCTTGTATTCACCCCAACTCAACCGAACCCACATCCCAGGCATGTGCCTTAACTGGGAATCAAACTTGAGACCATTTGCCCTGCGGGATGATGGCCAACCGACTGAGCTACACCAATCAGAGCTACAGTATCCTTTTGCTGTTCTTCTATGAACAGACAGACTCTATTTCTGCATCCTATTAATCAGGGCTGACTTTGTGAATTCCTTTGATGAACAGAAGGAGGCCAAACCTAGGCTTCAAGAGGCCTCTTAGCTGCTGCCACTTGTGCCATCCTGGGACACTGCCCTGTGTCTGCCGTGCAGAGAAGCCAGACTGGTGTGGAGGACAGAAGCCAGGTGGAGCAGACACAAGTGCTCCAGTGGGGCCCCTTGCAGTAACAAGCCAGTGCTTATGCCAACCACTTGACCTGTGAATGAGGCCGTCCTAGACTACCCTATCCCAGACAAGCCACCAGACAGCCACAGTTTCATGAATGAACCCAGATGAAACCAGCTCAAACGCCCAGAAACTCATGACCCAACTGCTGATGCATAGAATTGGTTGTTTGCAGTCATTAGGTTTTGGGGTAGTGCTACACTACAATAGGTAGTAGAAAGAACTCTACAGATAAACGAGGTGCTAAAAACATAAACAAAAGGAAGCAAACAATACAACTGATGATACTTCTGCAGGAATGTATTTTAACTAGCGAAGAGGCCTTAGATATTGAAAGTGAAAATCCTAGCTCAGGAATTAATGGTATATTTCTCAACATTTTCCAAACTAAACCTAGAAGGGAGATCCATTTTAAAATGATTAACATTACACATTTACATTTATTAAAGTGAAATGAAGAAATTAAAACAATATTCACTTACCATGGTTTTAGTGCAGTATCCTAAGACAATTTCATACTGAACCTGTTGTTTCATTTTTAATATGTTTGGGCCATATGATTCCACAATAATATACAGACCAATATTTTCCGGGTAGACTATTTGAGCCCAAACTGTCAGGTTCTGTCCCTTGTCCAAAAAGTTAAAAATATATAAAATATTAGTAGTAAATGCCACAAAAGGGCATTTTTCTTTTGTTTTTAAAGCTATACTCTGTGCTTCCAGATCTATGGGATATCTTTGTGGGGATATTGTGCCACTTCCAGAAACATACACGAGATATCCTTGACCAGATGCATTTATCATAATGAGCGATTTTGTTGTGCTATTTACCCATAGGTGTAGCTTTACTGCATCTTTAATATTAATCTTGAAAAAAAACATTATATTATTTTCCATTTTTACCACAATATTTCCATAGTAATCTGGAAAAAAGAGAGAAAAGTTTGAGTTATTCTAAGTAACCAGAAATCCATGCTATGTTCTATAAGTGGACTCTTAACCAAAATGATTTCTTTCACATTGACTGTTTGCAGACTCGGAGAAAACCAGCACGTGCAGGCACGCACCTACAGCTGGACTCGGAGCTGGACAACTCCTCTCCCCTGTTCATGGTGAAGCAGTGCTACCCCCGGCCGCCCTTCTCCTTGCATTCGTTGTATCACTTACGTGCTGTATCATTTACAGAGAAAGAAGGAGCCGGAGTTAGTGCATTAAATAAAAATGAGAATGAGCACCACAGGAATGGCATTAGGAGGAAGCATTGTGTCATGGACGAAAATGTGTCACCCCCCTCCACCCCTCACTGCCAATGCCTATGTTCAAGTCCTAAGTTCTATTGTGACTGTGTTTGGAGATAGTCTTTAAGGAGGGAATTCAGATTAAATGAGGTCATAAGGGTGGGGCCCTGATCC
This sequence comes from Phyllostomus discolor, assembly GCF_004126475.2. Classification (NCBI taxonomy): domain Eukaryota; kingdom Metazoa; phylum Chordata; class Mammalia; order Chiroptera; family Phyllostomidae; genus Phyllostomus; species Phyllostomus discolor. The sequence goes on along the minus strand of NC_040917.2, from coordinate 12,950,784 downwards.
TGCGGGACTGGGGTCCCTGAGAGGAGGAAATGGTACCAGATCTCTCTCTCCCTGTGCCCCCCCCCCCTTTCTTGCATGCACACAGAGCAAGGGCCCTGTGAGGACCTGAGAAGGTGGCTGCCGTCTCTAAGCTAGGAAGAGAGTCCTCATCAAAAGCCAGCCTTGGTGACACCTTGATCTTGGACTTCCAGCCTCCAGAACCATGAGAACATACCCTGCTGTTGTTTGAGCCAACTAGTCTGTGGGGTTTTGTTAAGGCAGGTCCTAGCAGAACAATACAACTGCGATGAAGAAATGAGGGTGGTCTTGGCACCCCTTCAGGGTGACTCTGCAAACAAGAGTAAATACTCTCCCCTTAACAGAGTATTATGTTTGAGTCACAGAGGTTCACAGGCAGTGAGTCTCTCAACCTCTTTGGTTCTAGAGCTGCATCTGTAAAGTGAATAGTGAGTTGATTTCTGGTTTCCTTTTCAGATACAGTGTTCTCTAGGGACCAATTCTTGGGGCATCCTTTATGTAATTTTCATAAAGGAACACTTAGGGAGGTCTGGCTGAAAAGAGGAAGGTAGATTCAGAGTTGGGGAGTTCAGAGGCTATTCTGCATCTGACATTTGGAATCTGAATAAATAGGTGACCGTTTCACAAATTACCATAAATTATATTCTAATTAAACTCCTGACTCAGAAATGTCATTTTTTTAGGATTGGAATACTTGAATACCAGTGTCAACACACATTTCCTTACAGAGTGAAACTCCCCTATTGTTATAACATTGTCAGTAGGAATTCAGCAATATGACAACATTCCTGAAGTCGTTACACTGACAGGGGGTTCATATGAAGCCGGGAATAACTTTCAGAGTGCTCTAGTGAAGCTGCCAGGGTAATGTGTCCTTAATGCTGAGCCAGCATCATGGGGATTGGACACCAGTGCTCTCATGGCTGTGCCACTGTGTGTGGGGTGAGGGTCAGGGTCAGGGTCAGGGTTAGTGTGGTGCCACCACAATTGGGGCGATAACAGTGACCAGGTGATTTTCCTCAAATAACTTAGATTTCCTTGCACAGTTAATTCTGTTTTGTTCGCTTTGGGCAATGAATCCCATCCAGGCCTACCAAATTCTTGGCCTGTTGTGCTTTGTGAGTGTTGCTAGAAATTTCACAAGGTGGAAGGGGAGAAAGACATGGGTGATGACGTAAAATATATCTCTGCTGAATGACAAAAGTATTGCAGGATACACAGTATGATGATATATAACATGTAGAACCTCACCCAGATGTATTGTGTGTGGATTTTATATAACAGTCGTGGGAATGTAAAATACAGCATAAAATATGGCAAAACAGAGTCCATGAAATTGTAAGAACTATGTATGACACCGGGACTTATTGTGATGATCACTTGGCCAGATATAAATGTCTATCACTGTGTTCTATCCCTCAAACTACTATAACATTGTGTGTCATGTACAATGGAAAAAAGTCATTTACACTGTACTGTAGTTTATAGGCATGCAGTAGCATTATGTCCACAAATTTACATACTTTTACTCAAAACACGTTATTGCTAAAAAATGCTATCCATCATCTGAGCCTTCAGCAAGTTGTGGCTTTTTGCTGGAGGAGGGTTTTACTTTCAATGTTTAAAAAACAAAGTATTGTGAGTCTGATAAAGAGAAGTGCAAGCCCTGGCTGGCGTACCTCAGTGGATTGAGCGCAGGCTGCGAACCAAAGCATTGCAGGTTCGATTCCCAGTCAGGGCACATGCCTGGGTTGCAGGCCAGGTCGCCAGTTGTGGGCATGTGAGAGACAACCACACATTGATGTTTCTCTCTCTCTCTTTCTCCCTCCCTCCCCCTCTCTAAAAAAATAAATAAATGAAATCTTAAAAAGAGAGAAAGAGGTACATTAAAATGTGGTATGCTTGTACTATTCCTTGAAGGCTTACCACCTGCCAAGGATTATCCTAGACATTTTGTATACAATCCCTTATCTACTTATAATGTCAGTCTTATATTCTGGATCAGAAAACTGAGGCTTGGAAAATTTAAATGACTTGTTCATGGATTTAAATACAACTCTGTTTAACTCTACAATACCTGTTATTTTTTAAAGGTTTAAAAATTATTTTATTTACTTAGAGGGGAAGGGAGAGAGAAACATCAATGCGTGGTTGCCTCTCACATGCCGGCCCCTGCCCCATGCTCCAAGGGTCCTGGCCTGCAACTCTGGCATGAGCCCTGCCTGGGAATTGAACCAGTGACCCTCTGGTTTGCAGGCCAGTGCTCAGTCCACTGAGCCACATCAACCAGGGCTGTAATACCTGTCATAGGTTGAACTGTGTTTCCCCACACACACGCAAAAAAAGCTGAAATTCTAACTCTCAGTACTACTTCAGAACATGACTTTTTTTTTGGAAATAGGGTCATCACAAAAGTGATTAGTTAAGATAAGGTCATATTGGAATAGGGGGCCCTGTTGCCATCATAACAAGGTGGCATGTGGAGACACAGAGAGAATGCTATGTGATGACGAAGGCAGAGTTTGGAACCATGTGGCTGCAGCCAAGGAATGCCAAGGTTTGCCAGAAGCCCCCAGAAGCTAGAAAGAGGAAGGAAAGATTCCTCTTCAGGTTTCAGAGGGAGCACGGCCCTGCCAACACCCTGAATGCAGACTTCTAGCCTCCAGAACTGGGGAGCAACACACTTCTGTTGTATTAAACCATCTGGTTGGGTACTTTGTTACGGGAGCCCTAGAAACTAATACAACACACCACCTCCTACACTAAAAATGTGTCAGCTGCTTAGTTAGCATCTAAGGATGGACCAAAATGAACCTGTGAAAAAAAAAACTTCAGTTTGCCATTTTTCTATGTAAGATTATAGCTAATGTTAGTAGAATCCATTTTTAGGTGGTACAAAGTACACCATTACCTATCAAAAGCACCGTATATTAGTGCACTTAAAATTGCTACGTCTTCATCAAGAAAGATGTCTGTTATGAAATGTAGGATACTTTTTGCAAAATGAGAATGCCTCACCTATGAAAACATCATGAATAATACTGCCATGTGATAATCCTGATAGATTTCCAAATGTTGTTGGTGTTTGTAAAACTCCAGTAATAGTGAAATTGTTGTAACAATAGTAGATCCTGTGTTTGTCCCATAGTATAAATTCTGGCATTGCTGAATATAGAAAACGCAGTATTAGAAAACTGTCAGCTGGGACAGTTAATACAAAGTCTTGGAATACCCACTGTTCTGTGTCTTCATTGTATGTCACTAGGTAAATCCTTTTAGTGACATTACATGTAGTGCAGTAATTTAATAACAAGCCAAGTTCCAAAGGGTGTCCTGTGTAGCCTGCATTGTGTATAGTCAAAGTCACAGTTGGGGGTATATTTATAATTTTCCTCAGCTTTTCAGTAGTCATTATTTTGACGAATTGAAGTGAAGGATATCCGAGATAAACTTCATTTGCTGTCCAGACTATCATGATACTTCTTTTTTTATCGGCCTGTGACAAAATTAAAAATAATGAGAAAATCTTCAATTTTAGGCACAGTCTTAACAAAATAAAGTAAAACATAGTCACTGCTAAGGTTTCATTCGTAGTCTAGTTCTGAAAAATACCTCAAGCATAGAAATACATGACACAGAAAAATGTCATTATATATCACCATAAAAATAAGTTATGCCAGTAACTTTATTCTTTTATACATTGTTTTATCAGTAGAAAGCATTAATTTTAATTCTCCTTTACATATTCAAAGAACATTATCTTCTCTTATATATTTATTTACTCTGGCCAGGAGTGCCCCTTTGACCTTGATATTTACTAAGGTCAAGCTCTAAGGACACCTCAAACATTAAGTTATTTTTGGAATTTTAGCTTCATTGGATATCAGAGAAAGAAAACAAAGAACCTAAAAGTTTAAGTAAATCGATACTACCCTTTTCAGGATACAGTCTGTTAGAGAAAATGGCCATTCAGAGATGGCTGTGTCTGAAATTCAGGGGGCCTAACTTCATTTAGAGAGTTGAGTACCCCCTTCTCTAGCTGTTTCTAATTTTTGGAGATTTTTGTTCAAAATGTAACTTCTATGTCCATGACCACCAAAAGAAGTCTTTTGGGCACATCTTGTTTCTCTTTAATTAATTTACAAATATTTAGAGTATAATCAAATAAGATGTAGACAGATACCAAACTGGTAACCAAGGAAAGAGACTATTTGGTGTAAAAAGTATTTTTATCAGCCCTGGCTGGCATAGCTCAGTGGATTGAGCTCAGGCTGCGAACCAGGCATTGCAGGTTCTATTCCCAGTCAGGGCACATGCCTGGGTTGCAGGCCATGGCCCCCAGGAACCACACATTGATGTCTCTCTCTCTCTTTCTCCCTCCCTTCCCTTTCTAGAAAGAAATAAATAAAATCTTAAAAGAAAGTATTTTTATCAAGTGAAGATTCAACTTGAAGTCTAGAGCTTACGTTGCTGGAGTAGAGTATGAAACAATCCTCAAAGAGGAAACAGAGAAACAAATGATGAGCCCTTCACAGAAAAGGCTCACAACCATTCTCATTCTTGGCAGAGGGATGGGAAGAGGAATGTGCCGTAATAAAGACAGATGGGAATTCCAAGGAGCCCCAGCAGTGGGATGGGTTTTCACTCACCCACAAACTCTTTTCCTTAGATCTTTCCTTAGTGCTTGGGTGTAGTAAACCAAGGATCTCGGGGCAAGGCAGGGGAGCTGGGAGGCCCCTGAGGCATTCAGGGCCTCCTGCAGCTGTAATGGGTGTGCCTCTGCAGACAGGGAGGGGCAGGCAGCAAGGAGCACAGCTGAGAGAGATGCACCTGCATTCTGGGTTCTCAGGTGTCCCAGGCTGGGAGTGGGATAAGATAGCTGAGAGCAACTCCCCTCTGGGACGTGCTTGGCCTTTCCCCAAAGTGTGAAGCCGTCTCCCTTCCAAGACTGGGGGCGGGGAAGCAGGAGAGAGAGAGAAAGAGAGCTCTGCCAAGGCACAAAAATCCAAGGGCAGAGGAGTGAGAAAAGAGAATTCCTCAGCGATAAAAAGGCTGATTGCTAGGCTGTAAGGCAGAGGCGGTGCTCTCCCAGTTCGGAATGCGTGTGACTCAGCTGCGAGGTGGGAGGAGACCTGTGCAGTCTTCTCAGTGCTGAGCTCTCAAACACGGTTGGAGGGAAAGTGTTTGGCACGGTTGGAGGGAACCATGACAAAAACGCCGAAAGATCCAGTGGGGAAGATGGGCCACATGAATGCAGAGATGGGGGACCAGCTGAGACTCGTACATGATGGGCACGAAGAAAATGCAAATGCGAGAAATAAGCAAATGTGGTGCTGGGAATAAAGACATCATTAGATAAATTTAAGAGCACACTGGGAGAGCAGAAGAAAGGAGCAGAGAACTTGAAGACAGTCACCAGCATTTATACAAACGGAAGTACAAAGAGAGAAACTGAGTGAAACAAACATAAACAGGTGGCCTGAGATCTGCGGGACAATATTAAACGGTGTCACATATGTGTTTCGGGAACCCTAGAAGGGGAGGAACAAAGAATGGTGCGGAAGAAATACTTGAAGAGATAATGTCTGAGAACAACCCCAAATTAATGAAAGACACGATCCCAGAAATCCAAGCGGCTCAGTTGAGCCTTAACAGGACAAATATAGGCTGAGGCAGAAGGAGGTTTACAGTGGTGAGTATGTGAAATACAGAATTTAGTCTTGTACTATCATTCATTAATCGCTGTGTTTTCCATGTGAACTACTGTAAACCTACTTTTGCCCCACCCTGTATACAGAAAATCACACATAGTCACATAACAAAAGTGGTGAAAATGAAAGACAAAGAGCAAGTTCTAATAAAAGCAGCTATGGGTAAAAATAAGACACATTACATATATATATATATATATATATGAATCATGATGTGAATAATGGCTAATGGCTGATTTCCTACCAGAAAATGATGGAGGCCAGCAAATAATGGAATGATATCTTTATAAATTGTTCACAACAACAACAACAACAACAACAAACCACCTGTCATTCTGTAATTCTCTATCCAGTGGATGCCCTTCAAACATGAAAGCAAAAAAAATGAAGGCACTTTTATACAGACAGATGCTGAGAGAACTTGCCATACAAGGACACTTCAAGACACGCTTCAGGCTGGAGAGAAACGCAACCAGGAGAAATGCCGGGGGTGCCGACCACAATGAGCACGACCACAAAGTGACATGTTAAAGATTTATTTTGCTGCCGGCTTGTACTTCTATCTCTTTAGGAAACTGGACTTTAAAAGCAGAAATATTACCAAATTTTGGGGATTGATGGCTTACTGAGCAGTCGAATGTGGGACAAGGGTGCCAAGGGTGGGCATGCGCAGAATTGCATAGTGATGAGGTCCGCACGTATGCTGTTGGGAAGTGTACCTAGTATTTGAAACTGGACCCCAGTCAATCAAAGAGGTTGACTGTAGAGTGAAGTGCAACCACTAACAATAGTTCTGAGTCAAAAAATTAATCAGGAGGCAACATGGAAACACTGCAAAGTGCACATTTTACACAGAAGAAGATAAGAAAGGAGAAACAAAGGAAAGAAGAAGAATCAGGATTAATGGAAAACCAATGCCAAGCTGCTTAAACCCAACTGTAGCAGTTGGCCCACTACATCCATGTGGACCAATCGCTACAACTTAAAGGCAGAGACTGTCACACTGGGGAAAAAGCAAGACCCCAGTTTGAAGCTCGGTTGTTGAGTGCATACACATTTAGGATTCTTATGTCTTCTTGAGGAAGTGACTCTTTTATCATTATATAATGTCCTTCTACACCCCTGATTATCTTCCTCATTTGTCTGATATTAATAAATTCATTCCTGGTTCCTTTTAATAAGTGCTTACATGGTATCTCCTTTTCCAATATATTACTTTGAATCCAACTACACTGTATATTTCAACTAGGCTTCTTATAGAAAACACACAATTTTGTCTTTTTCAGAATGTCTAATTTGACAACCTTTGCCCTTTATGTCTCTGGATTATTGCTGCAGGACCCCACCTGTCCTCTTAGCATTTTCCTTACTTCCACAGAAGTCCAGCTCTGTGCTGCAAAGAAGGTTTAAAACTGTTATGCAGCATTTTAGATGTTCTGTAATGCTCTAGCTTAAGGATATTTTATTCACTGTATTGTCAGAGATTAGAGAGTTAATTCATTTTTGAGAGCAGATGGAGTTTTTGTTTGGGGAAAAAATGTTTTGGACTTTTTGCCTGAGTCCAGGTAAAACAAAACACCCCTAATATGACTGAATGATTCTGCATAATAATATACAAGATTCATTTTATTCTATGTTGCCAGAGGTGCTAGGCCAGGCTCTCTACAACCATAAATTAACTGACTCTGCAAAATTACTGCATAGTGTAGTCTCTAATGTATCACTGAATTAAAAGGCATGGTGAATACACCTAAATGTGTAAGCGTACTATACATATATGTAATGTTTTACTAACCTTCGATAAATAGTTGGGCCAACACCACCTTCTTGATTCAATGCCAACAATTCCACTTTCAGGAAGGTTTTCTCTGGTTCCCAGTCTTGTGAATGCCATAGAACTTTTTACATAAAGGACACCATTTATTAAAAAAAAAATTCTAGTGTAGAATATGGTCACAGCAGACACACTGTGTCTCTCGTCCTCAGTGAGACTGTTCGGTGGCACTCTGACTCTGGTCCAAGTGCGGAACGAATCGTTGGTTTGAAAGGTCTCCATGTCGGCTACCACCACGGCATATGCAGCAAAACAAGCTTCCCAGGTCGACATTAATGGTGTACCAGGTGGTGAAGTGATGGGTAAAAAGCCAGGAATCTCAGGCATTGTCATGAAAGAAAAACTCAGATAGAAAAAATAATTTGCAATAAAGCAATCTTGAAAAGACACCTGGTTTCCCTTAATCTCTTTTAGCATATCATCATTTTGCATTGGTAGATAGATGCTCCAGGCCCTACGAAGAGGAAAATAGAAACTATAAGAATACAACAGTCTCTTTCTCATCTCTCAACCATCTTGCAACAATGCTGGCACTTATCACCTTTTAATCATTTTTGTATTTTTGTTAACATAAATCTGGGTAAAATAAGTCAAGTAGTATTAAAATGCTACCCATTTTCTCCTCATTCTTCACCCTTGTTTCTAAAGGAAAACAATCTTGACTCAGAATGCTCTTCTGCGATGTGTCTTCATAGTCTCAATAAATATTCTTATACTGCTCTCTTACTATAGAATTTTTATACATTATCTGTTGGCCTCTTATATGACAGATGAAGATGGATCTCATTGGATATACCCACCGATACATCTTCTTTTCCCTCAAATTAATGTCATGATGTTTACCCAACTGTATAGTGTTTATATTGTTATTAATAACGTATATAGTGCTTACTACTGAGCCAGTGATTGCACTGTGATTGTAATCTTTTATAAATATATTCATTTACAATGTTTTCCCTAGAGTTAATAATTATTTATTTTAAAACTTGGTTTAGTTTTCTAATGTTTCCGATAGGTAGCTGAAATGGCACTCCCTGATGTTTTCCACGTGGTCAATGGGGAATAGCCTGGCACTTGTTTTCCGAGACTTCCTTCCCTGCTCTCCGGGCTGAGGCTGCCATGGTCTGGACCCAGTCCTTTGATCTTCCTTGTTTTGCTAAAGCACATTCTTCAGGAAGTACCTCTTTGCCAAAGGGCATGTGAATATAAATGTTTTGAGGTCCTGAAATCCAAAAGTATCTTCATACACTTTCTGGAGAATCTGGCTCGGTAGTGACTTCAGAACTTGGATGGCATGCTCCCCGGCCTCCTCGTATTTAGGTTTCCTAGTGAGAGTGACACATCGACTCTCGTCATTGAAATGGGTTGCCTTCCGAGAAGCTTTCTGGGATCGCCCTCTTTTTCCTTTACATATTGAGCTTGGACAGAGCTGGGTCTTATCTTTTGAAGTGGATGCATGCAGAGGAATTTGCAAAAACAAGCACTCTGACATACATCTTAGAAGCCAGGGAAAGTTCGACAGGCCCTTTCTCCACAGGCCCATCCGGGAGAGGACAGGCTGTAGGAATGCTTCCTAACTCACTCTACGAGGCCAGTGTCATCCTAATACCAACATTATCCTAATACCAACACTAGATAAACGTGTTACAGGTAAAGCTAAAAACCTTTCGAATCCAACAACATTTACAAATAATTATGTACTGTGGCCAAATGTCACTTACTCCAGTTACGCACATACAATTTGACACTTAAAAATCAACTAATGTAACCCTTCACATCAACAGGTTAAGGAAGAAAATGCATCTAATCATATCAATAAATGCACAAAAAGAATTTGACAAAATCCAACACTTGTTCGTGATAAATACTCTCAGCAAACTAGCAACAGAGGGGAACTTCAACTTGATAATGAAGCATCTATACCAAAAAAAAACCCCATAATGAGGAGAAACTAGATCCTTTCCACCTAAGAACAAGGAACAAGGCAAAATGCCTTTTCTTACCACTCCTGTTCAACATCATATTGGATGCATACATTGTATGTTTTAGCTATAAGCATGTTGGCCCATGCCTGGGTGTTTAATAGGTTGAGGCTGTCTGAACCCCATGATGACCTACTAGGTGACGGTAACAGACTTTACTTCTCAGTTGGGATTTGTGATGTGTGGTTTGTGTGTGTGGGTGTGCCTGTACACTAGCAGTAGTGACCACTGTGACATCAGCCCAGCACTGTGTCTCATTTTTATGTGCCAGTGAGAAACATTTTAACGTATCGCCATGATTTGCCACCATGCTGAAGGAGGCTCATAGGATGAACTCTAGCTATTAATGCAAATTGTGAAACTATAACCCAGGATTCTGACTAGCATTTTCTGAGTTGCTAACTAGTTCTCACTCTCACAATTGGTTTTTTTTTTTTTTTTGGTATCATAAAAGAATCTCTTTGGAAATTACACATGAGGTATGCCATGAAATTCCACTAGGGTTTTAAAAATCTCTCTCACTTTACTCTCTAACAGTTTTTTACTGAATTTAAAAGATGAATTTTATATCTGAAAATTAAACGTTAAATACCCATTCTCCAGTTTTTCATGTGAAAAATAAACTTTTCCCTTCAGAAGTGTATAGACAACTGGCTCCTGGCCCAAAGTGGTCAACTGCTTGCTAAGCATAATGGAATTCTGTAAAAAAAAAAAACAAATTACTTTTTCTTTTCATAGCCAAATTTATTTGGAAATTACATTGTTATATTGAATTTATTATTTTAGTTAAGACGTTGTTTATGGTTATAATTTACCACATTTTCAATATTTGGGTTTGTTTTTCTCCTACCACTTGGCCTCCTCCCCATTAGAATTTTATGAATTATAATTAAGTCATAATACAGTTTCCAACATGTTGAAAATACTATGCACAATCAGAATCTCAAATGAACGGATTTTATACCCTTCAATAAAATACCCTTAGTTATAATATGAAATACACAATGGAGTTTCTAAGACTAATCTATTAGAATTATTTCTGTATGAACCTGTCTTCAAAGCAACATACTCTTTCAAGGCAGGTTTCAAATGGTTACTGAACCCAACCAGGGTCAGGGAGGGAGGGTCCTACCACTCATAGCCTACCAGACAAATCTCCAAAGATGGAGTTTGGTGGAAAAGAAAGGAATCTTTTCCCTCATGGCAAGTTTCTGCCTAAAATATCTGGGTAACAGAGTAAGGGGAAAGGAAAAGTCAGAGTATGACATCAAAAATAGCTACTTAAATATTTGTCACTACAATGACTACATAGGTCCAAGAACTGAAAAGAACACAAGAGCAGAAATCTGTTCCCAGTGCTGACTGTTATCCCCAAGGTCTTTGGAAATAATGGTAAGTTTCTGCCTCCAATGACCATTCCCTCTAAGGCACCTAAAGAAAAATCACCCTGTCACCCTCGGCCAGTTCAGTTCAAGGTTGTTTCAGGAATCTCTTTTCCCACCCAAAAGTATCATAAAAGTAGGTGGCTTAGGGGGTCTCAGGTCACTGTGTAGGTCCAGGCATCTTTCAGTGTCTGTGACCCCAGGTATCTGCTCACATATCCATACCAGCCACCATTGGCAAGCCCCACCCCCAGGGGAAAAGCCAACTAACTTTTGCTGTCTGGTGTGCTCTGTTTTCAAAAGTTCTGTCCCAGAAGCACATGAGTGCCAAAATCCAGTGTGAGTGTCCAGCCTTGCAACCAATGGGGGTCCGGCTGTGTTTGCTTTTGCCCCTCTTCCCCCGACCCCCCATCCCTGCTGCATTTAGCGAGGTGGCCAGGTCTCCAGTCAGCTCAAGCCCCTCCCCCATTTCCAGGTGGGATGTATGTACCCCTCCCCATTACAAAAAGATACCTGGAGGCTTTAACAAAAATTGTCTTAGTATATAGGCAGATGGGAAATGCTCCCTCTCTTTCGCATGAGATTTAAGGAGAAGTTCAATTGACTGGAATTATCCCTAATAAGGCCTGTTTAGAATAAAGGTAATGGTTTTATTATGGTTATGATGAGAATCCCTAGAATTAAAAAATCAGATAATGAGGGTCAGTCTAGAATTCTGCAGCTCCCTTCTACCCTAATCCTCCAATAATGCTCCCGTTTAATTTCCTAGAAATAGGAAATTACAGTGGAGCCTTTGAGATCACCACAGTGGGTGCCAGCAAGGGTGTGTGGCTGGGCCTGGGGAGCGTCTCACAGGGAGATTTAATGTGTTTGAGAGAGCAGGAATGGTGCGCAGGAAAGGCCTCCCAGAAAGATACCCATTTAATGATTTTGCAAGAGAAGTACAGGTTTGTCTGGTAAATAATGAATAATATGTAGCTTTATTTTGTTTCTTAAAATCTTACTATTCAGAATTTTGAATACAACTACCTTTCACATAACTATAAAGGAAAAGGGTAAATGAAATGTTCTTAATGTGGCTTCGATAAGATGGAAATAAAATATAATAAGCAAGACATACAACAAGATGACAGAAAACAAGACAGGCCAAGAAAATGTTAGGATAATCTTTAACTCTCACATGGCAGATGTCAGCAAATGTAAAAATATGTTCTTTCATCAAAAGGGTGATTTATAGCATTAAAGAGAATTGTATAAATATAGGAAAAATTACCACATAGAAGTTATCAAAAAATAAAAACACATGTAGTATATTTTCTTAGGATTTACCAAAGGTAGGGTGCTATTATATGTTCAAGTTATATAGAGAGAAGTCTATATAAAGTATTACACAATATTCCACTGAGTGAATTATCATCATTGACTTAACAATCCCTTACTGGACATGTAGGTAGTTTTATTTTTTTCACCATTTTTAATATTGTAGCCACAGACACCATCAGATACACAGTCTTTTCCACAGTTAGGACTATTTCTCTTTTGATTAGATTCTTGGAACTGTGATTACTAGGTCAAAAGTTATGGATATTTTAAAAATTCTTGATACATATTACCAAATGATTTCTAAAAGGATTATGGTCATTAACATTATTATTAGTTACCAATGGGAGTCATGGACCCCATGGACCAAACTAGTCCATGCTGTTTGTAATAGACCTCCATGGAAAGAGTTTAAGGAAATGATATGGTCACGAATAAACATGAAAGTTAAAAAGAGCAAAAAAAGCAAATTATTAGGTATGCATGGATCAAATAATGTTAAAATGTGCATATTTTCATTTAAGAAGATGAGAAATGAAGTAACAGCAATGCCCTAAGTATTCAATTAGCATTAGTTTATTTTATTCTCTCTAAAGTTGATTGCCAAATCAAACAATTGATTGGTTGTCATTCTGATTTATCAGTCTGCTGGCTGTGAGTTTGATTACCGTACATTATAATAACACTACTGAAAATCAGACAGATCTTGGTTTGTTAATACATATTAATGAGAAACTAAAACTGTTCATTTTATATTTCTCTTCAATGCAGTTTATTGTAGTTGAAGACAGAAAATTCTTCAAAGAGGTAAATTTGCAACAAATAGGAAAACATTTGTTTATTCTCCATGTTGCACCTTTAGGAAATTCATTAGTCTGTAAGTGACAGAGGGCTCAATAAGGGGCCGGACAGAGTTCTGAAAGGTGACTTCAAAGTACATGCTGAAGGCAACGTGTGAATAGAAGGAGCATTCCTCAACATAACAAAGGCCATATATGAGAGACCTACAGCCAACATCATACTCAATGGGCAAAAATTAAAATCTTTTCCACTAAGATCAGAAACAAGACAAGGCTGTCCAATTTCACCACTTCTATTCAATATAGTACTGTAAGTTTTAGCCACAGTGATCAGACAAGAAAAAGAAATAAAAGGCGTCTAAATCGGAAAGGAGGAAACAAAACTGTCACTGTTTGCAGATGACATGATAGTGTACATAGAAAATCCTACAGACTCCACCAAAAAACTGCTTGACCTAAGAAATGAATTTGGCAAAACAGCGGGATACAAAGTCAACATCCAGAAATCAAAGGCATTTGTGTACGCCAACAATAAAACAGCAGAAGCAGAAACCAAGAAAAAAATCCCATTTGAAATAGCAAAAAGAAACATAAAATACCTAGGAATAAACCTAACCAAGGAGGTAGAAGACCTGTATTCAGAAAACTACATAACACTCAGGAAAGAAATCAAGGAAGACACAAACAAATGGAAACATATAGCGTGTTCATGGATTGGAAGAATTAATATCATCAAAATGCCCATACTACTCAAAGCAATTTACACATTCAATGCAATTCCTATTAAAGTACCAATGGCTTATTTCACAGACATAGAACAAACACTTCAAAAATTTATATGGAACCATAAACGACCCCAAACAGCTGCTGCAATTTTGAGAAAGAAGAGTAAAGTAGGAGGGATCACAGTACCTGACACTAAACTATACTACAGGGCCACTGTAATCAAAACAGCCTGGTACTGGCATAAAAACAGGCACATGGACCAATGGAACAGAACAGAGAGTCCAGAAATAAACCCAAGTCTCTACAGGCAAATAATATTTGGCAAAGGAAGCATCAACATAAAATGGAGTAAAAATACTCCAACAAATGGTGTTGGGAGAACTGGACAGCTACGTGCAACAAAATGAAACTCGAGCACCAACTTACACCTTATACAAAAATAAATTCAAGTTGGAATAAACACTTCAATATAAACCATGACACCATTAAAGTCCTAGAGGAGAACGTAGGTAGGAAAATCTCAGGTATTTCACGCCAAAAATTTTTTACTGACATGTCCCCTAGAGCAAGAGACATACGGGAAAAAATAAACAAATGGGACCTCATCAAAATAAAAAGCTTCTGCACAGCTAAAGAAAACAATATCAAAATAAAAAGAGAACCAACTGGATGGGAAAACATACTTGCCAATGATACCTCAGACAAGGGTTTAACCTCCAAAATATATAAAGAACTTACACAACTCCACTCTAAGAAGACAAGCAACCCAATTAAAAAATGGACAAAGGACTTGATCAGACACTTCTCCAAGGGGGCCATACAGAAGATCCAAAGACACATGAAACCATGTTCAATATCGCTAGCTATCAGAGAGATGCAAATTAAAACCACAATGAGATACCACTTCACACCAGTCAGAATGGCCATCATAAACAAAGCAACAAACAACAAGTGTTGGAGAGGGTTGTGGAGAAAAGGGGACCCTAGTGCACTGTTGGTGGGACTGCAGACTGGTACAACCGCTATGGAAAGCAGTATGGAACTTCCTCAGAAAACAAAAAATGGATCTGCCTTTTGACCCGGCAATTCCACTGCTGGGACAATATCCTAAGAACACTAAAACACCAATCCAAAAGAACGTTTGCACCCCGATGTTCGTAGCAGCACAATTTACAATAGCTAAGTGCTGGAAGCAACCTAGATGCCCATCAGTAAATGAATGGATCCAAAAACTATGGCACATTTACACAATGGAATTCTATGCAGCAGAAAGAAAGAAGGAGCTCCTACCTTTTGCAACAGCTTGGATTGAGCTGGAAAGCATTATGCTAAGCAAAATAAGCCAGGCAGTGAAAGACAAATACCATATGATCTCACCTTTAACAGGAACCAAAACAACAAAACAAAGAAACAAGCAAAATATAAGCAAAGATACTGAAATAGAGGACAGACTGACAGTGACTAGAGGGGAGAGAAGAAGGAATTTCAGGGGAGAATGGGTGGGGTTAAAAGGAACAAATTTAAAGGACACATGGACAAAAACTAGGGGGAGGGTGGTAATGGGAGGAAAGTGGGGAGGGTTAGGTGGGTGGCCTGGAATGGGAGTAAAAGGGAGAAAACTGTACTTGAACAAGGATTAAAATAAAAAAAAAATAAGAACTATAAAAGAAAACAAAAAACCCCTGAAAAAACAAAACAAAACAAAGTATATGCTGAAGGGACAGCTGTAAAGCACTCTATAAAGGTCAGACTCATCACGAATGATGAGATTCATAGAAAATTCAACAAATGCTCAGAAAACAATTCTAAAGAAAAATTTATAATTGTAGTGATCTAGCACAAATTCTAAACCATTTTAATGACTACATTCAACTTAATGGATAATTAAAAGGTAGTTAGTTCTGGGTACCTTAAAATAAAATATTCACAATATTCACAGCCCTCACAAAAGAAATGTAGTCTACCATTTTATAGATGATAATAATGTTTCCACCTACTGGTGACGGCGATTCTGCTTCCCATACCAGCTCACTGGGGTCTGCGTTTTCTGGGTCATATACCCATATGATGAGATTCTACAAAATAAAATGTTTGCATTGCTTTAAATTTTGGACACCTTTCATTTTTAGCTGTGGCAAAACATAACCACAAAAATGCTTTTACAAAATTTTGATGATCCCATTTAAAAAACAAAACAATGTGTTGTTTTTAATGAGTGGAACAACCCAAAGACACATGAAGGAAGACTAATAATATTCCTCTGCAATCCTGAGGGAACTGTTAGCCTTCCACAAGGATGCTCTTAGACCTTTCTCTGCATTCACCTGTAGACACAGCACCCCACCCACTCACACGCGTGTAACAAAAATGAAAGCACACTACACAGGTTATTTGTAACTTGCTTTTATCGCTGGATACACCACAGCCATTTTATTAGGTGTAGATCTAATTCTTTTCTTTGTTATTTATTTTTTCTTGAATAGACAATTTATTCACACAATGAAAATAAATTATATTAAAAATACAGTGAAAACTGTCTCCCCCCCACACCATACTTCAACACTCATTTCTGTTAGTTCACTACACCCCACAAATAACTACACTTAGTAAGTTCTTGTTCATATTTCTATCAATTAATGGGCATAACCAATAAAGATATTTTTTCTCCACAGAGAGGAGGTCGGAAAAGGGTAGACCTCATGGACGTCCTGAGACAGTGGTAGAACCCTGAGATCCTCACACCAGTCCTTGAAACAACTTTTGTTGAAAAATTAGTTTGGAAAATTTGTCTTCTGGTAAATACAGAAATATAATCTGGAAATACTATAGTAGTCATAAAAGAAGGATATACAAAGTTAAAAAATATTTTACCTGAATTAAAACCTCAGGGAAATTTCTGTTGGGAAAAAGAGGAATCATATTTAAATACACAGTATGATAAATATTAGTTTGAATATTGTACTTTCAATATACACGTCTCTAAATCTTGGAATATTCTCTTTATGTTCCATTATAGATACATCATTCAATGCTAAGAGTAAAAAAAACAGCTACATGTGTCTATAACTAAATATAATCAGGATTCTCAAGTGCCATCACGGAAGGCTGGGGGGCTTGACTCTGCATGCTTCCTTAATGAGAGTGCAAGTTCACAGAGCGAAGATGCACGAGTAATCTTGAAAAATCGAACTGTATCATTCCCTGTCCACAGTAATAGGGAAGCTCAACAGAGCCACAAGATGGTTCTCTGAAAAGACTAATAAGGTAAGTGTAGAAATGCTCCTTGGAAGAAGAACAAGGCAACAGAAGGGAGACACAAATAAAAATGTTAGAAATGTCAAGACACAAAGCTACCTCTATGTCAGAGATTGAACAGAGATAAGAGGACGTCACAGGCACCTTTACGACACTGAACTTTTTACTAACATCGCTAACTGAAGATGTTCAATTCCCAGAAAAAATGCTACTGATGAAAATGGATTTTACAAGAATTAGAATTCCAAACTCACACAATAAACCATTAAGTCAATTAATAGTTGGGAAATCTTCCTGCCCCTAACCCCACCCCAAAACATCTAGATTCAGGTGGATTTCTATGTTAGTTTCCATCAAATACTCAAGGACAATGTATTTCCAATATTACGTAAAATCTGTCAGAGGAAAGAAAAAAATGACGGTTAACTTCCACGATGAATCTAGCTTAGTCTTGCCACCAAGAGTAGAAAAGGATGGTGTAAGGGAAGTCCAATCACAGGCCAAGCCCACTCGTGAATATTCATACACAAAACACTAAACAAATACTAACTAGCGAATCAAATCCACCAATGTATAGGAAAGATAATTCATCAACACCCAGTTGGATTATTCTAGAAACACAAGGTCAGCGTAACACAGAAATATTAGTGACTTATTCACCAGATTAATGTAGTCAAGAAGAAAAGCCATATGGACGTTTAAGTGGAAGCAGAAAAAACTTCAAATAGTTTCCATCGCCAAAATTCATAAGAAAAATTCACCGCCAACTTGGACAAAAAAAGAAACTTCCTTAACTGGGTAAAGGCTAACTTGTAACTTGTAACAAACATGCAAAACAGTGAAGTGACGGCAGCCTCTCTTTGGAGGTCAGAACTAAGACTGAGGAGGCCAGCAGCCGTCTGTCTCCGACACACTGTGTTCTGGCCGTGCCGCAGGGATAAAAGGAAGAGAAGGCACACATATTGTAAAAAAAAAATAAATGTCATTTTCAAGTGATATGATTTGTAAAAACTCCCAGAGAATATATAAATAAGTTATTAGAATTAATAGAATTTTGCAAGGTTGCTGAATATAAACATCAATATTCAAAAGTAAACTGTATTATACACAACAGGAAGCTCTGGTTACAATATGCAATTCAAAAAAATTGACTATTTCTAGTAGCAGCAAAAACATAAAGTACCTAGAAATAAATCGAATAAAAATGTCCTGGCACTTGTATGAAAAATTATAAAGTTTTATTGGCAGACATGTAAAGGGAACTGTATAAATGTTGAGTTTTATATTATTAGTGAGCAGAAAGACTCTCTAAATTGATTAAAATATTTAGAGAAATTATAAAAATCCTTACTAGGGTTTTTGTGGAATTTTGTGGAATTTGATAAACCAATCCCAAAAATTCCTAGGGAAGAAAAACAGGCCCAAGATGGAGCTGAGAGACTCCAGAGGAAAAATTAGAACTGGTGTTGGAGTGGACTGGGCACTGGCGCTACCAGTTATCAAGATTTTAACATGAAGTGATTGTAATAAACATAATGTAGAACGTACTCAAGTAGAGACAGACACATCAGCTGAACAGAATAGCCGGCCTGGAAAGAATCCACGCAGACATGGAAAACGGGCCTGTGACAGAGCACGCATGGCAGGCAAGTAGATTATTCAACAAATGGGTATGAGAAATGAGCCATCCATGTAGAAAAACCAAAATGTGATTCCTATCGGGAAGCATGTACAAAAACTAATTCCAGGTGGATTAAGGACTTAATTGTGGAAGAGACAACTGTGTTGAACTTTTAGAAAAAAAATACAGGAGACTATTTGTTATGAAGTTGCAGATAAAGAAAGATTTCTTAAGTAGATTAAAAAAGGCATGAAATCATAAAAGAGTTTATAGATTTTTCTACCATAGTAGGACCTCTGTTGTCAACAGAGATCATAAAAAGTGAAAAGCTGCATAAAGTGGGTAAAATAGTTTAAAAAATATATACAGTAATGTCCTGGTAAGTAAACTACAATGAAACTATGTTATGATACAAAAATAATTTAAAAATGGGTAAAATGCTCCTTTAATAAACAGGGAATGATATAAATGAAATATTCCTCATGAATACATGGACATGTGCTCAACAGTAATCAGGGGAATGAAAAGAAAAAGCACAATGACATAATCTGACACCTACTAGACTGGAAAAAATTAAAAAGTCAGACCACATTAAGTGTTCATCAAGATGCAGCACGATGGGAACTTTTGCCCACTTCTGGCATTCATGTAGAACTCCGGGCAACCTTCTCCCACGAGATCAGGTGTATTCAGGGGGGTGTGACTATAGACTGGGCAACCTTAGGCATTACCAAGCAAAGCTGAACAAGTGCTTGTCCTAACATTGGGCAACTTTTCCTTTGGTGTGTACCTCTAATGCACAGGAAGTTCCACTCATGTGCATTAGATCGGTGCTTCCCAAACAATGATGGTCACACAGGTGACTCCAGGATTTGTTAACATGCCCGTTATGATCCAGTAGGTGTGGAACAAGGCCAAAGCGTCTGCATTTTTAACAAGTTTGCAGCTGGTGCTCGTGCTGCTGGTCCTGGGACCCCACTTTGAGTAGGGAGGCCCTGGGTTGCCAATAAATGCATTGGCAGCAGAATGAGCCAAAAACATCATGGAGCATTCACAGTGCAAGAACTAAAGATTCCCACTGGAACATGCATGAGCCTCAAAAACATGTTTAGAGAAAGGAGCAAGTCGTGCATGAATGCTTGTTTCGATTAAATAACATTAAAAAAGTGACAAAACTAAACAATTTCTTGCAATTAGATATTGGTGAACTATAGAAAAAGCAAGGGGTCGGTCATTTATTATGCAATATTCGGCATGGTGGTTGACTGTTGGGGAATGAATAGGATGTGACCAGTATGGACATAAAGCATATTCTAAGGTTCTAGAAATGTTCTCTTTGTTGACTTGCATGATGGATGCATGGGTATTAGTTTCATTTTTATTCTAAATGGGGTGTTTACAGGTGATGGGTTGTGAACAGTTTACAACTGGTGTAACAGAAAACACTGGGCTCCCCATGAGTTCTCTCTTTTGGACTAGCCTGTCCCCCCGGGGAGGGGTTGCTTCTGTTTCTACTTTTGTGGAGGGCACAAATCTGGATCAGGACAGCCTGCAGGCACATCTCTTTCACCAGCCCTTGGGGCTCAGGGTATGTGGCTGAGACTGGAAACCCATGATCATCGCTATAAATGCTTTCTCGGTAGTCACCTCTCTGGTGGCTGCCATGGTCTCTCCTCAGAGGAAGCAGCAAGTAGCCCACTTGACCACAGAAGTGGGTTTATTCTCCAAGTCGGCCGTACCAGGAATTTTCTCCCCCAGATTTTCCCATGTCTGTTTCTCAATTGGTTCAAAACCCTGGGGAAAGCTGGTGATTGATTGGCATCCCTGAAAACCCCAACAAGAATGGAGGCTGCTGGTTTCACAAGGGGTGGAGGAGACTCAATCCTCGCTTTCTGGTAAGACTCTGGGGAGGTGGCAGTAATTCAGAGGAATGGCTCCTTGTGTACTCCTGGAGGGGCTTGTGACATCTAGTTATCAGGACTTTCAATCCAAAACTGCACATAAGCTGCTGAGCCATCTGACCCTAAGGGGCCATGTGAACCAGGACAATGAAACTGTCAGCAAAAACCATGCTCTGCTGAAGGCACCAGTATTCGGATCCGTTCTGCCTGGGTCATGTGCCAGTCCTCAACTAGGCACTGTGGCCAATGACGTGTGGGGTTATAGAGTTAGTACAATATAAGAATTACAAGAAATTACCCATCTCATCACAGAGTAGGGAAGGGTTGGTTCCCTCAGAGGAAGGGATGTTAAGTAGATAAAGAGAAATAGGTACATTATAGTTACCTGGTGAGCAGAGACCATGTGAGACAGATCTCTGTATCCTATACAGTGCTTAGGATGCTGTCTTGACGATGATACTAAAAGATATTCTGATTCATTGATGTTTTTTACTAATTGAATGATTTGATAATGCAGTTAATTATTTTCCCTTGAACCAGTTTCCCTTTCTTAGTTGTATTCATCCACTCTCATGTTACAGTGGGTTTGAAGAGCTATCCAGGACAGAGGGTTATTTTGGAATATAATGTAGCTAACAGAAATAAATGAGCCTTGTGGTCTGAAAAAGCAGAGTCAAATCCCAATGCTATCTTTTAGTGGCTGTGTAGTTTGGTCAAAAATTACTTAATCTATCCAAGTTTACATTTCCACATTTATAAAATAGAGGTAGTAATACTCAACATTTGTGTGGTTATTATGACAAACAGAGATAATTTACATAAAGCAGAAGCAGTGTATGTTCAAATAGGGGTTACTATTGTTATTTTTATTGTTTGTTCTCCAGTGTAAGTTTGGCAGTATAGTTGAGGATATCTTGATTGGTGAATGAAAGTGTATATGGAAACTATAACGTAGATAACCCATTTGTCAATTTTGTTAATTAGAACTTAAAGCTAGGTACTCTTTAAGCTCTAATAACCTTTATATTTAATATTACATTACTTACATAACTTTATAGTACCACAGAAAGCAAGTATTAGATTTGTCCACAAATAAATAGCGTTCTTCTTCTACATTCTAAAAGAAAATGCAAAATAAACTATGATACATGAAGTTAACTTTAAACTAAATACAAATTTAGATACTGGCATCTAAGTCACAGAGGAACTCAGTTAAATTATCTAAGATTAGAGGAAGTATAATGAATAAATTTCAGAATAGAACTAATAAATATTCACATAATAGTAGTTCAATTCTTCAGTTACTCCCTGTAATTAAGAATTTACTCTCATGGATGACAAATTTAGATGGCTTATTGTTTCTATTACATTTGACTTTGTGAAATAGTGAGAAATATATACTCTTTGTCCCTGGTTCCCGAGTCTTTGACTGTGACTCCTGACACAGAGCTACTAAAAGTCCTGTAATTTTCTGAGTGTTCAGAGTGTCTGATACAGAGCTCCTGCCATTTTCCTCACTGAAACACAGGTCATTTAATTTTCTTGTTTAGTGGTTTTCAACCACAGGTGACTTGCCTCTCCAGGGGTCACTTGGCGATGCCCCGAGGTATTTTCGTGTTTCAAAAGTCATATGTCCTTCCTGAAAGGTTGTAAGATCTGATGACGCTATACCCAAATGACAAAGATAGTCCTCTACATGCGTATATTTGTGTGTGCGTATCTTCTTACATCACATACTTTGTAATGTTTACGTGGGCTTCCAACACGCAACAAAGGGGAAAGAAATCCTTCACTTCCTCTGAAATTGTGTTCATGAAGCTTAAAAAGTCAAATTCAAATAGGTTTCCGTCTATAGGGGTTAAACCATGAATGAATACTCATCTGGCCTCTCCCACATCACTCCATCTACTGTTCCTGAAGATAAAGATTGTTAATGAAAAAGAAGGCACTAGCCCCAAAGTACAGGCAGGGGTGGCCACACGGGGTTTCTGTGGCAGCGGCTTTACACACTTGTGTGGTAACCTCTGCTGTGGGGTGTGGGGCCCGTGCTTTTTACTAGTTCATAAAGTGTCAGTGTTTTAAAATGCTTTACTGTTTTGGTAAACTAGGGAGGACTCAACATCACTTTCATTTATTAGCACTCACATCTGCTTTCTTGAAGAAAACATAGTAGAGTGAAAACACAGACCTTCGGGAAATGGCTCTCAACCCTGGGTGCTGGCACAGGAGAATGCCACGTGAGGCCCTCTCAGCTGGGAGCGCTATTATCACTGCAATGGGGACTGGGGCTTCAATGCACTAGTATAAAGACTAAGGCAAAATGCATCATTTAATAACTTCTAATTTGCAGAGATGTATCTAAAAAATGAATGGCATTGACAGTAATTTTAAAATAGTTCTCATTGCCCTGGCTGGTGTGGCTCAGGGGATTGGGCGCCAGCCTGCGAAACAAAGACGAAAGGGTCGCTGGCTCAATTCCCAGTCAGGGCACAGGCCTGGGTTGCAGACCAGGTCCCCAGTTGGGGGTGTGTGAGAGGCAACCACTCACTGATTGATGTTCCTCTGCTTTTCTGTCTCTAAAAATGAATACATCTATAAAAAATAAAATCAATCAATCAAAATACTTATTTACAGTTATAACTTACATTATTTAAAACAGGTTGAAAGCACCAGAAAAGGGCAAAATAAAATGTAACATGGATGATTATTCAAGTTTAGCAAGTCTTAATAAGGTCTCATTAAAATCAACTTACTGGGCCTTTCACAATCGGTCTAATAATCTGAATACCGGGAGAAGGACAACGCAGTTCAGTCGTGGGTGAGCTGGCATTTAGAGAGGACAAGAAAGGAGATACAGGTAAAGATGCATATAAGGCTAATAAAAGTTTTCCTGCTACTCTTTAACCCTAAAAATGTCAATTGTATGCTAATGAGAATAAAAATGGAGCAATATTTGATTTCTATCCTATTTTCAAAGTGATTTTATTTTTCTTTTCACATCTATGTCATGGGAATACATTTACACTCAACCAAAGCCTGGAGTCTGAATGTCCACACTATGTGAGTGCTTGGTTACATGTAAATACACACATGTAAACCCGGTGACATGCTGAATGCTTGGTTACATGTAAACATGATGACATTCATGACAAAAATGTTACCTTTTATTTTTCACAGAACAGGTTTCTGGCACACTCCACTCAGAAAAAAATGTTCCTTCATACTCTAACTGAATCTAAAAAATAAGATAAAACAGTTCAAACAAAAAATTTACTCCCAAATTTTCATCTCCTTTTTCAGAGGTAGGGTTCAGTTTTCCAGGTCCTTATTATTTAAAGAAAGACTAATTAAAACTTGGTTTCTTGGAAATTATACACAGTAATATGACAAAGGAAAAGTAACTTTTCAAAAACACTTGTAGCCTCTCTTCCAAATTATAAGATTTTTATTTTATTTTATTTCAGAAGAGATATATTAAGTATCTAGGAAGTGACTGGTATTCCAGTAGGTTCTGAGGATTAAGAAAAGAAAAATGAGACATAGTCATCTTGTCTGTATCATGAAAAAAGTTTTTGAACATTAAATAATAAAGCAACACTACTTATTTTTGCTACTTACATATTGAAGGACTATTATCGCAGGGGGGAATCTCTATTGGGAAGATAAATGAAATGTAGGATATCAACTAAAGATAAATGAATGACACTGTGCTATACGACTGAGTATAATTAACTCTGCTCTAAGGTAAAAAAAATAATACTTAAACATAGTTTAAAAAAATTAAACACTTACGGTGCTTCTGGTACTGAAAATGCGGTAGTCCGGGCTTTTAGTGTAATATCTGTGGAAGAAAAGGTCAGATGTGACCATGAGCCCTCTGTGTTTGGTCAGAGTGTGCTCCGGCTGCCAAGGGCTTTACATTTCTGCCCAAGGATCTTCCTGCAAGGCACAGTCAGGGCTGGAACTGAGGATTATCAGTGAACCCTACCCACCACTCAAGGGGCATCAGGGCTGGCTCAGTATCCAAAGACACTAGAATGAGAAGTACAGATTTCCCTCGACTAATGATGGGGTTACCTCTCAACAATCCCACTGTAAGATGAAAATACTGTAATTTGAAAATGCATTAAATACACCTGACCTTCTGAAGATCATTGCTCAGCCTAACTGACCTTAAATGTGCTCAGCACACTGACAGTAGCTGACAGTTGGGGAAAGTCATCTAACATAAAGCCTATTTTATAGTAAAATATTGAATATCTCATGTAGTTTGCCATGCATATTGCTTCCACACCCTCATGAAGTCAAAAAATCATAAGCGGAACCATCATATGTCGGGGACTGCATGTAAATACTTTTACATCTTGTTTTTGTTTTAGGATGAAAACTGTTGAAGAATATTGGCTGTACTGCCTTTCCTTACAAACAGAATTAAAGTAAAATGAATAAAGATGAAAAATCCATAAAGCAGTATTGCTTGTTTGAAACAATGAAGTAAAGAGCAAATTTCTGTGAGTCCTTGTACGTGATCAATTTCCTCTATTATTCAGGGCACTCTAATTTCCCACTGTGTGATCCATCTAAAGCAGCATTGTCCACTCTAAATATAATGCAACCCACATTGCAAAAGCAGGAAGAAACCGGTGAAATGGACTCTAATCATATATTTTGTTGGTGTATGCTTTCTCCCACAATGGCAAAATTATGGAATTAAAACAGATTGTATAGCCTGAAACGCCGAAGTTACCATAGTCTGATGACCTCTGGTGTACACATAGTTTCTAAACTCCCTGAGTCCACAGGCCATCCTTAACAATATTAGCTACCAGGATCTATTTGACCCAGTGTTTGCCATGCATGTGCTGAGAGCACATTGGATTCCAGCCTCGCAACCACCCCATGAGAGAGGTTTTCTCATCTTCTTTTTTTAAAAAATATTATATTTATTTATTTTTAGACAGAGGGGAAAGGAAGGAGAAAGTGAGGGGGAGAAACATCAATGTGTGGCTGACTCTCACACACCTCCCACCAGGGACCTGGTCTGCAACCCTGGCATGTGCCTTGACTGGGAATCGAACTAGTGACCCTTTGGTTAGCAGGCTTGCGCTCAATCCAAGCCACACCAACCAGAGGTCATCTTTTTATAGAGAAGAAAATGAAGGCTTACAAAGTTCTATTAGAATACCACATTTTTGCTTTCTCACTACTTCGCTCACCTTTCCAACCGTGTCTCACTATTTGAGCCCTGTGTGTGCCTAGTGAGGTGACCTGGATCCCTTGCCTCCGAAGCCTCTTGTGGTTGAATTCATTGTTGCTATTCTTACATTTTGATGTTGGAGGGCAAACATTACTGTTATAGCAAAACCTCCGGTAAATAGAATATTTGCAGAGTGGGCTTTTTCTGGTTAACCATCCGTATTTTAACCTGTGTCGAAAATCTTTCTAAAATATTTTGATCCGCTTTCCAATCCAGCAGTTACCTGACACTGAACAAAAACCTCTCAGACCTTCACGTTTTCATTCCTCAAATCAACTCACTTTGTACGGGAATCACATCTCCTTCCATTGTATAACGCACTTTCTCATAAATCATGTAACCACCAACGACCTAGCTATCCTCACGAAGGGCTCCCCCCTCCCCGCCAATGTCTGGTGGCAGTTTGGGCTTCTCATCTGCCCCGCTCCTCTCTGGCAAAAACGGAGTGCAGTAGGAGGAGGAACCGGCTTTAAGGATTCACAGGAGCTCAGCTGTCAGAGAACAGCACTGCGAAGTGACCGCGATCCTGCAGCAGCCAAGCCCTGCCTGCTCCCTCCTTTTCCTCTCTTCATTCATTGAAAACTTTCAGAAGGGGTCGGCGGGGCGCTGGGACTTGTGTTCAGGGAACTGCAGGGATAGAGAGGGTGGTCTGAGCGGGTGGTGTTCTAGGGACACTGGGGGACCCTGCTAGGTCCCAGGGACGACCCAGCCCGGTGCACAGCCTCCCCTCTCCCATCCATGACTGGCGGCGTCTCTACCTCCACAGCGCTGAGCCGCAGCAGCTCAGCCAGGATAACAGCACCGCCACTCTCTGGGCTGCCATGGCGGCGTCGAGACCCTCCGCTCAACGGCCCAGGCCTCGCTGGTGCCGGCCTCGCGTTCCCCCAGGGGGCGCCTGTGGACCCCAACGGCGGGAGGCTCTGCGGGGCACCTCGTTGCGGGGCTCGGTGGGGCCAGTTCACCAGATTCCAGCAAGTGCGAGTGCGCCTCCCTGTCAATTCCTGGGGGCCTGAAAGTAGGATATTGGAGTGGAAAATGAAAATCAGATTTTAAGTAAGGCAGAACCATGCTTGTTTTTGAAGTGAACTAGCAAAACCACTTATGATAATACTAGTTGACTTAATGAAGATAAAACTTTTCGGTTAGTTTATCTTGTAGCCCAAATCTTCCTTGTGACTGTATATAACCACTGCAAAGCAAATAACCTATGTGCTGGTGGTTTACAGGCCTCATGTGCTCCAGAAACGACTTCTCAATCGAACAGAAATGACAGTAACAGGTGCTTATTGAACACCTACTATATGCCCAACACTATCTGCTGCACTTGGGTACAAAGAAGTAGCACAGCATTCTGGTTTACAAAGGGGTTTGTTATCTTGTGGTAAAGCCAAGATAAACACCAAAGTTATCACTATTACAATTTATGTGTTTACTTGTCGGTAGACAAAATAATCTGAGTCCTGAAGGACTGCAATTGTGTCTTTATTCCTCCTTATGTCATCAGTGCCCAGCACAATCTCAGTTTATAGTAGGTTCTCAGTGTTTTCTGACTTTATGAATCATTGAATAAAAATAATGAAATGCTCTTGGGGACCAATGAAGAACATGATTGTATTTATATGACTTGGGAGACATTACATTTATTTTTTAAAAGATTCTTTATTTTTAGAGAGGGGGAAGGGAAAGAGAAAGAGAGGGAGAGAAACATCAATGTGTGGTTGCCTCTTGTGCACCCCCTACTGAGGACCTGGCCCACAACCCAGGCATGTGCCCTAAAGTGGGAATCAAACCTGTGACCCTTTGGTTTGCATTCCTATGCTCAATCCACTTAGCCACACCAACCAGGGCTACATTTTAATTTTTTAAGTATGTATTTATTATTATTATTTTTGTTGTTGTTGGCATTTGGGATACACTGTATTTAGTTCTATTCTATGCCCACTTTTTTTCCCGGAAGCAACTTTATATCAGAATTACATGCCCTAGTTCATTTGTGTAGCATCTGAAAGAACATTAGGTCAGCAGTAGATATACTCCAGAATCCAGCTGCACCTGAAGTGCTAACAGGAATGGAATACACATCCAGAAAAAGGCTGAGCTGTTGATTCAGACTGCCTAGATAGCAATTCAACCCTTACTAGAACAAGTTAGCTTTCAAATCCTGTAAAATAAGGAAAAGATAGTATTACCTACCTCATGTGCTTGCGGAAATTAGAAGAGCTAAGTGCATCATCGTGTCTGACAGCAGTAAATACACTCCACCCTGAGCCTCTGTTACTGAAGTCTAAAATGGGAAGGGTTAAAACTCTACTTGATCTCCAGACTTTCAGATCTTACAACTTCTACCTTACTGCTTTCCTTTTGGGTTGACCCTTTTCCGTCCCTGTCTGCATCTGTTATTTTAGTTCCTTCCTTTCCAATTCGAAACCTGTGTGTTCCGATTCCACCCCATTTATATTATGAAATTCTACCCCTATATTTTGTACACACTCTCCTCCCTTTATAAAAACAAATCATTAAGGAATAATTTGCAAATGAACGCTTTCAGAGACAACAACTTGCACGTAGCAGACCCTAGGGCCACAGTAGAGGTCATTTAAGCCCACAGTGTTGCATGCCGGGAGTTGTAGTCCAAAACGCCAACGCTCATCTCCGCGCCTCTCCAGTTTGAAAAGGGGAGAAGTCTGAGCGGCAGCGCGCTCAAAGCCCCGCCTCTGGCCTTTCTACTCTCCCGGTTTGTTCTGGAGTGGCGCGCCAGGTGGTGGAAGGCACGTGAGATTGGCCTCGATCTCGGGTGGCAGCGGTAGCCGCGACCAGAGACTTTGTCTCGGGGGCGGTGCTGTGGCAGCAGGCCAGTGAAGGGTAGTGTTGGTTTCCCCGCCCCCAAGAGGGGCGGGGCCTGCGCCAGCTCCTTCCTCTGCCTGTGGTTGGCGGCTGCAGAGCAGCTCCGTTCGCACACTCCTAGCAGCCGCGTCTCCTGCAGGTTCCCTTCGCGTCACTGGAGCCGTGGCGTTGGCCAAGACCAACCCGGTGGCATCCTCCCCTCCCAAGGGCGACTGCGGCCGCCCCAGGGCGCGGGTGGGGTGGTCCCGGAGGAAGATGCGGCTGACCGTGAGCCTTTGAGATATGCTTAGTGCCCGGGAGGAGCAGTTTTTGGTCTGGGGACTGCGCCTCAGCCCCAGCCCTGGGGCCGGCGCGGGGGATGGACACGGTCGGAGTTGGAGGAGCGACTGCCGAGGCCAGCTCCTGGCTGCGGGTGGAGACCGAGCGGGCGGCATCCCGTCCCCATCCCTCGCCGGCGGGATCGAGCGGGAGCGGTGGTTCCGAGGCGCCCTGCCATCCAGGCTCGCCGTCTCCCCCACCTGCAGGCCTGGAGGTGGCCGATCTTAGCTTCCTCGTGCCCAGTTTGTACACTCGAGAACCCAGCCCTGGGCTGGGGCTGTCTAATGGCCCCGTTGTTTTACTCCATATCCTGTGTGTGAACACTGAGGGGAGATTATTTTTACTTGTCGGTCCCAGGGGACGGAATCCCGGTTCTTTACCAGGGAGGCAAAGAAATACTGCACGATGTCAGATCTGTTATTTAGAAATATTTGTATTGCTACGTTTGCACGGAAAGTGAACTTTCGGGATATAGAATGGTAATGTACTTCCTACCGAGAGACACGTGGTTTCAGCGTAAGCTTTCTTCCTATTTGTCCTTGGCTTTGGTGCAGCCTAGAGGCCCGGCCTTTGTACAGTTTCTTGGGTAACTGTTACCAATTTCAGAAGGAGAAGTAGTGGAGCAATAACCAGTAATTGTAAGGTAACATTTGAAGTTAGCTGCTGTCTGTTTAGTTTGCAAACATTTCTTCAGGAACAAAGATAACACAGTAGGAGGATGCTGTGCCGTGTGTGTGTTCAAACAAGTTGGGAGGCCCGCTTGGTGGGAAGCTTTCTACCTAAAATTGAATAAATACCATTCGAGCATGCAGAAACGAGGTAGTAAGAAGCTAAATACAAATATTCGGACTTGCCTTCTTGTTTCTTTTCTGCATCCAGAAATCCACCCTCCCAGTTCCTCAGCTAAGATAGCAGTTGCCCAAAATGGCTGTTGGTGTTCCTCCCAGCACCTCTGCCTCCACTGCAGTCTTCTGTCCCTCCACCCCTGCAGCAACTCGCCTCCCTTCCTTAGTAACCCTCCCAAAGGTGTTGGCATTGAACTGTGGCCCCTCTCTGCTTGAGAGCAGCTCCAGGAGCTGGCCTTCACCTTCCTATTGCCTTCACACTAGGTCAGGCTGTGCTGTGGGGGAAGAAGTCTGTGGATGCCTAACTCTTGCTGGGTGGAAGGGGAGAGAGCTGGAGGGCCAGTCTCCTTCCCGCTCACTCCTGACCCTCTTCCTTTTAAGTGGAAACAATAGAACTCAGGTTGAGCTACACTGTGGTTCGTAAGAAGGTTTTGGGAATGGTATCATTATAACATTTATTACTATCCCTTTGAAAAATAGTGGAATTCCACTGTTGGGACCATATCCTAAGAACACTGAAACACCAATACAAAAGAACCTTGCACCCCGATGTTCGTAGCAGCACAATTTACAATAGCCAGGTGCTGGAAGCAACCTAGATGCCCATCAGTAAATGAATGGATCAAAAAACTATGGTACATTTACACAATGGAATTCTGTGCAGCAGAAAGAAAGAAGGAGCTCCTACCCTTTGCAACAGCATGGATGGAGCTGGAAAGCATTATGCTAAGCGAAACAAGCCAGGCAGTGAAAGACAAATACCACAGGATATCACCTTTAACAGGAACCTAAACAACAAAACAAAGAAACAAGCAAAATATAACCAAAGACTCTGAAATAGGGGACAGACTGACAGTGACCAGAGGGGAGAGAAGAGGGAATTTTAGGGGGGAATGGGTGGGGTTAAAAGGAACAAATTTAAAGGACACATGGACAAAAACTAGGGGTGGGGGTAATGGGAGGGAAGCAGGGAGGGTTGGGTGGGTGGGCTGGAATGGGAGCAAATGGGAGAAAACTGTACTTGAACAATGGTTAAAATAAAATTTAAAAAAAGAAAAAAATAGTGGAATTAGTAGACTGGAGATACTGCTATGTTGCTGTGAAAGTAGTCTTGAAGGAGGTCATGGACCAATCTATTCTGATGCCCTTGGGAAGTCTAGAGAGAAGTCATTGAGAAGGAGCCAAGTTGGGCTCTAAAATGTGAGCTGAAGATAGAGGAGAAACATATGAATAGAGTTGTTAGGCAGGTTTTCCTCCCTTGTAAACTTTGGACTTAACGCCTTCCTTCTATGATTCTAAAAATCTTTATTTTCCTTCAGTGCCTTTAAAAGAGCTCATATTTTGAGCTTAAATTGCCCCGTTTGATGATTCAAGTTTTATGTACCATTGAAAATATATACTGTTTTAGAATTTAGTATTTCTGTCATATTCATCCCATGGACTCAAATTTTATGTGGATTTTTTTCTCTAGAAGTGGTATGTATATTATGTTTCAACACTGTCGGAAGGTGCCCTCTTGGAGCATGTAGTCAAGGGGACCACCACTGTGGAAATAGGTATGGCCAGGGTGGGGATGGAGAAGGCCGACCGGACTGGTTTTTCAAAAGGTTAAAGTAAGAGAATAGGAAGGCCTCCTTCTGGTGGCACAAAAGTAGGTTTGTCAGGAAGCCTCTTACTGCTTTCCTCTCTAAGTCCTCTCAAAGTAAACTATCATACTTCATTTCCTTCCTTTTGTTGAGTAGAAATTACAGAGGTTTGTAACTATTGCAGTTTACACCAGGCCTTAAGCAAGGGCTTGTTTATTGTTCTTGGAGAAAGCAAGCCTGGTGGTCTTGGTTACAATACGGACATGGAGTTGCCTGTGATCAGGAATGGCTAGAACAGTGTTCCCCTTCTTTGCATTCCACCCTCCCAACCCCCAGGGTTTTAAAGTTAATATAAAGAGAAAACATTAAGTAAATTTAATTATAAAGGGAAAGTGTATCCTGTCACTTGGTATATATAAAAGCTTGCCATAAAAGTAAACTCAATGGAAAAAATGTTAATTTGTAGCTAGAGGCTAGGATCTGCAGAAGGCGCTGAAACCAGCTATTAATAGGTGATAAAGAATTGTAAAAGACACACCAGCTGCAAACAGACTTTCTCCTGGAACTAACTGGAAATATTAAAAAAGAGAGTTATTTAACCCCTTGATGTTATACAGCTAAAATGATTATTTCCCAAATCACCATTATTTGGGAGACGGTAAAGAATTCGAATTTAAAGTAAACCATTCTTCCGGGTTTGTAATAATTGCTAATTCTGTGTCTGCTGACTGTCAGGGTTGCTTTTTATACACATAGTTTATAGTATTCCCCAACTACATGCGTGTATACTAGTTTTTTTTAAAAGACTTGGTTAAAACTTGCTTTCTTGGATTGCTGTGCTTTCCCTACTAGTAACGAGTTTTCTCAAGGAGAGGATTTGTTTCTTTTTTGTTTTCTTCCATAGCACCTAGTACTATGTGAGGCAGAGAGGAAGTAAATACTCAACATTTATTGGGTGATTGCATCACCCCAGGAGATTTCTTTGAAATCACTAGTTTAACTCTGTCTTGTAAATTACTTTAACCCCACCTGGACAATTTCATTGACTGTTAGAATGAGTTTAAAGTGGGATCCCCCACATTTCTTGGATTTAGTATTTGCACTATTTTTTTTACATTGTACCATTATATTCAAAGGCTCTAATAGTTATATTAAAGTCTTATTTCTTGCATATATGAGGAAATAGGTAACTGATCACTGGCTTTTTGGTGTATTTCCTCAGTATATGTATGTTGAATACCATACAATTACAGTAAATAGTTTTTCTCTGCTGAACACAGACAGTAGATCTTCAAGTCTGGTCAATATGCATGTCCCAAGGTGTCCGCTATTGAAGCCTACTGTAATGTACCTTCATCTGTACTTTTAAGGCATAACATTTTAAATTATATGGGATCATCTCAGTGGTATCTGACCAATATTATTTGTTTTTTAAATGTTGGTGGGAATGGGTGGGTTACTTGGATAGTTGCAAGTATCTGTAGGAAAAACTATTATCTAGAATGAACTGGTAAACTTAATAGCTTACTGAATGTAACTGGATACAAATATACTTGTATTACCCTTTGGGGACTATGTCAGATTTTGACACCAAATATTAGTGTGGGTGAGCTACGTACTAGTAAGTGAAGATTGGTGGTTGTTAGAATACTTTTTTACCAGTGGGAAATCCAGTATTGCCTAGTGAAGGCAATTTTATTTGGAGAACAATGTAAGGTAAAATTCTGAAAGAGAATAAGAGAAACCTCCACCACCAGATATCAAAATACAAAAGTACTGCAATTAAACACCTGATAAAAGTGCAGGAAGAAGCAACTAAATAGATGAAAGCAAAGAAAGTCCAGAAACAGGCTTATGTAGCCACAATGACAGGCAGGACTGTACAGGGTCAATGGGACACATACTTCCAACTAACAGGAGCAGCCATGAGTCACTGGATAAGCAGTGCTGGGACAAGTGGCTTTGCACTTGGGAACGAACGTGTGGGCTGTCCCTACGATTCTGGACTAGGAAAGCCACTCCAGGAATGACAAGAAGCTGAAAGGTCACCAACAACAACAGTGCTGGCCGCACGCAGTTTAAAATTTCTGTAAGGCAAAGGACACTATAATCACACTTAATAGCTCAGAGGGGATTTTAATTTATTTACTCTCATTTCATGATTTATCTGCTTGGTCCTACTTGTCTTCATTTTACACTCTTTTTTGTTTTTTTTCTCTTATACTCTACGCATTCTGCTGTTTCCCGTCTAGATCTGACTTTATCCCAGCGATACCTACATTTACTTAAAAAAAATTACACACACACTCCACTACAATTTTCCAACACCAACAAGAATCAATTTTATCCACCAGCTCCTCTCTTATAGGGCTGCTGGGTGTCTCTGTCTCCTGCCTCACCCAAGGTTTGCTCGGTATAATCTGAGACAGTTCTTGAAACGCCATGTTCGTGCTCTCGGAGGAGCATTGTTTCCAACCGTGTGCTAAACTAGAATTTACATGAAACAAGTACGGATGCCCGCGGCTTTGTCTTTTAAACTGTCACCACCTCCTTCTTAAGCCCCCGAGTTCCCAGTTCACGCCCGACAGGCACCGGGTCCTGTCTGTGTGCTCTGGGACGTGAGTGACAAGGTGAGTGGCTACAATGTCCAGGCAGAAGGGGCCTCCCTTGTAACACCCTGGAGCGAATGCTCCGTTTTATTTAAGCTTCAGTGTCATGAAAGAGAAGTTTGGAATCATTTCGGTTTCGTTCCCTTCCAGCAACTCTTCTGCCTGTGTGTATTTGTGGATTTTTCCTTTCTGCGTGAAATGTGCAGGCTGAGCCAGGCTTCGGCGGAACGTTCCTAACCGTAAAAGTTCTGCCGAGCACCCGACACTTCCGGATGCTGACACTGACCCTTTCGCTGAGGGTCTGAGAGCTTTTCTAAATCTTGATGTTTCCCTTCAGTTTTCAATGCGTGGCTCAGCCACGTCCACTGCGGTGTTCAATTCGGCAGCAGTACTCGTGGTCTTTGTGGAATGTTATCCTGATCTCACACTGTTCCTTCCTGGGCACTCGCCTGCTCTTGACGAACCTCATTAATCTGCTTGAGAATATAACTCAGAAATCCCCTAAAACGCTCCTGTTCCCGCTGTACATTTAGTTACAGAGAGACGAGGCACATGGCCTGA
This sequence comes from Phyllostomus discolor, assembly GCF_004126475.2. Lineage (NCBI taxonomy): Eukaryota > Metazoa > Chordata > Mammalia > Chiroptera > Phyllostomidae > Phyllostomus > Phyllostomus discolor. Next base: position 12,916,214 of record NC_040917.2, on the reverse strand, counting down.
CCGACCCTTCACACTCTCGAACTCCCTGTTGGAATGTCCCTTCCCCAGAGAGCCACCTGGCGTCCCCTCCCACCCTTCAGGAACACTGTCATCTGGGTGAGGCCTTGCTTGGCCACCCTGCTGGACACTGTGGTGGAAACTGCACCATGCCGGCCGGGTCTGCACCGTCCTTCCCCTTTCCTGGCTCTGTTTTCCTTTTTAGCCCTATTGGACTCCCTGCACTGTAGGTTTTACTCATTTATTCAGCTTATTCTGGCAACAGATGGCTCAGATGTATGAGCCACCTATTACACTAACTTAGAGGTTTCGTGTGATTCCAATTTAAAAATGAATGATGGACTACTGGGTATACACCAGAAAGAATGGAAAGTAGGCGCTTGAAAACAAGCCAGGCAGTGAAAAACAAATACCATATGATCTCACCTTTAACAGGAGCCTAAATAACAAAACAAAGAAACAAACAAAATGTAACCAAAGACACTGAAATAGAGGACAGGCTGACAGTGACCACAGGGGAGAGTAGAGGGAATTTAAGGGGACAGTGGTAAGGGTTCACAGGAACAAACTTAAAGGACACATGGTCATAAACTAAGGGGAGGGTGGTAATGGGAGGGAAGTGGGAGGGGTGGGAGGGGGGACTGGATTGGGAGTAAAAAGGAGAAAACTGTATTTGAACAATGATTAAAATAAATAAATAAAAATTAAAAAAAGTAAAAAGAAAGCAGGTGCTTGAAATGGTATTTGTACACTTACACTCCTAGTAGCAGTATTCACAACAGCCAAAAGGTGGAAGCAGCCCAAATGGACACAGACAGATAATTGCTGGAGAAAATGTGGTGTACACACACAATGGAATAAATAGCACTCAGCCTTAAAAAGGAAGGAAACGACACAAGCTAAAACGTGGATCAGCCTTGAGGACACTATGCACAGTGAAATAAGTGATAAAAAGACAAGTGCTGTATGAGCCCATTTTCAGGAAGCATCTAGTGAGGTTCAGAGACAGGGGGCAAGGTGGTTCAGGTAACCGGGGTGCAGGGAAAGAGGCAGCCAGGAGCTGTGGGGTGGACGGAGATTCAGTCAGCAAGATGAAGAAGTCCTGGCGACTGACTGGCGGCACGTCCACATGATGGCACACTTCTGACCTCTGCAGCTAAGTAAGGGGGGCAAGGTGGGAGATGGTACATGTGTTTAAACACAATTTAAAAAAAGATTAAGAAATGTGTTCTTTTGGAGCATCTTATAAAGTATTCATAGAAAAGGAAGTGAGTAATAGTCTAGAAAATTTAGGAATAAAGGAAATGGGCCCAGCCACATGGTATTATGAAATTTTAACCATTAAAATAGGGGAGTGACTGATGTGCAGACTCAACAAATTTGTATGGGAAAGAATTTAGTATTTACGACAAAGATGACATCACAATTTAATGAGGAAAGATGTTTACTTCAAATAATGTGGGGCCAATTAATTTGTGAGTTCATGTTTGGGGTAGGGGACTGTCACAGTCACATTCTAACACACATTGCAGATAAACCGAAACAAAATTATTTTCAGGTATCTCCCGGCATCCTTTTTCTGCCTTTCTTACACTTTCAGGGCTTCGGGAGCCCTCTCCCCTTTCAAGTCTGTTAACCAACTGGGGGGCACTTAAAACCACAATGTCGTTCTCTAACTTAAATAACTATTGCAGAAAGCCTGAAGGCCAACAAAGGCGAAGCACGAGCCTGGCCTGTTGTAAGAAAAACCCACTTAAGGAAAGAGATCAGCTGGAACGGGCTCTTCTTGGTGTTTAAATGTGTTTCATTTACAGGTTTCACTAAGTTCTGTTTGGCTAACTTTGCCAGTTACCATCAGCGTGGCCTTGGAACGGACAGGCACTTGGCCACGGCGGGCCCAGGGGCCTGGAGTCACCAGCGTGCTGGGCCCTTCACGTCTGCATGTCTGCCAGTCGAGAAAGGGCTCCCTTCTTCTGAACACTTCAAACTCTCCATGCCACGTCAGTCTTCACTCCACGCCATGTCAAGAGACTGCTAACAGGGAACGCCGGACAACGGTAGGCTCACAAAACACCTTCCAGCATAGACGCTGGTGGCAGTGTGATGCTATCAAGGGACTCGGTCCAGTGGGAGGCAGAGAATCAGACACACGCAGTGACGGAGACACACAGAAAGCACAGCCAGGGCACGGAGAGGAGCCTCACCCGAGTCTGATGAGGAAAGGCCAAGCTACAGCCATAAGAAGGAGGCTGCGCTGGTCATCTTTTGACACAGGACATTTCAGAAACAGAAGGACCAGGACATGCGAAGATCCCGAGGTGCGCACTGTATCGCCCAGCCTGCTCGGGTCACTAAGAAACCTCATCGTGTGAGCATCAAGTGTGTCAGCCAGGGTGGGCGGGAGGTAGTGGGGAGTCAGTATGAGATGTGCCTTTAACGGTCAGGTAGGGGTTACACCGTACAGGGCATCAGACTTTATCCTGTGGATGACGTTTTAGCAGAAGAATGGCACAATCATTTATGATTCAGAAAGCTTCCTTTGGTAACAGAAAGGAAGATGGATTAAAATGAAGTAACACCAGAAAACGAGACTAGCAGAAAGGCTTTAATATTGTGCAGATGGATAATGAGGGCTTGAACTTGAGAAACAGCAGTGGAAATGAGGATCAGGTAACCAATTTAAGGAATCCTCAGGAAAACAAACGTGGCAGCCACCGCGGGCCCCCAGCTACTGGCCGAGACCACTCCCTGTCCCCCATCCCCCATCACCAGAGAGCTGGCCAGCAGACAGCCTCTGAGCCCCACTGCAGTCACCTGCAGGACACCTGTGGCCAGTCCCTTGGAAAAGGAGGTGGCTCTGGCAAAGCCTTTTCTTTCTAGCCAGAGAGAGGTGCATGTAGAGAAAGGCCCTCCTCACCTGTCTTCTTTCATGGCCTGTTGAATGAGGACACTGTGTTTGGTGCTGTTGACAGTCATTTCACAAGGCCGAGGACACGACCAAGAAGGAAAGCCAACGTGCAGGGAGAGCAGAGAAGCATGCACAGTCGTGGTGCCTGATGGCCTGGCTGCGCCGCGGAACCAACCCAGGCCTGCTTACCTGTGGACCTGCACACCTTAGGGTCTCAGCCACCGACTGTGAAGCTCTGCTACTCTCAGGAGGAACCAACCAAACCAAAACACAGGGACAGGGCTGGCGGCTTAACTGAGTATGAAGAGGGACTTGAGAGAGAGAAAGAGGTTTCTCTCCCAGGGTTCTGCCTTGGGAACTAAGTAAGAGAAGGTGCTAGTTATCAAGATAAAATTACAACAGAGAGGTTGGGTTGGGGGGTGGGTGGGGAGGACTGATGGACGACGTAAAGGGGAAGAGTCAGAGGTGGAGAAAGAAGGAAAGGGAGAGAGTTTGTTCCTGGACATATTGCTTCAGAGATACTACGGAATCACTTAGGTGAAGAGTACACTTAGATGAGTCTGGAACACATTCAAAACGTCTGACTTAGTTCTGCTGACGTATGGGAAGTGGGATCCCGTCACATCTACATGACCTCACTTCCTCTTAGAAGATTCTAATGGTTATGGGGGAGGGCAGGGGTGTCAAAAGAAAGGAGTCCAGATCAAAATTTCCTTACTTGAAGAGTTCTAGAAGATGTTTCTTTTTGACAAAGGCTCTTGACTCTGAAGATGTTCGAATGCTATTTAAAAATAGAAAAAAGAAATTTTATAGAATGAATCTACAAACACCACACTATATTTTTATTTTATAAAAATGCATTAGTAGCTGAGATAATCTGAAAAGCACACCATCTGGAACCGTGACAAAGGAAGACCCCGTGCTGGAGCGACGACTCCAGAGACTGTCCTGGCAACTGAAATTAACCTGAGTCACGTGCTTTACTATGTGGGCCAGTCAGTCAGGAATATGTGAATAACCTCATTCCCAAGGCTCAGAAAATAACTCCAGGACACGTTTTATTGGCGGCAGATTACCCCAAAGTACAAAGAGAAACACAATCACTGAGAAGGTGGCAAGCAATAATTTAGCAGCATGGTGGAAGATTAGGTAACCTTATGAGGATTATACTCTTTCTCCACGAGACATTAATACAGGTGACCCCGATACAATGATTCTGTACGTGTGGCAGAGTTACAGGAGAAAAGAAATGATCAGCAGCTCCTGATCCAGTGAACGGGAGCAGGTGACAGTCTCACAGACAGGAGGCACAAGGGTCCTGGTGGCAAGAGGTCCCTAGAAACAGTGATTAATAGCGCACGTTTACAAAGGTGAGACTAGACAGAGAGCTGACGTGCGAGGTGGTGCAGGTGGCACCAGTCCCTATCAAAGGCATCCGTGAGGCACAGGCAGTATTACCAAAGATAAAAGGAGTATGCCCTTGACATGAAGCAAAAATGTTTCAAAAACCAATACTGACTTGTGCAAAATGAGTGTAACAGACACACATTTCTACCTCCACCCACTGGTCTTAATTCTAAAACGCAACTCTCACCATGCTGCTCCACAGAAACTCTGAGTGCATCCCCCTGGCTCACAGACCCCCCAAGCCCTTCATTCCAGCTCCAAACTAAGAAAAGTTCTCATCCAGCTTTCAGCTTCCTCTCCTTTCAGGCATCCCGCTCTCCAGTGATTCTGAACCGGCTGCTATTTCCCAAACCCAAGCTGTGTTTTCCTGCTCCCACCATCCCATCCAGCAGATAGGTCTCTGCCTGTGGAGCTCCTACCAAGCCTGTGCTCCCCGTCTCACCTCCCAATGCTTCCTGAGCCTCCGGCCTCATGATGTCCCCTTCTTACTGTCTTGCTCTGCTCTTACCCAAATCACGCTATTTTCTACTGAACTGTCACTACTCTTGTACCTCTCCTATGGTTTTCTAAGTCCCTTAAAGAAGGAAGGATAATCAATTAATTTTTGCCACTTCTACAGGGTTGTAATTAAATAGATAATTGTAGGTTCCTGAAGGAGTGACCTAAGACAATCATAAACCAAAGCCCTCCAAAAAACACAAAGGCAAGTTTATCAGAAGTCTAGTAATTCAGCTATTTCCATCATATGCTTCTTCTTCTCCTCTTGAGAGGAAAAAGCAATACGCAGGAAATAAAAATGAGAACACTCAGTAGAGAAAATAATGAATGAGACTGTGGTGTGGGTTCCAGACCGTCCCTATGTTTAGTTATCTGGGCAGGTTTAACTGACCCCTTTCTCTACCGGCTTCCTCTGTAAGGACCTCTTTATGAAACTGACGTGAGAAACAAGATCCTTCTTAATAAGTTAATCTGTTAACGTCTTTTAGAACATTCCTCCCTTTAAAATATACTGGTTTTCCCATATCTCGCTTTGCACACATTTACTACAATCAGCAATGGTTTCTGTGATTCACAGAACACCCGGGGTGTGAAGAAGCCCACCATATGCCAAAGAAAGTGTTTTCAGTTTTATTTAAAAAACAAAACTACTCTCTTCCTCTATGCTCACAGGTTTCATTTAGGCTGTGAAACTCCTGGCCACTGTGTGAGTCCACCGGATAGAGGGGTTTACCACTCTAGAAGACGGGGCATGCTCGAGAGCAGAATGAAATTTCAGGGATGGTTTGTAAGAGTCTCGAATAAACACGAAATCAAGTTCAGATCACTGGGTTGGGGGATAAAAAGTAGTAAAAGGTCAATTAAAAGTCTTGAAAAATAAAGGCATCCAGCTCAGCACAACAAGTTTAAATGTAGAGAATTATCCCTTAACCAGTGACACGGGCCGAAGACCTCCAAGCGTCGTGTTGCTCTGGGACCTCTAGTTCTGCGCATTCGTCTGCAACTCTATCGTGTGTCACTTTTCTCAATGTGTTGACCTCCGAGCTCTCACGTGAACACGACCGAGAACTCACCTCAAATCCTCAGCAGTCTCTAGCCCCTGCAGACATAATTCCCAGGGTATGAGGGGAATTCCTTTCTCCCCAGAATGTTACACTGTAAACTCAGAAACTCATATGCAATGCAAGGGAAGAAAAAGTTGAGACCTGTGGATGGGAACCAGGACTTCTGACCTCTGCATTGTAGAGGTTCTTCTGTAGAAGACCTTCTGTTTTCTCCACCCTCAAGGCAACAAAAGTATTCAAGGGGGCTTTTCTATTTGCCAATCCACTTACCAGAAATTTTAAGGGAACTCAAGAAATTACAAAAGCTAAGTGCCAAAAGCCAACAAACCCAAGCACGCATCTGACTGCAATGACAACGCTCTACCCGGTAGTTCAAGTACAATTACAAGGCAAATCAATCCTTGGACTCATTCTCTGTGCTTCCAAATGCGATGACATAATAAACAAGTCCTGCCTTTCTCTCTCCTGTGCTCACGTCAGGTACCTGTTGCATCACCTGGAAAGTGGTCTTCAGAATCTAGGAAAGCATGTAGACATAATTCAGCCGGGCTGTTTTCTTGATACATTTTATCCTCATTTATCTGAATGAGGTTGCCTTGGAGGCAAGGGGGTGTTGGCTGCTGTGGGCCCTTGAGGAAAGATGCTGGCATGGACCTCGATGGGTGGGACTTTCTGGACGTGAAGAGGGGCTTGTTGAGAGTTTTGGAGACTTGGGCATGAACAGAGATGTGTGGTTATGTTACGGAAAAGATGACTCAGACGGCCTCAGAGTTTGGGAAGTGGGGTTTATTCCTGCATGCGGACCCAGAGGAGATAAAAATTCCAAATTCTGGGCACTGAGCTCAAGCTGGAGTTTCCTTATATGCTTGTTACCCAGGCAGAAGGAGGAGGGGAAGGAGTGCAGCTGCTAAAATGGGGGTCAGTGTACGACCCTGAGATAACTGCTTATCTGGGAACGGCTGCTGGTCAGCTCCTACCTAAGAATTGCTACTGCTCAGCTATGTCCTGTCACAATCCCCCCTTTGATGCTATAAGGTGTTTTTATCCCTTTAGCATCGCTATATAGCTGGCTATATGGCTCAGGTCCTTGGGAGTATTGCAACTGCTGATCCTGGTGTTGGTACCGCTGGAGGGCTAACACTTTGGTGGCTGCCCAACGAGTCACTGTGGCCCCAGGTGTTGGACCAAGGTCCCGAGGATGCAGGGTCCCATATGCCTGACACCTCCAGGTCTGGTATCCTATGGTCCTGGATATCACTCCAGTCTGGTATACCTTCCCTCCCCAAGTGCAGAGGGATTGCTGTGGCTGAACCCAACCCGATGGCATGTCACTGGAAGAGCTGAAAGCTGACCCTGGGAGATTGTAAGAGACCACTCTACCGCTGAGCATAATCCTATGCCCGGGGGTATTACATTTGCACGCTGGGGCTGAGACAGGGGCTGCATTTGTTCAGAGAAGCATACAGTAAACCCAAATGTAGAGACCAAAAAGAGATAAAGTATTCCTAGGGTGATCAGCTCCGCAGGACTCCATTCCACAGGGGTCACAGTCACTAGTCCAATTCCCAATGCTCCTGCAAAGGTGCCAATTAAAGTCAGGTACCCTATGGAACAATGGTTCACTCCTTGGTGTCATCTTTACTGGCTGGTGTCCTCCAGTGCCTCAGCATGGGTATTCTAGGTGCAGGCCTAGTCCTCGGGATCTGCTGCTGTTTTGGCCTGGCTGCAGTGGATCCAAGGGGTGAATCCTGCAACCTAGGCAATGCTAGCGGCAGCAAGTCTGTCCAGGGCAGTTCAGTTTCCTGGTAGAATTTAGCTAAGGTTCCATTTTCTGTACGCACCCCTGATCATACCATGAGTACTTCCCACAAGCCTGGTTGCTGAGTGCTGCGCTGGGCGATGCACCGGAACCCCAAGGGAGCTCGTAGGCTGCTGGGGCAGGTCAACCCGACGGAGCACCGTGAAGGGCCATGACAGAGGACTGCGTGGATGGCTGTGGGGGCACTTCAGATACACAGCGCATGCCCTCTGCAACTTGACGTAAGAGTAGGAGTGTGTTCAGGATGTGTTTCTGGTGTTTTTTCCTTAATTCAGCCAGATGCTTCAGCAGTGTGTGTGTTCCCTCCCAGCGCCGTTCCTGGAATGGGGCTGCCAGGAGGAGGTTGTCCATGTACTGCAGAATCATCAGGTCCAGCCGCCCCGCCTTAGTGAGGGGCTTCAGGTCTCCTGCTAGGGTTTCCCCAAATAAGCTTAGGGAGTTCTTAAACCCCTGGGGCAGTCTAGTCCAGGTTAACCTGAGTCTTGACCGTTGTGTGCAGATCTTTCCATTCAAAGGCAAAAATGGGTTGGCTAGAAGGTGCCACAGAAATGCAGGAGAAGGCATCCTTCAGATCAAGGCAGGTAAACCACGCTGCTGTTGGGGGAAGCTGGCTCAGGAGGGTTTACGGTTTCGGGACGACCAGGTGGAGGGTGACCGCTGCTTTGTTGATGGCCCACAGATCCTGGACGGGCCAGTACCCGCTTCCGTCCAGCTGCCATCATGGGTCTGTGCAGGGGTGGCCCCATGTTATGGAGCCAATCTTCTCCAAGCTCCCACACAGGTGCTGCAACTTGGGGGACCCGCCTCCCAGTCACATCTTCGGCAGGGGGGGTGGTCTTTCTTTATCTCTCTGGCCCAGAGCATGGCCACAGCTATTCAGCCGATCTAAGTGACTAGCCAAAGGCTATAGGTGTGTCAAATGATTATGCCATGGATTAGCTGTAAAGCTGTTGCTGTACAAAACAGCCCTGCATGTTCTTGCTCTGCGTGTCCCTCCCCCAACTCACACCTGTGGGGCCGGGTGAAGACCTCTTAAAATCTCCTGGACGCCTTCAGTTCTGGACCCCATTTTAAATGACCAATTGGGGTCCCCTCTCTTGGCTGCACCATGTAAAAATCTCTCATTTCAGATATACACCCACTTTAAATTCTTTTAAAGGACAATGGATGAAGGTCTTATCTTCTCGTTAACTACTTCCGGCTGGAAATGGACGTTGTCCTACCTACCCGTGTGTCAGGGGTGCCCTAGAGGGGGGCGGGTGCAGCACGGAGGGAGTCCTTCCTGTAAGGGGAAGGACCTTACAGAATCCTGGTGAGTTGGCTGTCACCAGAAAGTCACAGGCTTGGTGTCCAAAGACTGGCATTACTGGACCGTTGGCATCCTGGTCATATTCTGGAGATGACAGATTTGGAAAGAGTTGGAAGGCCCGATTAAATCATAACCACTAAATGACAAAGGCAGGAACTTAAGTAAAGAATGGCCTATCTGGAGGAAAGTGTACAAGGCATGCTACACCTATCCAAAACTCTTGTGCCCACTATACTTCACTCGGGCTGAGGGGCATATATTAGGATTTCCCTCCTTCCAGATATCTGAACCCTTCCTGTTCAAGCCATCAAGACAGAAAAGGGAAAATCAGTTCTAAAGTGAAGCCCACAGATCGCCCAAACTGCTTGCTCTCCAACCCAACCACTCAGTTCAGCCAAACCATTGAGTTTCAGGGGGTGATGATGAAGAATGGGCTCCTTAAGTGAGGCCTATATTGCAACCAATCACTCAGGTAATGAAGCCATAGGCATACGTCCTATGAAAACAGAACACACAGGTTAATTCACACAATAGTCTCCAAACCAGTCTCTGTGCCTGTGAGACTGTCTTTTGGGAAGACATTCAGTTGCAATGACATTTAGCAATGGCAATTTGACAGGTCCTCCATACCTGTAAATTGTACATCTTTGATGATATTACAAAACCAGTTTCAACTTTCAAACAAAAAGACGCTTTCAAGACAGCTGTGTCATTCTAGTGTTCAATACTGAGCCTTGCAATTTTCCTTGCACCACCATTTTTCTCCTTAAGATCACCCTCACTGTTACTAAAGGGACTACTTTGAGTTCCGCTTTTCATTTTGACTGTTCTTTTGCATAAACAGATCAAGAGCAGCCTGGATCACTTACGATCTTTAATTCCGCTTTGCTGGAACTCACACAGGGAACGTTTAGATTGACTTCTCAGTCTGCCCCTCGGGGCACAGAAGCAGAGCCACACATCCGCCATCTGGCTTCACCTGTACCAGTTGTTTCACTCAGATCCTTGAGGCTTCTATTGTGCCCACAGGTTCCTTTGGCCATCTTTCATGAAAGCAAACTTCATTCTTTCCCTGGAAGGACTGCCAGGAACTGCACAACCAACCAAAGTACCAGGCTTTTCTTGTGGGCTTACACTAGCTTTTCAAGTCAATCCCAGTTCCTCAGGGCTTTCTGGTGACGACCAGAACCCATACATGCCTCCTTCAGATGTGACATTCCAGTCAAAGTCTTGGTTAACAAAACCACTATTAACGACTGGTCTTACTGGTTTTATGCAAAGAAACCTTATGTCGTCACTCACTTCTTCAGAAGGCCAAATTCTGGAGGGATCAGGTAGGGAGAAAAATACAAAGCGTGAAGGAAAATCGTTTCCCTTCTGATATCCACTGGGCTTCTCAAAACCTTCACTTCTAGACATTCTGCAACACTCACAAACCCTCTATTCTTTCTTTCATACAGCTTCTGATATCCACCAAGATTACATCTCCATGCCTTACAACTTCTATTATTAACTAACACCATGGAATTCCTTCCTAAAACTTTTATTTTTCCATTCATTTCTGTAGTTTCCCACAGACCTTCTTCATTTATATAATATTTTTTATTTACTTTTCTACAGAGTGTGAAGTTTCAACCTTCCCTGGAATCCTCAATTTCCTTTTTAGAGCAGATACAGAGCAAAATACAAAACACAGAGTTCCAAAACAATACACAGGTAGGGGCATTCTCTTGCACCCATGCCTCCATCAGTGCCTCCCAGAGACATGCACCTTCAGGCCCCGTCTTTTGGCAGAGACATGCTGCTTTGCCTCTGGCTGAAGCACTCATCAGCCCCAAATGACCCTTCCTGGGTCCCAAGTGGCAAAGGCATTCTCCCCAACCAGTTACAGGCGGCCTTTCTTAGGTCTTACAGGTGACATTAAACAGATTTTCAAGTACAGAGGGTTTCTGATCAGAAACAACACCAATGTCAGAAACTTGCTCTTTTCCCACAAAACCAGAAAACAAATAGTTGAGGTTTCCTTTACTCCAGGTTTAAAACTTTACATTCTTTATACATAACTTTACTCATTCAGATTTAACCATCATTCCCCTTTAATCCTGGTTCCTTTCCCACACTGGGAAGGACTATACTTAAACTCAGCATGTGGCAAGCCGAAAGTCCCCGGCACTGCAGGTACCTTCCACTGAAAGTCCCTAGATTCACGGGGACATCCTGCAGCCTTCTGAAGCTCAGACCTTGCAAACACCCTATACATCAGGTGCTCACCCTTAGACCTCAGTTCATGTCCTTCAGAACCAGTTGCACAGAGAACATGGCTGATGCTGTTCCCACACAGCAGCAGCACACAGCCTATAATCTGAAGAGAGCCCTTAGCCTGGCACCTTACCCACTTCCAAGATGGAGGGGCTCTCACGTGACCCGTCATCCAAGATGACGACAAACATGCACACTCCACCCTCCATAGGGGGCACTCATGTGACTCGTCCTCCATTTTACCCCAAATGGCTGCGCACCCCCATGGCTTGCTGTCCAATCTCCAACATGCGTGCAATATAGTGCTGTGGCAGGACTGCTCCCTGCTCCATGATGAATTCTCCCCATCGGCGCTGACAGAAAGGGAAAGGACTCTCAGGTCACCCGCCTGGCCTTGCCCCGCTCGGAGCTCGTAGGTTCCGTCTTAGCTAAGGCTGCTAGTGTAGAATTCGGGTTAAACTCCCTGCCGTTATGCCGTATGACAGACCGAGAAACCCACGCAGGTTAGGGCTCACTCACGCTCCGGAGGCTCCCACCCGTGGAGCAACACACACAGTCATTCACACAAACACACCAAGTATATCACGTCCCCCCCCCCCCCCAAACTGCGGGCGCCCTGCCTGGGCCTTCCCGCCTGAGGGGTGATCAGTCCCTCCTTCTGCTCCAAGAGCGGGCCTGGTTTTCGGGCTCCTGCTCCCCGCGGGGCACTTACCAGATTCCAGATGGGCGCCTCCCGAATACCACCAGTTCGCGCCCTGCCAGCCCGGGTCCAAGAGCGGTCCGGGCCGAGCCTGCGGAGCCCCGCATGTTCGGGCGCCGAAATCACCGGTGCGCGCGCCTCCTTACCACCGCCGGGCCCCACCAGCCGCCCCGAGGCCGCCTTCACCGGAGGCAGCAGCCTGCTCGTGTGAGTCGCTTCCCGGTCAGGGAACCAAAATGTTTCGGAAAAGACGCCTCAGACGGCCTCGGAGTTTGCCGAGTGGGGTTTATTCCCGCATGCGGACCCAGGGGAGATACAAATGCCAAATCCTGGGCATTGAGCTCGAGCTGGAGTTTCCTCATATGCTTGTGACCCAGGCAGAAGGAGGAGGGGAAGGGGGGCAGCTGCTCAAACGGGGGTCGGTGTACGACCCTGAGATAACGGCTTACCTGGGAACGGCTGCTGCCTAACAACAGCTACTGCTCAGCTACGGCCTGCCACAGGGCTCCTTGAGAGCTCCGGAGACTCGGGCGCCGACAGAGACGTGTGGTTCCGCAGAAGCGGGGCAGCGCGGGAGCCGGGACCACGGGCAATCGACGGGCGGGGGGGGGGGGGGGAGTGGGCAGCCCGGGGGTCCCCGTGGTGGCAGTGGAACTGAGTCCTGCGACGGAAGCTTTGCGGGAAGGACAGTGCTCGTCGGCCAGGGTGTAGGGCCCAGGGCCCGGGTTCGAGCCCAGCTGGGGGCGCGGGAGAGATTCCAGTGGACCCGAGCCCTGGCCGAAGCCCTCGGGCGGACTGGGCAGCACTACCACGCTGGAGGATTAGGAAACAATAATACTCCCCCCCAACTAAACCCGAGGCGGCGAGGGGATGCCGGCGCCGGGCCGGGGCCGCCAGGGGCCGCACTCACCATGTCGTACACGTTGAGCACCGCTCACTGGTTAGCCCCCATCCTCCCCGCGGCCGTCGCCTGTCCTCCAGCCGCTCCGTGTCTGTCCGCGCGGACGAGGCTGCTCCCGCCCCCGCCCCCGCCCCCGCGGACGCTTCAGGGGGCCAGAGCCGGGCACTAAGCGCACAGCCCGGCCCGCGGCAGCCGGCGCATGACCAGCGAGAAGCCGGGTCGCCTCAGGGCGCCGCCGACAGGACCCTCAACGCTGACTGGGCCGACCCCTGACAGGACGGCTGGGGCTCTGGCACCTCCCCTAGGCGGTAGACACGTGGGGGGAGGCGGGGCCTGGGCGAGGGGCGGGCGCCGGGAGCCCCGGGGGCGGAGCCGGCGTATTCTCTGGCTCTTCGCGGCCGCGCCTCAGGACCTAAAATGGCGCCGCCTCCGCGTCTCTCCACCTGGGAGGAGCGGGTTCCAGGGAAACTCTAGTTCCCGGCATGCCGCGCGGGTCGCGACCCTCTCGGGCCAGGGCTTCCCGGGAGACTACAGTTCCCAGCAGGCAGTGCTTCGGATCTGCGCCAGTTTCCCTGCGGTCTGCCCTTGGCTGGGCTAAAAGGCTGTGATCTTCGACCTGTCTTTACTGGTGCTGCTGCTAGTTTCTGTGGCCTTGAGTCCGATGCAGCAACGAAATGTGGCCAAAGACCATAATAATGACCTGTTATCCAAATCTCTTCTCACTTTTCTTTTTGCAAAGGCCGGGGGCGAAGAAATAGAGGAAGGTGGGTTACTGGTGGTGGATAGGGTGTAACAGGCATCCAGTTAAACCTCGAGATGGAATTTTACATTTTAAGAAACCATCCTGCTGAGATGAGAAAAGAGTACAGTACTCACAGCACTAACACACAGTTGGTGCTTTTGCACGCATTCAACAAGTATTTGTGTGTCTGTTAAGCTCCAGGCAGTGTTGTAGGCCCGGGGAACACATTAATGTGAACAGGAGGAAGGACAAAATATTGGCGCTGTGTGCTTTGCAGAGCACAGAACAGGATGAACTGATGGAGAACTTTATGCGGCTGCAGCATAAAGGTCTCTTGACAAGGTGAGGTTTAAGCCGAGAACTGAATGGCAAAAAGCCAGCCTTACAAATATCAGGGGACAAGTATTCCACTGAAAGGAAACCTCAGAGCTAATTGAGTCAGCTAATTAGGAAGCCACTCCACAAGTGTGCACCAAAAGGTAGCTTAGATACTGCGGGTAGTGGGGGACACAAAATTAGAGATCTTTGCGCTATTTTGGAATTAGAGTCTAGAAGATTTGCTAATGGGTTGAGTGTTGAATTAGGGGAGAGAACATTCAAGGATAACTTCTAGATTTGCAGCTTGGGAAGTTGTGAGGATGGTGGTGCCATTTGTAGGACGGGAAAATTGGGAAGAACAGGTCGGAAGGTGGGAAATGAAGAGTTATGGTTTGGTCATGTTAAGTTGAAGGCACCTTTTAAATGTTGACGTCAAGTAGGCATTTGGATAAACTGCAAGCCATGGGATGAATTGGACTACCTAGGAAAAAGTGTAGATGAAGCAAAAAAGAGAAAATGAAACTGGAAAGACGGGTTTGTGCTGTCACTACCAGAACCAGTAAGTAGAGACAAGCAAGGACTGAATCTTTTGGGGCACTTTCTTCGGATGGCCAGCCATCTGAGAAGGCGGCAGGTTGTGAACCCTAAAGCCTGTCTTATATCTCATCTCAAGCCAAACTTTTTTATAAGGAGAAGAGGGTATGTAAGGGAGTTGGAATTCAGGAAGAAAGTAGGTAAGGGGTTTGGATTCAAGGAAAAGGTTAATCAGATAAAAGTTGCCGTCTGGCAATTTCCTGGCATTCTTTTATCAGCTGACTGGTGATTCAGGATCTGCATCCTGTTCTGCAGATGTTCCCTCCGGAGCACAATGGCTCAGAAACCGTCCCCATCACTTACGCCAAGGTCCAATTCCTTGCGGGTCTTCTGGAGTCAGGGTAGATCTGGTCATAAATTCCAGATCCTGGAACAAGAGCTTTCTACACGCATTAATCACTAAGCCTATTAACTAGAACTAAAGCTATAATTTTCTGACTCTTGAGTTCCCCCATCAAAAGGGACCAAAGATAAAGCTCTTGGCCCCTTCATTTAGAGGTCAAGTGGAGGAGGAAGAGGGACCATGTGGCAGAAGAACATGGTTACACAGTAGCCACAGGACTATCAGACTCAGCAATAGGGTGGTTACTGGTAGCCTTGATTTAAGCAATGTCAGGGCAGGAGTGGAATCCAAAGAACATTGAAATGGTTTGGGGAGTGAAATGTAAGGGGAAAAAATGGAGACTATGACAGCTTATGGCAATGATGGGATAAGCCTGTGTGGTCAGTGAAGGACATCTTAAAGATGATAGTATTAAGGTATATGTGTATGTAAAGAGAAAAATTGGCAGGGGTGGGAGAGAAATGGATGATGTAGGAAAGACAGTGAGATACCCAAGGGCAAGGTAAGAAGGGGAAGAGGTCCACCCAGTGTACAAGTGGAGGGATTGGCCTTTAGTAGGAAGGATGCTTTGTGCATAGTGACAGCATATAAGGTAGACACAGGTGCATAGTGATGGCATAACAGAGATAAATGAAAGCAGGTTAGAAATTTGGGGGTAGGGGAATGAGGGTGCTCTTTTCTGATTTGGTTTGATTTTCTCAATGAATGAGAGACAACAGGGTCATTGGAAAGTCAGAGAGGGTAGAGGAGAAATGGAAGGAATTTGGAGAGAGAAGAAGGTGTGAAGCTGGGAAAACTGTTGAGTGACAGTGAGTGCCATGTGCCTGATTGTTAATTGTCCTCAGACAGGTTGTGGACAACATTTTAAAGTTTATTTTTGCTGTACCCTGCTCTGTTTCCTGTCCCCACGGTGGCCTTCCATTCCCCCCTACACAACAGAACAAACGACAGGTGTGGGGGAAGTCACCGTTCATCGACACCCCGCTTAGTTCCAGCTACACTGCTTGGCTCAACCCCTTGGCCCACTTCGCCTCTCACTCTACAGTCGCCCTTTGCCCTTTCTGGTCTCACCCACCCTCTCTGCTGAAACTGCCCATGTATGCCGCAGAGTCTGATCTGATGCCCGCATCTCCAACTCCTTTCTCTCCCGACCACTAGGCCAGGATAACCTGCAGCCTATTGGACTTCTCTAGCAGATGGATTAGTTTCTTGTTGCTGCTGTAACAAATGACCACGAACTTAGTGGTTTCAAAACTGTAAAAGACAAGTTATCATGCATTCTGGTAGTCAGAAGTCCAGAGTGGGTCTCCTTAGGCTACAAATCAAGGACTGTGTTCCTTCTGGAGGCCCCAAGCCGGAACCTCCTCCCTGTCCAGTTCTAGAGGCTGCCCTCATTCCTGGGCTCATGGCCGCACGGCCCCGACCTGGGTTTCCATCATCACGCCCTCTCTGCTCTCTGCCTCCCTTTTAAGCAAAAGGATCCTTGCGATTACACTGGGCCCACCTGGGTAATCCAGGGTGATGCCCTCTTAAGATCCTTGACTAATCACTTCCGCACAGTCTTTTTTCCCACGTGGGATAAAATAAAGTAATATATTCACAGGGTCAGGGAGTTGGATGTGGACATCTCTGAGGAGCTGATGGTCTGCCCACCACTCAGATGTCCCGTGGCCACTTCAAGTTCATCAGGTACAAAACTGAATTCACTGATGATGCAATAAATCATATTACTCATATAATTTAGGTATTGATCTGCCAATAACTGAAATGATTCATCATGCAATCATTGGGCAAGTATTAAACGATACCTTTTATGTATCAGTCGCTGTGTACCACTAGTACCTCATGATAAAACAGACATGACTCCTGCCCTCGAGAAGCTTACAATCCAATGGGAGACGGGAAAAAAGTGTATGTATTTATTCATTAGTTTATCATTTAAATAGAAGGAGGCAAGGGGGAGTTGAACATACCAGGGGGGGCTTCTCTGGGGTGATCATCAGGAGACAGAAACCAAACTAGTAAAGTTGAGAAAGAAAATTTAATATAAAGAGTTGTAACTTGGGTATAAAAGGCCTAAAATGACAAAGAGGGAACACTAAGGCATCACAGTGCACATCTTCTCCTACACAGGAACACCCCTGGTAAGCCAACTTCGTTTTCCTAACTATTCTTTTGTCTTCTTCGTATTTTGTACTGTGGTTCATAAATATATTGTTTATAAATCCTCATATAATGGAAGTAGCTCAAAACCAGAATACTGAAGAACAGCAGCATCAGGAAGAAGAGGAAAGAAGCAACCAGGTAGCCGCTTGGACTGAAATTTAAAGACAAAAAAAGGTCATTAGAAATTATTGTTCACTTTGGTTGTTAATTTATGTAGTCAAACGCCTTCTGAATGGCTAGCTATAGTTTCACTGACAGAGAACAAAGATGAATAAGACATATTGTCTAACCTCAAAATGTTTACCGTTCAGTGTTTGAGGCTGACCAGGCAGGAAAATAGACAGTGTGATCAATATAATGAGCGAAGTTGCTGCAAAAAGGCTACACAGGTTTCCCAAAGTTCCTTAGAAACAACATATGGCTTATGTCATTTGCAGATTATTCGCACCATTAACCTCCATTAGCGCAACAAATTGAGGAGGTAGTAATATTTAAAGTAGGGCCATAAATAATGGTTTGTCTTACATGTTTGGTTAACATGTTACAAGGAAAACAAACAAACAAACAAACAAAAAACCCACAAAAAACCCCCCGGCCCAGAACAGAGAAACAAAGTCACTTGCAGCCCCAACTTTAAGGTCCAGTTAAGACTTTATCTGCTCTCCAAAGAAACTGGTGTCCCTGCGGGAAATGCTTTCCCACTCAGTCTCCTGGAAGTCTCGGGACCATGGCTGCTGGTCTGGGGCTGACTCAGGGTCTGGGCGGGCACAGCCACTGTCCCCTCCAGTCCCACTGCTCCAGTCTCCTGTCCGTCACCCCGGGAGGAGTTGAAAGATGTGTTTAGTGGGAAGCTGCTGAGTGGGCAGGAGGGCGGGGACAAAAGGGGACCCCAGCTGCAGCCACAGTTCTCAGCGATTCCCTCCCGATGCGTCCTTGGTACGACAGATACATACAATTTTAGGACATCACATACAGGGCGGAGATAGTAGGGGCCCGGGAAAATGGGAGAGGGGCTTTTCCTCCTTAGCTGCTACCCATGTCTTTTACAGCCTCCATCTTTAAAGGCGGGTGAGGCACAGTTATTATTACCTGGGAATCACGCCGTAGACCTCGATTGCGAATATAGCTGTGAAGTTACAGAAACTGCAAATTAGAAAAATAATATTAAAGATTAAATTAAGTGCAATATAATAAGGCCGCCTCCGCAACCCTATGGTGATATCAAATCATATATAATCTTAGTGAAGGTGTCATTTTCTTGACAAGGGAGAGAACAGATCCATTTACCCAACAGTGGTGATGACTTTTCCGTACGTGTGACTTAGGCTGCTTGCTACACATTTCCGAGCGCTGGCCACTGCAACCTCACTGCACCCCTAGCAGCTTTACACCAGGTTGATGATGGTTCCCAAGACAACAGCGATAAGGATGTGAATAACAATTAGCCATCATACGTGTTGACAAAAATAATACACAGGTGACATTTTTGACCATTAATATTACTGAAAATAATACTAACTGAACACCTGCTGTATACCAGGCAGTGTACCAAGTGCTCCTTCTTTCAGACAAGGAGACGGAGACATACGTAGCACAGCTGGGAGTGAAGCTGAGGGTTGTCTGATTGAAGGGCGTGTGATGGTCACCTGACGTAGGCCGGCTCCTCCAGGAAGCAGAGAATGCTAGCAAGTCTATGTGTGAAGCTACTGTTATTTCTACAGTGACTGAGTGTCTCTTACAATTTAGCATATTGCTTGGCATGAGGCAGGATACAGCTAAACAAACATTAATGATATGATTTCACCTCCCTTCAGGTGAGCAGAAGGCAGAAGAAGGAGCTTCATTTTTTTTGAGTATTTGCCAGATACCCAGCTAAGTTAGGGATTTTTACCCAGGTACTTCATTTCATCCTCAGAGTACTATAAAAAGGTGTTATTGACTCATTTTATAAGAAAAATAAGCTCAAAGACACAAAGCAATTTGCTTACAACTGCATGGCTACTTGTGGCAAAATGAAGATTCAAAGCAAAGTAGACTAACACAGTGCCCTCAAGGTCTGTCCATATCATTGAATTGGAAAGATTTTCTTCTTTTTTATGACTGATATATGCGTGTGTATATATCTCGTGTCTTGTTTATACATTCATCCACCAACGGACACTTGGGCTGCTTCCATGTCTCAGCTACTGTAAGCAGTGCTGCGATAAGCATGGGGTGCAGGCACCTTCTGAGATAGCGTTTTGTGGGGCTCTTCTGTTAATGGTGACCCTGGACACTGTGACGTTTCCTGGGAAGCCCACCTTGTTGGTGTGTCATGCTTGTGAGAGGACATGGCCCATTTTTAAAGAGTATTTTTTTTATTCGTCCTTTGGAGGCCTGAGCTGAGTCCGGCAGCGCGCACCAAGCAGCCCCCAGCCCCTGGCATTGACTGTTCTAGCGTCCAGTGCTGACCGCACCCGTTCCAGCTCCCTTCTGAGTCGCTTTAATGGTGTTAATCATCCAAATTCTCCCTCTCTCTCTTCTCGCAGGGGCTTTACTCCTGATGAAGACTGAGCCGTGCAGTTTTTGATGACTCTCACTACTGGCAGGAGGCTCTGTCGGACTCATGAAGCTGTTGATGGGTTTGGCTGGCGCCAGGTTTTCCCTGGGAAAGGAAGCTGTTCATTATCAGTCGTCCTGGTCACCTTCAGTAATTCCTGGCACCCGGAGAAGTCCTTACACTTCACACGGCCAGGGGGCGGCGCCGTGTCGGACCGGCATCTTTAGTCTTCCCACTAGGAATTTTCTTCCCTCCTGACTTAGTGGTGTCAGCGTGTCTTGGTGTGATCATTTATTGGACCTTGCAGAGTGAAGTAGAAATTTTATTCTACCTCATCATTATTCCTTTAAACAAATCCTCTGTGGAATTGTTCTTTCCTGCTCCAGGATAAAATATTGGGCAGAATATATCCAGGTAATAAAGAAGCTAGTCCGAATACTTACACAGCTTCAGTCTCCCAAAACATTAAGGATCTTACCTTCCCCACACTTGGCCCTAAATCATGCTTAAGAGGTAGGGTTGAGGAGAAGGGTATCGTTATTCGTTATCTTTTCTTTACTAAACTTCTAGTTGCTAGCTGCTGTTTCAAGAATCTTCCAGAGTTGGGCACATGTAGGAGGAGAAGATCAAAGTTTTATGTAGCTCAGGCCTGGCTGCTGTAGCTCAGTGGGTTGAGCACTGGCCTGTGAACTAAAGGGTCGCTGGTTCAATTCTTGTTCAGGGCACATGCGTGGATTGTGGGCCAGGTCCCCAGTGGGGGGTGTGCAAGAAGTGACCACACATTGATATTTCTCTTCCTCTCTCCTTCCCTTCCCCTCTCTCTAAAAATAAATAAATAAAATCTTTAAAAAATTGTGTTTTATGTGGCTGAGACTTCATGTACTGGATGCCCACACATTAGCTTTTTCTCTCAAAGGGAGAGAGCATTCCAACATCCAGCACACAGGATGGGTTCTTCATACACTCCCATTTAAGAGAAATTTCTTTCTTTCTTTCTTTCTTTCTTTCTTTCTCTCTTTCTTCTTTCTTTCTTTCTTTCATCTATCTATCATCTATCTATCTATCTATCTATATATCTATATTTCTGAGAGAGACAGAACTATTGATTTGTTATTCCACTTATTTATGCACTCATTGGTTGTTTCTTGTGTGTGCACTGACTGAAGATCCAACCCACAACCTTGGCCTATCAGGATGCCGGCCTATCAGGACGGCATCCTCACCAACCGAGCTACCCAGCCGGGGCCCATCCACTCCCATCTTGTCTCTGGGAAGTTTCTCCTGATATTCCAGGACTTAGGTGGTACCTTCTCTGTCTCGCCATTTACCACCCACCCACAGCCCCTACCTTCCCAGGGTCTTCCCTGCACATTTTCTCTCTTTGGAGTCACTTTACTGCTGAGGTAAGCAGTAAGGCGGTCCCTTTCCTGATGAACAAGTTCGGTTTCCTTTCGTGGGGTCCATGTATGAACCCAAAGTCCACACATGCCCCCCCCCTCCATGGGTGAAAGCCCCATTTCCATCCAGTAGCTCAGTCTCCGGCCTTCCTCATGCCAGTGCTCCTGTGGGCAGCTTCTCACCTTCACACTATTTAGATGCGCATTAAGAAAAGCCTTTGTTCCAAATTTAAAGGACACATGAACAAAAACTAGGGGGAGGGTGGTAATGGGAGGGAAGTGGGGAGGGATGGGTGGGTGGGCTGGAATGGAGTAAAAGGGAGAAAAGTGTACTTGAACAATGATTACAATTAAAAAAAAAAGAAGAAAGGAAAAAAAAACCCCGAAAAGCCTTTGTCCCTACGGCCCCATGCCACACCAAGAGGCCCATGTTAGCTTCCCTGCATGGGTCTCGGAAGCTCTTCTGTTCTCTCTTTATGTGAGCCAGTCAGCTTACGTGTGTTCATGGAATCACTAGAGAGGAGACCCCCATGTGCATTCCCAAGTCTTTAGATGAAGCCACTCCCCCCAACACAAGGCCCAGATTAGACTTTTTAACTGTCTGTAGGACGTCTTCACTCAGATATTGCATTGTTCCCTCAAATGCAAAGTCAGAACTCTTACCTCAATACTTTCCCCTGAGAAAAACCACCCCATTAGCTATTTTGGTCAAAGAAAAGACCATGATTTTTAAATCACGGAGTCTAAAAAACTAAAAACCACATTAATTCCTTGTTTTCTTTCATTTGCCACATTCAATCAATAGAATCCCTCCTCTTGGACATATGTTTATTAGACCTTTTCCTTTCTAGTCTTACTGCCACCCTTTTTTTTGAGCTCTTGCTTTGTCAACTTCAGCCTTGTCGTTTATCTGTGTATAGTTTACTTGCCTTTTATACCACTGTTCATGCTCTTCCCAGGTTAGTTTGGCAGGAACTACACTGTCATCACAGCACTTGCCATGTAAAGAAGCTAAGGAGGCTAAGGACATGGTTTGAACTTGACTTGAACATTGTGCCTCAGGTTAGTCTGCCTCCTTTGTTCTCTACCCTCCTCACCCAAGGCTTGTCCTGCTTCCTTCACGACTCCAGGACTCCACGAGCCACAAGGCATTTCATTATTAGTGTGAGTCCTTTCATCGGAGGGTGGATTCTAGTCCTCTGGCAATGCCAGTTCTACCAATGTTCCTCATTCTCCAGGACATTTTCTTCTGATGCTCAAAGCAGCATTGATCTTTCCCTTCTTAGAATTGTTATTCTGCCCACCAATAATACAAATGATTATACTGGAAAAAGCTCCCAGTATTTGCTCTGCGCTAACCTCCCTTGGTTTGTGTGTGTGTCCCGCACACCTTCTTCCCCAACCCATTCATGTATAAGCACCTCGAAGGCTGAGGTTGTACTTATGTTACACTTGCATCTGTCACAGCCAAGAAACATAGTAATTGTGAACTGATTCATTAATGGTTCGCATGAAATTTGACCTCCCACCCTATAGAATGTTTAATGTGATTGCTACAAAAATGAAAGAGCAAATATGTAAATAATCACAAAAGTTGAATAGCTAGGTGACATGAAATTAACACAGATGACAGCAGGAGGGAGGGGGATTGAGGGAGGTAGAAGAGGTATGGAGGGGATTAATGGTGATCTAAGGAGACTTCACCTGGGGTAGTGAACACACAGTACAGTGTACAGATGGTACATTATAGAATTGCACACCTGAAACCTACATCATTTCATCAACCAGTGTCATTCCAATACATTCAATTAAAAATTAACTTCAAATAAAATTTTAATCTTGAGGAAGTATACTGAAACTATTATAATACAACATTTATATTTACCTATAGTTTGGATCCAGGATCTTCACTTGAAACACATACATTCCAGTGTGGTACATGGGCCACACTAAGTGGTTATAGTTAGACTTGTTGATAATCTCATATGGTTGATTCAAGTCTCCCGGCTTTCCAATAGCATAAGAAAAGCAGTGCCTATAGTTCTAAACAGGGAATAAAGACGAAAACCCACTTAATCAAGCTCTCTAGTCTCGGAGAAAACAAATCTTCCCTAGCCTCATGGATTACACTTCATTTCTAGCAGAGGACTTCCCCAAATAGTATGTCGGCCACCTCCAGAAACTTGAACCCAAGTTTCAAGGGTGTGTACAGCCAACCACGCGGTACCCACGTTCTCCCTTTCCTTCTGAAACGCCAGCATTGACTTGGAAGAGCCTGTGGAAATGTCCCTTTTCCTTCTGAGTCTTTCAGCTTTTTCTCCTGGGAACTGACCGTCTCTAGAGTTACCCCTCAGCTCTCTCAGGCAGGTCGTTCCCACCTGTGGCATCGACAATGGGCAGCGATCAGCGCAGCTGCAAGCACTGGAATGCGGCTTCATTCCAGGCACACGCTTCGGGGACAGAGCGCCCCCGCCTGTCTGGTTTAGTCAACACACAGTCGGGTTACTGTTCCGCTAACACACCCTTCAGTCGGGGTAGCTTTACACCCCGGGACATACTGGTCTTTGTGGGTACCTGCCTTCCGTTGTCTTCAGGCTCCAGACTGAATTCTCCCTTTCAGTGGAGAGCTTTGTGTCTTCACGCAGTAGAATGGAACATTTAGGGCCTGGTGTGGGCACTCCGGATCTTTCTCTATTGCAAGCCACTGTTTCAGTGGTTCTTAAATGTGGTCCCCAGAGTGGTAGTATCAGCATCACGTGGGTGCTTGTTAGAAATGCACATTTTGCCCCCTCCCATCTGTTGAATCAGAAGCCCTGCAGGTGCAGTTTCACCAAGTGTGCTCCGGGTGATTCCACTGCACGCTGAAATTTGAGACCCACTGCGTGGTATCCTACTGATTGAGGCAAGTTTCACGACTATTAATGAACAGGCGGCCCATTGTTTTGAGGGGTATGTTATTTTGGCAAAGTCTTAGAACATTTGTGTGGCCTTTGTGTGATTTTGGCAAACAGAGTATCACCTCTGTCCTGGACCCCAGACCCTTCAACAAAAAGTCAGGAGGGTAAGTTTCATTTTTAACTGATTCTATTACCGGTGTAATTCCTTATGATTTCTTAATAGTGGAATTTATACTCATTTAATAGGTAGGTGACCTAGACTTAATTAATTAGTTCCACAAACATTTATTGAGCCCTTACCCTGGGTTAGATCTTGAGGACAGAGCATGGGACAAAACACACAAATGTCCTCTTATGGAGCTTGCATCCTAGTCGGGGAGCCAGGTCGCACATCATCAGATAAGTAAGTGGACCACGTAATGTGTCAGTGAGTCGTAAATGCTAATGACATTGGACAAACTAGTGAAGGGAGCTAGGGACTGTCCTAGGGAGAGGGTCATCTTTTTCTAGAGAGTTCCGGGGAAGTCTTCATTGACCAGTTGATGTTTAATAAAGACCTGAAGGAGGATGGCTTTCCTCCTGCTTCTCGGATTCTTCCTTTTTCATCTCCTTTGACCCTCCTCATCTCCCCCACCTCCAACTAGTGGAATGACTCAAGGCTTAGCGTTCCTCCTTTTATGTCTATATCAGGCGTTCCTAAGCCCATAGTGTGTGTATGTAAAAGTTTTCTTCTTATTTGGGTCCTTTTGTCAATATGATCAAGCCTGTGGGTTACCAAGGATATCTTCTTAGAACAATGTTTAACGGGATCTAACACCAGATTTAATAATTACAATAATTTTTTTGGTGACGTAGGAAGCACATTCATTAGGTAAGAATTAGGATGCATGAAGGAGTGTTGCACACTGGGGGAGAGGAGGAAGTGCACACTAGCTATTTATGAGAGCGGAGAGGGAATGAACTAGAGAATTACAGTTCTGTTTGGTGAGCAGTATCATGGGCCCTTTTCAGTCATGGCATTAAAATGAAACAAGTCAGCATGAGTGTGTTTTTCTCGAGTCATAGTCAGCTGCTAAGGTGGATAGTTGACTCTCACCAGGGTTAGGAATTAGTCACACAACTAGGAAGGAGTAAGAGGGGGCTGAGGATCTGAGGGTGTGTGTTAACGGGGTAAAATAATTGTTGCCTGTGGAATTTAAGCTGGATGAAGAGGGGGAAAGGTAGCCTGGGAGTGGGGTGAGGGTGGTGGGGTCTACAGACTGAAGGGTATGCTGGGTTGAAGGGCTGCTCAGAGGCTTGTTAGAGTAAAGCTTCTGGAGTTATGCTGCCGGGGAGATGGGCAGTGGTGGGTGGAAGGTGAAGTGTTCAGAGTGGAACACAGAGGGCGATGCACAGCATTTGCGTGTATCTCTGTTTAGACCTGCACAGATTCTGATGCAGAAGCAAAGTAACGTCCTTATTGTAGGGTGAACGTTTTATAGGCTGAGGTGGCTTATATGTCGCTTTGTATTCATGAGATACAATTTAATTCTCCAAATAAGATGCATCAATCTCAATTTCATAAATTCAATTGCAAAACATTGAAAGCAGTATAGGATGGATAATTGGCATTAAGAAATGATCTTTTAGTTGCACACAAATGGAAACTTCAGGCATCCTTTAGAAAGATTCACTCTCAGTGTTTTAACATGTTTGTCAGGCATTTAATAATCTGTAAACACAGATTTTTCAGCAGATCAAATGATACAAAATTGTTAGTGACAGGAACAACTGAAGATCAAACAGAAATGAAGATGAAGCGTTTTTGACATCACAGTATAACCCAACAGAAAAATCAGATTTGATTTACAAAAACAAATTTAAACCCAAAGTGTTTCCACCCAGCTTTATTAATACTGCAATGCCAAATTACTTATTAGAAATAAACAATTTGCAAGGGAACATTTTTCTTACCTCAGGTCCCCAAACTTTTTCTAATGGGAGGTCCTTGTTCAGCTCCGTCATCGACTTCCACGTCTGGGCTTCATGTAAACAACCAGTCTGTCCAAAGACAAAGACAGGGTGTCAGTTTATGTGTAAGTACTGCATATATTCCAGTGCGAGTGAAAATTATGTTTTTATAATATATTTTATTGAATATGCTATTACAGTTTTCCCATTTTCCCCCCTTCACTCCCCTCTACCCTGTACACCCTCTCCCACCCATATCCCCCCCTTTTAGTCATGTCCATGTGTCATACTTGTAAGTTCTTTAGCTTCTACATTTCCCGTACTATTCTTGCCCTCCCTCTATCTATTTTCAACCTACAATCTATGCTACTTATTCTCTGTACCTTTTCCCCCTCTCTCCTCCTCCCACTCCCCTGTTGCTAACCCTGCATGTGATCTCCATTTCTGCGGTTCTGTTCCTGTTCTAGTTGTTTGCTTAGTTTCTTTTGGTTTTGCTTTAGGCGTGGTTGTTAATAATTGTTGAGTTTGCTGTCCTTTTACTATACATGTTTTTTCTGTATCTTCGTTTCTTAGATAAGTCCCTTTAACATTGCATCGAATAAGGGCTTGGTGATGATGAACTTCTTTAACTTGACCCTTATCTGAGAAGCACTTTATCTGTCCTTCCATTCTAAATGAAAGCTTTGCTGGATAGAGTAATCTGGGATATAGGTCCTTGTCTTTCATGACTTGGAATACTTCTTTCCAGCCCCTTCTTGCCTGTAAGGTCTCTTTGGAGAAATCAGCTGACAGTCTGATGGGAACTCCTTTGTACGTTACTGTCCCCTTATCTCTTGCTGCTTCTAGGATTCTCTCCTTCATTTTTACCTTGGCTAGTGTAATTATGATGTGCCTTGGTGTGTTTCTTCTTGGGTCCAACTTCTTTGGGACTCTCTGAGCTTCCTGGATTTCCTGGAAGTCTATTTCCTTTGCCAGAATGGGGAATTTCTCCTTTATTATTTGTTCAAATACATGTTCAGTATGTTGCTTTTCCTCTTCCCCTTCTGGTACCCCTGTAGTTCAGATGTTGGAACGTTAAAAGATGTCCTGGAGGTTCCTAAGCTTCTCCTCGTTTTTTTGAATTCTTATTTCTCCATTCTTTCCTGTTTGGTTGTTTTTTTTCTTCCTTCTGGTCCACTCTATTGTTTTGTGTCCCAGTTTCCTTCCCAACACTACTGGTTCTCCGTGTATCTTCTTCCTTCATCTCTTTTATGGTAACCTGCATTTTTTCATGTAATTTGCACCCAAAATCAACCAATTGTGTGAGCTTCCTGATCACCAGTGTTTTGAACTGTGCATCTGATAGATTGGCTATCTCTTGGTCGCTCAAAAGGATGAAAATTATGTTTTGAAAAATGTTTAATTATTTAAGTGTTTGCTACATACAGAGAAACCATTGAGTTTCGCACATTGACCTTGTACAGAAAGAGCTTCTTAAACCCTTTGATTACTGCGGACTGTGTTGCATGGACAGTTCTGTTACCTGTGAATGTGACAGCTTTATTTCTTCCTTTCCAACCTTTATACTGTTCATTTATTTTTATTACCTATTGTTTGCCTCATCACAAAGATCACAAACAGTGTTGGCCAGAGACAGTGGAAACT
This sequence comes from Phyllostomus discolor, assembly GCF_004126475.2. Classification (NCBI taxonomy): domain Eukaryota; kingdom Metazoa; phylum Chordata; class Mammalia; order Chiroptera; family Phyllostomidae; genus Phyllostomus; species Phyllostomus discolor. Next base: position 12,888,762 of record NC_040917.2, on the reverse strand, counting down.
AGCCCTCTTACTTTGTATTCCTGATTTCAGATTTTTCAGTTTTCACCTTACATGTATGTTTTCTATAGCTTTTATTTCATACCTACATTGTAGTAGATTAAGGCAGTTACCACCTATTTATAGTTTTCTAAGATTTATTTTAAAAATGATCATATATGGATGATAATTTTTTAACCAAATGATGTTTTATCAACTATTATAATAGTCTTATACTTTTTCTTCTTCATTGTTAATATGATGAATTACTTTGATTTTCAAATGATATGGCAACTCTTTGTGAATAAACAAAACTTGGTCTGGATATATGATTTTTAAAAAATACATTGATGAGTTTTATTTGCTACTATTTTGTTTCAGTGTTTTGTGTCAATGGTCACGAGTGAGACTGTCTCAAAATTCTCTTTTAAGTTCCTCCTTGAGTCACCAAATGCATGGGAACATGCTCCACTTGCTCTGATAACCTGGATGGGTTTCTATGGGCCAAAGTAAAAAATGTTTACAGACTTCGGCCACAAAGCCACCTGCAACTAGAGATGTTACTTTCTTTCTTGGAATACAAGGAACTGTTAAATTATGTTTTTTAAGGCATTTGTTCATTTTACCCATCTGTCCATTGTCACATTGGTTGAGATAATAACCTCTATTATTTACGTTGTAAAATGATAGTATTCAAATTCTTTTATTTTCCATTTGTGAAGTGGAAGAATTTTACAAAGAGGTGCTTCCTCTCATCTACTATTTGGTTACTCACTGGTATAGTTTATTTGAGGAAGGTAGGATAGACACTTGTTTCTTTCTCTTTTTTTGCCTGTTTTCAAAATAAGAAATGAGTTTTCTATCATTCTCCAAAGGTAAACTTAAAAAAATCATTATGAATGCAGAGCTTTAACACATTTAATGGGTTGAACCCTTGCAGTGACTATTCTAATGTAACTCAACTTGCCCCGTCTTTGGCCCATAGGAAGGTCTTCATGTTGACCTCTGATTACCATTGACATGACCCTAGCAGTCTTTGAGATGTCCTGGCTATCGGGTATGTCAAACTTCTCCAAGTTCATGCGTACATTTCCTCCTTCAGGCTTCAATCAGCCATTCGTCTAAGAATTCCCAGTAACTTTTAGTGGGAAGTGCTATTTCAGCACAACTATCTGGGTACTGAAGATACTTAACTGCTACTGACAAGTTATGTTTCCAGGGATCTTAATAGACAGAGCAGGAAAAATTTGCCTATATCTCTCTCTGTGATGCTATATAAACATTAGGTTTATATATTGTATATCCAGACCAATATCTGTTAAAATACCTCATCAGTTTATATTGAGTTCTATAGGAATTCAGGATTTTTGTCTACCTTCTTCTACTTTACATATTTATCTCCTTGTTTTTACAAAAAAAACCCCCACTTGGTGGAGAATGGTAGTGTTAGAATGTCCCATCATTACACGTTTGCTTTATCTCACGTTACACAACCTCACAGCTTCAGAGTAACAATACAGATATTACCACCACTATCATGATTACTAAAAATGTAGATCTTTTCCTTTGCATATGCTGTTCGCATTCTCCTGCCATTTTTAGAATTTTTAGAATTCTCTCTTTTTTAGGACTCCAGTTCTTAGATCTTAGTATCACATCTCCATTGTGTTTTTTTCTCTATTTTATTTATTTATTTTTAGAGAGAGGGGAAGGGAAGGAGAAAGAGAGAGAGAGAAACATCAATCAATGTGTGGTTGTCGCCTGCACACCCCCACTGGGGACCTGGCCTGCAACCCAGGCATATGCCCCAACTGGGAATCGAACCAGTGTCCCTTTGGTTCATTGGCCAGCACCCAGTCCATTGAGCCACACCAGCCAGGGACTTTTGTCTATTTTAGATCAGTTCCTCTCTCCATGCATCATTCTGTATATTTCTTTCCGACCTCTCTTCCAGTTGACTCATTCTCTTTCCAGTCATCACTCCCCCTAGCTCAGCGCCTATCCAGTTATTCTGATTTTATTTTATTTTTTCTCGCAGTGATCGCCAGCTCAGATATAGGCACGGATAAGGCAGGGAGACTGATGTCTAACGTTGCACATAAGAGTGAGCAGGAACAACACTGGGGGAAGCGACAGGGATATTGGCAAAACAAAAACTGACTGGAGAACTGACCTATGTCAGGGTAGACAGGAAAATAAAAGAAGGCAGGTGGAAGGAGGAGGGAGGGAGAAGGCAGAGGCCTCAGTGAACAGACATTCAATTGTGTGAGAAAAAAGGAGGAGGCAGAGGAGTAGTGGGAGTAACAGTGAGGGAACTGAAGAACTGGGGGCCGAGACCAGGCTGGACTGTGTGAACTGGAATGTGACTTTACCAGGGCAAGTTGGATGAGCTGAGCTCACCTCTGTGTGCTCTGGCAGTAAACCCCAGCCCTCAGAGGTTTGCCCGTTAGCAGGTAATTCTCGATCACACGTAATTCAGTGCAGATCTCCCTGGGGGGCTGTTCTTATGGATGACCCTCCTCAAAGACCTGAACGAGGAGCTCTGGCTCTTTCTGTCTGGTGGCTCCTTGAAGCCCCCCTCCTGGGCCCTGTCTCCTGACACTCTCTATTCCATCTTTCATTGTTGCTGTCACATACCAACATGTGAAGGAAGACAGGAAACATGGAGGTTCATGGGGTCCCCCCATAAAGTGCTTCATCCTGAAAGTGGCCCACAGGATCTGCTTATACTACAGGGCCAGAACCAGTCACGTGGTCCCAGTGAGATGCGGCTGGGGCCAGAAAATGCAGTCCCTCTTCTTAAAGACTGTCCCCAGCAATGACCCTCCAAGGCGGATGGCAGAATGCAGGTGTCAAGTACAAGGCAGTTTCAGGGCAGGAGAAATCATTAAGTTCCGAGTATATGACAGCGGCAGGGAGGGACAGGTTGAATGGCAGCTGGATGACAAATGGCAGTGTGCTGAGGGTGATGAGATAATGATCTGGAAATAATAGTGTGGGTTAGGCAGATCCTCAGTTCCACAGCTCAGCCTCGAGTGAGGGAAAAATAGGATTTGGTGGAGAAACAGGGAAAAGGATATTCCCTGAGGAACACTTATTGAAGAAGGATGAAGGGCATTGAACCCCAAGATACACTGGGAAGGTCTGAGAAGGTGGGGAGTGAGGGGAGTGTGGGCCCAGGTGTGGAGGGTGCAGACGTTTAGGGATGAGGGGGGTGGTGGGAGTAGGCCGGACGGACTTACACATCGAGTGTCGAACGAGTGGAAGAGGAGTGTGTGGTGGGATGGGTTGGTCTGGTGACACAAATAAAGGACAGTTAGTTCCTGCAGTTCTCCAGAGGGGACAGCAGGTGGGGCTCAGGCCACTCAGCTGTTTCCTGGGTGGGTGGTCCTTGGAGAACTAAGGTCTCTGGTGGATGAGAAAGTCACTTTGAAAGCAGCATGTTACTTCGATTTTGTCTGAGCATGAGCTTTCTGGGGAATCTCAGGAATCAACTTCCAGACAGGCACCATCCTGAAGCCCCCTCAGGGGCCAAAAGCCCCATGTGGGGGTGGCTGGGAAAGGAGTTGCGGCGGGAGTGATGAGGCCTTTGTGCTGTGGCCTGCATCGTCACGGGGCAGAATAAGGGGGATTTGCTGTGCAGGCCAACCTGTACCAGTCATAGAAGCTGGAGGGAAACCAGGAGTGAGGGTGCCTGGGAAGGCAAGGTCAGCAGGTCACATGATGCGAAGAAGTCCCGTGAGGAGAAGCCCAGAGAGTGTCTGTCTGATTCAGCACAAATGTGATCGATGCCCAAAGGCCAGAGACAAGGCAGGGAGACCGGAAAAATCCAGCACCCAACATAGTGTGGAGAGCAAAACATGTATCTGTGATCGCATCAGGCTACTCTAAACAGTATTTTATTCTTTCTGACCCCTTTAAGTCTGACTTATAGGACAATGACTTCTTCTTTCATAAATTACTTTTCATAGTCATGGAATATACAGGTAGTATATGTTTCCTCCTACTCGCAGCGGACTGGTGTTCTCCCCCTTACACAATCTGCGGAGCCATCTACAACAGAAGGCCCTGTCTAAGTGCACGCTAAGTTCCGCTGCAGCCTGGGGGCCGTACCTTCTTCATCGTGGTATTGAAGCTGTAGTCATCCCTGCCGTGTATTTCCCACACGATGAAGTTGGCTTTGACCTCTTCCACAAAGCCCTCGCTGTTGTGTCTGAAGGAAAAGGCCAACACAAAAAAGAATCCCTTCAGCCTCCTATGAATATCACTTAATTTTTTTCTGGCCCCTTTAAATCTGTTCCACGTGACAATGGCTTCTTTTTCATAAATTAGTTTTAGTGGTCACAGGCTGTAAGGGTGATATGGTTTTTTTTTTCTACCCACAGTGTACCAGTTTTATTTTCCAGAAGAATAGCGGGATCCACCCCAGCTTTCAAGTCAGATGGGCTTAAGTTTCCATCCTGTCTTCATCACTCAACAGCTCTGTGGCCCTGGGGAAGTTATTAAACTCTTTGTGCCTCAGTGTCCCTATTTGTAAAATTGTCCCAGCGCCCGCTGTATGGGCTCCCGTCAGCTCTCAGAATAAACCTAGTACTAGTGAAGCAGGTTTGCGTGTGTGTGTTTTACATAGTTGGAGCCATAGCTTCTCTTTGCTTTGATATGAATCATACATTGATCATGGTTCAATAGTGAGTGGTTCAACAGGAGGGTAGCTGAGGCCCCACTGCCATGGCTGGTCACAGATGGGGAGAGACAGAAATGAGTGATGAATGGGGGGCGGTCAAAGCAAGGATCTGGTGTCATTTACTCAGCAGAGACCCAGTGGGTGCCTATTCCCAGCAGAGCAGTAAACCACAGAGTGGCTACGATGAAGACAGAGAGGCTGCCGGTCTCCCTGGGGGGGGCCATGGGTGATGATGTGGCTGCATCTTAGAGGATCAAGGGCATCTGGGAGAACTGAGGTGGGTGAAGAAGCAGAAGCCATCAGAAGCTCCTGGGGCAACGGGCACACACAGCCCGTGACCGTGGGAGGACCGGAGCCTGCGGCAGTGGCCAGCACACAGCCCAGCATGGCCAGGCTGCCCACTCCCCGGACCCTGGCACCGGGGCCCCAAGCCCCACTGGGTTTAGAGTACTTACGCCAAACCCAGTGACTTTAAAAGACACGCGTTACTTCACATTGTTAAGATTATTTTCTTCCTGCCATGACAAGACCGCAGCCACAGTTCAGGTACTGATACAGTCATACATTTGCTAGCCAGAACCTGTGGCTGTTTTAAAAATGGTCACATGTCTTCCTTCTCCATCAGTTATTGCCCATTTTTCTAAAAATGGAACTGTCCCCTGCACTCCTTGAATGGAAATATCACTTAGGACCTTGGTCTCAGACAGACTGCCTCAGCATCCGGTATGTTGGCCGCATCCCCTCTCTGGGTCTATTCACAAAAACTAACAGAGCCTTGACAGCGCCTCCATATTCACTGCCCAGATCGCTGCTGGACTTTGAAGCTACTCTCTCTGGCTCCCCAGGCCAGCTACAAATTGCCACTCTCCGCTCCTGATTAGGAAAAACAGTTACTGTCCCATTCTCACAAATGGGGCACAAAAAATTTAAAGGTCAGAAAGTGGTCTGGGAGAAGCTATTTCATTGCCACCCTAATTAGTTTTCAGAAATCATAAAGAGAGGAACGCAGGTGTGAGGAACTGGGGACTGGAGTTGTGGATGCTGACTGCTTTCTTGGGGTGGGAGGAGAAGTGCAGAGAAGCAAACTCTAGGGAGAGCGCTGGGCCCTGCCCAAGGGGTAATAATGCACCAGGGTGTGGGATGCACAGGGTTTTGCAGTTTGAGAGATTTGGGTCAGGCTCTTTAGCACAGCTCTCATTCTAGGAACTTCAGAAGGTGCAGCATGCTTGATTGCATCTTCTGTAAGCCATCAGATTTCTGAATGACTAAGACTAGTGGCAAAACCCTATGTTTGCTTTAAATGAAAATGGTCTTGAACTGCCAGCTGCCATCTTTAGACACTCACCAAAAGCAATAAGCTGCAGTGCCATCTAGTGGCAGTAACAATAAATTGCATGGCCCCTGCTCTCTGGGTTTATAATGATCTTTGATAACTTTATTTCATTGAGATTATGGGATAAAAATACTTGCCAGGATAAGCATGGCTTCTTTTCATTATGTTCATTGATATAAGATATAATATTTATTACTCCTGAGGAATGTAGAAATGCCACTAGTGGGCAACTATCTTCCCTACAAATTGCGACTTCACTACCAAGTTCCACTTTGGGGAAGGAGGGACCTCTCTGCTGAGTGCTCAGGCGCTGGGTTTCAATCCCGTGTGACCTCTAGGACACCCCATTGTTTGTGGTGCTTTAACACCTGGGGCCTAACTGGAGGGACTGCCCCTCCCAGGGTTAATTAATTGGTGAGATAGCAAATAACTGGCCTAGGAGCATGCCTTTCATATGCAAACCAACCAACCCAGAGCCCCCAGCCCAGCCACCTCCTCCAGCTCTCCTACTCTGGGCTCTCCAACTGCCCTAACCACTCAGGGCCAGGTATCAGACAAGTAGGGACAACACCTAGGCCCAGAGCCTGCTCACATTTTCCAGAAGGGCCAATCCTAAGCCTGCTTTACCCTGCCTTCTCCATTCTTTCCCACGGGCTATGCAGTCAAGGCTCTTGCACCCTTTTCCCCCTCCCTCCCTCTGCCTCTTGGCTGACCCTGGTGCTTCCCCACGGGACCCTTAGACATGGCTTGTGTGTTTGCATGATGAGCCAGTAGAGAGGGCAAAGGTGATGTTGCAGGAGGAGGGGACACTCTCTGGAGTGATGCTCTCAACTAGGAAAGGGGTGGGGATGCAGTTCACACGTGGAGGGATGGATCTGAGAGTCACAGGGGGTCCAGCTAGGGTGGTAGGAAGGCAGAGTTACTGATACAGGTGCTTGAAGACAGTAGATGTGGTGGCGGAAATGGGTGGCGGATCTCTTCAGACCGATGTCACCTGATGGATGACGTGGGGCCAGGCTGCTCTACTGAAGGGGTAGAGAAACGCTTCTACCATCGGGGATCTACCTGGCTCCTTCCCCAGCCTCTCCTCTGACCCTTCTGCTCTCACTCTGTGCACCTTCAATGGCTCTTCTCTTCGCTGAAAACGCTTACCCAGGGGAATTCATTGCCTTCCTCACTTCTTTCCTCCCTGGCTGGCCTTCAGCTCAGTCTTCATTACCCTTGAAGCCTCAGTGACTCAGCTAAATGCATGCTTCCTGGCAGCAGCTTCCAGAGCCCCTCTTCCTTCTGTACCTGGGCTGGGGACTTCTGAGTTTCAGTACCACCCACCCACCCACCCGCTGCTTTAGATCATTCCACTGAGCTTATCGCCAGCTCCTGTGTTTGTCTATTTCATCAGACTCTTGCGCCCCTGAGCTCACAAATCCTGTCGTATTCATCCCTGAATTCCCAGTGCCGAGCACGGTAATTAGTGCCCAGTGCTGTTTAATAATGATGGATTGGAGTGGAGAGCGCACTTCCGTGGGAGAGGACGCTGGGATGTTTTCCCTGCAGGGGATGAGGCACTACATAAAACAGAGATAACTAGGCCTCGGTGAGAGCGAGGAGTGCTGGGAGGGCCCGGGTAAAGCAGTGGCGTGGTTAGATGTGTGGGAAATCAAAGCTCGACAAGAGAGCCGACCAGCCTGCCTGCTCACAGAGCCCTGACAGAAGGGTGGGAGGAGGATGGTGTAAGAAGAGGGGAAAGAGCGTGGGGTCTTAGAACTGCGTGGGGAAGTGGGGGCAAGAAGGCGCTGGCAGAGGCCTTTGGGATCCTCACAGGGGCAGCTCCGAGGGCAAAGGCGAACCGGAGCTCCTGGTTCATGATTCCGCACCCACCCGTCCTGTGGGAGCTTGGGAGCCCGAGGGCCCTGAACGCTGAGTGCCTCGGCTCAAGTGTTGATGGTTTACACCCAAGAACTTCGCTTCCAGTCATTTATCCTAATCGCACATCTGGACTAGAGTCCAAACATGGCCACCAATGGATATGCACCACGATTTCATTTAAATAGCAAAAAAAAAATTGAGAAATATAGGTCATTTATCTCTTCATATATTTTAAAATGTGTAGCTAGCTGTGTCACTTCTGCAATTATAAATCAAAAATAAAGTCAGAGAAGCTAACAGGTGAATACAAAATTACTAGGGAAAGCCTTCCCGAGAGCATTTTTATTCCTATTTTTATTATGAAATGCTGTTCATGAGAATTAAAAGTTAGAGGTAATACTTTTGAAATCTCCCCAGTCCCTTATCAGTGCACATGGTTTCTTTCCTTGTCAGCTTTCAGTGATTCTTGGCCCACGGAAAGAAAAGTCACATGTCACCTGGGGACTTTGTTCCCATCAAAATACCTTCAGTTTGGGAAGGGTGTTGGTAGGAGATTGGGGAGAGATGAAGAGAGGGTGAAGTGAGGGTGAAGGGGACTCTGCCTACACCCCCGAAAAGAGCCTCAGCCATCTGACCCACTTCGGTGTCAGCTGCCCAACTGGCCCCTCCCTCAACATGCCTGGACCATGGGTTGTCCCCTTTGGTCGACCCACACTGAAAACCTGGTGTCACGTGTATGGGGAGCTTAAAAATATTATTAAGTGCATGATTAATTAGCCTTTTCATCTTTTATTTTGAACCTTTCAAAGTAAATTTGATTTTTAGTGAGACTGTACTTACAATTCAATCAAAGGGTGAAACTTTTCTCTAAAATCAAGTCTCAATGGGCAGCCATATATTTGCCACTTATATTGTACTCTCTGGAAAAGAAAAAATGCTTTGGTTATTTTTGTATTAAGCCCATCGATAAAACTATAGTTTTCTTACCAAGTTTTTAGATGGTCGATTTCTCAGATGGGATCTGTAAAAAAGACATTTTTCATTACTTATCTTTTCCTCTTTTCCAGCTTAAACATCAACACCATTACTGTGGGTAGGGAGGTATCACAGAAGTCAAATAGATAACTGTAATTACAAAATACTCCCAAAATATGTGAAAATTACACAGCACACTTCTAAGTACCACAGGGGTAAAAGAAAAAATCTTAAAAGAAATTTTAAAATATTTCCAACTAAATGAAAATGAAAACCCAACTTTTCAAAATATGTTCCATGCAGCAAAAGCAGTGCCTAGAGGTAAATTTATAGCAATAAATGCATATATTGTAACAGATGGATGCTAATAGGAATAAATACTGACTCTAAATTGTTGGTACTACATGAATAAAAACTCAGTGCTTATGTTAAAGTATTTCTTACTTTTCGATAATGTAATAGAAATCACGTGGAGTACATCTTTTAGTAAATCTACAAAAATAAAACACAATGAAGTTGTAATACCATCATTTCTGACATACTTGCACAAACATTTAATCATTTAACTCAGTAATTCTCAAACTTCAGAGTATCACGGCATCACCACCTACTGAATTATAATCTCTGGGGTGAGTGTGCTGCCCTAGCATTTCTGTTTTTAAAAATCAGTTTCGCACATGTTTCTGAAGACACCAGAATTTGAAATCCACTGATTTACTTCTGATATTTGATACATGAGAAAAACTGATAGAAAAATCTATTAAAACGAAGACAAACTTCTGTGGATGTTTTTTCCTAAACACCGATTTCTAATTTCTACTAGAGACTCAGTTGTGCAGGGATTCGCACAATTTCTAACTCGGATTGATGCAGACATAAGGCTGTCCGTGTATGTAACGACAGCAGTTTTAGTAAGTTAAATTACTCATTGGACCGTTTTTGTTGGCTGTAACTTGTAAGGAACCTTAATCACCACCGTGTTTAGATAGCTATTGGAAGTTTGGACCATCTCCCACCTCAAACCCAAATGAGACCCCAAGAGATGCTCTCCTCTATTGATGACTCTCCCATCAGAACAGGGAATAAGAAGCATAAACGATAGGTACAAAATAGATGTGCAGGGGCGGGGTGGGGGCATGGTTTAAGAATAGTATAGGAAATGAAGAAGCTGAAGAACTTACAACTATGTCCCCATGGACATGAACTAAGGGGGGAGAATGCTGGAGGGAGTGGGTGTGCAGGGTGAAGGGGGATAAAAGGGAGAAAAAGATGGGACAATTGTAATAGCATAACCAATAAAATAGACTTTTAAAAAATCCCATGTATAATGTGCACAAAAACTGGGTGTGCATTATACATGGCAAAATACGGTAATGAATCAGTACGGTAATGAAAAGAAAAAGCAGTAGAATACCTTGGACCCCACACATGTCCTTTCGTAACTATGAAACCATGGGCCCCAACAACCACAACCCAAATCCCAGATTAGGGTTGTTGTCTGGGTTCCAGAGCAATGGGTCATTGACTGAGAGGCCCTGCTCTTACTCCTGAAATCTGTGTTTTGTAAACAGGTTCTCCTGGGGATTCTGCTGAGTAACCCTGCTCTCCAGACCCTCCCAGAAGTCCCTGATATGGGCTGCTGTGCATCTCACGGAAACAGGAAGTCTGCGGGCTGGGAACTGATTTGGGGAAGTTATTGCTGAGTGCAGCTATTCTCAAATGTTACTGCCCCTACTCATCTTCGGGAATTTTTTAAAAATAGAGATTCTGACTTAGCCGAAGTGGAATTCGGCATTTCTATTAAATTCCCAGGGGAGGCCTGGTCCAGAGACCACACTCTAATGAGCAAGGGTGTATGTAGACCGTCCCGCAAAGAGGGTGCTATGGGTTGTATACTTCAATTAGCCTTTGTTTTTCCTGGCAAAGGATTTTCGGAAAATGCAAATTCCTTGCTGAATGAGATGAGAATGCTTGAGTATCCATCCAGCAGCTGATTATTACAATTCAATTTTCAAAAGATTATCAGCATGACAGATGAGCAGACCTTCGTTTTGGATGAAAGCAAATCATTTCATTCATAGACTCAGCCCCACTTCTAACCACAGGAGAGGAATCACAACACATGGCTATCTGCATGGTACATTTCACCTCGGTTAAACAGACTTCTGTATGTTGACCTTGATTTTCCCACGTAGTAGAAAGAAAGCTGTGACAAGTGGATGACACATATCCCAGCCTGTACCACTGCACACCAGAAAGAGGTCAATTCTTTTTCCCTTTTAGGAATGATCAAATGGAACACCTGACTTGGCAAAAAGTTCCAACAAACTTGGTTTGGACAAACTGTCCATTCAACTTTGGATTTCATTATGAACATGTCAGGCATTAGGCTGAAGTTATCACTAAGAATTACCATCTCGTTCACCATTGGTTTCGAAACGAAAAGAGTAAGACAGGTCAAGTGCAAAAATACTTGCCCTTTCACAGCAATGTATTTACTACGATCACAGCCAACAGCTATTGAGAACACCTAGAAAGAAGTGATTTAGGTGGTGAGGTCAGTGGTTCTGAGGCACATGGTCTAAAATATTTCTGTAGCTAAAAGCAATGACATTTTATAGATCCACATTAATAACCTCTTGAATGCACTGTTTTCCTCCTTCTTCGATCACTTTTTTCCTCTTTCTTTGTTTTGTTTCTTCCTTATTGCTCATGAGGCCCAAAGGTTGGTTCTCTGCTTTCTGAGGTCAGCATCTCTGAGAACGGACCCACTCTCACCCTTCACCTGCACCTGTCCTCTAGTCTCACCTGCACCTCTGCTGCGCCCTGACTCAGCTGGCATGCTATTATAGACTTATTTAGAGCGAGAGGAGAGGAGGAAGAAAGAGAGGGAAACATTGATGTGTGTGAGAGAGAGTGATCGGTTGCCTCTCATACATCCCCTACCGGGGACCTGGCCTGCAACCTGGACACGTGTCCTTACTGGGAATTGAACCAGCAACCTTTCAGTTTGCAGGGCCGGACCTCAATCCACTGAGCCACACCAGCCAGGGCTTAACTTGACTTCTTTTTAACCAGAGTCCTGGTTCTTCCTTGACTGCGATGACTACTATGTGTTTCTACCTGGCTCCAGGACACCCAGCTCACTGCAGTCTACCCTGACCCCATCCCCACTCCACAGACTTGCTCAGCTGACCTAGACACTTGCATTCTGTGTAAACACATTCACTCTGTTGCATATTTCCACAAGGCAAATCTGAAAACCGCCCAATACTTCCTCCCTGAAGAAGGACTTGGGGATTATGAGGGTGGGGACAGGTAATGATGACAGCCTAGCCTGATGGGCGCACTGCTAAACCAAGACCTTTGGGCACCACCGAGAGGCCTGCGCGACAGCAGGACCTCATGGATTTTGTTTTCCGAACCACCTGGCCTCACCTACAGGACCTGATTTGTTCTCTCAACACCTGTCCCCACAGTCCTCGCTGTCCGTCATCATTAAGTCTTTGCTCTTTCAAAGCGTTTCAGGCATGGTCTGGGCACTCTGTCACTGGGGCTGTTTGGTAGCTGCGTCCCGCATTCCTCCGGCTGGCTCATGTTTGCCCCTGGGGAAGGTGCTGCCTTTCCACCTTCGCAACTCATTGCCAAGCACCCAGACTGAGCCTAGAAACACAGGAGGCCCTCGACACATTCTTTTGAAGGAAGGAAATGGTTACAGTTTTGAAGAAACCAATGCAGGACGGCAGTCTTCTCTGACAAACTGTATCCCACTTTAGTTGTTTCCACTAATTTCAGTTTTCCTTTACACAGCTTTATTTATTTGAAGAGAAGGAATGACTTCACATTTTTTGTATATGTTTATGTATCTCCCTCTACTAGATGGTAAACTCACAGAAGGCAGAAATCTGAGTTTTTGTTTCCAAAGTAAACAAACCAATGCTATCTCAGCATTGCTAAGTACTAGGGAGGTGGTATTATGTGGATGTTATATGTCTTATTTAGTTTACTTGCTGTGCATTATTTCTTTTAATTTATTTTTCAATTAGTTGACATACAATACTATATTAGTTTCAGGTGCACAACAAAGTGATTAGACATGTGTATACCTTATGACGTACTCCCCTGAATAAGCCTAGTCCCCATCTGACACCATGCATAGTTATTAGAATATTGTTGACTATATTCCTTACATTGCACTTTATATCCCCCGAACTATAACTAGAAATTTGTACCTATGCCTTATTGAAGTAAGTTGTATTGAAGTAAGTTGTGGCTATTTGTATAACTGGAAATTTGTGTCTATGCATTAGATACACTTACCTTTGGGGAAATTGGGCATGTTTTTGCATATTCACTAGGCCTAACCTGAACAAGCAGAAGACCCGTCTTCTTGTCTCTAGGAGAAAGGACACATACAGGTGATTACAGACTCACAAGGGAGGTAGAAATGACCCCGCCTTTCTGCAGAGCAGCTGAAAAGTCCCACGCACCCGATGTGACCGAACCTCTCGGGAGGCATGTGAGAGGCCAGGAAGGGGTGCTGGTGACTGCGCTCGGGTTCTGCTAAAGCAGCTGTGCCTGTGGTCAGACCCAAAGGTCACTGTCATCTCATCGTATTCCATGTTTGGCCAACATAGGATTGACACAGTGGGGAATCAAAATGAGCATCCACCCGCACGCGCTTCAAACCCCTGTGTGGCTGACACCCGCAGAGCCCGGAGGGGGCCGGAGGTCACTATTGCTGACCTCCCGTCCGGCTTCCTGGCGGTATCACAGGCCAGAGCCACTGTGGCAGTTCCTTCTCTAGCTTCTACACATTTTCCCTCCTGTGGATTAGCACCTTTGGAACAATCAAGAGGAAGTTATGAAAATAGTTTTTGAACCACATCCTGCTGCATACTGTGATCTCATTGGCATGCAAAGGGAGAGCAGATATAATGCCCTTCTAGCTTATGAAGGGCACGTAAGTCATTCTGTGCCCCGGCAAAACAACTCAAAAATCACAGAAGAAATTTAGAAAGCTTTATCACAACCCCTCCTTCTACTAAGGAAAAATCTGGGGAAAAACAAATACAAACAAGCTAACCACAAACAAATGTCCTTCTTCTTCCAATGTTTATTACACCGCCCTATTTATTTAGTTATTTATTTCATATGTATATTTATTATGAAGTATAATAAATAAATCAGGGGACAAATAGCTCATCTTCACATTTTTAAGTCACTGTGCCATATTTCATTAATTCTAAGATACATATTTTTTTCTCACTTAACACCTTTGAAATTAGGAAGCATCTTAGAACTATGCCAATTGTGGCTTTTTTCAGTTTGATGGCATATTTGGTTTGGTAAATTCAGAAATATAGTACAGATCTGTAAAGAACAGGAAAGTGAAGAATCCACCTTCAATTCTGTACAGTTTTTCTGATAGCACATTTTGTTTTTCTACTGTGGCTGATTTCAAAGCTTTTGGTATTTTTTTCTAAAGTGTCCCATGGACTGGACAATTCGGTATGTATTCTACAGCGACAGAATTCTGAGGGAATACCCACCAAGCCAGAGCACACAAACATTCCAAACCACAGCATGAGAAGAAGGAGAAACATCGGTGGGCAGAGGGAGACTTGTGTGACTGACGTAGCATCTCCTCCCTACACTTCCCGGCCACGCTCTCCCACCCCATGGTTTCACGTTCTCAGTAGCACTCAGCACTGTTTGGCATCATCTCCTTTATTTCCTGGGGCACTTGCTGGATTCCTTCTGCCCCTAGAGGTCTGCCCCAGGATGGCAGCGCTTCCCCGCTTCTGGCTCATTGGGCGTTTTGAACACCTACTATGTGCTTGGCAAGGAATGGGCATTCCACTCACTTGGAGTAGCAGACTAAAGAAAAACAGGTTTTTGCTTGAAAAACAGTGCTATTTTTGGAGGAAATATGTTGAGTCAGACAATGGTAACCATATAAATGCCTTAAGACCCAACTCCAGGTTGGCTGTCTTCCTCCCAGCGCTACCTTATTCCAAGGGTCAAAGAGGGTGTTTTACCCGATTCTACTCATAGCTGAAGACTTTCAGGGATATTAGAGTTCTAGCTTTTGCTTCAGGATAGTATGTAAAGACTTTGGGATGGGAATAAATGAGAAAACATGCTGGAAATTTACTGAATCAAGAAATAGCCTTCCTTTTGTTTTGCATCTTCGATTGGATGAATGAGAACCTTCAGATAGGTCATGCTTCCATTGAACCATACAGAATATTCTCCACTTTTATACCCAACCCTAATTTCACATCTATCCAGACACTGCAAGGAATATCAAATCTAGGTATTTAAAAGGATACGAGGCCATTTAAATAAAAGGATAGTCACACATCAAAAACCTGAATAGCATATTTTACATGAGTAGGTTCTTTTAAAAGTCATACTTACTGCAAGTTGAAGTAATCATTGACTGCCTCATAATTTGTATCCTGATAAAATGTTATGGTCTGAAAAAGAATGTAAAAAGGTTTATGCAAAACAGGAACATTGAGAATGGCATAAATGGATTCTTTCAAGGCAGATTTAAATCTTCTTTATATAAGAAAAATAATATATTAAGCATTTTTTCAGTTTATTTTCCATTTCAGAAACTCCAATTATGTACATATTAGATTTGCATTGTTACATTTTCCTTTTAGTTTTATGTGAGAGTTCTTCTATTTCTACTGTTTCTCTCTCCCTTCTCATTTGAATTTTGTCTTACAATATTCTTATTTTTACTTTTCATTTATAGCCTGAGCAGAGCAGACTTTTCACTTCTGTTTCCTAATAACCTTGGTTCTGGACATTTTGGTTTCTTCTCTGAGGGTTTTCAATGATTACAGATATCGGACCATCTGTAGGGAGCTCCAATAAGTGGACTTTTTTCAGAGGAAAGCCTGTAGTCGTATATTAAACATGGGCTAATGAATGTGTATATTTATTTAAGTTAAAGTAAAATGTTTCACATATATCGGTTTCATTTTTTTGAATGATTTTCTGCTGTAGCCGACCTTGGTATTAACTGAACTCCGTCACTCCACCCTGTTGTAGAAGCTGGAGGAAGCTGGGCCTAGAAGAGGGAGTGGGGAATGGAATATACAATACTTGGGAGGAGAGTGACGTGGCATTGAAAATGCTTATGCAATCATATTGATTGGAAAAGTAGTGTACGAAACGGTGTATCCAGGATACCTACACCAGCTGTGATAGAATGTTGGCAAAGATGGCTGCAAGAAATCCTCCCACTCATGTGTGCATGTCCTTTACAGTATATACTTTTCAAAAGATTTTACTTGTTTTTAGAGAGAGGGGAAGGGAAGGAGAAAGACAGGGAGAGAAACATCGATGTGAGAAAGAAACAATGGTTGCTGCCTCTTGTATTCACCCCAACTCAACCGAACCCACATCCCAGGCATGTGCCTTAACTGGGACTCAAACTTGAGACCGTTTGCTCTGTGGGATGATGGCCAACCGACTGAGCTACACCAATCAGAGCTACAGTATCCTTTTGCTGTTCTTCTATGAATAGACAGACTCTATTTCTGCATCCTATTAATCAGGGCTGACTTTGTGAATTCCTTTGATGAACAGAAGAGGCCAAACCTAGGCTTCAAGAGGCCTCTTAGCTGCTGCCACTTGTGCCATCTGGGACACTGCCCTGTGTCTGCCGTGCAGAGAAGCCAGACTGGTGTGGAGGACAGAAGCCAGGTGGAGCAGACACAAGTGCTCCAGTGGGGCCCCTTGCAGTAACAAGCCAGTGCTTATGCCAACCACTTGACCCGTGAATGAGGCCATCCTAGACTGCCCTATCCCAGACAAGCCACCAGACAGCCACAGTTTCATGAATGAACCCAGATGAAACCAGCTCAAATGCCCAGAACTCATGACCCCAACTGCTGATGCATAGAATTGGTTGTTTGCAGTCATTAGGTTTTGGGGTAGTGCTACACTACAATAGGTAGTAGAAAGAACTCTACAGAAAAACGAAGTGCTAAAAAATAAACAAAAGGAAGCAAACAATACAACTGATGATACTTCTGCAGGAATGTATTTTAACTAGCGAAGAGGCCTTAAATATTGAAAGTGAAAATCCTAGCTCAGGAATTAATGGTATATTTCTCAACATTCCAAACTAAACCTAGAAGGGAGATCCATTTTAAAATGATTAACATTATACTTTTACATTTATTAAAGTGAAATGAAGAAATTAAAACAATATTCACTTACCATGGTTTTAGTGCAGTATCCTAAGACAATTTCATACTGAACCTGTTGTTTCATTTTTAATATGTTTGGGCCATATGATTCCACAATAATATACAGACCAATATTTTCTGGGTAGACTATTTGAGCCCAAACTGTCAGGTTCTGTCCCTTGTCCAAAAGGTTAAAAACAAATAAAATATTAGTAGTAAATGCCACAAAAGGGCATTTTTCTTTTGTTTTTAAAGCTATACTCTGTGCTTCCAGATCTATGGGATATCTTTGTGGGGATATTGTGCCACTTCCAGAAACATACACGAGATATCCTTGACCAGATGCATTCATGAAAATGAGCGATTTTGTTGTGCTATTTACCCATAGGTGTAGCTTTACCGCATCTTTAATATTAATCTTGAAAAAAAACATTATATTATTTTCCATTTTTACCACAATATTTCCATAGTAATCTGGAAAAAAGAGAGAAAAGTTTGCGTTATTCTAAGTAACCAGAAATCCATGCTATGTTCTATAAGTGGACTCTTAACCAAAATGATTTCTTTCACATTGACTGTTTGCAGACTCGGAGAAAACCAGCACGTGCAGGCACGCACCTACAGCTGGACTCGGAGCTGGACAACTCCTCTCCCCTGTTCATGGTGAAGCAGTGCTACCCCCGGCCGCCCTTCTCCTTGCATTCGTTGTATCACTTACGTGCTGTATCATTTACAGAGAAAGAAGGAGCCGGAGTTAGTGCATTAAATAAAAATGAGAATGAGCACCACAGGAATGGCATTAGGAGGAAGCATTGTGTCATGGACGAAAATGTGTCACCCCCCTCCACCCCTCACTGCCAATGCCTGTGTTCAAGTCCTAAGTCCTATTGTGATGTGTTTGGAGATAGTCTTCAAGGAGGGAATTCAGATTAAATGAGGTCATAAGGGTGGGGCCCTGATCCTGCGGGACTGGGGTCCCTAAGAGGAGGAAATGGCACCAGATCTCTCTCTTCCTGTGCCCCCCCCCTTTCTTGCATGCACACAGAGCAAGGGCCCTGTGAGGACCTGAGAAGGTGGCTGCTGTCTCTAAGCTAGGAAGAGAGTCCTCATCAAAAGCCAGCCTTGGTGACACCTTGATCTTGGACTTCCAGCCTCCAGAACCATGAGAACATACCCTGCTGTTGTTTGAGCCAACTAGTCTGTGGGGTTTTGTTAAGGCAGGTCCTAGCAGAACAATACAACTGCGATGAAGAGATGAGGGTGGGCTTGGCACCCCTTCAGGGTGACTCTGCAAACAAGAGTAAATACTCTCCCCTTAACAGAGTATTATGTTTGAGTCACAGAGGTTCACAGGCAGTGAGTCTCTCAACCTCTTTGGTTCTAGAGCTGCATCTGTAAAGTGAATAGTGAGTTGATTTCTGGTTTCCTTTTCAGATACAGTGTTCTCTAGGGACCAATTCTTGGGGCATCCTTTCTGTAATTTTCATAAAGGAACACTTAGGGAGGTCTGGCTGAAAAGAGGAAGGTAGATTCAGAGTTGGGGAGTTCAGAGGCTATTCTGCATCTGACATTTGGAACCTGAATAAATAAGTGACCGTTTCACAAATTACCATAAATTATATTCTGATTAAACTCCTGACTCAGAAATGTCATTTTTTTAGGATTCGAATAGTTGAATACCAGTGTCAACATACATTTCCTTACAAAGTGAAACTCCCCTATTGTTATAACATTGTCAGTAGGAATTCAGCAATATGACAACATTCCTGAAGTCGTTACACTGACGGGGGGTGCTTCATATGAAGCCGGGAGTAACTTTCAGAGTGCTCTAGTGAAGCTGCCAGGGTAATGTGTCCTTAATGCTGAGCCAGCATCATGGGGATTGGACACCAGTGTTCTCATGGCTGTGCCACTGTGTGTGGGGTGAGGGTCAGGGTCAGGGTCAGGGTTAGTGTGGTGCCACCACAATTGGGGCGATAACAGTGACCAGGTGATTTTCCTCAAATAACTTAGATTTCCTTGCACAGTTAATTCTGTTTTGTTCACTTTGGGCAATGAATCCCATCCAGGCCTACCAAATTCTTGGCCTGTTGTGCTTTGTGAGTGTTGCTAGAAATTTCACAAGGTGGAAGGGGAGAAAGACATGGGTGATGACGTAAAATATATCTCTGCTGAATGACAAAAGTATTGCAGGATACACAGTATGATGATATATAACATGTAGAACCTCACCCAGATGTATTGTGTGTGGATTTTATATAACAGTCGTGGGAATGTAAAATACAGCATAAAATATGGCAAAACAGAGTCCATGAAATTGTAAGAACTATGTATGACACCGGGACTTATTGTGATGATCAGTTGGCCAGATATAAATGTCTATCACTGTGTTCTATCCCTCAAACTACTATAACATTGTATGTCATGTACAATGGAAAAAAGTCATTTACACTGTACTGTAGTTTATAGGCATGCAGTAGCATTATGTCCACAAATTTACATACTTTAACTCAAAAATACTTTATTGCTAAAAAATGCTATCCATCATCTGAGCCTTCAGCAAGTTGTGGGTTTTTGCTGGTGGAGGGCTTTACTTTCAAA
Organism: Phyllostomus discolor; assembly: GCF_004126475.2. Lineage (NCBI taxonomy): Eukaryota > Metazoa > Chordata > Mammalia > Chiroptera > Phyllostomidae > Phyllostomus > Phyllostomus discolor. Next base: position 12,869,114 of record NC_040917.2, on the reverse strand, counting down.
TTTAAAAAACAAAGTATTGTGAGGCTTATAAAGAGAGGTGCATTAAAACGTGGTATGCTTGTACTATTCCTTGAAGGTTTACCACCTGCCCAGGATTATCCTAGACGTTTTGTATACAATCCCTTATCTACTTATAATGGCAGTCTTATGTTCTGGATCAGAAAACTGAGGCTTGGAAAATTTAAATGACTTGTTCATGGATTTAAATACAACTCTGTTTAACTCTACCTGTTATTTTTTAAAGGTTTAAAAATTATTTTATTTACTTAGAGAGAGGGGAAGGGAGAGAGAAACATCAATGCGGGGTTGCCTCTCACATGCCGGCCCCCGCCCCCTGCCCCAAGGGTCTGGCCTGCAACTCAGGCATGAGCCCTGACTGGGAATTGAACCAGCCACCCTCTGGTTTGCAGGCCAGTGCTCAGTCCACTGAGCCACGTCAACCAGGGCTGTAATACCTGTCATGGGTTGAACTGTGTTTCCCCACACACACGCAAAAAAAGCTGAAATTCTAACTCTCAGTACTACTTCAGAACGTGACTTTTTTTTTGGAAATAGGGTCATCACAAAAGTGATTAGTTAAGATAAGGTCATATTGGAATAGGGGGCCCTGTTGCCATCATAACAAGGTGGCATGTGGAGACACAGAGAGAATGCTATGTGATGACGAAGGCAGAGTTTGGAACCATGTGGCTGCAGCCAAGGAATGCCAAGGTTTGCCAGAAGCCCCCAGAACCTGGGAAGAGGAAGAAAAGATTCCTCTTCAGGTTTCAGAGGGAGCACGGCCCTGCCAACACCCTGAATGCAGACTTCTAGCCTCCAGAACTAGGGAGCAACACATTTCTGTTGTATTAAACCACCTGGTTGGGTACTTTGTTACGGGAGCCCTAGAAACTAATACAACACACCACCTCCTACACTAAAAATGTGTCAGCTGCTTAGTTAGCATCTAAGGATGGACCAAAATGAACCTGTGAAAAAAAACTTCAGTTTGCCATTTTTCTATGTAAGATTATAGCTAATGTTAGTAGAATCCATTTTTAGGTGGTACAAAGTACACCATTACCTATCAAAAGCACCGTATATTAGTGCACTTAAAATTGCTACGTCTTCATCAAGAACAATGTCTGTTATGAAATGTAGGATACTTTTTGCAAAATGAGAATGCCTCACCTATGAAAACATCATGAATAATACTGCCATGTGATAATCCTGATAGATTTCCAAATGTTGTTGGTGTTTGTACAACTCCAGTATTAGTGAAATTGTTGTAACAATAGTAGATCCTGTGTTTGTCCCATAGTATGAATTCTGGCATTGCTGAATATAGAAAACGCAGCATTAGAAAACTGTCAGCTGGGACAGTTAATACAAAGTCTTGGAATACCCACTGTTCTGTGTCTTCATTGTATGTCACTATGTAAATCCTTTTAGTGACATTACATGTAGTGCAGTAATTTAATGACAAGCCAAGTTCCAAAGGGTGTCCTGTGTAGCCCGCATTGTGTATAGTCAAAGTCACAGTTGGGGGTATATTTATAATTTTCCTCAGCTTTTCAGTAGTCATTATTTTGACGAATTTAAGTGAAGGATATCCGAGATAAACTTCATTTGCTGTCCAGACTATCATGATGCTTCTTTTTTTATCGGCCTGTGACAAAATTGAAAATGATGAGAAAATCTTCAATTTTAGGCACAGTCGTAACAAAGTAAAACATAGTCACTGCTAAGGTTTCATTTCTAGTATAGTTCTGAAAAATACCTCAAGCATAGAAATACATGACACAGAAGTATGTCATTACATATCACCATAAAAATAAGTTATGCCAGTAACTATTCTTTTATATATTATTTTATCAGTAGAAAGAATTAATCTTAATTCTCCTTCACATATTCAAAGAGCATCAATCTTCTGTTATGTATTTATTTACTCTGATCAGGAGTGCCCCTTTGACCTTGATATTTACTAAGGTCAAGCTCTAAGGACACCTCAAACATTAAGTTATTTTTGGAATTCGAGCTTCATTGGATATCAGAGAAAGAAAACAGAGAACCTAAAACTTTAAGCAAATCGATACTACCCTTTTCAGGATATAGTCTGTTAGAGAAAATGGCCATTCAGAGATGGCAGTGTCTGAAATTCAGGGGGCCTAACTTTATTTAGAGAGTCAAATCCCCCCTCCTCTAGCTGTTTCTAATTCTTAGAGATTTTTGTTCAAAATGTAACTTCTATGTCCATGACCACCAAAAGAAGTCTTTTGGGCACATCTCGTTTCTCTTATTTAATTAATTTACAAATATTTAGTGTATAATCAAATAAGATGTAGACAGATACCAAACTGGTAACCAAGGAAAGAGACTATTTGGTGTAAAAAGTATTTTTATCAAAGGAAGATCCAACTTCAAGTCTAGAGCTTACGTTGCTGGAGTAGAGTATGAAACAATCCTCAAAGAGGAAACAGAGAAACAAATGATGAGCCCTTCACAGAAAAGGCTCACAACCATTCTCATTCTTGGCAGAGGGATGGGAAGAGGAATGTGCCATAATAAAGACAGATGGGAATTCCAAGGAGACCCAGCAGTGGGATGGGTTTTCACTCACCCACAAACTCTTTTCCTTAGATCTTTCCTTAGTGCTTGGGTGTAGTAAACCAAGGATCTCGGGGCAAGGCAGGGGAGCTGGGAGACCCCTGAGGCATTCAGGGCCTCCTGCAGCTGTAATGGGTGTGCCTCTGCAGACAGGGAGGGGCAGGCAGCAAGGAGCACAGCTGAGAGAGATGCACCTGCATTCTGGGTTCTCAGGTGTCCCAGGCTGGGAGTGGGATAAGACAGCTGAGAGCAACTCCCCTCTGGGACGTGCTTGGCCTTTCCCCAAAGTGTGAAGCCGTCTCCCTTCCAAGACTGGGGGCGGGGAAGCAGGAGAGAGAGAGAAAGAGAGCTCTGCCAAGGCACAAAAATCCAAGGGCAGAGGAGTGAGAAAAGAGAATTCCTCAGCGATAAAAAGGCTGACTGCTAGGCTGTAAGGCAGAGGCGGTGCTCTCCCAGTTCGGAATGCGTGTGACTCAGCTGCGAGGTGGGAGGAGACCTGTGCAGTCTTCTCAGTGCTGAGCTCTCAAACACGGTTGGAGGGAAAGTAACCATGACAAAAACGCCAAAAGATCCAGTGGGGAAGATGGGCCACATGAATGCAGAGATGGGGGACCAGCTGAGACTCATACATGATGGGCACGAAGAAAATGGAAATGCGAGAAATAAGCAAATGTGGTGCTAGGAATAAAGACATCATTAGATAAATTTAAGAGCACACTGGGAGCAGCAGAAGAAAGGAGCAGCGAACTTGAAGACAGTCACCAGCATTTATACAAACGGAAGTACAAAGAGAGAAACTGAGTGAAACAAACATAAACAGGTGGCCTGAGATCTGCGGGACAATATTAAACGGTGTCACATATGTGTTTCGGGAACCCTAGAAGGGGAGGAACAAAGAATGGTGCGGAAGAAATACTTGAAGAGATAATGTCTGAGAACAACCCCCAAATTAATGAAAGACACGATCCCAGAAATCCAAGTGGCTCAGTTGAGCCTTAACAGGACAAATATAGGCTGAGGCAGAAGGAGGTTTACAGTGGTGAGTATGTGAAATACAGAATTTAGTCTTGTACTATCATTTATTAATCGCTGTGTTTTCCATGTGAACTACTGTAAACCTACTTTTGCCCCACCCTGTATACAGAAAATCACACATAGTCACATAACAAAAGTGGTGAAAATGAAAGATAAAGAGCAAGTTCTAATAAAAGCAGCTATGGATAAAAATAAGACACATTATATATATATGTGTGTCTTATTTTCATGATGTGAATAATGGCTGATTTCCTACCAGAAAATGATGGAGGCCAGCAAATAATGGAATGATATCTTTATAAATTGTTCACAACAACAACAACAACAACAACACACCTGCCATTCTGTAATTCTCTATCCAGTGGATGCCCTTCAAACATGAAGGCAAAAAAAATGAAGGCACTTTTATACAGACAGATGCTGAGAGAGCTTGCCATACAAGGACACTTCAAGACACGCTTCAGGCTGGAGAGAAACGCAACCAGGAGGAATGCCGGGGGTGCCGACCACAATGAAGCGCGACCACAAAGTGACATGTTAAAGATTTATTTTGCTGCCGGCTTGTACTTCTATCTCTTTAGGAAACTGGACTTTAAAAGCAGAAATATTACCAAATTTTTGGGATTGATGGCTTACTGAGCAGTCGAATGTGGGACAAGGGTGCCAAGGGTGGGCATGCGCAGAATGGCATAGTGATGAGGTCCGCACGTATGCTGTTGGGAAGTGTACCTAGTATTTGAAACTGGACCCCAGTCAATCAAAGAGGTTGACTGTAGAGTGAAGTGCAACCACTAACAATAGTTTTGAGTCAAAAAATTAATACAGGAGGCAACATGGAAACACTGCAAAGTGCACATTTTACACAGAAGAAGATAAGAAAGGAGAAACAAAGGAAAGAAGAAGAATCAGGATTAATGGAAAACCAACGCCAAGCTGCTTAAACCCAACTGTAGCAGTTGGCCCACTACATCCATGTGGACCAATCGCTATAACTTAAAGGCAGAGACTGTCACACTGGGGAAAAAGCAAGACCCCAGTTTGAAGCTCGGTTGTTGAGTGCATACACATTTAGGATTCTTATGTCTTCTTGAGGAAGTGACTCTTTTATCATTATATAATGTCCTTCTACACCCCTGATTGTCTTCCTCATTTGTCTGATATTAATAAAGTCACTCCCGGTTCCTTTTAATAAGGGCTTAGATGGTATCTCCTTTTCCAATATATTACTTTGAATCCAACTACATCATATATTTCAACTAGGCTTCTTATAGAAAACACACAATTTTGTCTTTTTCAAAATGTCCAATTTGACAATCTTTGCCCTTTATGTCCCTGGATGATTGCTGCAGGACCCCACCTGTCCTCTTAGCATTTTCCTTACTTCCACAGAAGTCCAGCTCTGTGCTGCAAAGAAGGTTTAAAACTGTTATGCAGCATTTTAGATGTTCTGTAATGCTCTAGCTTAAGGATATTTTATTCACTGTATTGTCAGAGATTAGAGAGTTAATTCATTTTTGAGAGCAGATGGAGTTTTTGTTTGAGGAAAAAAATGTTTTGGACTTTTTGCCTGAGTCCAGGTAAAACAAAACACCCCTAATATGACTGGATGATTCTGCATAATAATATACAAGATTCATTTTATTCTATGTTGCCAGAGGTGCTAGGCCAAGCTCTCTACAACCATAAATTAAATGACTCTGCAAAATTATTGCATGGTGTAGTCTCTAATGTATCACTGAATTAAAAGGCATGGTGAATACACCTAAATGTGTAAGCGTACTATATATATATGTAATGTTTTACTAACCTTCGATGAATAGTTGGGCCAACACCACTTTCTTGATTGAATGCCAACAATTCCACTTTCAGGAAGGTTTTCTCTGGTTCCCAGTCTTGTGAATGCCATAGAACTTTTTACATAAAGGACACCATTTATTAAAAAAAAAATTCTAGTGTAGAATACGGTCACAGCAGACACGTTTTGTCTCTCATCATCAGTGAGGCTGTTCGGTGGCACTCTGACTCTGGTCCAAGTGCGGAATGAATCGTTGGTTTGAAAGGTCTCCATGTCGGCTACCACCACGGCACATGCTGGAACACAAGCTTCCCAGGTTGACATTAATGGTGTACCAGGTGGTGAAGTGATGGGTAAAAAGCCAGGAATCTCAGGCACTGTCATGAAAGAAAAACTCAGCTGGAAAAAATAATTTGCAATAAAGCAATCTTGAAAAGACACCTGGTTTCCCTTAATCTCTTTTAGCATGTCATCGTTTTGCATTGGTAGATAGACGCTCCAGGCCCTACGAAGAGGAAAATAGAAACTATAAGAATACAACAGTCTCTTTCTCGTCTCTCAGCCATCTTGCAACAAGGCTGGCATTTATTACCTGTTAACCATTTTTGTGTTTTTGTTAATATAAATCTGGGTAAAATAAGTCAAGTAGTATTAAAATGCTACCCATTTTCTCCTCATTCTTCACCCTTGTTTGCAAAGGAAACAGTCTTGACTCATAATGCTCTTCTGCGATGTGTCTTCATAGTCTCAATAAATATTCTTATACTGCTCTCTTACTATAGAATTTTTATACATTATCTGTTGGCCTCTTATATGACAGATGAAGATGGATCTCATTGGATATACCCACCGATACGTCTTCTTTTCCCTCAAATTAATGTCATGTTTACCTAAGCGTATAGTGTTTATATTGTTATTACTAACGTATATAGTGCTTACTACTGAGCCAGTGATTGCACTGTGATTGTAATCTTTTATAAATATATTCATTTACAATGTTTCCCCTAGAGTTAATAATTATTTATTTTAAAACTTGGTTTAGTTTTCTAACATTTCCGATAGGTAGCTGAAATGCCACTCCCTAATGTTTTCCTCGTGGTCAATGTGGAGTAATCTGGCACTTGTTTTCCGAGACTTCCTTTCCTGCTCTCCGGGCTGAGGCTGCCATGGCCTGGACCCAGTCCTTTGATCTTCCTTGTTTTGCTAAAGCACATTCTTCAGGAAGTACCTCTTTGCCAGAGGGCATGTGAATATAAATGTTTTGAGGTCCTGAAATCCAAAAGTATCTTCATACACTTTCTAGAGAATCTGGCTCGGTAGTGACTTCAGAACTTGGATGGCATGCTCCCCGGCCTCCTCGTATTTAGGTTTCCTAGTGAGAGTGACACATCGACTCTCGTCATTGAAATGGGTTGCCTTCCCAGAAGCTTTCTGGGATCTCCCTCTTTTTCCTTCGCATACTGAGCTTGGACAGAGCTGGGTCTTATCTTTTGAAGTGGATGCATGCAGAGGAATTTGCAAAAACAAGCACTCTGACATACATCTTAGAAGCCAGGGAAAGTTCGACAGGCCCTTTCTCCACAGGCCCATCCTGGAGACGACAGGCTGTGGGAATGCTTCCTAACTCACTCTACGAGGCCAGTGGTATCCTAATACCAACATTATCCTAATACCAACACTAGATAAACGTGTTACAGGTAAAGCTACAGACCTTTTGAATCCAACAACATTTACAAATAATTATGTACTGTGGCCAAATGGGACTTACCCCAGTTATGCACATACAATTCGACATTTAAAAATCAACTAATGTAACCCTTCACATCAACAGGTTAAGAAAGATAATGCATTTAATCATATCTATAAATGCACAAAAAGCATTTGACAAAATCCAACACTTGTTCGTGATAAATACTCTCAGCAAACTAGCAACAGAGGGGAACTTCAACTTGATAATGAAGCATCTATACCAAGAAAAAAAAAAACCATAATGAGGAGAAACTAGATCCTTTCCTCCTAAGAATAAGGAACAAGGCAAAGTGCCTTTTCTTACCACTCCTGTTCAACATCATACTGGACGCATACGTTGTATGTTTTAGCTATAAGCATGTTGGCCCATGCCTGGGTGTTCAATAGGTTGAGGCTGTCTGAACCCCATGATGACCTACTAGGTGACGGTAACAGACTTTACTTCTCAGTTGGGATTTGTGATGTGTGGTTTGTGTGTATGCATGTGCCTGTACTCTAGCAGTAGTGACCACTGTGACATCAGCCCAGCACTGTGTCTCACTTTTATGAACCAGTGAGAAACATTTTAACGTATTGCCATGATTTGCCACCATGCTGAAGGAGGCTCATGGGTTGAACTTTAGCTATTAATGCAAATTGTGAAACTATAACCCAGGATTCTGACTAGCATTTTCTGAGTTGCTAACTAGTTCTCACTCTCACAATTGTTTATTTTTCTTTTTTGGTATCATAAAAGAATCTATGTGGAAATTACATATGAGATATGCCATGAAATTCCACTAGGGTTTTAAAATCTCTCTCACCTCAAGTCTCTGACAGTTTTTTACTGAATTTAAAAGATGAATTTTATATCTGAAAATTAAACATTAAATACCCATTCTCCAGTCTTTCATGTGAAAAATAAACTTTTCTCTTCAGAAACGTATAGACGACTGGCTCCTGGCCCAAAGTGGTCAACTGCTTGCTAAGCATAATGGAATTCTGTAAAAAAAAAAAAAAACCAAATTACTTCTTCTTTGCATAGCCAAATTTATTTGGAAATTACATTGTTATATTGAATTTATTATTTTAGTTAAGACATTGTTTATGGTTATAATTTACCACATTTTCAATATTTGGGTTTGTTTTTTTCCTACCACTTGGCCTCCTCCCCATTAGAATTTTATGAATTATAATTAAGTTATAATACAGTTTCCAACATGTTGAAAATACTATGCACAATCAGAATCTCAAATGAACGGATTTTATACCCTTCAATAAAATACCCTTAGTTATAATATGAAATACACAATGGAGTTTCTAAGACTAATCTATTAGAATTATTTCTGTATGAACCTGTCTTCAAAGCAACATACTCTTTCAAGGCAGGTTTCAAATGGTTACTGAACCCAACCAGGGTCAGGGAGGGAGGGTCCTACCACTCATAGCCTACCAGACACATCTCCAAAGATGGGGTTTGGTGGAAAAGAAAGGAATCTTTTCCTTCATGGCAAGTTTCTGCCTAAAATATCTGGGTAACAGAGTAAGGGGAAAGGAAAAGTCAGAGTATGACATCAAAAATAGCTACTTAAATATTTGTCATTACAATGACTACATAGGTCCAAGAACTGAAAAGAACACAAGAGCAGAAATCTGTTCCCAGTGCTGACTGTTATCCCCAAGGTCTTTGGAAATAATGGTAAGTTTCTGCCTCCAATGACCATTCCCTCTAAGGCACCTGAAGAAAAATCACCCTGTCACCCTCGGCCAGTTCAGTTCAAGGTTGTGTCAGGAATCTCTTTTCCCACCCAAAAGTATCATAAAAGTAGGTGGCTTAGGGGGTCTCCAGTCGCTGTGTAGGTCCAGGCATCTTTCAGTGTCTGCGACCCCAGGTACCTGCTCACAGATCCACACCAGCTACCGTTGGCAAGCCCACCCCCAGAGGAGAAGCCAACTAACTTTTGCTGTCTGGTGTGCTCTGTTTTCAAAAGTTCTGTCCCAGAAGCACATGAGTGCCAAAATCCAGTGGGAGTGTCCAGCCTTGCAACCAATGGGGGTCCGGCTGTGTTTGCTTTTGCCCCTCTTCCCCCGACCCCCCACCCCTGCTGCATTTAGCGAGGTGGCCAGGTCTCCAGTCAGCTCAAGCCCCTCCCCATTTCCAGGTGGGATGTGTATCCCCCCCCCCACCATTACAAAAAGATACCTGGAGGCTTTAACAAAAATTCTCTTAGTATATAGACAGATGCGACATGCTCCCTCTCTTTCACATGAGATTTAAGGAGAAGCTGAATTGACTGGAATTATCCCTAATAAGGCATGTTTAGAATAAAGGCAATAGTTTTATTATGGGTATTATGGGAATCCCTAGAATTAAAAAATCAGATAATGAGGGTCAGTCTAGAATTCTGTAGCTCCCTTCTACCCTAATCTTCCAATAATGCTCCTGTTTAATTTCCTAGAAATAGGAAATTACAGTGGAGCCTTTGAGATCGCCACAGTGGATGCCAGCAAGGGTGTGTGGCTGGGCCTGGGGAGCGTCTCACAGGGAGACTTAATGTGTTTGAGAGAGCAGGAATGGTGCGTAGGAAAGGCCTCCCAGAAAGATACCCATTTAATGATTTTGCAAGAGAAGTACAGGTTTGTCTGGTAAATAATGAATAATATGTAGCTTTACTTTGTTTCTGAAAATCTTACTATTCAGAATTTTGAATACAACTACCTTTCATATAACTATAAAGGAAAAGGGTAAATGAAATGTTCTTAATGTGGCTTCGATAAGATGGAAGTAAAATATACTAAGCAAGATGTACAACAAGATGACAAAAAAAAGACAGGCCAAGAAAATGTTAGGACAATCTTTAACTCTCACATGGCAGATGTCAGCAGGTGTAAAAATATGTTTTTTCATTAAAAGGGTGATTTATATATAGCATTAAAGAGAATTTTATAAATGTAGGAAAAATTACCACAAAGAAGTTATCAAAAAATAAAAACACATGCAGTATATTTTCTTAGGACTTGCCAAAGGTACGGTGCTATTATATATTCAAGTTATATGAACAGAAGTCTATATAAATAATAATACAATATTCCACTCAGTGAATTACCATCATTGACTTAACAATCCCTTACTGGACATGTAGGTAGTTTTATTTTTTTCACCATTTTTAATATTGTAGCCACAGACACCATCAGATATACAGTCTTTTCCACAGTTAGGACTATTTCTCTTTTGATTAGATTCTTGGAACTGTGATTACTAGGTCAAAAGTTATGGATATTTTAAAAATTCTTGATACATATTACCAAATGACTTCTAAAAGGATTATGGCCATTAACATTATTATTAGTTACCAATGGGAGCCATGGACCCGTGGACCAAATGAGTCCATGCTGTTTGTAATACAGCTCCATGGAAAGAGTTTAAGGAAATGACATGGTCACGAATAAACATGAAAGTTAAAAAGAGCAAAAAAGCAAATTATTAGGTATGCATGGACCAAATAATGTTAAAATGTACATATTTTTATTTGAGAAGATGAGAAATGAAGTAATGTTAACACTCTAAGTATTCAATTAGCATTAGTTTATTTTATTCTCTCTAAAGTTGATTGCCAAATCAAAGAATTGATCGGTTGTCATTCTGATTTATCAGTCTGCTGGCTGTGAGTTTGATTACCGTACATTATAATAACACTATTGAAAATCAGACAAATCTTGGTTCGTTAATACATATTAATGAGAAATTAAAACTGTTCATTTTATATTTCTCTTCAATGCAGTTTATTGTAGTTGAAGACAGAAAATTCTTCAAAGAGGTAAATTTGCAACAAATAAGAAAACGTTTGTTTATTCTCCATGTTGCACCCTTTGGAAATTCATTAGTCTGTAAGTGACAGAGGGCTCAATAAGGGGCCGGACAGAGTTCTGAAAGGTGACTTCAAAGTACACGCTGAAGGCAACGTGTGAATAGAGGGAGCATTCCTCAACATAACAAAGGCCATATATGAGAGACCTACAGCCAACATCATACTCAATGGGAAAAAATTAAAATCTTTTCCACTAAGATCAGGAACAAGACAAGGCTGTCCACTTTCATCACTTCTATTCAATATAGTACTGGAAGTTTTAGCCACAGTGGTCAGGCAAGAAAAAGAAATAAAAGGAGCTCTGGCTGGCATAGCTCAGTGGATTGAGCATGGGCTGCGAACCAAAGTGTCGCAGGTTCAATTCCCAACCAGGGTACATGCTCAATTATGTACCCTGGGTTGCAGGCCATGACCCCCAGCAACCACACATCGATGTTTCTCTATCTATCTATCTCCCTCCCTTCCCTCTCTAAAAAAAATAAATAAAATCTTTGAAAAAAAAAAAGAAATAAAAGGCATCCAAATCGGAAAGGGGGAAACAAAACTGTCACTGTTTGCAGATGACATGATAGTGTACATAGAAAATCCTATAGACTCCACCAAAAAACTGCATGACCTAAGAAGTGAATTTGGCAAAACAGCGGGATACAAAGTCAACATCCAGAAATCAAAGGCATTTGTGTACGCCAACAATAAAACAGCAGAAGCAGAAACCAAGAAAAAAATCCCATTTGAAATAGCAAAAAGAAAAGCAAAATACCTAGGAATAAACCTAACCAAAGAGATAAAAACCTGTATTTAGAAAACTATATAACTCTGAGGAAAGAAATCAAGGAAGACACAAACAAATGGCAACATATACCGTGTTCATGGATTGGAAGAATTAATATCATCAAAATGCCCATACTACCCAAAGCAATTTACACATTCAATGCAATTCCTATTAAAGTACCAATGGCTTATTTCACAGACATAGAACAAACACTTCAAAAATTTAGATGGAATCGTAAACAACCCCAAATAGCTGCTGCAATTTTGAGAAAGAAGAGTAAAGTAGGAGGGGTCACAATACCTGACACTAAACTATACTACAAGGCCACTGTAACCAAAACAGCCTGGTACTGGCATAAAAACAGGCACATGGACCAATGGAACAGAACAGAGAGCCCAGAAATAAACCCAAGTCTCTACAGGCAAATAATATTTGACAAAGGAGGCAGCAACATAAAATGGAGTAAAAATAGCCTCTTCAACAAATGGTGTTGGGAGAACTGGACAGCTACCTGCAAAAAAATGAAACTCGAGCACCGACTTCCACCTTATACAAAGATAAATTCAAGGTGGATAAAAGACTTCAATATAAACCATGACACCATTAAAGTCTTAGAGGAGAACGTAGGTAGGAAAATCTCAGATATTTCATGCAGAAAATTTTTTACTGACATGTCTCCAAGAGCAAAAGACATAAAGGAAAGAATAAACAAATGGGACCTCATCAAAATAAAAAGCTTCTACACAGCTAAAGAAAACAGTATCAAAATAAAAAGAGAACCAACTGGATGGGAAAACATATTTGCCAATGATACCTCAGACAAGGGTTTAACCTCCAAAATATATAAAGAACTTACACAACTCCACTCTAAGAAGACAAGCAACCCAATTAAAAAGTGGGCAAAGGACTTGAACAGACACTTCTCCAAGGGGGCCATACAGAAGATCCAAAGACACATGAAACCATGTTCAATATCGCTAGCTATCAGAGAGATGCAAATTAAAACCACAATGAGATACCACTTCACACCAGTCAGAATGGCCATCATAAACAAAGCAACAAACAACAAGTGTTGGAGAGGTTGTGGAGAAAAGGGGACCCTAGTGCACTGTTGGTGGGACTGCAGACTGGTACAACCACTATGGAAAGCAGTATGGAACTTCCTCAGAAAACAAAAAATGGATCTGCCTTTTGACCCGGCAATTCTACTGCTGGGACTATATCCTAAGAACGCTAAAACACCAATACAAAAGAACTTTTGCACCCCGATGTTGGTAGCAGCACAATTTACAATAGCTAAGTGCTGGAAGCAACCTAGGTGCCCATCAGTAAATGAATGGATCCAAAAACTATGGCACATTTACACAATGGAATTCTATGCAGCAGAAAGAAAGAAGGAGCTCCTACCCTTTGCAAGAGCTTGGATGGAGTGGGAAAGCATTATGCTAAGCAAAATAAGCCAGGCAGTGAGAGACAAATACCATATGATCTCACCTTTAACAGGAACCTAAACAACAAAACAAAGAAACAAGCAAAATATAACCAAAGCCAATGAAATAGAGGACAGGCTGACAGTGATCACAGGGGAGAGAAGAGGGAATTTCAGGGGACAATGGGTAGGGTTTACAGGAACAAATTTAAAGGACACATGGACAAAAACTAGGGGGAGGGTGGTAATGGAAGGAAAGTGGGGAGGGTTAGGTGGGTGGCCTGGAATGGGAGTAAAAGGGAGAAAACTGTACTTGAACAAGGATTAAAATAAATAAGAATAGAAAAAAACCCAAAAATAACCCCTGAAAAAACAAAACAAAACAAAGTATATGCTGAAGGGACAGCTGTAAAGCATTCTATAAAGGTCAGACTTGTCATGAATGATGAGATTCATAGAAAATGCAACAAATGCTCAGAAAACAATTCTAAAGAAAATTTATAAATGTTGTGAGCTAGCACAAATTCAAAATCACTTTAATGACTACACTCAACTTAATGGATAATTAAAAGGTAGTTAGTTCTGGGTACCTTAAAATAAAATATTCACAATATTCACAGCCCTCACAAAAGAAATGTAGCCTATTATTTTATCGATGATAATAATGTTTCTACCTACTGGTGACGGCGATTCTGCTTCCCATACCAGCTCACTGGGGTCTGCGTTTTCTGGGTCGTATACCCATATGATTAGATTCTACAAAATAAAATGTTTGCATTGCTTCAAATTTTGGACACCTTTCATTTTTAGCTGTGACAAAACATAACCACAAAAATGCTTTTACAAAATTTTGATGATCCCATTTAAAAAACAAAACAATGTGTTGTTTTTAATGAGTGGAACAACCCAAAGACACACAAAGGAAGAGCTAATAATATTCCTCTGCACGCCCGAGGGAACTGTTAGCCTTCCACAAGGATGCTCTTAGACCTTTCTCTGCATTCACCAGTAGACACAGTACCCCAGCCACTCACACACTCACACACGTGTAACAAAAATGAAAGCACACTACACAGGTTATTTGTAAATTGCTTTTATCGCTGGATACATCACAGTCATTTCATTAGGTGTAGATCTAATACTTTTCTTTTTTATTTATTTTTTCTTGAATAGATAATTTATTTTTATTCACACAATAAAAATAAATTATATTAAAAATATAGTGAAAACTGTCTCCCTCCCACACCATACTTCAACACTCATTTCTGTTAGTTCACTACACACCACAAATAACTACTCTTAGTAAGTTCTTGTTCATATTTCTATCAAATCAATAGGCATAAGCAATAAAGATATTTTTTCTCCAAAGAGAAGAGGTTAGAAAAGGGTAGAACTCATGGATCTTCTGAGATGGTGGTAGACCCCTGAGGGTCCTCACACCAGTCCTTGAAGCAACTTTTGTTGAAAAATTGGTTTGGAAAATTTGTCTTCTGGTAAACACGGAATATAATCTGGAAATACTATAGTAGTCATAAAAGAAGGATATACAAACTTAAACAAAATTTTTACCTGGATTAAAACCTCAGGGAAATTTCTGTTGGGAAAAAAGAGGAATCATATTTTAATAAACATTGTGCTAAATATTAGTTTGAATATTCTACTTTCAATATACATGTCTCTAAATCTTGGAATATTCTCTTTATGTTCCATTATAGATACCTCATTCAATCCTAAGTGTAAAAAACAGCTACATGTGTCTATAATTAAATATAATCAGGATTCTCAAGTGTCATCATGGTAGGCTGGGGGGCTTGACTCTGCATGCTTCCTTAACAAGAGTGCAAGTTCACAGAGCGAAGACGCATGAGTAATCTTTAAAAATCGGACTGTATCATTCCCTGTCCACAGCAACAGGAAAGCTCAACAGAGCCACAAGATGGTTCTCTGAAGAGACTAATAAGATAAGTGTAGAAATGCCCCTTGGAAGAAGAACAAGGCAACAGAAGGGAGACACAAATAAAAATGTTAGAAATGTCAAGACACGGACTTCCGGCAAGATGGAGGCACAGGTGGATACACCATACCTTCACGCACAACCAAGATTAGAAAAACAACAATTTAGAGGCAGAATAACACCCAGAACTGACCGAGAATTTATCTGGATGGAAGTCGGACAGCCAAAAAGTTGAAGTAGACCCGTTCATCCAGACCAGTAGGAGGGGTGGAGAGGAGCAGCCGGGCCAGGGCCATGGCACGGGTCACAGCGAGTAGAGCAGAGAGAGTTGCATGCATAAGGCAACCAGGAGCGTGTGAGGCGTCTGGGGCGCAGAAGATCCCAGCAGGTGAACCCTGAGTACACAAGTGGCAGCTGGCGGACCCAGTGAGACAGCGACTGTGGAGCAGGGCAGAGTGGGTAGCCCAGGATCCCAGAAAAGCGACTGAGATCCCACGGAGAACGGAGCTACCGCCATTGTTCCCTGCCGCCGCCCCCGCCCCTGCCCCCGCCCCCGCCCACACATACAACGTCACAATCTAGCGACTGGGGTGCCCAGCCTCGGTGAACACCTAAGGCTCCGCCCCTCACCGTAACAGGAATGACCAGACCCTCCCCCCCAAAAAAACAAAAACAAAAACAAAAAACAGAGAGAGATATGTCTCAAACAGAAGAACAGATTAATGCCCCAGGACTCATCATTTTAAGCGACCAGAGATAGCCAATCTATCAGATGCACAGTTCAAAACACTGGTGATCAGGAAGCTCACACAATTGGTTGATTTTGGGCACAAATTACATGAAAAAAATGCAGGTTACCATAAAAGAAATGAAGGAAAATGCACAAAGAACCAATAATGATGGAAAGGAAACTGGGACTCAAAACAATAGGGTGGACCAGAAGGAAGAAATAAACAACCAAACAGGAAAGAATGGAGAAATAAAAATTAAAAAAAAATGAGGAGAAGCTTAGGAACCTCCAGGACATCTTTTAACGTTCCAACATCTGAATTATAGGGGTACCGGAAGGGGAATAGGAAAAGCAACAGACTGAACGTGTATTTGAACAAATAATAAAGGAGAAATTCCCCATTCTGGCAAAGGAAATAGACTTCCAGGAAATCCAGGAAGCTCAGAGAACCCCAAAGAAGATGGACCCAAGAAGAAACACACCAAGGCACATCATAATTACATTAGCCAAGGTAAAAATGAAGGAGAGAATCCTAGAAGCAGCAAGAGATAAGGGGACAGTAACGTACAAAGGAGTTCCCATCAGACTGTCAGCGGATTTCTCCAAAGGGACCTTACAGGCAAGAAGGGGCTGGAAAGAAGTATTCCAAGTCATGAAAGACAAGGACCTATATCCCAGATTACTCTATCCAGCAAAGCTTTCATTTAGTATGGAAGGACAGATAAAGTGCTTCTCAGATAAGGTCAAGTTAAAGGAGTTCATCATCACCAAGTCCTTATTTTATGAAATGTTAAAGGGACTTATCTAAGAAAAGAAGATTAAAAAAAACATACATAGTAAAATGACAGCAAACTCACAATTATTAACAACCACACCTAAAGCAAAACCAAAAGAAACTAAGCAAACAACTAGAACAGGAACAGAACCACAGAAATGGAGATCACATGGAGGGTTAGCAACAGGGGAGTGGGAGGAGGAGAGAGGGGGAAAAGGTACAGAGATAAGTAGCATAGATGGTAGGTAGAAAGTAGGGGGAGGGTAAGAATAGTATGGGAAATGTAGAAGCTAATGCACTTATAAGTATGACACATGGACATGACTAAAGGGGGGATATGGGTGGGAGAGGGTATACAGGGTGGAGGGGAGTGAAGGGGGGAATGGGACAACTGTAATAGCATAATCAATAAAATATATTAAAAAAAGAAATGTCAAGACACAAAGCTACCTCTATGTCAGAGATTGAACAGAGATAAGAGGACGTCACAGGCACCTTTACGACACTGAACTTTTTACTAACATTGCTAACTGAAGATGTTCAGTTCCCAGAAAAAATGCTACTGATGAAAATGGATTTTACAAGAATTAGAATTCCAAACTCACACAATAAACCATTAAGTCAATTAATAGTTAGGAAATCTTCCTGCCCCTAACCCCACCCCAAAACATGCAGATTCAGGTGGATTTCTATGTTAGTTTACATCAAATACTCAAGGACGATGTATTTCCCATCTTATGTAAAAATCTGTCAGAGGAAAGAAAAAAATGACGGTTAACTTCCACAATGAATCTAGCATAGTCTTGCCACCAAGAGTAGAAAAGGATGGTGTAAGGGGAGTCCAATTACAGGCCAAGCCCACTCGTGAATATTCATACACAAAACACTAAACAAATACTAACTAGCAAATCAAATCCACCAATGTATAGGAAAGATAATTCATCAACACCCAGTTGGATTATACTAGAAACACAAGGTCAGCTTGACACAGAAATATTAGTGACTTATTCACCAGATTAATGTAGTCAAGGAGAAATGCCATATGGACGTTTAAGTGGAAGCAGAAAAAACTTCAAATAGTTTCCAACGCCAAAATTCATAAGAAAAATTCACCGCCAACTTGGATGAAAAAGGAATTTTCCTTAACTGGGTAAAGGCTAACTTGTAACCTGTAACAAACATTATGCAAAACAGTGAAGTGATGGCAGCCTCCCTTTGGAGGTCAGAACTAAGACGAGGAGGCTGGCAGCTGTCCGTCTCGGACACACTGTGTTCTGGCTGTGATGAAGGGATAAAAGGAAGAGAAGGCACACGTATTGGAAAAAAAAATGTCATTTCAAGTGATATGATTTGTAAAAACTCCCAGAGAATATATAAATAAGTTATTAGAATTAATAGAATTTTGCAAGGTTGCTGAATATAAACATCAATATTCAAAAGTAAACTGTATTATACACAACAGGAAGCTCTGGTTAGAATATGCAATTCAAAAAATTTGACTATTTCTAGTAGCTGCAAAAACATAAAGTACCTAGAAATAAATTGAATAAAAATGTCCTGGCACCTGTATGAAAAATTATAAAATTTTATTGGCAGACATGTAAAGGGAACTGAATAAATGTTGAGTTTTATATTATTAGTGAGCAGAGAGACTCTCCAAATTGATTAAAATATTTAGAGAAATTATAAAAATCCTTACTAGGGTTTTTGTGGAATTTTGTGGAATTTGATAAACCAATCCCAAAAATTCCTAGGGAAGAAAAACAGGCCCAAGATGGAGCTGAGAGACTCCAGAAAAGATTAGAACTGGTGTTGGAGTGGACTGGGCACTGGCGCTACCAGTTATCAAGATTTTAACATGAAGTGATTGTAGTAAACATAATGTAGAACGTACTCAAGTAGAGACAGACACATCAGCCGAACAGAATAGCCGGCCTGGAAAGAATCCACGCAGACATGGAAAACGGGCCTGTGACAGAGCACGCATGGCAGGCAAGTAGATTATTCAACAAACGGGTGTGAGAAATGAGCCATCCACGTAGAAAAAACAAAACTTGATTCCTATCGGGAAGCATGTACAAAAACTAATTCCAGGTGGATTAAGGATTTAATTGTGGAAGAGACAACTGTGTTGAACTTTTAGAAAAAAATATAGGAGACTATTTGTTATGAACTTGCAGATAAAGAAAGATTTCTTAAGTAGGTTAAAAAAGGCATAAAGCCATAAAGGAGTTTATAAATTCGTCTACCATAGTAGGACCTCTGTTGTCAACAGAGATCATAAGAAGTGAAAAGCTGCACAAAGTGGGTAAAATACTTTAAAAATATATATATTATAATGTCCTGGTAATTAAACAATAATGAAACTGTTATGAAGCAAAGATAACTAAAACATGGGTAAAATGCTCCTTTAATAAAGAAGGAATGATATAAATGAAAAATTCCTCATGAATACATGGACATGTGCTCAACAGTAATCAGGGAAATGAAAAGAAGAAGCACAATGACATAATTTCACCCTACTAGATTGGAAAAAATTAAAAACTCAGACCACATTAAGTGTTCATCAAGATGCAGCACGATGGGAACTTTTGCCCACTTCTGGCATTCATGTAGAACTCCGGGCAACCTTCTCCCACGAGATCAGGCGCATTCAGGGGTGTGTGGCCATAGACTGGACAACCTTTGCAAAAATCACTTAGGCATTACCGAGCAAAGCTGAACAAGTGCTTGTCCTAATTTCGGGCAATTCTACTTTTAGGTGTGTACCTTAGAGGAAGTTCCACTCATGTGCATTAGATCGGTGCTTCCCAAACAATGATGGTCACACAGGTGACTCCAGGATTTCTTAACATGCCCGTTATGATCCAGTAGGTGTGGAACAAGGCCCAAGCGTCTGCATTTTTAACAAGTTTGCAGCTGGTGCTTGTGCTGCTGGTCCTGGGACCCCACTTTGAATAGGGAGACCCTGTGTTGCCAATAAATGCATTGGCAGCAGAATGAGCCAAAAACATCATGGAGCATTCACAATGCAAGAACTAAAGATTCCCATTGGAACATGCATGAGCCTCAAAAACATGTTTAGAGCAAGGAGCAAGTCACGGATGAATATTTGTTTTGATTAAATAACATTAAAAACTGACAAAACTAAACAATTTCTTGCAATCAGATATTGGTAAACTATACAAAAAGCAGGAAATCATTTATTATACAATATTCGGCATGGTGGTTGACTGTTGGGGAATGAATAGGGTGTGACCAGTATGGACATAAAGCATATTCTAAGGTTTTGGTAATGTTCCCTTTGTTGACTTGCGTGATGGATGCATGGGTATTAGTTTCAGTTTTATTCTAAATGGGGTGTTTACAGGTGATGGGTTGTGAACAGTTTACAACTGGTGTAACAGAAAACACTGGGCTCCCCACGAGTTCTCTCTTTTGGACTAGCCTGTCCACCTGGGGAGGAGCTGCTTCTGTTTCTGCTTTTGTGGAGGGCACAAATCTGGATCAGGACAGCCTGCAGGCACATCTCTTTCACCAGCCACTGGGGCTCAGGGTGTGTGGCTGAGACTGGAAACCCAGGAACGTCGCTATAAATGCTTTCTCGGTAGTCACCTCTCTGGTGGTTGCCATGGTCTCTCCTCAGAGGAAGCAGCAAGTAGCCCACTTGACCACAGAGGCGGGTTTATTCTCCAAGTCGGCCGTACCAGGAATTTTCTCCCCCAGATTTTCCCATGTCTGTTTCTCAATTGGTTCAAAACCCTGGGGAAAGCTGGCGATTGATTGGCATCCCTGAAAACCCCAACAAGAATGGAGGCTGCTGGTTTCACAAGGGGTGGAGGAGACTCAATCCTCGCTTTCTGGTAAGACTCTGGGGAGGTGGCAGTAATTCAGAGGAATGGCTCCATGTGTACTCCTGGAGGGGCTTGTGACATCTAGTTATCAGGACTTTCAATCCAAAACTGCACATAAGCTGCTGAGCCATCTGACCCTAAGGGGCCATGTGAACCAGGACAATGAAACTGTCAGCAAAAACCATGCTCTGCTGAAGGCACCAGTATTCGGATCCGTTCTGCCTGGGTCATGTGCCAGTCCTCAACTAGGCACTGTGGCCAATGACGTGTGGAGTTACAGAGTTAGTACAATATAAAAATTACAAGAAATTAACCATCTCATCACAGAGTAGGGAAGGGTTGGTTCCCTCAGAGGAAGGGATGTTAAGTAGATAAAGAGAAATAGGTACATTATAGTTACCTGGTGAGCAGAGACCATGTGAGACAGATCTCTGTATCCTATACAGTGCTTAGGATGCTGTCTTGACGATGATACTAAAAGATATTCTGATTCATTGATGTTTTTTACTAATTGAATGATTTGATAATGTAGTTAATTATTTTCCCTTCTACCAGTTTCCCTTTCTTAGTTGTATTCATCCACTCTCATGTTACAGTGGGTTTGAAGAGCTATCCAGGACAGAGAGTTATTTTGGAATATAATGTAGCTAACAGAAATAAATGAGCCTTGTGGTCTGAAAAAGCAGAGTCAAATCCCAATGCTATCTTTTAGTGGCTGTGAAGTTTGGTCAAAAATTACTTAATCTATCCAAGTTTACATTTCCACATTTATAAAATAGAGGTAGTAATACTCAACATTTATGTGGTTATTATGACAAACAGAGATAATTTACATAAAGCAGAAGCAGTATATGTTCAAATGGAGGTTACTATTGTTATTTTTGTTTGTTATCCAGTATAACTTTGGCAGTATAGTTGAGGATATCTTGATTGGTGAATGAAAGTATATATGGAAACTATAATGTAGATAACCCATTTGTCAATTTTGTTAATTAGAACTTAAAGCTAAATACTCTTTAAAACTTTAATAACCTTTATATTCAATATTACATTACTTACATGACTTTATAGTACCACAGAAAGCAAGTATTAGATTTCTCCACAAATAAATAGCGTTCTTCTTCTACATTCTAAAAGAAAATGCAAAATAAACTATGATACATGAAGTTAACTTTAAACCAAATACAAATTTAGATACAGGCATCAAAGTCACAGAGGAACTCAGTTAATTATCTAAGATTACAGGAAGTATAATGAATAAATTTCAGAATAGAACTAATAAATATTCATATAATACTAGTTCAATTCTTCAGTTACTCCCTGTAATTAAGAATTTACTCTCATGGATGACAAATTTAGATGGCTTATTGTTTCTATTAAATTTCACTTTGTGAAATAATGAGAAATATATACTCTTTGTCCCTGGTTCCCGAGTCTTTGACTGTGACTCCTGACACAGAGCTACTAAAAGTCCTGTAATTTTCTGAGTGTTCAGAGTGTCTGATACAGAGCCCCTGCCATTTTCCTCACTGAAACACAGGTCATTTAATTTTCTTGTTTAGTGGTTTTCAACCACAGGTGACTTGCCTCTCCAGGGGTCACTTGGCGATGCCCCGAGGTATTTTCGTGTTTCAAAAGTCATATGTCCTTCCTGAAAGGTTGTAAGATCTGATGACACTATACCCAAATGACAAAGATAGTCCTCTACATGCGTGTATTTGTGTGTGTGTATCTTCTTATATCACATAGTTTGTAATGTTTACGTGGGCTTCCAACATGCGACAAAGGGGAAAGAAATCCTTCACTTCCTCTGAAATTGTGTTCACGAAGCTTAAAAAGTCAAATTCAAATAGGTGTCAGTCTATAGGGGTTAAACCATGAATGAATACTCATCTGGCCTCTCCCACATCACTCCATCTACTGTTTCCTGAAGATAAAGATTGTTAATGAAAAAGAAGGCACTAGCCCCAAAGTACAGGCAGGGGTGGCCACACGGGGTTTCTGTGGCAGCGGCTTTACACACTTGTGTGGTAACCTCTGCTGTGGGGTGTGGGGCCCGTGCTTTTTACTAGTTCATAAAGTGTCAGTGTTTTAAAATGCTTTACTGTTTTGGTAAACTAGGGAGGACTCAACATCACTTTCATTTATTAGCACTCACATCTGCTTTCTTGAAGAAAACATAGTAGAGTGAAAACACAGACCTTCGGGAAATGGCTCTCAACCCTGGGTGCTGGCACAGGAGAATACCACGTGAGGCCCTTTCAGCTGGGAGCGCTATTACCACTGCAATGGGGACTGGGGCTTCAATGCACTAGTATAAAGACTAAGGCAAAATGCATCATTTAATAACTTCTAATTTGCAGAGATGTATCTAAAAATGAATGACATTGACAGTAATTTTAAAATAGTTCTCATTGCCCTGGCTGGTGTGGCTCAGAGGATTGGGCGCCAGCCTGCGAAACAAAGACGAAAGGGTCGCTGGTTCGATTCCCAGTCAGGGCACAGGCCTGGGTTGCAGACTAGGTCCCCAGTTGGGGGCGTGTGAGAGGCAACCACTCACTGATTGATGTTCCTCTCCCTCTCTGTCTCTAAAAATGAATACATAAAATCTATAAAAAATAAAATAAATCAATCAAAATACTTCTTATTTACAGTTACAACTTACACTATTTAAAACAGGTTGAAAGCACCAGAAAAGGGCAAAATAAAATGTAACATGGATGATTATTCAAGTTTAGCAAGTCTTAATAAGGTCTCATTAAAATCAACTTACTGGGCCTTTCACAATCGGTCTAATAATCTGAATACCGGGAGAAGGACAACGCAGTTCAGTCGTGGGTGAGCTGGCATTTAGAGAGAACAAGAAAGGAGATGTAGGTAAAGATGCATATAAGGCTAATAAAAGATTTCCTGCTACTCTTTAAGCCTAAAAAATGTCAATTGTATGCTAATGAGAAGAATAAAAATAGAGCAATATTTGATTTCTATCCTATTTTCAAAGTGATTTTATTTTTCTTTTCACATCTATGTCATGGGAATACATTTACACTCAACCAAAGCCTGGAGTCTGAATGTCTATACTATGTGAGTGCTTGGTTACATGTAAATACACACATGTAAACCTGCTGACATGCTGAATGCTTGGTTACATGTAAACATGATGACATTCATGACAAAAATGTTACCTTTTATTTTTCACAGAACAGGTTTCTGGCACACTCCACTCAGAAAACAATGTTCCTTCATACTCTAACTTAATCTAAAAAGTAAGATAAAACAGTTCAAACAAAAAATTTACTCCCAAATTTTCTTCTCATTTTTCAGAGGTAGGGTTCAGTTTTCCAGGTCCTTATTATTTAAAGAAAGACTAATTAAAATTTGATTTCTTTGAAATTATACACAGTAATATGACAAAGGAAAAGTAACTTTTCTGAAACACTTGTAGCCTCTCCTCCAAATTATATGATTTTTATTTTATTTTATTTTATTTCAAAAATAATATATTAAGTATCTAGGAGGTGACTGGTACTCTAGTAGGTTCTGAGGATTAAAAAAAAGAAAAATGAGACATAGTCATCTTGTCTGTATCATGACAAAAGTTTTTGAACATTAAATAATAAAGCAACACTACTTATTTTTGCTACTTACATATTGAAGGACTATTATTGCAGAGGGGAATCTCTATTAGGAAGATGTATGAAATGGAGGATATCAACTAAAGATAAAAGAATGACACTGTGCTATACAAGTGAGTATAATTAACTGTGCTGTAAGGTAAAAAAATAATACTTAAACATAGTTTAAAAAATTAAACACTTACAGTGCTTCTGGTACTGAAAATGCGGTAGTCTGGGCTTTTAGTGTAGTATCTGTGGAAGAAAAGGTCAGATGTGACCATGAGCCCTCTGTGTTTGGTCAGAGCGTGCTCCGGCTGCCAAGGGCTTTACATTTCTGCCCAAAGATCTTCCTGCAAGGCACAGTCAGGGCTGGAACTGAGGATTATCGGTGAACCCTACCCACCACTCAAGGGGCATCAGGGCTGGCTCAGTATCCAAAGACACTACAATGAGAAGTACAGATTTCCCTTGACTAAGGATGGGCTTACCTCTCAACAAACCCACTGTAAGGTAAAAATACTGTAATTTGAAAATGCATTAAATACACCTGACCTTCTGAAGATCATTGCTCAGCCTAACTGACCTTAAATGTGCTCAGCACACTGACAGTAGCTGACGGTTGTGGAAAATCATCTAACATAAAGCCTATTTTATAGTAAAGCATTGAATATTTCATGTAGTGTGCCATGCATATTGCTTTAACACCCCCATGAAGTCAAAAAATCATAAGCGGAATCATTGTATGTCGCGGACTGCATGTAAATACTTTTATATCTTGTTTTTGTTTTAGGATGAAAACTGTTGAAGAATATTGGCTGTATTGCCTTTCTTTACAAATAGAATTAAAATAAAATGAATAAAGATGAAAAATCCATAAAGCAGCATTGCTTGTTTGAAACACTGAAGTAGGGGACTTCCAGCAAGATGGAGGCACAGGTGGACCCACCGTACCTCCACGCACAAACAAGATTAGAACATCAACAATTTAGAGGAAGAATAACACCCAGAACTGACCGAGAATTTATCTGAATGGAAGTCGGACAGGCAAGAAGTTGAAGTAGACCTGTTTATCCAGACCGGTAGGAGGGGCAGAGGCAAGCAGCCGGGTGCGGGTTGCAGCATGGGGCACGGTGCGCGGTGCATGGAGGGCACAGAGCAGTGGGCACATAAGGCAACCGGGAGCTCGTGAGGCATCTGGGGTGCGCAGGATCGCAGTGGGTCAACCCTCAGTACTTGAGCAGCAGCTGGTGGACCCAGTGAGGTGTTGATTGTGGACCAGGGCAGAGCGCTTAGCCCAGGATCCCAGGGAAGGAACTGTGGTCTCAGGAGAGCGGAGCTACCGCCATAGTTCCCATCCCTGCCCCCACATAGAACGTCACAATCTAGCGACTGGGGTGCCCAGCTCTGGTGAATACCTAAGGCTCCGCCCCTCACTGTAACAGGAGCGACCAGACTAAAAAAAAAAAAAAAAAAAAAAAAAAAAAGAGAGAGAGAGAGAGAGATGTTTCAAACAGGAAAACAGATCAATGCCCCAGGGCTCATCCTTTTGAGCGACTAAGAGATAGCCAATCTATCAGATGCACAGTTCAAAACACTGGTGATCAGGAAGCTCACAGAATAGGTTGATTTTGGGCGCAAATTACATGAAAAAAATGCAGGTTACCATAAAAGAGATGAAGGAAGATACATGGAGAACCAATAGTGATGGGGAGGAAACTGGGACTCAAAACAATAGAGTGGACCAGAAGGAAGAAAAAAACTACCAAACAGGAAAGAATGGAAAAATAAGAATTCAAAAACAATGAGGAGAAGCTTAGGAACCTCCAGGACATCTTTAAACGTTCCAACATCCGAATTATAGGGGTACCAGAAGGGGAAGAGGAAAAGCAACAGATTGAACATGTATTTGAACAAATAATAAAGGAGAACTTCCCATTCTGGCAAAGGAAATAGACTTCCAGGAAATCCAGGAAGCTCAGAGAACCCCAAAGAAGTTGGACCCAAGAAGAAACACACCAAGGCACATCATAACTCCATTAGCCAAGGTAAAAATGAAGGAGAGAGTCCTAGAAGCAGCAAGAGATAAGGGGACAGTAACCTACAAAGGAGTTCCTATCAGACTGTCAGCGGATTTCTCAAAAGAGAACTTACAGGCAAGAAGGGGCTGGAAAGAAGTATTCCAAGTCATGAAAGACAAGGACCTATATCCCAGATTACTCTATCCAGCAAAGCTTTCATTTAGAATGGAAGGGCAGATAAAGTGCTTCTCAGATAAGGTCAAGTTAAAGGGGTTCATCATCACCAAGTCCTTATTTTATGAAATGTTAAAGGGACTTATCTAAGAAAAGAAGATAAAGAAAAAACATGTATAGTAAAATGACAGCAAACTCACAATTATTAACAACCACACTTAAAACAAAAAGAAACTAAGCAAACAACTAGAACAGGAACAGAACCACAGAAATGGAGATCACATGGAGGGTTAGCAACAGGGGAGTGGGAGGAGGAGAGAGGGGGAAAAGGTACAGAGATAAGTAGCATAAATGGTAGGTTGAAAATAGGTAGGGAGAGGGTAAGAATAGTATGGGAAATGTAGAAGCCAAAGAACTTGTAAGTATGACACATGGACATGACTAAAGGGGGGGATGTAGGTGGGAGAGGGTGTACAGGGTAGAGGGGAGTGAAGGGGGGAATGGGACAACTGTAATAGCATAATCAATAAAATATATTAAAAAAAGAAACACTGAAGTAAAGAGCAAATTTCTGTGAGTCCTTGTTCATGATCAATTTCCTCTATTATTCAGGGCATTTTAATTTCCCACTGTGTGATCCATCTAAAGCAGCATTGTCCACTCTAAATATAACACAACCCACTTGCAAAAGCAAGAAGAAACTGGTGAAATGGACTGTAATCATATATGTTGTTGGTGTATGCTTTCTCCCACAATGGCAAAGTTGTGGAATTAAGACAGATTGTATAGCCTGAAACACCGAAGTTACCATAGTCTGATGACCTCTGGTGTACACACAGTTTCTCAACTCCCTGAGTCCACAGGCCATCCTTAACAATATTAGCTACCAGGATTTATTTGACCCAGTGTTTGCCATGCAACACTGGGAGCACATTGGATTCCAGCCTCACAACCATCCTGTGAGAGAGGTTTTCTCATCTTCTTTTTTTAAAAAAATATTATATTTATTTATTTTTAGACAGAGGGGAAGGGAAGGAGAAAGCAAGGGAGAGAAACATCAATGTGTGGTTGCCTCTCACACGCCCCCCCACCAGGGACCTGGTCTGCAACCCCGGCATGTGCTGTGACTAGGAATCGAACCAGTGACCCTTTGGTTAGCAGGCCCGTGCTCAATCTGAGCCACACCAGCCAGGGCTCATCTTCTTATAGAGAAGAAAATGAAGGCTTACAAAGTTCTATTAGAATGCCACATTTTTGCTTTCTCACTACTTCACTCACCTTTCCAATGGCGTCTCACTATTTGAGCCCTGTGTGTGCCTAGTGAGGTGACCTGGATCCCTTGCCTCCAAAGCCTCTTGTGGTTGAATTCATTGTTGGTATTCTTACATTTTGATGCTGGAGGGCAAAAATTACTGTTACAGCAAAACCTCCGGTAAAGAGAATATTTGCAGAGTGGGCTTTTTCTGGTTAACCATCCGTATTTTAACCTGTGTCGAAAATCTTTCTAAAATATTTTGATCCGCTTTCCAATCCAGCAGTTACCTGACACTGAACAAAAATCTCTCAGACCTTCACGTTTTCATTCCTCAAATCAACTCACTTTGTACGGGAATCACATCTCCTTCCATTGTATAACGCACTTTCTCATAAATCATGTAACCACCAACGACCTAGCTATCCTCACGAAGGGCTCCCCCCTCCCCGCCAATGTCTGGTGGCAGTTTGGGCTTCTCATCTGCCCCGCTCCTCTCTGGCAAAAAACGGAGTGCAGTAGGAGGAACCGGCTTTAAGGATTCACAGGAGCTCAGCTGTCAGAGAACAGCGCTGCGAAGTGACCGCGATCCTGCAGCAGCCAAGCCCTGCCTGCTCCCTCCTTTTCCTCTCTTCATTCATTGAAAACTTTCAGAAGGGGTCGGCGGGGCGCTGGGACTTGCGTTCAGGGAACTGCAGGGATAGAGAGGGTGGTCTGAGCGGGTGGTGTTCTAGGGACATCGAGGCGCTGGGTGGGGACCCCTGCTCCGCCCCAGGGACGGCCCAGCCCGGTGCACTGCCCCTCCTCTCCCATCCATGACTGGTGGCGTCTCTACCTCCACAGCGCTGAGCCGCAGCAGCTCAGCCAAAATAACAGCACCGCCACTCTCTGGGCTGCCATGGCGGCGTCGAGACCCTCCGCTCAACGGCCCAGGCCTCGCTGGTGCCGGCCTCGCGTTCCCCCAGGGGGCGCCTGTGAACCCCAACGGCGGGAGGCTCTGCGGGGCACCTCGTTGCGGGGCTCGGTGGGACTAGTTCACCAGATTCCAGCAAGTGCGAGTGCGCCTCCCTGTCAATTCCTGGGGGCCTGGAAGTAGGATGTTGGAGTGGAAAATGAAAATCAGATTTTAAGTAAGGCAGAACCATGCTTGTTTTTGAAGTGAACTAGCAAAACCACTTATGATAATACTAGTTGACTTAATGAAGATAAAACTTTTCGGTTAGTTTATCTTGTAGCCCAAATCTTCCTTGTGACTGTATGTAACCACTGCAAAGCAAATAACCTATGTGCTGGTGATATACAGGCCTCAGGTGCTCCAGAAACGACTTCTAAATTGAACAGAAATGACAGTAACAGGTGCTTATTGAGCACCTACTATATGCCCAACACTATCTGCTGCACTTGGGTACAAAGAAGTAGCACAGCATTCTGGTTTACAAAGGGGTTTGTGATCTTGTGGTAAAGCCAAGATAAACACCAAAGTTATCAGTATTACAATTTATGTGTTTACTTGTTCGTAGACTAAATAATCTGAGTCCTGAAGGACTGCATCTTTATTCCTCCTTACGTCATCAGTGCCCAGCACAATCTCAGTTTATAGTAGGTTCTCAGTGTTTTCTGACTTTATGAATCATTGAATAAAAATAATGAAATGCTCTTGGGGACCAATTGAGAACATGATTATATTTATATGATTTGGGAGACACTATGTTTTATTTATCTTTTATTTTTAAAAAGATTCTTATTTATTTATTTATTTTTAGAGAGGGGGAAAGGAAGGAGAAAGAGAGGAAGAGAAACATCAATGTGTGGTTGCCTCTTGTGCACCCCTACTAAGGACCTGGCCCACAATCCAGGCATGTGCCTTAGACTGGGAATCGAACCTGTGGCCCTTTGATTTCCATTCCTGTGCCCAATCCACTGAGCCACACCAACCAGGGCTACTTTTATTTTTTTAAGTATGTAATTATTATTATTATTATTGTTGTTGTTGTTGGCATTTGGGATACACTATATTTAATGCTATTCTATGCCCACTTTTTCCCCCAAAGCAACTTTATATCAGAATTACATGCCCTAGTTCTTTTGTGTTGCAGCTGGAAGAACATTAGGTCAGCAGTAGACATACTCCAGGATCCAGCTGCACGTGAAGCACTAACAGGAATGGAATACACATCCAGAAAAAGGCTGAGCTGTTGTTTCAGACTGCCTAGATAGCAATTCAACCCTTACTAGAACAAGTTAGCTTTCAAATCCTGTAAAATAAGGAAAAGATAGTATTACCTACCTCATGTGCTTGCGGAAATTAGAAGAGCTAAGTGCATCATCGTGTCTGACAGCAGTAAATACACTCCACCCCGAGCCTCTGTTAGTGAAGTCTAAAATGGGAAGGGTTACAACTCTACTTGATCTCCAGACTTTCAGATCTTATAACCTCTACCTTATCGCCTTACTTTTGGGTTGACCCTTTTCCTTTCCTGTCTGCATCTCTGTTCTTACTGTAGTTCTTTCCTTTCCAATTCGAAACCTGTGTGTTCCGATTCCACCCCATTTGTATTATGAAATTCTACCCCTATATTTTGTATACACTCTCATCCCTTTGTAAAAACAAATCATTAAGGAATAATTTGCAAATGAACGGTTTCAGAGACAGCAACTTGCTTGTAGCAGACGCTAGGGCCACAGAATAGGTCGCTTAAGTCTAGAGCGTTGCATGCCGGGAGTTGTAGTCCAAAACCCCAACGCTCATCTCCGCGCCTCTCCAGTTTGAAAAGGGGAGAAGTCTGAGAGGCAGCGCGCTCAAAGCCCAGCCTGTGGCCCTTCTGCTCTTCCGGTTTGTTCTGGAGTGGCGCGCCAGGTGGTGGGAGGCACGTGGCCACGGTCCCGGTTGGCGGCGGTTGCCGCCACCAGGGACTCTGCCTCGGGGCGGTGCCGTGGCAGCAGGCCGGTGCGGGGCAGTCTTGGTTTCCCCGCCCCCGAGCGGGGCGGGGTCTGCCCGGAGGGCGGTGGCCCGGAGGGGCGGGGCAGGAGGGGCGGGGAGGGGGCGGGGCCGGCGCCGGCTCCTTCCTCTGCATGTGGCTGGCGGCTGCAGAGCAGTTCCGTTCGCACGCTCCTCACAACCCGCGTCTCCTTCGGGTTCTCCTCGCGTCACTGGAGCCATGGCGTTGGCCGAGACCAAGCCGGCGGCGTCCTCCCTGCCCAACGGCGACTGCGGCCGCCCCAGGGCGCGGCCCGGAGGGAACCGGGTGACGGTGGTGCTCGGGGCGCAGTGGGGCGACGAAGGCAAGGGGAAGGTGGTGGATCTGCTGGCGCAGGACGCCGACATCGTGTGCCGCTGCCAGGTGAGGCGACGGGGCGCCGACGGGAAGCGGGCCCAGAACCTGGATCCTCTGTCCAAAACAGAGTGTCACCTTGAGCTTCCCTCCTCCTGCTGGGAGCCGCGGCGATGGGGAGAAATGGCGGGAGGTCGGGGACCCCGACCCAGGGTCTCAGCGTGCGCGGGTGGGGTGGCCCCGGAGGAAGATGCGGCTGACCGAGAGCCTTTGAGAGATGCGGGGTGCCCGGGAGGAGCAGTTTTTGGTCTGGGGACTGCGGCTCAGCCCCAGCCCTGGGGCCGGCGCGGGGGATGGACACGGTCGGAGTTGGAGGAGCGACTGCCAAGGCCTGCTCCTGGCTGCGGGCGGAGACCGAGCGGGCGTCACCCCCTCCCCATCCCTCGCCGGCGGGATCGAGCGGGAGCGGTGGTTCCGAGGCGCCCTGCCATCCAGGCTCGCCGTCTCCCCCACCTGCAGGCCCGGAGGTGGCCGATCTTAGCTTCCTCGTGCCCAGTTTGTACACTCGAGAACCCAGCCCTGGGCTGGGGCTGTCTAATGGCCCCGTTGTTTTACTCCATATCCTGTGTGTGAACACTGAGGGGAGATTATTTTTACTTGTCGGTCCCAGGGGACGGAATCCCGGTTCTTTACCAGGGAGGCAAAGAAATACTGCACGATGTCAGATCTGTTATTTAGAAATGTTTGCATTGCTAGGCTCGCACGGAAAGTGAACTTTCGGGAAATAGAATGGTAATGTACTTCCTACCGAGAGACACGTGGTTTCAGCGTAAGCTTTCTTCCTATTTGTCCTTGGCTTTGGTGCAGCCTAGAGGCCCGGCCTTTGTACAGTTTCTTGGGTAACTGTTACCAATTTCAGAAGGAGAAGTAGTGGAGCAATAACCAGTAATTGTAAGGTAACATTTGAAGTTAGCTGCTGTCTGTTTAGTTTGCAAACATTTCTTCAGGAACAAAGATAACACAGTAGGAGGATGCTGTGCCGTGTGTGTTCAAACAAGTTGGGAGGCCCGCTTGGTGGGAAGCTTTCTACCTAAAATTGAATAAATACCATTCGAGCATGCAGAAACGAGGTAGTAAGAAGCTAAATACAAATATTCGGACTTGCCTTCTTGTTTCTTTTCTGCATCCAGAAATCCACCCTCCGGGTTCCTCAGCTAAGATAGCAGTTGCCCAAAATGGCTCTTGGTGTTCCTCCCAGCACCTCTGCCTCCACTGCAGTCTTCTGTCCCTCCACCCCTGCAGCAACTCGCCTCCCTTCCTTAATAACCCTCCCAAAGGTGTTGGCATTGAACTGTGGCCCCTCTCTGCTTGAGAGCAGCTCCAGGAGCCGGCCTTCACCTTCCTATTGCCTTCACACTAGGTCAGGCTGTGCTGTGGGGGAAGAAGTCTGTGGATGCCTAACTCTTGCTGGGTGGAAGGGGAGAGAGCTGGAGGGCCTGTCTCCTTCCCGCTCACTCCTGACCCTCTTCCTTTTATGTGGAAACAATAGAACTCAGGTTGAGCTACACTGGTTCGTAAGAAGGTTTTGGGAATGGTATCATTATAACATTTATTACTATCCCTTTGAAAAATAGTGGAATTAGTAGGTTGGAGATACTGCTATGTTGCTGTGAAAGTAGTCTTGAAGGAGGTCATGGACCAATCTACTCTGATGCCCTTGGGAAGTCTAGAGAGAAGTCATTGAGAAGGAGCCAAGTTGGGCTCTAAAATGTGAGCTGAAGATAGAGGAGAAACCTATGAACAGACTTGTTAGGCAGGCTTTCCTCCCTTGTAAACTTTGGACTTAATACCTTCCTTCTATGATTCTAAAATCTTTATTTTTCTTCAGTGCCTATAAAAGAGCTCATATTTTGAGCTTAAATTGCCCCGTTTGATGATTCAAGTTTTGTGTATCATTGAAAATATGTACTATTTTAGAATTTAGTATTTCTGTCATATTCGTCCCATGGACTCAAATTTTATGTGGATTTTTTTCTCTAGAAGTGGTATGTATATCATGTTTCAACACTGTCGGAAGGTGCCCTCTTGGAGCATGTAGTCAAGGGGACCGCCACTGTGGAAATAGGTATGGCCAGGGTGGGGATGGAGAAGGCCGACCGGACTGGTTTTTCAAAAGGTTAAAGTAAGAGAATAGGAAGGCCTCTTTCTGGTGGCACAAAAGTAGGTTTGTCAGGAAGCCTCTTACTGCTTTCCTCCCTAAGTCCTCTCAAAGTAAACTATCATACTTCATTTCCTTCCTTTTGTTGAGTAGAAATTACAGAGGTTTGTAACTATTGCAGTTTACACCAGGCCTTAAGCAAGGGCTTGTTTATTGTTCTTGGAGAAAGCAAGCCTGGTGGTCTTGGTTACAATACGGACATGGAGTTGCCTGTGATCAGGAATGGCTAGAACAGTGTTCCCCTTCTTTGCATTCCACCCTCTTCCCAACCCCCAGGGTTTTAAAGTTGATATAAAGAGAAAACATTAAGTAAATTTAATTATAAAGGGAAAGTGTATCCTGTCACTTGGTATATATAAAAGCTTGCCATAAAAGTAAACTCAATGGAAAAAATGTTAATTTGTAGCTAGAGGCTAGGATCTGCAGAAGGTGCTGAAACCAGCTATTAATAGGTGATAAAGAATTGTAAAAGACACACCAGCTGCAAACAGACTTTCTCCTGGAACTAACTGGAAATATTAAAAAAGAGAGTTATTTAATCCTTTGATGTTATACAGTTAAAATGATTATTTCCCAAATCACTTACCATTATTTGGGAGATGGTAAAGAATTCGAATTTAAAGTAAACCATTCTTCCGGGTTTGTAATAATTGCTAATTCTGTGTCTGCTGACTGTCAGGGTTGCTTTTTATACACATAGTTTATAGTATTCCCCAACTACATGCATGTATACTAGTTTTTTTTAAAAGACTTGGTTAAAACTTGCTTTCTTGGATTGCTGTGCTTTCCCTACTAGTAATGAGTTTTCTCAAGGAGAGGATTTGTTTCTTTTTTGTTTTCTTCCATAGCACCTAGTACTATGTGAGGCAGAGAGGAAGTAAATACTCAACATTTATTGGGTGATTGCATCACCCCAGGAGATTTCTTTGAAATCACTAGTTTAACTCTGTCTTGTAAATTAGTTTAACACCACCTGGACAATTTCATTGATTGTTAGAATGAGTTTAAGGTGGAGTCCCCCACATTTTGGATTAATTTATTATTTGCACTAATATTTTTTTTACACTGTACCATGATGTTCAAAGGCTGGAATAGTTATATTAAAGTCTTATTTCTTGCATCTATGAGGAAATAGATAACTGATCACTTGTTTTTGTGGTCTATTTCCTCAGTATGTATCAGTTGACTACCATACAATTACAGTAAATAGTTTTTCTCTGCTGAACACAGACAGTAGATCTTCAAGTCTGGTCAATATGCATGTCCCAAGGTGTCCGCTATTGAAGCCTACTGTAATATACCTTCATCTGTACTTTTAAGGCATAACATTTTAAATTATATGGATCATCTCAGTGGTATCTGACCAATATTATTTGTTTTTTAAATGTTGGTGGGAATGAGTGGGTTACTTGGATAGTTGCAAGTATCTATAGGAAAACTATTATCTAGAGTGAACTGGTAAACTTAATAGCTTGCTGAATGTAACTGGATACAAATGTAGTTGTATTACTCTTTGGGGACTATGTCAGATTTTGACACCAAATATTAGTGTGGGTGAGCTGCGTACTAATAAGTGAAGATTGGTGGTTGTTAGAATGCTTTTACCAGTGGGAAATCCACTATTGCCTAGTGAAGGCAATGGAAAAGAACACTGAGTAAATAGAGGGCGCTACCCATGGCTTCTCGGGCTCCAAGATGGGCTGCTTCCTTACACTGAATGAACTTTTAATCATATTTAATTCAGTGTAATATAATTCCTGCTTAAAAAACAGGAGCTCTCATGAAATTTTTAATAACAGGGTTTTGGTCTATATCAGACATTTTATTTGTGAGAAAAAAACCTCTTTTGACTTGACATCTGCCATTCAATTTCAGTGCATTGTAAAGAAAACATTCATAAAGGTAATGATTAGGTGAGCTTTTATGAAGCATTTACATAGAGTTGCTTGGCGCCTTTGGTTTATATATTTTTTTGCTTGCATGTTTGATCCTCCCACCCGTGACCCTGGTCATCTCTGATTCTTGTTCAGTGGGTGTTAATTGATAAAAAAAAAATTTGGAACCTAGAGTCTAAAGCTACTTAAATAGGAACGTAAGATCCTCCAAGGCAATGGCCCTTCCCACTTCCACTGTGAGTTGTTTCATGATGGTAATTCAAGGTATAAAACATGGGCACCTTTCATCACTTGTGTGGCACTCATCTGTGTATGGAACTGTAAGGGGAAGGGGGCTGCCTTAAGCCTTTAAAAGATAACTGAGCAATACACTTGAAGGTCTCTGCTAAAAAAGCAATTCAGATACCCTGTATATGTTTTCCTATCTGGTGTGTCTGGTTACTGTTGAGTAGTTTAATTTGATCAACTTGCTGGTAGTAACTTAATCTGCTCTGCTTTAAAATAATAAGCTAATTGCAATTATCTGAGTGCCCCCCCCCCCACACACAAAAGAGAAGCCATCCTTGCTTATAATTACGTTATTGCCATGGACTGACAAGTGTTTTAGTTTTTGGCAACAGTGAAATGTTGCGTCTGGACAGAAAGACACAGTCTTAGAGTTTCTACCAAGAAAGCAGCCCAGGTAATGAGCATTGACTCAAAAGGTTGTTAGGTTCCTAAGAAGCTGGAAGAGTCTAGATAAGAAATAGGAGCCTTTTTTGTTGCTGCTGGGATAGGTCACAGGCATTGGGTATGAGGCATTGCTGCTCTCTGCTATAATCCACAGATTAGAGCAAGAACGGACTTTTTTCCTGTGGCAAATATTGAATATATTTTTATTGCCCTATTGGAATATATATGTGTGTGTGTATGTGTATATATATATTTCAATTTTATTTTGTATTGGTTTCAGGGATACAGTTTAGTGGCCAGACAACTGTACACTTTAGATAGCGTCCCGCTGATATTTCTGGTACCCCAGATGGCACGTACGTAGTTAGTGCAATATTATTGACTATATTTCCTATAGTTTACTTACTTCCCCATGACTATTTTGTAAGTAACGATTTGTGCTTCTTAATCTCTTCCCCCAGCCCCCCCGTCCCCCTCCCCTCTGGCAACCACCTATTTGCTCCCTGTGCCTGTGAATTTGTTTCAGTTTTTTGTTTGTTCATTTATGTTGTTTAGATTCCACATCTAAGTGAAATCATATGGTGTTTGTCTTTCTCTGACTTATTTCACCGAGCATAATGCCTTCTAGGTCCATCCATTCTGTTACAAATGGTGAGATTTCATTCTTTTTTTATGGCCGGGTAATAACCCATTTTACATATATACCACGGCTTCTTTATTTACTTGTCTGTTGATGGGCACGTGGGTTGCTTCCGTAGCTTGGCTGCTGTAGATGGTGCTGCAGTGGACATAGGGCTGCGTGTATTCTTTTGAATTAGTGTTTTGGGTTTCTTCAGATACATTCCCAGAAGTGGAATTGCTGGGTCGTAAGACAGGTTTCTTTTGGATTTTTTGAGGAAACACCATACTGTTTTTTTAAAGTTATATTCTATTGATTATGCTATTACAGTTGTCCTGATTTTCCCCCTTTGGTCCCCCTACCCCCACTCCCTCAGGCAATCTCCCACCATTGTTCCCGTCCATGGGTTAAGTGTATCAGTTCTTTGGCTGCTCTATTTCCTACACTGTGTACTGTACATCTCCATGACTGTTCTGTAATTTCCTATTTGTACTTAATCCCCTCACCTCTCCACCCATTCCCCCACAACCCCTTCCCATCTGGCAACCATCAAAATGCTCTCCTTTGTCTCTGTTTTTCTTGTTTGTTTAGTTTGTTTTTTATATTCAATTGTTGGTATGTATTGTTTTGCCATTTTGTTGTTCATAGTTTTTTATCTTTTTCTTAAATAAGTCCCTTTGACATTTCATATAATAATGGTTTGGTGGTGAGGAACTCCTTTAGTTTTTTTTTCTTGTCTGGGAAGCTTTTTATCTGTCCTGCGATTCTAAATGATAGCTTTGCTGGGTAAAGCAACCTTGGCTGTAGGTCCCTGCTTTTCATGACTTTCATTATTTCTTGCTAATCCCCTCTAGCCTGCAGAGTTTCTTTTGAGAAATCAGCTGGTAGTCTTAAGGGAGCTCCTGTGTAGGTAACTAACTTCTTTTCTTTTTTCTGCTTTCAAGAGTCTCTCTTTATGTTTAACCTTTGGCATTTTAATTCTGATGTGTCTTGGAGTGGGCCTCTTTGCATCCATCTTGTTTGGGACTCTCTGTGCTTCCTGGACTTGCATGTCTATTTCCTTCACCAAATTAGGGAAGTTTTCTATCATTATTTTTTTCAAATAGATTTCCAATTTCTTGCCCTTTCTCTTTACCTTCTGATACCCCTATGATATGAATATTGGACCTCTTGAAGTTGTCCCAGAAGCTGCTTACACTGTCCTCATTTTTTTTATTCTTTTTTCTTCTTGTTATTCTGATTAGTTGTTTTTTGCTTCCTTATATTCCAAATCATTGATTTGATTCTCAGCTTCATCCAATCTAACTCCGCTGTTGTTTCCCTGTAAATTGTTCTTTATTTCAGTTGGGATATCCTTTGTTTCTGACTGGATCTTTTTTATTCTGTTGAAATCTTCACTGAGTTCCTTGAGCATCCTTATAACCAGTGTTTTGAACTATGCATCTGTTAAATTGCTTATCTCCATTTTGTTTAGCTCCTTTTCTGGAGTTTTGATCTGTTCTTTCATTTGGGCTGTGTTTCTTTGTCGTCTTGTTTTGGCAGCCTCCCTGTGTTTGTTTCTGTGTTTTAGGTAGAGCTGCTTTGATTCCATGTCTTGGGAGTATGGCCTAATGTAGTAGATGTTCTTTAGGGTCCAGTGGCACAGCCTCCCCTATCATCCAAGCTGGGTACTCAAGGTGTGCCCTTTGTGTGGGCTGAGTACACCCTCCTCTTGTAGCTGAGTCTTGGTTGCTGTTGGCAGATGAATGGGAGATATTTACCCAGGCCAGTCAGTTGCAAGGCCTGGCTGTGACCACTGACCACCAACCTCTGCCCTCCATGGAGGATCAGCTGTGCAGGGGCAGGGTGGTGGTGCTGTGATGTGGTCTGTAGCTGTCCACTGGTGTGCTGGCCCTGGGGTTTCTCAGATGGTGGAGGCCAAGGTCAGCCCCCACCTGTGTTTTGCCCAGGACCACCCTGCCTGAGCTATAAAGCAATGTTTATACTTATATTGCTTTATATAAGAGATGGCTGCTGCTTGTGCTGGGCTTGGAGATTCCCAGGAAAAGCCAAGCTGTGAATCTAGGCTGGCTGCTGCTAGTGCTGGGCCTAGGGCTCACTGAGGTCAGCTGTTGCTTGTTTGAGAGGATTTAGGAAGTTCTGCAGCATGACCCAAGACCAGCCATTCATATGGAAAAGCAGCTTAGGTGGACCTGTAAATTGGTTGGGGCTCGGTCTCTGGGGACCTCCAAGGCAAGTCAAACAGTGTTAGCCAGGTTGATGGAGTCTCCAACATGGCACCGGCTTGCTGGCCTAGTCTGGATGGATGTGGTTTCTTTAGTGCCATAATTGTCAGACTTCCATTCACCTCAGTTTCTGATGGTTCTGAGTGATGGTTGTTCTGTATTTCAGTTGTAATTTTATGTGGTGTGTGAAGAGGTGAGCCTTGTGTGCCTAAGGTGCCTTCTTGACCGGAAGTCCTCCGTACCGTTTTTTACCTCGGCTGTATCAATGTGCATTCCCACCAACAGTGCACAAGGGTTCCCTTTCCTTTACATCCTCACCAACACTTGTTGTTTGTGGATTTAATGATAGCCATTCTGACAGGTGTGAGGTGATGTCTTGTTGTGGTTTCAATTTGCATATCTCTGACAGCTACTGATATTAAGCATCTTTGCATGTCTATTGGGCCTTCTGTGTGTTCTCTTTGGAGAAGTATCTGTTCAGGTCTTCTGCCCATTTTTTAATTGGGTTGTTTGTTTTTTTTCTGGTGTTGAGTTGTATGAGTTCTTTATAAATTTCGGATGTTAACCCCTTCTCAGATGTATCC
Source organism: Phyllostomus discolor (assembly GCF_004126475.2). Taxonomy (NCBI): domain Eukaryota; kingdom Metazoa; phylum Chordata; class Mammalia; order Chiroptera; family Phyllostomidae; genus Phyllostomus; species Phyllostomus discolor. The sequence continues at coordinate 12,830,041 of NC_040917.2, read as the reverse complement.
TTGGAGAATATGCTCTCCCACTGAGTAGGTTGTCTCTTCGTTTTGTTGATGGTTTCCTTTGCTGTGCAAAAACTTTTTGGTGTGATGTAATTCTATTTGTTTATTTTTTCTTTCATTTCCCTTGCCCTAGGAGATACATCAGAAAAATATTGCTAAGAGAAATGTCAGAGATTTTATTGCCTATGTTGTCTTCTAGGCGTTTTATGATTTTGAGTCTTACATTTAAGTCTGTAATCCACTTTGAGTTTATTCTTGTATATGGTGTAAGAGGATGGTCTAATTTAATTTTTTTTGCAAGCATCCATCCAACTTTCCTAGCACCATTTATTGATGTCTCTTTACCACATTGTATGTTCTTGCCTCCTTTGTCAAGTATTCATTGACCATATAGTTGTGGGTTTATTTCCAGGCTTTCTAATCTGTTCCCCTGACCTGTATGCCTATTTTTACGCCAGTGCCATGCTAACACTGACCTCTTGACTGAGGTTTGTTCTGAGCTGCAGGATTATAGCACAGTGTTCATCTGTTCAGAGCGAAAAGGCAAAGAAACGACACATAGACTGTTTCAGAGGCCTGACCATTTCAGAGGCTTGGGACATGCCTCTGGGCTATGCCATGAAATTTTTAGCCCTGGACGCAGGGGCCTCCACTGTGGCTTATAACTCTGTCCCAGCAGGAGCTCACTTTGTCGGGGGAGTGATTTGGGGAAGAGAAGGAGATAATAATAGCAAATTCAGTTAAGGATTAGGAGTCAGCTTTGCAGACTCATGTTATTTGATTGCATCCCAAACTTTTTTTTTTTTTAATTGCCTCTGGACCTTTGGAGCTTCTTAGGTAGACATTTACACACATCAACATTTCCTTGCCCAAACTTTTATTCCACATTTGGGCTTGACAGCCTCTGGTTCTTTGGAGCCATGGGAAAATTTTTTTCAAAAACATGTGTCTTCTGACTTTTGTAAGCTTAAAATCAAATAGGGAAGCAGAAGCATACATGGAAAAACTGGGAACAGTACAAAATAACTAAATACTAGGATAGTATCCCGGTACCCTGCAGTACCGTGAGTTGGAGTTTTGTTCCTGACAGCATAAATACTCAAACATAGAAGTTAATCATTTTTATATTTATCTGTCATCAGTGCAGGATGTGAATTTAGAGAGCCAGCTGTATGCACGCGCTGAGCTGTGCCAGTCACTGGGAGTCTTGGTTTGCCAGCAGTAGAAAGGGCGGGTCTTCAGCAAAACGGGGATTCGTTTGAAGGAGGAGCGGGATGGCCAGGTGTCCTCCAAGGGGCCCAGACAAAGGCAGCTCTGGGGGGTCAGCAGCTGGAATTGGCAGCCTTTCTCTTTAGGATGTTCCCTTAGGTGACAGGCGTCTCAAACTCCTAAGTACATTCTTCTCTACTCAAAGTCCAATGACCCGAGAAAGAGGAGCTAGAGCTGCCCCGTCTGGGGCTGGTTTCCCTGCCGGATCAAGTTACTGTGGCCCGAGGGGGTGATTACTAGGATTTGCCAATGAGAGAGTGGCTGGGGAGAAGAGGGTCTGAATCAAATTGCTATTCTGCAGCCCTTTGTTCGCATAACCATTAACTGAACATACTCTGTTTCTTAAAAGTTGCATAATATATAACATACAGCTTTGATAATTAAAAGTATCTGTTAAATGCCGCATGAGTGACTGGTATCCTAGTGTTTCGGGAATTTAGGAAAGCAGCAGGAGATAGTTACATGGAACTATTAATATGAAGATATGATTAATAACTACATCTGGGGAGATAATTTACCAACTTTGGCTTGGGGAAGTTTTGGAGTGAGAAAGTAGTACATCTCTGTTAAAAATAGAAAAATATTTATCTTCCATCATCTATATAGTACATCTAGTCCCCCAGGGCCGACTAATCATGTTTAATCATTACACATGATTCAATGAGTATGTCCTTGCTACATATTACATAGGCCTCTGCCCACCACATGGAGTTGCCGCGTGAGAAGCAGCTCCACCACCAATGTGCAGCCTGCAGTCCGTTAGAGCGCCTGCCCCTGAAGTTCTTGGGCGGAGTGGGCCGTGGTGCTCACGGAAACTTCTCGCATCTGCTTTCTGCTAAGACACGACATGGCTGTCCCTGGACCAGTGTCATGAGTGTCCTCAGCTCCCAGGGCGGACTTTGTATATTCCACACAATTTATAAATGTTTTAGGTTAGCATCCAAATAGGCATTTCAGATCTGAAGCTTTATCCGTTGCATTTTGTGAAATAGGACACTATACTGAAACTTATTTTCCATACAGATGACCTCGTCAAGAAACTCCTTAGGGCTCACTAGATCCTGCTCAGCTCGCCCAGAGAATCTTCTCTGCACAGCGTGTTTCGTGATTAGAAGCCATCAGAGCCTGCCTTCCTCATAGGGCACTCGTGACCAAACGCCGAGAAGCACTAACATTTTCTCCCCTAGCTCCTCAGTAGGATAATCCAGGGTTATTCTGGATATACCTAACCACATTTTCATATTCTCTTGAACAGAATTTAAATGAGATTTTTACAGCTCTGGCTGGTGTAACTCAGTGGATTGAGTGCAGGCTGCAAACCAAAGGGTAGTTGGTTCAATTCCCAGTCAGGGCACATGCCTGGGTTGCAGGCCAGGTCCCCAGAGGGGGCCATATGGAGAGGCAACCACACATTGACGTTTCTCTCCCTATCTTTTTCCCACCTTTCCCCTCTGTCTAAAAATAAATAAATATAAATTCTTTAAAAAGAAATGGGATTTCAAGCCTTTTGCAGCTGAACTTTTCCAGCCTAAGCCACCACCTCTAAACTTAAAGTATTGAAACAGTTTGTCCCCCCTGAAGTCATCTGGGGGGACACCAGTCACCACCTCTTGTCTCAAACAGACATTTCAGCCATTCATCTCTCCATCATGGTCATTGCCATTGTCACTGCCTGTCTTTGTAAAATATTCTCTGAGAGAGGAGTAGGCTTTTGTTGGACAACAAGAACAATGTTGTGCGCCCCCGAGTTCACAGCTGTTTCACCAAACGACGATGTTAGTATGTCCATAATGATGCTTTTGTGTGAATAAGGGGTTTACTTTTATGGTCTACTCCAAAAATTACAGAGTAGTTTGTTTTTTGTGTTAAGCAAATGATGGATTTTTTTAAAAAAGCTACTTTTGTTAAAATAATAATGTTTTATTGGTTGTTTGTCTCCAAGTTCCTAATACTTCTTAACAATTTAGTAAGCATTTATTAAATTTAGTGACTTATCATAATTTAGTATGAAATAATTGTCATAGCAAATTAGCATTTTCCTAGGATCTACAGAAATTTTTTAAAGATTAAGTTAAGATAAACATGTTCTTTTGGTATGTAATACATGTTCTAGGATTCTTCAATCAGATTGGCATTAAGCTAGCGTGAATATGCTAGTAATAATAATGTACCAGGAAGTGTATTGTAACACATTGTTCAAAATGACAAAAGATTGGAAGCAACCTGAATGCCTTTCTTATGAGCCCCATTTAGTAAATTATGTGTCCATAGAAAAAGGAATACACTGCAGTGCAGCTGTTAAGTAAATGAATGAGATGGTTCTGTTTACAGGAGGCTATGGAGTGAGCTCTAAGATTGTTAAGTGAAAAAGGCAAGCTGCCCAGGTGTATAGAGTTTGCTCACATTTGTATACATGGAAGGAAACAATGTATCAGTATGTGTCTGTCTGTGCACAGTTATCTCTAGGAGGACATAAAACTGGCGGTATCCGGTTGCCCGTAGCAGGGAACTGGAGCAGGTCAGCAGTGAATGTGAGAAAAACTTCACTTTTTACTGTACATCGTCTATGCCTTTGTTTCATACACAGATGTTTCCTATTACAAATAAATAGTAAAAGATATTCCCCTCTGCCCTTGATGGTATCACATGAGGGAGGTATTGCTTAACTCTCCTGCTCCTGTCTTCCTATGTCCTGCCGCCAGCTGTCGTTTTGTGGACTACAGGTCACCATTGTCTGGTCGGGGCTTTTTGAAACATACATGACATACAGTGGCCATCAAACAGGGAATTCTTTGCTTTGTACAGTGCCAAACAGTGTAAATAGGCATTTGCTTTTTTGAAGGACCTGTTTTTCTGGTGTTTTTGTGAATTCACTATTGGCAGTGATTTGGTAAAGTATAAATAACATAACATAACCAGTGTTATGCCATTTGTCAGAATTTCATTTTGACAAACATTGCCTTGTGATCAAGTAAAACTAGTCATTCAAGAGACACTGTTTTGATGGGTATTTTTTTTTAAATGTCCCACGAAGGTGTTGGTAAACTTTTTGTTGCAAATGTATTCCTAGTATGTGATTTACTTTATTTTTTTGTTTATATTGTATAGAAGATTAAACCTATAATTAATTGATTTGTGATTTCTCCCATTCTTTTTAAACTTAGAAATATTATGTGGTCACTTAATATTGTCTGCTTGGTACCTGATTTTTATCATTCAAATTTTGCTTTTACTGTTTAGGCAGGAGCCTCATGGAGTGGAAGTTTCACCAGGGTCAGTGGGATGATTCTCAGCTGTAGAGGTTCTTTGACCTAATATACAGGGAACCGTTTCACGTGGCGTGGGGATTTAGCTCAGTCCCCCCTTGGAAAGGCCAGTGGGGAGCAAGTCAGCCCGCAGGAGCCACGCCCACGGATAGGTTCTCCTGTGGGGAATCAGGCCTGCGTTGTACCTAGGCTGCTATGAGACTCGCTTTTGCTGAAACTCCCTCACCCTGAATTAAGGCAGCAAGTGCTTACTATAACTTCCTAAAATCTGAGCTAAACCTCCCAAATATGGAGTGTGGCCAGTTCAACCACTTTTCTCCTGGGTCTGCAACATCTTTCCCTTGAAGTAATTAACAGCATTCTTTCCTTTGTTATATGTGAAAAGTCATCCCCTGCAGTGAACCTGTGCATGGTAAATGAGGACCATCCTCGATGCAATGTGCCCAGAAAGGCGATAAAAGCCTGTCCAGGCAGGGGCGGGGGCCCTCTCTCTCACTTAGAGAGCGGCCATGCCATCCCTTTTTCTCCACGGCACGTCTGTAGTCCATGGGAATTTGTTCACAGCCGCCACAACACAGGGATCCCGCCAGCCAGGACCCGCATCACCAGTGTATTGCTTTATCCTGAGATGGGTAGATAGATTCAAGAGGTCTGTTAGTGACCAAACTCACAAGACTAATTTATCAGTTAAAAAATTTAGATCTCAAAATAACCAATATTTGAGGGAGTTACTTGGGAGATTTTCCAGTTGATAAGTCCATGTAAGAATACAAACGTCAGGCCACAAAGTTGCTTCACACAGTCTTAGGACAACAGAAATTATAGGAATATTTATATCAAATTAGGGTAATTGGCTAGATTACTCTTTCCTATTTTAGTGATTTTTAGGGCCCGTTGGGAGTATTCACTCAGGTGTTGCCCAGTGAGGAGAGGAGAGGAGAGAGGTCGTAAAGCTTCCGCAGAGTAAATGTTCGCCGCAAGTGCTTGGGTTTCCTTCAGTTGTGTTGACATTTCAGCAGGACATCATTAGTTCACTTTGGAAGGTGCTATGTTACTTGTCAAATTGATGGTTAGATTCGGTTTTCCCATCTTATCTTTCAGGGAGGAAATAATGCTGGCCATACAGTTGTTGTGGATTCTGTGGAATATGATTTTCATCTTTTACCCAGTGGAATAATTAACCCAAATGTTACTGCCTTCATCGGTAAGTATATGAACCCCACAAGAATGAACCCCTTGGGAATTTCTCCCCCCAGTTGATAATAGTGTTTGTTTTTCATTATCAAACTGATTTCATCTCTCACGAACCAAATGATGAATCTTGACCTTCGTACTTCCTGGAATATACCTAACTTTGGCCGTTTCACAACTCTTTTAGATCTTTTAGCACTAGTACTTGTTGGAATGATTGCTTTGCATTTATCTGTGCTCATTGGCACTCTTAATTCTATAAAGAACAATTATATTAGGTCACCAAATCAGCTTTTCAAACATTATGACGCACAGTAAGAAAAGCAAGTTGATGTTTTATAAATTGATTCTGAACCCTTATAACATGACGCAATCTGATATATTCTAGTTTTTCACTTTTAATCACAACCCAGTAAATTGATTTTATTCCCACTAATAGGGTATGATTCCCAATTTGAAAGACTTTGATCTGGAGTCTACTGTGATCTGGTTTAATTTACCTAAAACTACACAATGGTTTCACTTTGTTTCAAAGAAATTTTAAATCATGTTCAGTGTAACTGTAGTGTTTTTATGTTCTGTGTATTATGTTCTATTGGGTATTCACATTATACTACTCTTTAAAACTTGGAATCCTTTCTGAGGTAATGATCAATCAGAATATCCTATAAATCAAAGTCCTCCAGTCTTCTACTGATTTAGATAAAGGGGTATTGCAGACAGATGTCTGTATTTTAATATCATTATGTGTGTCTATGTTACAAGTACAGGTGTTTAAGGCTGGCATTCATTTGTGTGTTTCCCATTAGGAAATGGTGTGGTAATTCATCTACCCGGATTATTCGAGGAAGCAGAAAAAAATGTTAAAAAAGGAAAAGGTATGAAAAATTGAGTCTGCTTTGTCTCGTAACCAGTTATTTTATATTTTGGGTCAAGTTTTATTCAGATCTCATGCCAGCTCCTTAACATTTCCGCCTTACACTTTAAACTTGCAGGTTATTGTAGGACGAGTTCTTAAATGTCTGTTATTGAATGTTATTAATTATAATCAGTATTTAAACAAAAGATAAACATAGTATGGTCATTGCTTACGTCTTGGTTATTTTACACATGGGTCATCTCTAAACTTGAATGAGTTAAAATGACTTACAAAGCTCTAGGAAACGGATGAGTTAGTTCATCTGGTCATTTGTACTCCAGTTAGCATGCCCTCTGCCCAAACCGAACATTGGCTTGGAGTCGGCAGGACGCAGCAGAAGCCGGTCCTTCTTGTTTCCTGAGGACCCGGAGCCTGCGTGGCCGCTCCGGCCCCAAGAGTTAGAAGAAGCCTGTTCAGGCCCCTCCCTCCATGTGAGAGACACGCTTCTTTCAGTGCTGTGTATCCTTCCAGCTCCTTTAGAAAACATCTTGATGTCTTGCCTTTCCTAATCTCATTTGGATTTTTGGAAGTCTGCTACATTCAGTTTGGCTGCCTTGCTGGGATTTGGGGAATTTAGCAATGCAAAGAATACACAGTTGAAGGAAATCATTAGTGTAGTTTCCCCTTAGTTTACCTTGAATTTAAAATACTCAGTGCTATTACATTATTCAAGTTTCTTGTTCAGGTTCAAAGGTAGCAATGTGCCCTCAGGTGTTTCTGACAACCAACAAGAGAGCCCTGTCTCGCCGCCTTCCCCGGTGTCCTCCCCGCCGTCTAACCCAGGCGTTGGTGTCTGCCTTCCCCATCGGCCAGCTGGAGGTTCCCAGCTGCTCTCTGCTTTCCTTCACCCCCTCTGAAAACTTCATCCCGCTTTCTTGTTCTTTCTGGGCTGCTGAGTCATGTTGAATCCACCCGACTGAGTTTCTTTGTGATGTTTTCTTTATAACATTCCCCTAAGCTAACTTCAGAGTACGTACTTACGTGTCAAAACAGCTCTGGAGGGAGAGGCTTACTATTGCTGTTGATCTTTCAGCATATTACCAAGGAGGTCCTCCTCTGTACTCTATGAGGAGTGATTTTAAAGTGAATCTTTGGGCATTATCCAAATTAACAACTAATTTTTAATATCTCATGTTAGTTTTGAAAATGTTTGGAGCTTGGTGGCTTGTCCTTAGAAGGAATACATATAGCCAGTGAAGGTGTACTGTCTCTAAAAAATACGTTTCTTTAGCTTCATTTATCTACTCATCATTCAGCAGTTTGTTTGAACATTTACTGGCTGACTGGCCCAAGCAGTGAAACCTCTTGGCTCTCAGGCATCCCCAGTGTGTGTGTGTGTGTGTGTGTGTGTACACACACACACATAAATACGTACACCTACTCTTCCCTAAACTCCCAACAAATATGTTATTTTCTTACCATTTGCCTTTTGGGTTTCTAGAAGTATCCTTTGTAGATATATATAGTTGGGAGATTTTTAGAGCAAAACATTTAGAAAGAATGTGTGAGTGCGTTTGTATGTATAATGAATGGCTAGTGAGAAAATTCCTGCTAAACTTGTTTCCTATGAAGAAGAAGCTATGAAAATGATTACTTCGGTGAAAAGCACTTTTAAACATTGTATTTCTACAAAAATTAAGGTGAAAGAATTGTTATACCAAATGTTCAATTAAATGTATTTCCCCCCCTTTTCTGTAGGTCTGGAAGGCTGGGAAAAAAGGCTTATCATTTCCGACAGGGCTCATATTGGTAAGCGGACCTGATGCATTTGTTTCTAACTGCCTTTTTACCAGCAGCTTATCGCCAGAAAGCATTCTGTTTCCAGTTTTGTCTTAATTTTAGTGAACACAGTGTAGGGTGGCTTATATGTAATAATTGGGTTCCAAATACATAAAATATCTGTTTGTTTCCTTAGATAAGGTGATCAGGACTAGGTTAAAACCAACCTATTTCTGAAGGGAGAACTAGCTAGTCCCGTGAATGAGGACTAGCTGTTTCGTGGGGATCTCTCATCCCACTAACACATGAGCCGTCCCCAAAGACAGCAGTTTCCCCGCACACTCCCTCACATATGTGAAAGTAGGTCTACCGTCTGGCAGATCTTGAGAGTGAGTCTGTGTCTCAAATATAATAATACTGCTTTTAAAACGATTCAGATGACTAGCCTTTTCCATTATTTAGAGCAAACTGGATTCTAGAATTAATTCAGCCACCACCAATAAACTTGAGGTGTGTTTCCCTGTTACTGTGCTGTCACCGAAGCGACAGAATTGTTTATTAAGAGTGACATGGTTAAGAGACAGTAACCAGGATGGAGGAAGAGCTATGAACCGTGTAAGAAACTTCTCTGTGAGTGATCGGACTCTTGAATTCTACCTAAATATATATTTCTCCTGAGGCCGTAGTTGCTCTAATTTTAACATTGGCCTTCATTGAAGAGGCAGCCCCGTCAAAGTTTTTGTATCAGCCAAGTAAGCAAATTGAAACGCTTTTGGAAGGAAGTTGTAAATCTGTCATTTTCATTGGCTATTTTAAGCTTCTGATTTTAAAAAATACATATACTCTCAGTCTGTTGCCTACATAAAGTATATTTTTGGTCTTTAACTTATGTTAGTAATTTCATTTTAAATTTTTATACATAGTCATTATAGTGCTATAATATAGAAAGCAGTGCAGTGTTATTAATATTTTTACATACTGACAACCTCTTAGGTATATAATGAAAAATGTATTTCTGTTCATTACTTTCATGGTATTTTTATCTGCTTACCTTCACTAATTATTAACCTTACGCATATCCTGTTACCATGAATATTCTGTCCGCGTCTTTAACTCCCGCCCTCCCCCCACCCCCCATGGTTTTTACATGCAGTCTCCGGCATTCATTGTCTCTGTTCTGCACATACAGGAAGGTGCTGTTTAGATGATGAAAGCCACTGCTTGCTTACCTTCAGCACTTGGTCATGGTCCCCTGTCATCTGCTGTGTGAAATTCAGCATCTTAGCCTGACCGCCACAGTTCAGGATTGCGCAGTAGGGTAGCACCTCGTGTACACCCTTTGAGCAGCTGCCAACCTTAACCCGCATGCTCAGACGGCTCCGCTCTGTGCGGACGTGTGAACACACAGTGATGTCAGGCTGGTGGGAAGAGTCAGTGTTCAGAGTGATTCGGGTTCCTGTCTGGACCCTCCACCTTTCTTATTCATTTCAGACATTTTGGGTCTGTCACGTGACAGTTGGCGTCCTTGGGTGCAGCACAGTGGTTAAGCGAGCTAACTCAACTACCTGAGGCTACAAAAACCAAAGGAAATTCTACCGCGAAGGGACCAAAGGACCAGTCTAATTGGAAAGCAGTGTGGTTTAAATCATAGCAAATATGAATTAGTTTTATAATTTTATTATGCTTCTTTAATAATGATTTTTCCTCTTTTATACATTTATGTCCTTACAGGAAGTTTTTTTGGGTAGAGGAGACAGAGTCCAGAACGGAAAGCTCAAAGCTGTTAGCAGTGATAACACAGGGGTGTGGCAAAAGTAGGTTTACAGTTGTTTGTATGGAAAATAATACAATAGTATATAATAACACAAGGATAAACTGTTTCGCATACTCACAACTGTAAACCTACTTTTGCCGCACCCATATATGTTTGCTTTAAAATGTGTTATTAAAGTATCTATAAGAAACATGTATTTTTAGTACCATCAATTCCAAAATGAGGAAAAGAAGTAAATAGAGACATTTTAAAAAAAACAAACTGGAAGCTTGCTGAGAATCGTCACTGTGAAAACCCTTAAAATCTTCAGAGACTCTCTTCCCACAGGACTGAAGGCAGTTCTGTGAGCTCCATTGTCCTTATGGCATTAGAACCCTCATCTCAGAACTAAGTACAAGACCTCACTGGTACATAGATGCTTAAAAATACTAATTGATTACTTTCCAAGGATTTTTACAATTTCCCATAAAGTCTGCACTTCCGTCAGCACAGTATGATGGCTGTGCCGTATGGATTACAGAACAATAGAGCCACGCACGGGCTTCTGAATTTGGGGGGCCTGGGCCTGAGGGTTAGTTGTGTGGCCTCTGGTATGTTATCTCTTAGGTGTCAGTCCCCCATTGGTGAAACAGGCACTTCACACACGGCTGTGCCTACGGGAGTGAGAATTTTATCTGTTTTATTTCCTTAACTGCCTGGCACCTCGCTCAGGTGTTCTTCCCCACTTGGCCACGATTCACTATTCGCTCATCCTGAAGGATATTGGTCTGCAGTTTTCCTTCGCTTTAGTGCCTCGTTCGTCAGTTTTGGTGACTTCATTTTTCTGAGAGGGTACGTGTCGGATCAGTATTATTTCCTCTGCAAATGTTGCATGGAATCTTTGTGGGGATGTTCGCAGAGATTCAGGTTTTTCTGTTTCTTCTTGTGTTAGTTTCAGTTAGTTATGTTTTTTAAGGATTATATTCACTGTATTCAACTTCTCAGATTACTAGCGTAAGGATTGTAATATCTGGATATTATCTTTCCAATTTCTGTGCAGTTTGCAGTGCTGGCCTGTCTTTTGTACCTGGCATTGGTGATTTGTACCTGGTTTTCTCTTGCTCAGTCTAACTGGAGCTTTATCTATTTTATTGATTTGTGTGTTTTACTCCCAAAGACTAAGCATTTGATTTTGTTGGTTTTTCTCTATTTGTTGTCTTTTTTATTGATTTTAGCTCCTTGTTGTTTCACTTTTTTACTTTCTTTGGTTTTAATTCGCTCTTTCCCTAACCTCTCTAACACTACTTTAGCTACATTCTGCAGATACTGACATTTTATACGCTTATTTCCATTCAGTTGAAGTTACTTCATAATTTTTTTGTGTGTGATTTAAAAAAAATTATATTTGGCCCATGAGTTACTGAGACATGATGTTTACATTGTCTGGACAATTTACCCAATTTCTTTCTATTATTTGTTTCTAATTGAATTTTGTTGTGGACAGGAAATATACTTTGTAATCTGTTTAAATTTGTTGGCATTTGTTTTATGGTGCAGCATATGGTCTATTTTGGTTAATGTTCCCCATGCACTTAGAATATGTGTTCTGTTATTGCTGAGGAGAGTGTTCTTTATGTGCCAGTTACATCAAATTGAATTGTAGTGTTCAAATCTTCTATATCCTGATTTCCTGTCTACTTGCTCTGTTACTGAGGGAGAGGTGTGTAGAAACCAACAATAGTTGTGGACTTGTCTTTATCTCTTTTGAACTTTGCCAATTTTTTGCCATCTGTGCTTGGAAGCTCACTTAGATGTGTTTCTATTAAGTTACATATTTGATGAATTAACTCTTAGTAAAATATCCTCTTTACCTGTGGTAACATTCCTTCTTCTGAAGTCTACTTTGCTATTGCTTAGCCACTAGAGCTTTCTTTTTTTTCCCCAGATATAAGAATCTTTTTATTTTTTATTATTTTTTTAAATTTTATTTTAATCATTGTTCAAGGAGAGCTTTCTTAAGATTAGTATTTACAAGGTGTATCTTTTTACATCCTCAAATAATCTTTAACCTGTCTTTGTCCATATTTATGCCACATTTCTTGTGGACAAAGCATAGTTGGATCTTGCTTTTTATTTATTGTGAAGCTGTGCCTTTTAATTGCAGTGTTTAGGCCCTTTACTCTTAATGTAGTTATTGTTATGGTTGAATGTCTGTCTGTTCTGTTTGCTATTTGTTCCACCTGTTCTTTGTCTTTTTTCTTCTTTTCCTGATTTCTTTTACATTTAATATTTTACTTTATATTTTTACAATTCCTTTTTATTTTCTTTTTTAAAAATTTTAGTATTATTTTTAGAGAGAGGGGAAGAGGGGGAGTGAAACAATGTGCAGTTTCCTCTAACGTGCCCCCTACTGGGGACCTGGCCTGCAACCCAGGCATGTGCCCTGACTGGTTCGACTGGGAATCCAACCGGCAACCCTTTGGTTTTCCGGCTGGCACTCAGTCCACTGAGCCACACCAGCCAGGACTTATTTTTCGATTATAGTTTACATTCCATTAGGTTACTAGCTATACCTCTTATTTTGTAAATTTTGGTAGTTGTTCTAGGATTTATAATATGTATCTTTAAATTGTCATGGTCTATCTTAAAATAATACAGGCATACCTTGGATGTGTTACAGGTTCAGTTCCAGAACACTGTAATAAAGCACGTATTACAATAAAGTGAGTCGTAATCTTTGCTGGTGGAGGGTCTTGCCTTCAATTTGTAAAATACGACATCTGTGAAGCTCAGCAAAGCAGAGCGCAGTAACATGCCGTAGGATGTAAAATGTTTAACCTAAGGTCCTTGCAACAAAACGCTTCCATTTCCCTTGCTGTTTCATCCTTTGCGTCCTTTTTGCTACGCATTTCATGTCTATGATTGTGAACTCCACAACGCATTGTGAAAAGTTTTGCGTTACACAATTTCCTTTTTAAAAAATTGAAAAATGAGCAAGTTGTTGGTCAGTTCTTTACATTAGCGTACGCAAGCATGGATGCATGGGACTATCTCATATGTTGTAATTGTGTCCCGTCCATGGACTGGCGTGACAACATTGGTGATACACGAGATGCTCATTGAGGAAACAAGTGCTGAGAAACGGCCATGATCTGACAGCGTTTCCTGAACATTCACAGTCCAGGGTTGCTGAGCGTCTGTCCTTCAATGCAACAACTCTCTACCGAGTGCCTACTCTGCGCCAGCTATGGTCCTGGGCACTGGTGTTTCAGCGATAGGAAAGGCAAATAAAAATCCCTGAGTGTAGCTTATAGTGTAGAAGGGAAGGCAAGATAAAGAGGCAGTAAGTGTATCCTTGCCTACAGAGATAAGTTCTGAGCAGAGAAAGGAGGCAGGCTGTGTCAGGCAGTTTGGAGGAGGTGGGTGGGCCTCTAGTTGTAGATCAAGTGGCCGAGGAGGTGTCCCACTGGAAGATGACATTGAATTCACAGACCTGAAGGAGGTGAAGGGTAACTAAGCTCTAGAGAGATGGCTGCGCAACGTTGAGGCTGTAGATAACAATTCTGTATTGTGACGTAAAAATCTTTTAAGAGGGTGGATCTCATGATACGTGAACACGTTTAAAAAAAGGCCTGTGGAGGTCTGAGAAGCAAGCAGAGGGGATTGCACATACGGAGGCTCACCCTGCACAGCATGCAGCCCAGCACAAGTAGTGTTGATAAACACTTAGCCAGAGCAATAAAAAAGAAATAATAAGATGGTGTTGATAAGGCTTAACTATTAAAAGTGAACAATTACCTTTAATTTTAAAAATTAGACCAAATCCCCATGGTAGTGTATTTTTGTTTTTAATGTCTAGGCTGCAGAAAATGGAAGGATATTCAAAGCAACTTCAAAGACTGTTCTTTCAGAAATGCTAACAGTGTAGATGTTAGGGCTCCGTGCCACAGTGAAGCATAATTATTTTGATTACCCTAATAGCTTCCTGGGGCCTGGAAAACCTAGGAAAACATTAGCTCTGTGGCGAGGTACTAAATTACTTTCCAAAAAATATGGTTCATCTGCTTTCCATCAACCACTTATTTGTGGTTTGCCAGCTGCCTTTGTAACTTCTTTGAACATAGAAAATAAAACAAATATTGAAACACAAATGCCCTTTTATTCCAAAGAGATGGCTTACTCTAAGATCTCAATCTTGTCATAAGTCATTTGCAAAGTTCAAGTTTGATGAAACAGCTCTTAAGAACCATTCCGGTCCCTAAAAAGTAGATCAGAAAGGCTGTTGGCTATGTACCAAAACAGGAACGTGGTTGTAAACTAATCCTTGTAATATATGATAGCTGTTTATTGGCCAAGGTCTAGAATCCATATATTAGAGATGAATAAGCATTTTAATGTGCCATGTAGTACAGCAAGGTGCACAAAAAGACACACGTATTTTACACCTTTAATCAACATCCACCTTATTATAGAGTCTTCCTAGTGCCGTGAAAAGCTACTCGTTTAAACGAGGTTGTGAAAGACTTATACAACTGAAGTCAATAAGATATTGGTGAAAGAAATGAAAGAAAACACAAATGAATGGAAAGTATTCTATGCTTATCGATTGGAAGAATCAAAGTTACAATGTCTGTGCTGTGAATGCAATCTCTATCAATATTCTAGTGGCATTTTTTACAGAAATAGAACAATCTTAAAATTTGTATGGAATCACAGAAGACTTTGAATATGCAAAGGAATCTTGAGATAGAGAACAAAGCTGGAGCCATTATGGTCCCTGATTTCAAATGGAAACAAAGCTTTGGTAATCAAAACAGTATGGTGTTCACCAACAAAAATGAAATAGAGAGCTTTGAAGTAAACCCACACACATAGTCAATTTATGACAGAGGAGCCAAGACTATACGTGGGGAAGGAATAGTGTGTTCAAAAAATAATGTTGAGAAAACTGGACAGCCACGTACAAGGAATGAAACTGAACCACTGTCTTATATCAGACACCAAAATTAATGAGATTAAAGACCTGAGCATAAGACTTGAAACCATAAAACTCCTAGAAGAAAGTGTAGGCAGTGAGCTCCTTGACATCTGTCTTGGAGCCAGAGTTAGTCAGGATGGTTTTTAGGTCAAGTGTCCCAGGATTGTTCCCGTTTTGCCATCTGTAACTACTAGGCTTCTGGTATTTCTAAACAGGTAGCTCCTTCACAGTTGCCACCACTGGTTCCAGGATCCTTCCAGCAGTTTTTGTGTTTAATGTTCACAAATTCCAGCTTGCTTATTTGGAGGCAAGAATCATCAGTGAAAAGAAGCCATGGTTAAATACACTAAAAATGGTTGAATTACACACTTTATTTTTTGTTTTGTTTTGTTTTGTACATTTATTAGAGTATAGTTGACATACAATATTGTATTGTTTCAGTTGTACTCATAGTGATTCAACATCTATATAACTTACAGAGTGGTCACCATGGCAATGAAAGTAACCTTATGTCACCATACAGTTATTTCAATATTATGGACTGTGTTCCCTGTGCTGTACATTACATCTCCGTGACTTGACTTGTTTTATAACTGGAAATTTGTACCTCTTAATCTCCTTCGCCTTCTCACCCCTCCCCTGTGGCCTCATCAGTGTGGTCTCTGTATATATAGACCTGTCTCTGTTTTCTCTTGCTTGCTTTGACCTTCGGATTCCACAGATAAATGCCACCATAGGGCATTTGTCATTCTCTGACTTATTTCACTTAGAATAAATGCCCTCTAGGTCCATTCATGTTGTCACAGATGGTAAGATTTTATTATTTTTTTATGGCTGAGTAATACTCCATTGTGTATGTGTACCACCTCTTCTCTAGCCATTCATCTGTCCATAGTTACCTAGGTTGCTTCTGTGTCTTGGCTGTTGTAAATAATGCTGCCTGGGGGTGCATATGTCATTTTAAACAAGTGTTTTTGATTTTTTTTTTGATAAATGCCCAGAAATAGAATTTCTGGGTCATGTGGTAGTTCTATTTTTTATTTTTTGAGGAACTTTTGGACTCTTTCCCGTAATGGCGGCACCAGTTCACATCCCCTCCAACAGGGCAGAAGGGTTCCCCGTTCTCCACACCCCAGCAGCCTCGTTATTTGTCGTCTTTCTGGTAATAGCCATTAGGACAGGTGTGAAGTGATATCTCTTTGTGGTTTTGATTTGCATTTCTCTGGTGATTACTGATGTTAAACGTCTTTTCGTGTCCGTTGGCCCGTGTGTATGTCTTCTGTAGAGAAATGTCTGTTCAGGTCTCCTGCCCATTTATAAATTAGATTGTTTGTTTTTCTGATGTTGAGTTGGGTGAGTTCTTTGCATATTTTGGATAGTAATTCTTTATCAGAGACATCATTTCTTTTCAGCAGTAGAAAGCCCCACTGAGTTTTTAAGGCAAAGGGTGGCACGATATTTGTGTCTCGGAAAGGTGGCTTTGGCTACTTTAGGAATTATGGATCAGAGGTGTCAGGAGTGCAGACAGGCACACGCATCAGGAGGCCGCGGTGGCGGTGGAAGATGATGGGTGCTGGGGACTAGTGAGGGAGGGGAAGATGGATGGCAGAATAATCGCTAGGTTTCTGGAGTGCTGAACTGGAAGAAAAGCAGGTATCTTAGTCAACAGAGCTTTATAGAAGTGTTGGGCAGGGTGGTCCAAAATTACCCTCTTAGTGACTCATTAAAAAAAAAAGTACCCTGGCTGGTGTAGCTTAGTGGGTTGGGCGCAGGCTGCGAACCAAAGTGTTGCTGGTTCAATTCCCAGCCAGAGCACATGTCTGGGTTGCAGGCCAGGTTCCTAGTGGTGGCCATGTGAGAGGCAACCAGACATGATGTTTTTCTTCCTCTTTCCTTTCCCCTCTCTCTAAAAATAAATAAATAATAAAAAAATAAAATATATATATTTATTGATTCTAGAGAGAGAGGAAGAGGGAGAGACAGAGAGAGAGAGAGAGAGAGAGAGAAAGAAACATTGAGTAGCTGCCTCGCACATGTGCCCCAACCAGGGGCTGAACCCATATCCTAGGCTTGTGCCCTGAGGAGCAGGAATCAAACCCACAACCTTTCCTTGCACAGGACAACACTCCAACCATCTGGGCCACACTGGCAGGGCTTAATGACTCATTTTTGAAATAGTACAGGTTCTAATAACTAGGAATGAATGATCGGGCGTATTTTTACGTGAATATACCAGTTGGTATTGTAACCTTCACTCCCACCATTACTGTCGCTTCTAACAAGGCATCTAACTTGTCATATGAAGTTAGACTGAAGGGATTTAAAACTTTGGTCATTTAAAATACAAGATTGTATCTTTCCTATGTTGTCTTGGAACAAATACTGTGATTTTGTTTGTTTCCCTGCAGTATTCGATTTCCATCAAGCGGCTGATGGCATCCAGGAACAGCAGAGACAAGAGCAAGCAGGAAAGAAGTACGTTTTCTGTTTTCCGTGCTGGCGAAACATATCTGGACTCTCATGCTGAAATTCCAGGCCAGCGGTTGGAGAAAAATGAGTATTAAACTGTCTGGTTTAGATTTCAGAGAAAGTCCATAGGATTAGGAAAAGAAGCTTACAGGAAACAGCATAAACAGAAAATCAGTCTGACTACAAGAATGGCATCTTACCTGTCTAATTTAAAGCTTTTTTGATTTATGTTTAAGCTTGGGGACCACGAAAAAGGGCATCGGCCCGGTTTACTCTTCCAAAGCTGCTCGGAGCGGGCTCAGGATGTGCGACCTCGTTTCGGATTTTGATGGCTTCTCGGAGAGGTAAGTGGCTTGCGTTTCACTGTGGAAAGAGCAAATGGAATTGTGGAATTTTTCAAACTCAGATTGCAGCCTGGGAAAGTATTCTAGTTGGATAGTTGTAGTCGGCATTTTTGTTTTACGTGGCATATTAAAGTTACTTTTATTTTATTTTAATGGAGCCTTAATTTCAGGTTAACTGTATGAAGAGTAAAATGATGACGACACAGCAGTGCCCCCGAGGAGGCCAAACCAGATTATGTTTGAGGGTTGCAGCGGTCTGCTCGGAAGCAGAGATGTGTCCGTGGGAGGGGTGGCATTGCCTCGGTGGGGCCAGCGCGGTCACCACGCCCCGCAGTCTTGATCGCCAGGTTTTCCGGTCCACCGCTCCGTGTCCTCTCATCTCGCAGGTGCTAGGGAACTGCCGTGTACCAAGCTCACCTTGCAAAACAGAAATGACACATCGACACTGACCCTTTGTAGAAAAATCTCCCAGGGGAACCTAATAATCACCAGAGAGCTGTAGGGTGACTCAGTGATTGTGTTTAATGACAGCTGGCATCAGAGGTACCAGGCGTTCTCTCTGTTCTGGGATTCAGTGATTTGTTCCATCCATTTTCGGACAACAGTTGGTCCGTGCCACCAGAGCGCCTGCGCTGGGAATGTTAGAGATCAATGGCTGTCGTCGGCCTTCGTCTCTCTCAAAACCATCGTGTAGACCCTCCTTTTGTTTTATGCTCAGTATGATACAATTAATTCGGATGTAAGTCTTGTGGTTACAGATTTCAGTTATCCCCCCCCGACCAGACACACACAGAACCTTAATTATATTGTTGATATTCTTGAACTTGAGCAGAAAATACTTTGAATATAACATTATTCATATGACTAGTCTCCTTTATTCGACATTAGTTTTCAGAATGTAACTTCAGTTTGGGAGTTAATTTTGTTGAGCACTTATCTACCAAAGCCATGTGAATCAAATGATACTATTCAGAATATTTTAAAGACAGCTAATGTTTTGATTTATCCGTATTTCTCAGAGCTGATGTCTTGATTGTTCTGTATTTCTCAGGTTCAAAGTTCTGGCAAACCAGTACAAATCTATATACCCCACTTTGGAAATAGACATTGAGGGTGAATTGCAAAAACTCAAGGTAATGCTCTCTGACCTTTCTCATGTTCTTTTAAAAACTCATTTGCCAACTTGGCGTCTGGATCTTTTACTCACACAGGCTTTGTGTTAGGAACTGAAAATAGAAGAATGAAGGCTATGTGGCAATTTAGAAGTTCTACATGAAATAGTGTATACTAAGTGCCACCCAGATATGGCAGATAAGAACTGGCGAGGCGAAGTGTCTGCCCTTTTTAACCTAAAAGGACACGGCGTGTTCGAGTGACTTCACACGGCGTGGCTTGAGCAGAACACTGAGCGGGGAGCAGGCAGTAGGAGTCAAGTACCTGGAAACAAAGTTAGACAAGTAGGGACCGAATCATAGGCCTTACATTGGTCTTACGTGTCTGCAGCCAGGGACTTAAAAGGGAGTTTTGATCCTGGAGATGAAGAAAAAACTATTGAATAATTCTGAGCTGTTTTTGTATATAAAAATCACTTAGCAATGTGGAAGATAATCAACAAATGGACAAGTGAGAGAGAACTCTGGAAGCCGACCAGCCCGGTTAGGAGGGATACCTCACTGGGTTAATCTCTTAGGAGACAAATAAGGTAGTTGGTCAGAGATTAGGCCCAAGTAGGCAACTCCTAGGTGTTGCTGGTACCTGAGTTGGTTAGTAGTCAAGTCTCCTGTTCATTCCTCCACAGTCTTTGGTGAATTTCGAGCTGCTTCCTGTGTATTTGATTGGTAGTCTTTCTTTTTTATAAATACGTATAAATATCAGTTCCAGAACCGAATAGAAGTTCACAAACCTCATAGGCCATTCTAAAATAGTTGCAGACCTTCGGTCTGTGCTCTTTTAACTAAATTCCTAAAAGAAATGCCCTCCAAGGAACAAGCTAAATTGGATTTCAGTGTATTGATGGTTGCTTAGAATAGATTGCCGTTTTCTTTTCATTCCGTCATGGCAGCAATTATTTTAACTTTATTATTAGCAACTTGGAAATGCTTATGTACTTAAAGTATGGATATGGCTTTTCAGTTCTATTTTGTACATGTTCCATGTGAATATTAAGTAGATGAATAACAATGAACAGAGTTGGGTAAGAAAATTCTTAATAAGTGAGCCAGGTCTTTAATGAACAAGGGATGTAATGGTGGGTTGGACATTTTAGGCATAAAAAAAAGAACTAAAACAGGAATAAGCCTGAGATTGGAGACTAGAGCCCTCTAAGGGGGGACCTTACTTTCATCCGTGGGTAGAACACACTGTGGTGAATTCATGAGTGGAACTTGGAACCAGTCCATACTGGTCTGGCTAAATATTTGAGCATAATTGAAACTAGGTTTTATTGCACTTACACTAGAGACACTGGGGCAACTCTTGTTAATACTACATTTTTAATTGAATTCTAAAATTAAGCAGTATCATTAACTTAAATGTTTCCAGAAAGCTTATAATGCTCATGTGTAAACAGTACTGGGTATCGTCTACTAGTAATACCGCTGAGAGGTTTTGCTGTAGTGGGATATAACGGAAGAAGAATCTTAGTGATCAATTATTGATGTATTTGCATGCTCGGCAGTGCCTCTTGTGGCCCTCACCACATTTTGAGAATCACACTTTGAATGAAAGTTTGACAACTCATGGTTACATGGACTATAAATGTAGGTTTTTTAATACTTCACAAAATATAAAATTGTAATGTAATGGACTCCGTTCTTTTAATTTTCCTGAAAGCTGGTGAAGCGTGAGTGCTCGGCCCTTCGGAAGGCCGCCACCTTCTGTGCAGAGAGGTTAATATTGCACCTTTGAATCCATTGTATCCCTTGAGCCGGTGTCTCGTCCCTGGTTCTGGAGAATCAGCCTGGTTCTCCACGAGGTGATCACGGTGTCACAGTGGGGTGTGAACATCACCTACCCCTTTCTGCTTTGTGTTTGTCAGTTTCCGCCAACCTCAAGTCAGGTAATTTTGACCATACTGGTTATATTGTAGTATTGGTATGCGTTCACATTGGTCTTTGACTTTGTCCACAGGGTTACATGGAAAGGGTTAAACCCATGGTGAAAGATGGAGTCTACTTCCTGTACGAGGCCCTACATGGACCACCAAAGAAGATTTTAGTAGAAGGTGCGAACGCGGCCCTCCTAGATATTGATTTTGGTAAGTGGGATGTGACTGACGGGGAGCTTGACCGAGCCCGGCAGTATTTAAGACATAAATAGTTAATGTTGGCATCGAGGGGGTTTAAAACAAGGCTTTTAGCTTGTGTACGTATTCAGGAGTGGTGGGAGATTGCCATCCTATACTCACCTGTCTTTTGAAGTACTGTGGAAAACACAATGCATACGTTAGGTTTTGTTGCTTGTTAGAAAAGTCAAATTGCTATTTGGGTCAGTGGGTTTGAAATACTGTAAACCGTGATTTGTATTGTTATTAAACATGTGTATTCTAGGATCTGTGGAAGTCTGTTTAATTAAGTCCTTGGGTGAGAAATTCTGAGTGGACTCGGAGCATTGTCTCCATCTTGAAACAGTTAACACTTAGTGTCTTCAAACGATTGCCCCATTAGTTTGTTGGCCTTTCCATCTAAACATGATCGCTCAGGATAAGTGTTGTTGGGAACCACCTTGCCTGGTTTCAGAAGCTGTAATCCCCCCCACCCCCACCACCACCATGGCTAAGGCTGAGTGAGAGACCCTGGGACCCTAAGCCACTAAGGAGACAAAGCTTATCCTCCTGGCAGGAGCACTGCCTCTGCCCACTTTACTTCACCCTGCCTGGCCCCTAGTGCGTGACTGGTTAGCCAGTGACGGGTAAGATTCCTCATTGGAGGGATGACCTAAGACAGACATGATCACTAGGGGGCCCTCAGGGAAGGACTTAGGGAGCTATAGAGAAAAGGGGGTGACGGACCCTCGCCCCTCGGCTTTGGCATGGCCTGAGTCCTCATTCTGTCTGTGAGAAGTCTCCTAATCTCTTGACTGCCTTACTTCCCCTGCCTGACTTAAGCCTGAAACAATGACAGAGGGTGGTGCAGCCCTGTGCTGGAAAGGGCGGGTTCCCCGGGGCGATCAGGCCTAAGAAAGAATGCACAAGATCCTGTGAAACCTGCTTTGCTAATACCCTCAGTTAAAATGATAAGGGTCAGAGCATGAAATGAGTTTGTTTCCTCAAAGGTTTATGGCCCTTTAGCTAACTGACTCTGACTCAGAATAGGCTCTCATAGTTCTTTGAATGTTATCTATTTGATCATTACTGCCTGACAGTTATTGACGAGCTTTCCATATACGCCCTATATTCCTATGCAAATTAAAGCCAATAAAAGCCTGTCAAGGCGAGGGTCAGCCTGCGTGCTCTCCTCTAGAGAGAGTGGCCAGGCTGCTCCGAGGTGCTTTCCCCTTGAGAGAGTGGCCGTGCAGCCCCTTTTCCCCACAGGACTCACTAGTCTGTGAATTTGTCTCCTCTCAGCCATAACGCCATGGACACTGGGCCAGAGTCCACGTCAAGTGTGATGGCTTTCAGCCCTATGGACATATCATTGGCCTTTCACTCCAAGTAAACCAGTTAAAGAAAGTGTATATCTAGTAGTAAATATGTATTTTTGATACTATAAGATGCCTTTCCAATTTGGCATCTAGAAAGCAAAGTATCTAGTGAATAATTTTAAGTATGAGCAGGATCTTGGGGGTTGGGTACACCCCTCTTAGCTTACCCTTGTCACTTCTGCAACTATTCGCTGAATAGACATCAAAAGTAGTATTTTGTAGTATTTTGCTAAAATACTACAAAATTTTTAGCAGACTGTTGTCACTGCAGGTTGCTGCTGTACCTTATTTGTATCCAGGAAGTAAAATAAATTTGTTTTAAGCTAACAGGGGAGTGTTAAAATACATAGATTTTAAGTCTACACAGGTGGAGTGACCCCAGGTGTTGGCATCACATTGTTTAACAGCCCGTCTGTTAGGCGAGTCCCCGCCGTGCAGGGCTGAGTCACTGGGCGTGCACCCAAGGGGCCCCTCCCCTGTCAGCGCCGCAGGCACAGCTCTGACCCCTGTGTCTTCGCCTCATTACAAACCAAAAACAGCCAGAGCAAAACACGGTGGTCACAATTAGAGTCAAGGCTGTCTGATACCTAGAATATATTCAAATGCAGGCTTTCCTTAGTAATCCTCTTTTGCAATAATGTATTTCTCTGTGTGTATATTTAATATTTGTTTCTGTTTGCAGGAACTTACCCTTTTGTAACCTCCTCTAACTGTACGGTGGGAGGTGTTTGCACGGGGTTGGGCATGCCCCCCCAGAATGTCGGAGA
The DNA here is from genome assembly GCF_004126475.2 of Phyllostomus discolor. Lineage (NCBI taxonomy): Eukaryota > Metazoa > Chordata > Mammalia > Chiroptera > Phyllostomidae > Phyllostomus > Phyllostomus discolor. The sequence goes on along the minus strand of NC_040917.2, from coordinate 12,806,728 downwards.
AGTGTACGGAGTTGTGAAAGCCTACACAACCAGAGTTGGCATCGGTGCCTTCCCCACGGAGCAAGACAACGTAAGCCTCTGTCTCAGTAAATCCTATTCAAGCGGTTTAATATAAAATTAGTGCTTTTTTTTCCCTTAATGAATTCTTATCTTCCATTTATTGCACTTAATTTGCAAGACCAGTTAGAGTGACCTTTTAAAAAATGCGCACACACCTTTATCACTAGTGGCAGCAGAGTGGCAACAAGACAAGGGGTTTGAGGGTGCTTAAAGGTCCTTGGCATGCAAGGCTGAGGAAGGTGGATTTATGAAGGGGACTGAGAGGGCGGAGGAAGTGGGTAAAAACGACAACTTCCTCTAGCCCGGAGCTTAGTAGGAGACCAGGGTGAGTGGGGAAAGTGATCTCCGGACACAGTGTAATGGCTGACTCGTCCACGGTGACCGGGCCCAGGCGCTGTTCAGGTGCCGCTTACCTGGAAGCTCTATGGGGCCTCGCCGTAGCTCAGGGACCTGGGTGGTGCCACTGTCCCCGTTGTACCCGAGAGGCTGGGAGAGCGGGAGTAACCTGCCCTGGGCCACACAGGTGGGGCTGGGAACCCAACAAGGCAGAGTGAACTTTAGAAAACATATGTCACTGTAATAATGTCGAATTATGAGGTAAGGAAATGCTGGCTTTAATCAGAAAGGTGTAAAGTATGGAAGAGATAGCGCATAGGTGGGAAAGTTAGGCTGTAGGAAGTGGCTGCAGCTGAGACTGTTGAACATTGTTCTTCTACTTTAATTCTTTTCAGACGAGCATTGTGATATCAATAAGTAGTTATCAGATGCAAGTTTGCATAATGGTTTTCAGGAAATTATCAGACTACATTTATTCTTAGAGCAATTGGCTTAAGTTGTCTGTTTTAATAAATACTAACTACTTAGTTTTTAAAATGCAGCATTTATATTTTTTATATATTAATCTGAATTTCAGAAAGTGATCTATATGACATCATTAAAAATATTGGTTTTAAAGTATGGTAAAAAATGAAACCGAAGGTGGATCTATCCCAAATAATGCCCCCCTCACATAAAACCCATCCTCTCTATGGAATTCTATCTTCCACTTAGTTATTTCCCGAAAGACATTTACCTCACAGGGACTCTGACTCGTTACCTGATCTTAAGTATGATTCTACTCGATTGATAGCATTGGTATCCCGACGCTAAAAGTTCTGTTTTCTGGCCCCCAGGAGATCGGAGAGTTACTGCAAACAAGGGGTCGGGAGTTCGGTGTAACTACTGGAAGGAAAAGAAGGTGTGGCTGGTTGGACCTCGTTTTGCTTAAATACGCCCACATGATTAATGGATTCACTGCGTGAGTATTCTCAGAAATGTTTATTTCAGGAAATAACGGGACAGTTCGTGACCACAGGTTACATTCTGTGAAATGCAGACTTGACATAGTACACCAGTAGAAAGATTTTTCTCTTTAACTTCAAAATGAAATTTTAGTTCAGGGTAGAAGTGGACCAAGATGTAGGAGAAAGGACACAGGGAGAGGGGACCCTGGTTACCCTCCTAGACATTCAAGGCTGGAAGGAAGGACTGCTGGTACTCTCATGTGTGTGTGAGTGTAGAGGGGAGTGAAGACGGTAGGTAGGTAACTATAGGTGGATGATAGGTGGGTAGGTAGGTAGGTAGGTAGATGGAGCTAAGGTAGAGTCCGTGCACAGAGCGAGCGTCATGTAACTGATTCAGGGCTGGCCTGGACTGCTGTCTGACTGCTGGGTGACAACCTCAGGTCTGTGCATTGTGCTCTGTGACTTTGGGCAAGTTAATCTTTCTGTGCCTTTTTTAAAATCATCCTCTAGATACTATTCTTACCTGCTTCAAAGGGGAGTTCTGAAAATTAGGTGAGAAATGTGAGAGCGTATGGCAGACTGCCTGACCCAACTGAAAATGCTCAGTGAATATCACACACACACACACACACAAATGTGAATGCACATATCCGTGCCTGCATTTGTTAGGCTCAGCCTCTAGCAAAGAACAGAATGAAGAATAGAAAAAGAATGTGTGGATGAGAACCCTAAACTAGTGTTGTACCTAACTTCCACAGATTTTCCTTAAAGCTCTGTTTTCTGGTCATTTTACTGGGGGGTTTCGATGTGCCACAAAGAGGTCCGGGGTGTGTGTGTTCTTCCCTCTCCTGTGACCGTTTCTGACCAGAAGGGAGGAGGCGACTGGACCCGGGGTGAAGAGGTGAGGGCTGACGCCACTCGTGTAAACGCGCATCCGCCCGTGGTCACCCCTGTGGGACAGGCAGTCCCGCCGTGTCCCAGGGTCCCAGCCGTGTCCCGTACTGCAGGCAGCCCTCCCCCAGTACGTGCCGATCACAAGGAAGCTAAGCAAGAGGGTGTGGCTCAGCCACTGAAAATCTGTTATCATTTTGGAAAAGAAACTCCCTGTAGAGTCCAGTCATTTTTTCACGATGAGGAAGATTCATCAGTGCATTGTCCCACTGTGGCTTGTCAGCCAGTTCTCGGAACTGCTTCGGACTTTGTGGTTTGTGTGGATTTTCCTTTATTCCCTCCACAAGTCCGATGTTAGGGCCTTTAACAGTTTGCTGTTTTAACATTGTCTTTTTTTTCTTTTTTTTTTTCCCTAAAATTAGGTTGGCACTTACCAAATTGGATATTTTGGACATGTTCACAGAAATCAAAGTCGGAGTCGCTTACAAGTTAGATGGTGAAATTATACCTCATTTCCCAGGTATTTTTTTTAGGATATGTATATAAATATTATTAGTGAATGAATATATTACAGCAGTTTCCTAAAGCCCCTCGGTATAATTTATGATAGATAGCCACATGGCTATTATGCCCTTTGTGAACAGTACAAGTATATCCACTTAGTACTGGCATTTCTTTCATGGCTGCTATGCATTTGGGTGCTGGGTTGCAGCATGAAACTCAGAAATGGAAACGAAGAACCGGGGTTCCTCAGAGCCCAGCTCTCTCATCTTCCTCAGTCCGTGTAGGCACTCCTCCCTCCCTGGAGAGGGGTGGGTTGGGAGCCAGAGCCCTGCTTGTCGGGGTAAGCAGGCTCTCCGTACAGGAGCCCGCCCTGCCCCCCGAGCCACGTGAATGACTTTCTCCAGCCTCTGTTCTGTGTCTCCAGTGGATGGAGGTAGGGAGACTTCCTACTGAGGAAATGTGTTTTTTCAGACATATCTTTAGTGAAATGATTTCCTCAGTTACTCGGGGAGTTCTGTAAATGTTTCCAGCATCCGGAAATAGGAACTGGGAACTAACTCGTCTAGCTGTTTTACAATACTATGCCAAGCAAAGGAATATTGACAGGTTTAATGAAGCTTGGTAGGCTGGTAGGTTCTGTGACTTGCTAATGATGACCGGTCAGTGGAATTGACGATAGATAGCTTCAGGTTCTTAGAAACGCCTAAGGTCATTCATCGTCTGTCTGTCCAGCCTCTGGGCCAACTCCAGTTTGCTTTCTCTCGGCTGCTCTTCTCCTTGGGTCTGAATCAGTGTCGGAGTGTCTAATGACTTTGCCTGAGTGTTGCAGAGACTGAGATTCTGTTACCTTCCTCCAAAGAACACTGGTTCCTGTTTTAGGGGCACTCACATCACTGGCTGGTCCTCTCGAACCGTGGTACCTTGGTGTGTGCTTTGTTAGCATAGTTATGCGAGGAGCCCAGGGTGTTTTCCAAACCGCTCGCCTACTGTGAGCCGGTCTCCAGATGCTGTCTTCTCTGTGGGTCTGGGCGGGGATCTGGGCGTGGGGCTCTGTGCAGGCGTCTGCAGTGGGTTTCACTCCAGGCTGTGGTTTTCACTTTCAGTGAGTGCACGTTTGGAGAGTTACATTAGGAAGGCGCAAAGAGATCTCCAGTCTGGCAGTGCTGGAGCTGCGGTGCGCCTTGTCCCTTCCCTTCTGCCCGCCCCTCTGGAATCTCTGTCCTTCTCGCCTGTGTGGCAGCTGCTATCTGGTGATCCTCCAGTGGTCCCACTCTTTGCCTGTACAGTTGAAATTTAGCCATGGGACTTTGACATGGACTTCTGGGGTGGAGGCACTGGGTCTTCCTCTGTATAGCTCCCTCCTGTCTGACACTTGACCTTGATCCGAGCAGCTTCAGCTTCCCTGAACTATGGCATCTGCCTGCTCAGGCCAGTGAGACCACTCCCCTGCTGGCTGCAGTGTCACGCCAGTGTCTTGACTTCCAGCGGTCATGACATTGCCCCTGGGCAGAGAGTTGAGTGGTTTTAAGACTTGCTTGTGAACTCGCGGTTCTGTGCTGCCTGTTGCGCATTGCCTGGAAGGAGCTGTCACGCAGTTTGTCCACTCTCACTGTTGATGCTGGGAGTGGGTCTGAGACCCACTCCATCGTGGCTGGAAACAGGGCCCCTCTGAGTTTCTGGATTCCTTCCGTCACCCACCTCGAGTGGCTCTGACACATCTCCTTGGTGTGGGTCATCCCTTTCTTGAAGCTTCCAGGAACATTCCCAGTGTGTGTTTGCAGCGTGTTTGTGTCAAGAGTCGTAGGAGGGAGGGCACGCCCCCAGCAGTGCGCTCTCGTGTCCAACCCTGTACTCCACCACCCGCTGCATCCACGAGCCACCCTCTGGCTCCAGCTGCACGCACGCCTCTCGGCTCCGAGTGCTCATTGGCTCAGCCCTACAGATCCTTTCCGGATGCAGTCCCTCTGCCCCCTCGGCAGGCCCAGTGCTCCCTTGGCCACGTGACGTTGGGCCTCAGCCCTGGGTGTTGTTTGTTGGTTAGGAGGGGAGGCGCAGGTAGGTCCTGAGAGGGACCTGAGGAGGAGGAGGCAGAGGCCTCCTCCTCCTCACCCTGGAGCAAGGGGAAGCCCCGGCCTTCAGCAGGAAGTGGGAGTGGGTCTGCAGGCCATCAGCAAATCTGAGAACGCGGGAGTTTTCAGTGCAGCAGCTCAGATGGGCCACCTAAAGTCTCAGGGTCCCACTTTTTCCCAGACAGGGCACTGGTGTTGTCAGGGCAGATTTGCTAGATTGGAGAATTCAGCTTTTTCTGGAACTCTGCTGTCTGTATGGCTGAGCCCGGGCCTGAGCCTCAGCTCTAGGAGATGGGATTCTCTTCGGAAGCTGCTGCCCATGAGGTGCTGACTTTCACACTTGGCGTAAACTGAGTCTCTTGTCACCTTCCTCTGGTTCGAGAACGGCCTTCACCTCGAGCCCTCTGGTCCATCGTTCCCTGTGCTGATCTCTCAGGGCTTCAGATGCTGCCAGCGCTGCACTTGCCACCAGCATGGCATCCCAGGTCCCCTCCCCTGAGAGTTTTAACAGCTGCACGGCTGTAACATGCCAAGGCCACCGTGCTCTGCCTGCCACCCCTGGGGTCCTCATGCCCAGCGGCCGGCCGTGCTCCAGCTGTGTGTAGGGCCCTCTCTCTCGAGCCCCTTCTGGCGCCAGCTGGCTTACTTGTGTCCCTTGGGAAACAGACTCTGATAGATTTGCCTGCAGGTGGTTTGTTCTGAGTACTCTGAGCAACAGTGTAAAAAGCAGGGTGAGGCAGAGGGAGAAGTTGAAGGGCAAAGTAGTTACATAAAAGCCTCAGCTGGTTCCATGGGGCCTCTGGGGCTAGAGTGACCCTTCAGAGTCGTCCCTAATGTAGGTAAGTGGCCTGGTCCCTGACACCTTCACAGAGACAAGCCACTGGATGTGGGCTGCTCCAGGCAGGCGTCTCCCTTGGGTGGAGGGCACTCCTGGGGACGTTGTAAACTGGGAGTCGTCAGCAGCCGTACTCCCCCCACCGGGGGGGGGGGGGGCGCATATCTCCATCCTGAAGGGGGAAATCTGGATATGGTGCGGCCTCCTCCTTCTGGTGCTAGTCGGAGGCACTGGTCTGCTTTTCGTGCACTTTCGGTTCCTGTGAGGGGGCGTTGCAGAGAAAGTGGGTGGGTGAGACGCTGGAGGACGTTCCGTGTAAGCTTCCATGCACAGCCACAGAAACCGTAGGCCTCCCCGGCGAGAACAAGTGTGCCGGCCCCCTTTCTGTGAGACTGCCGGCACCGTACGGGCCCAGGGTGCAGAGGTCTAGAAAGCTCCAAGAATCAGAAGTTTTAAGTTTGGCACTGAAACTCATTTGACAGCAAAACCTGACTTGACCTGGTGTTGAAACTAATACTCTGCCTGCTCACAGTGAGTAATCCTGTGTTGCTGTGGAAATCTGTTTGATTATAAAATACTACCTCAAATGCACTGTTTTAGCTTGCGAAGCTCTGAAAACTTCTGAATTCCAAAACGCATCTGGCTTCAAAGGTTTCTCTAAGAGATTGTGCGCCTATGACATTTCAAAAATTGTTTGACGATGGACAGTATACACTATGGCTAGAAATGCTTACTTTTTAACTTTCAGCAAACCAAGAAGTCTTAAATAAAGTTGAAGTTCAGTATAAGACTCTTCCAGGATGGAACACAGACATATCAAATGCAAGGACGTTTCAAGAACTACCTGTTAATGCACAAAATTATGTTCGATTTATTGAAGATGAGCTTCAAACTCCAGGTAAATATAAACACTTCATGAACAACTTGCTTAACTTTTTCTACTTTGGGCTTCATTGTCTACCTTTGAAATAAGATGAAAGATTATTATTCATAGAGTGCTTCTGATTTGCATGGATGCCTAGGAAGACATAAAGTAATTTTACTCCTTGTAGTAAATGTAATCATCTTTCTTTAATCCTTCCTATGCCTGAAGAGAGTAGATTACTTCACTGGTTTTGACCTCTCCGTCAGCCTGTTTTTCACCCTATGCCATCGATTCTTGATTCTTCTTCCCCCTTAATAACCAGCCCTTTTGTATCGTCATCACCACCAAAGCTGGTTTATTGTTTTTCATCTGGGGTTCAACCACCCTTGAGAATTGGGGGAATTTCAGACGTTAGGAAATAATAGGTCCAGAAAATAGGAAATCTGGTTTGGAAAAACATGAGAATAAAGGATAAAGCTTCTGTATGAAAACACAAATGTCAGCCAGCCAGGGAATTAGGCATAGCCAAGTTATGGCTGTAACCAGTTATGTGAAGTGTTTCTTTTAACCCTTTGCTTTTTCTGTTTGCACTGGTGGAGATTCGAGAGACAGAAAGTGAGGTGGGTGGGGGGTATCCTCCATATGAATTTGTATTGTGTCTCATTTTTATTTGTGGTTCATCTCAAACGTGAACATTGGTTTCCATGTTGCCAGCTGCCCCTCCTAGCTTGATGTCAGATTCGGTGAGCTCATTCCTCATAGTCAGTTGTTTTTGAGTAACAGTGATGTCTGTGAAATACAATGAGATTTACCCACGAGGTGCAGATGATGAGAGATGTGATGTCCATGGGCTCGTACAGTAGGCAGTTCCTAAGGCTGTGCAAGTCAAAACAGTACCCTCTGCCAGATGTGTCTACTTTCATGAGACATAAAAGTTACAGGGAGATCAGTGTCCTTCCTCTTAGCATCATCCCTTCATCAGGGGTGCTTCTCTTGTCTAGTTATTTAGGAAGCCAATCAGAGGCTCTTTAGGTCTCTGCTGGCTTGGGCCAGGTTTTTCCCCCAACCATTAGGGATCGAGGAACTGTAACTCTTATGCCATGAAAACAGGAATCGGTAAGGCAGACTACAATTGTGCACATTCTGGTGGCTTAGAAATTGGCACAGTCTGCTGACAGAATAGGACAAAAGGCACATCCAGCTAATTGGAGTTCATTGGAGACAGTGAGAAAAGTGGGGGATCTGTTCATTTCAAAGAGGGAACCCTATAAATGAATTAATACTTTCTTCTCCTTTTTCTCCTCCCCTCCCAGTTAAGTGGATTGGTGTAGGGAAATCCCGAGAGTCTATGATTCAGCTCTTCTAAGGATTTCCAGGGATGCAAGAAACACTCCTCGAAGGGGGGAAAGGACTTTCTTAAATGTGTCATTGATGTTCTCCAACTTTCAAGAAGGCAGACATTGTCGGGAGCTGTGAGCCCTACAGCCGTTTCCAGCCTCGGAAGGTGGGTGCGGGGGCGCAGAGGAACTGCGCATGCTCCAGTGTCGGCCTCCTTGGCCGGAGGCGTCGCCGAGTTCTCTGCTGCTCCGGCTGCCCTTGGTGCCGCGTCTCCATTAATGTTTAGAAATAGAATTTACGTGGTTTGAAGTCTAAAATAGAATTGCTTTCTGTGTAGTTTTCCTTCATTCCTGTCGATGTGTGTTCATAGGTTTTACCTCTATTAAATGATAAGAACAATGAATGCGGTTTTGCACAAGTATTTTTACATTCTGATCCGTCAGCTCCGTCATTGTAATCTTTGCTGTTGGGAGAAGTGACGCGGGAGGAGTTCTGTAAACTTTTGTACTGCTGTCATTCTGTTTCAGTTGTGAACTGTTTGTTTTCTGCTGAGACCATTGCGAATTTGAGCTTTGGCGGGGGTGGGTGGGGAGGGTATATTCATGGATCCTTTAATTTGTACAGAACACGAAACTTATTTCTCTCTATAAATTATTTAATACGTTGAACGTTTAGGTAAATGTTCAAAGAAAAAGGTGTTCCATGAAACAATACTGCTAATGTTAAAAAATTGTCATTAAAAGATCTATTGTGATATTTGGTGGATATTTTTCTTTAACTCTGAAATGTACAGCTTTCCTATTTTGTGTCACCATTATTTCTAAATCCAGTGGATTGGTTTTCCAGCACGGTCCTGCCAATATACCTACCAAATCATCTGTAAGTGTGCAAATAGACCCAAATGGTCGGTCATGCCTTTACTTCTCTTTTCTTGGGAAAAAACAAAGGTGTTATTTTAACAATTAGGCTTAACATATTGTGTTGTAGATTGCCCTTCAGTGAACTATTTTAAATGTTCAAATTAGGTGCCACTTAAATTTATTTTATTATACCATCAATAGCTGATTAAAAAGAACCAGATATTTCTAGTATACTTTGTGTATTGTGTTTTTGTTTTGCCAAGAGAAATAATAGTATTGCTGATACATAACAGAAAGAACTTGATCCCTGCAGAACGTCTGGATGGGGTGGGAAGATCAAAAGCAAAATCTTTGAAAACATCTAAATCTCTATTTTTAGTGATATTTAGTTCAAGAAAAAAATGTAAAATTAGAGCAGCATTGTTGGATTCAAGAAGTAAAAAGGATAGGATCTCTACATAAAAATAATAATTTATATTTAATATATAATAATTTTTATTTATTCCGATGGAAGTTGAATGGGCTTTTATTCTTTTTACTCTTTCATCTTCCTCGTTGGACTTTAAATTAGATTAGCCACCCAGAGGAGAAAGTTCCGTGAGAAGTAAGCATATTTAGACCACATTCTTATCTGGATACAAATGAGCATTGCTCCACTGACACGTTTTTAGCCCTGGTCCAGAAGCGGATACAAAGAACCCATTCTTTGAGTCACGAGTGTTCCTATTTTTTTTTTTTCCAAAAAAGTGTAACTCTCCCATTGTGTGGTATTAACTCATTTTTTATCAGTTTGAGTGATTCCCATTTCTCTTGGTGAGCTGCTTGCTGATTGAATTGGTTGAGAAGATGTTTTTCAGATGTAGTTCAGTCTTTAACATAATGGGAACTGTGTTAAAATAATATGTCTTTGTGAAACAAGTACACACAGGAGTCCCCCCTGTGCCCACAGGGATATGTTCTGGGACCCCTCGTGGGTGCCTGGGACCGCGGATGTAGAACGATCACAACACCACACTGTGATAAACATAGCCCTCACAGGCTACCTCACTGTGCTGCCCCCACCTCGCCCCTCCTGTGGCCGTGGGAGACGACACAGCCCACGTACCGGGATGGGGGACGCTGGATCACGGGCTCATTGCCGGGATGGAGCGGGGTGGCGTGAGCTTTCATCACGCTGCTCGGACCGACATGCAATTTAAAACTGACAGACTGTTTACTTGTGGAACTTTCCATTTAATATTTTCGTGCCACAGTTGACCGTGGGTGACCGAAACTGTGGAATGCGAAGCCGTGAGCGAGGGAGGCGGTCACTGTAAGCTGGATTCTGCTAGATGTGTGTGGCTGTGACAGGTTCGCAGTCTTCCTGAACCGTATTGCAGAGGGGACCGCGTGGCAAACCAGCACGGATGAGTGATGTGATGCGCTGCAATGGAAAGTACAGGCTGTTACGAGAGCCTCACCCAAATTTGGGAAGGGTCAGAGAAGGCCTTTAGTAGAAATACATGGAAACAGAACGGAAGGAGCCCTGGCCAGGTGCCTGAGTGGTTTTAGGGTATCGCCCCCCACTCCCACCCCGATACAGGTTCAGTCCCAAGTCAGGGCACATACAGGGATCAAACAATGACTGCATAAATAAATGGAACAACAAATGAGTGTTTCTCTCTCCCTCATCAAGAAATAAAAATTACAAAACAATCAAACCACGAAACAGACCAAGAGGATGAGTAGTCAGAGGGACACTTGGAGAAACTGGGGAAGTTGCAGCAACCGCACAAAGTGAGCAAAGGGCCGGCGCGGCTGCTGTGCAGCAGGAGACTGGAGGCAGACTGGACCCAGCGGCCAGGCCCGTCCAGGGCGAGAGGGGAGGGCTGTGGGCCGAAGGGGAATGCATGTGTAACGAGAGCACGGGAACCCTGCTGGAGCCGAAGACCTGTGCTCTCACTTTGGAAGCTCTGGATTGCAGCGCCAGAGAGTTCAATGGGGAGCGGGCCTGTTTAGTACAGAAATTTTTTGTTTTACTTGTTTTTGCACCAGTCGCCCTATAGTCCTGCGCCATATCCCAGTACCTGTGCCCAGAGCACCTCCAGAGTCTCTCTCCTTGGCCACATCCCTGGGTTGTTTTTCCCCCCTCTCAACAGCGATGCTGTTACCAAGCAGACAATCCTATCCTTACTGCTCCCACGTGTGACCGTTGGACTGACTGCCAGACGGTTTAGCAGCACCAGCAGTGACACTGGGGGTGGGGCTAAGAACAGGTCACAGGGCCTCCTATTGCTGGGTCTGAATCCCCTGCCCTAGGCTGGCCAACTTAATCTGCAAAGGATATGCAACGTATGTAAATATTTTAGGGTGGCGGCTGAATGGATGCACACTGAAATTAAAAGCAGTTCTGCCATCATTAGTTTAGTCCAAAAGTCACCTAAGGACGCCAGAGGTGCCCCAATGCCACGGCGAGTTTGAAAGTCCTCACTCCAGCGCCGTCCCTCTTCACGACAGTAGAACTCCGGCAGCGACTCCAGAAGCGGCTGTGGATTCTGCGAAACTGTGGCCAACTTCTGGTCCCAGTCTGGAATTTGAAACGAATGAATGATTTGTTTTACAATTACTCCTAAATTTTAACTCACTGACATTTCAACAACAGTTGTGTATGATAACAAAAAATGGGTGGCATTTAAGACTAAGGAATATGTTTTAAAGACAGGTAAAAAAGAACTTCATCAAAGGGTTACTTAGGTGGCTCGGTCTCTGATTCATTTTCTTTTAAAGATTTTATTTACTTTTAGAGGGGGGAAGAGAGGGAGAAAGAGAAATAATCAATGTGTGGTTGCCTCTCACATGGCCCCCATGGGGGACTTGTCCCACAACCCAGGCATATACCCTGACTGGGAATTGAACCAGTGACCCTTTGATTTGCAGCCCGCACTCAATCCACTGAGCTATGCCAGGCAGGGCTGATTCATTTTTATTGGATTAATGCAAAAATGTAAATAAAATAAATCACATAAATTCTAGACACCCCCCCAAAAACTCTTTAAGCCTTCCATTATAAATGAGCCAATTGTATTGTCTTAGTTTCAAACTGCAGTTGTTAACATCCTTGAATTCATACCCACTGGAGTTCTCTCATATAACCTCTTGTCTGTAGTCACTAACGGTTCTGCGTATCAAAACTTCAGGGCTCAAGGAGGGCTTGGGGGGAGCTTCGCGATCATTGCACCCACGTTTAATACACCCAAGACCAGAGTGTTTCAATGGCAGCATTGCAAAAGAATTTTACATGCACAGCACTGTGCACTGTATTGGATGTTTTGCTTACATTAACTCTGATGTTCTCTGTAACCCTGGGGGGCCCACGGACATCATCACCATCTTAAAGAGATGAATTCATCTGCCCAAATTTACAGGACTGGGAAGAAGAGGGGCCCACATTTGGACCCAGGACTATCAAGCCCCTCCATCCCTAATCTTTTCACAGTTCTATTCTCCTCCCATAGCACTTCAAATGCATTTAAAGAAACAAACATTTAATATTAAGAATGGATAACATGCCATTAACATTAACCCAGGGAGCACGACCAGAAATACCATCCCTGGAGGGTTTTTAAAATCTAAGTTAATTGCATGATCCTGTATGTTGTCAGTAACCACACAACTTCTCCAGGCTTGTTTCGGATTTAAATAGTGACTCTGACCAAGAGGATTCCAGAGGATTCCAGGGAAACATACTAAAGTAATTTTGAAGTTTGAGGAGTCCTACCCAACAGCCTCAGTGGTCTTTGTTGTAGGACTTACAATGGAGCTGAACCACACACATATTTGACCAGGTGAATTCCACCATAAAGGTTCTCAGAACTGAAGACATACTGGGGGGAGGGGGGGCAGTGTTCCTTGGGACGTTCCATGTGGTGAGTATTATGTACGCCCACAGACTGGGTGCTATCAGGCCTGAAACACATTCTAGAGTTGGGGGTTGAAAGAACATGATTTAAAAAAAAAATTCTTTACCATTTGACAAAGTGAAATGACCATTCATGGGGATTTGTGGTGGTGACTTCTTTGAAAGTCATTGAAAAATAAAAGGAATTAATTGAGAACCACAAAGTAAATTTAACCCACTTGCATGGAAGAATCCATGTATTTTAAAGATTTTAGTGATTTAGTGCCATTTAATGTTATCACTTTGAACAATTTAGGAGATTTTCAAGGATAACTTTGATTATATGTAATAATTACCTTATGCATTGATTTTAGAACTTAACCCAAGTATAAAATGCAATTCTGTTGTTTTAGGTTTTTTAAAAATATATTATGACACACTCATTCTTGGTGAAGAATAATAGCAAACAGTTTGAAGGCTTAGTAATCTAAGCTTCAGTAATTCTACATTATGCGAATATCTCAGTTCTATGAGGCAGATAACTATTTTTATTCTTTTTACAAGTGAGAAAGCCGAATGTCCAAGAGTGTAAGGGTCCCACTGCTACAAACGCATATACTTTATTTTGGAAGAAGGAGTTGTCTGGAGTATTTGGCACCAGGGTTAGTAACACAAGGGCAGCTTTGTATGAGGGGCATCTAGGGTGTAAGTTCCCAGAGAACCGTCTTCATGTCTTCTGCTGTGTCTCACACACAGTCAGGGCTTAATACATGCTTCCGAATCAATAAATGAGCCTCTAGGTGCTGGGAAGGAATTTTTCCTGAGCAAGAATTTCTAAAGCAATCTATATATATCTAAGAACTATGAATAGGTTATTATAGTGTATAGATTATAGATAATATCTGTAGATATTATAGATTATAACATATATTTAGGTTATATATGTGATATAGATGATAATCTATTTAATCTGCTCAATAATTCCCAAATAAGAACTGAACATAAAAGCAAGTCATTGATAATCTAGACATGCTTTGCCCTTAAACCTGACCACAAAGACTGGTTGAAAACTTACACCTTCACACACTTAGTATGAAAGGCCTTCCCCTAAAGATCCCAAGGAGTCAGCTTCTTGATTTAAGCCAACCTTCAATTCAGCCCCTGCCCTTCTCTCCATCCATGCCCCCAATTGGTAACGTTTTTCTGTTAAGTCTCCTGCGGACCCTGCTGTCACCCCCAGTTGCTGAACTTAGCTGCACATTGGAATTAATCTGGGGACCTCTAGAAATTGCTGATGCCGGCCCTACGCCCCACCTCCTGGCCCAGGGGAGGCTCACTGAGTTGACATTGGGTGTGTCCTGGGCATGTGGGTTTTTAAAAGCCACGTAGTGGAGGGTGGGGACCTTTAGCCTAACCACTGCCATCGTCGCCTGACTCAGCATTCGACCACGTCTCACCCCGCTCCCCTGTGCCTGCTTTTCTTCTCCACAGTTAGAGTGATCTTTTCAAAAGGCCTTTTTAATCCTGTCACCCCCACCCTCCTTAACACCTTTCAGCAGTTTTCCATGAGCCTCAGACTGGAGGCCAAACCTGAAAATGGCCTGCACAGACAGCCCTTGACCTTGCCAGCTCTGGCCACACCCTGCTCCGCCCTTGCTGATGCCCTGAGCCAGCACGCTCTTATTTATTTTTCAGTTCCTCAATCCTGTCACGCTTTGATCACAGGGCCTGTGCACCTGCTGGCTCTCTGGGAGACTTCCCCGCCCCCACCCTTGCCTAGGCTTCCTTGGGGAAACCCTCAGGCTCATCCCTGGTCCCAAAGCAACACATCGACTCCCCTTCCGAGCTTTTCCGGCAGGTGAGATTGTATTTCTGTCTGCGTGCCCCTGAAGCGCCCCAAACGGAGAGATTTCGTGTCTATTTTTGCTTCACTTTGTGTTGTCAAACACACACTTACACGCCTGTCAGCAGACTTTCATTATTTACAGAAGGACCACAGATGAAGGAATAAAAATGCACTTGACATCAAATCTAGCATTGAGTCCAGCTGCTGTCACCTCCAAAAATATGTCTGGAATCCATTCATTCCTTTGCATCTTCCCTGTGGGGCAGCCCCATCATCTCTTGTCTAAACGAGGAGGAGATGGCATCCTCAGTGGTGTGGTGCCCGCCCTCCCGTGCCTCTCCAAACGGAGCCTGAACTTGCAGCCGGAGGCATCTTGCTCAAGTGCAGATGATGTGTCATTTCTCTGCTCAAAGGCCCTCCCATGGATGTTAGAGTAGAGTCCAGCATCTTGCCCTCGTACCCTCACTGACCACCCACCAGGCCACCCTGACCTCCTTTCTCTTCCTACACAAGCCAAGCCCTTTCCAGCTGTCAGGCTTCCGCACTTAACTGTTCCCTTTGCCTTTGCGTGGTTCATTCTCCTTTTCCGGGGCTCAGCTAAAATCGTAAGGACGTTCTCCCGACTGCACTATTAGCAGTTACCTCCCTGTCCCAACCTGCGTGGCTCAGTCGGTTGGGTGTCAGCTCACAAAGTGAAAAGTCACCACTTCGATTTCCCTTGGGGACACCCGCCTGGGTTGCGGGCCAGGTCCTGTATGAGAGGTACTGTATGAGAGGGGCATGTGAGAGAGATCAGTGCTTCTCCCTCCCTTCCTCTCTCTAAAAATTAATAAATAAAATACATATACATTTTTAAAAAGTTTACCTCCCTAAGCCATGCTCATCGCCTTGCTTACTTCCCATACAGCACTACTACAATCTCTAATTTTTTAAGATTTTATTTATTTATTTTTTAGAGAGGGAAGGGAGGGAGAAAGAGAGAGAAAGAAACATCAATGTGCGGCTGGGGGCTGTGGCCTGCAACCTAGGCATGTGCCCTGACTGGGAATTGAACCTGCGACACTTTGGTTTGCAGCCCACGCTCAATCCACTGAGCTACGCCAGCCAGGACACAATCTCTAATTTTTAAAGAATGCTCTTGGTTCTGTTCAACATCTGCCACCAGAACGCCAGCTCCGGGACAGCGGGTGTCTTGTCTCTCCGGGTCCCTGTGCCTCCAGCTCCAGCCGGGTGTCCAGCTCCTCACGGGGGCTCTGGCAGTGGCCGAATGGTTGCCAGTTTCCAAGGCGGACCCCAGTGATTCTCAGCCCCGGAGTCCTGGCCCGGTGTGGTCGCCTCTCACGCTGCTTCCGGGCTGGCTGCGCGTGCCCCTTCCAGTCCAGGCACGTCCCGCTCTGCAGACCTGCCTTGTACTTCCCGCTTCCTCCTCCCACCTGGCCCAGTGCGGCCCCTGTCCTCACTGCGTGAGTGCCCCTGGCCCCCCGTCCCCCCACACCTCACCACTCTCATTCCCATCCTAGACTCTAGGTGCAGCGCCCCATCCTAGGTGTCTGTGTTTCTTCTCCACCAGGCACATCATATCCATCAAGGCCCAGCTCAGTCCCCACTGGCGCCTGCTGCTCTCGTGGCTGTTGTGTTGTAAGCCCTAGTGATCTCAGCCTTGAACTTTTGCTCCCCTGCTTGGTACTTAACCATTCTCTGATGAGCCCGTTGTTGCCACATCTTCCTAATTAGATCACCAGCTCCCTGGGGCCAAGGTCGTAGCCTGGACTTCCTTCTTCCTCCTCCCGTGACACCTGGCCCCACGCCAGGGACGTAGTAGATGGTAAATATTTAACTGTTTTGCTAACCATTCACCTGGTTCTACAGGTTTGGAAGGGAGTAGAAATTGTCTTCTATAATAAGCGAGGGGGAAAACCTTCTGTGTCTGTCTCTCTGACAAGATTTCCTCCTAGCAGAGGAACTGTCAGAACGGTCCTGTTTCCTGTTGCTTTGGAAACCAGAGGCGCACCTAGAGTCTCCCACGTCCAGGAACGGATTTCATACTGGGTCAGAGTTGAAAGGACAAACCGCCCAGCCCATTCTGTGGGGACAGGAGCTCTCCATGGACCCGTCCCATTCCCCTCTCCTTTCCACCTGCTCCTCAGCCCTGGACAGCTTCTCTTCTCCCGAGCCTCACGCACCCTCCCTCCGTCACCTACACCCACCCCCACCCCACCCTGGCTTCCTAGAATGGCACCCTCCTGAGGCCTCCTGTAGGACCCCAACCGCCACCTCCCTGCACTCCCGGCACACCCTCCCCTAAACTGTTGACTCAAAGCCCCCACCCCCCCACCCCGCCCCGCTCCTCCCTCCCTGCCCGAGCTCCAACCTTCTTCCCCTCCCAGAACCAGCTTTGCCCTCTTATCCCACACTCTGCCTGGCAATCTCTGGCCCCCAGTGCAGCTTTGTCTATGCCACCCCCATCCCTGGCTCAGTTCCCCCGAGATCTGCCTGGTCCTGCTCAGTTCTCCCGCTTCCTAACGGCGGTTGTTTGCTGTCCCTTGGGGACCTGAGTCCCAGCCCCGTGCAGCCATTCATCAGGGCTGAGCTCTTTTCTCGGGGGGAAAAAGAAGGAAGAGAAGCGCCTTCCCAACTTCCCCTTCCTTCTAGAACTTTTCTTACTTTTTTTTAAGTGAATAGAAAGTGACTCACTTTAAAGAAATCTACTAACCAAATAGTAGTGCACATGACACTCAGTTGTGACAGAGGCCGTTTCATTTCAAGGTCAGGTGTGGAGCTTGGCCTATGTCTGAATTCTGGGTCTGAAATGTTCCAGGTCTGCATCTGGTTTCTCCTGCCTACTGCAGCTAATTTGGGGCTAGTTCATTAACGGTCTGAAACCTGGGGTCCCCCACTGGAAAATGGGGTAAGTATGCACCTCAGAGAGCTGTAATGAGGGCAAAATATGTACCTGCCTCAGGGTGAGAGACCCAGAAATGACGGGGTTCATTCATTCATTCATTCATTCAGAAAGTCTGTCAATGAACTGATTTATTCCCTTCATCACAATCCAGAGCACTGTGAATACAGGAGATATGTCACTTGGTGCCTGTGTGTACCCCGGGGTTGTGTCCGTGGGGGGGGGGCCTGGCCCCTTAGCCCTCTCGCACATTCTGCCGCATAGAGAACTACTACACAGGGACTTTAGAATTTTTTAAAGATGTGGCCAAATGTCAAAGAATACTCATAAAGCCATTTAAAGTAGGAGAATGAGGAAATCAAGTTTCCTCAACACTATGGGAGGAGTGAGCAGACCAGGGCCTGTTTCTTGTCAAAGACATGTATGAATTTTTATTCTTGAAGTCGGCCCAGGGAGCTAGGAGAGGAGGAAGCAGCCCTTGGGACCATCCTCTAAATCAGGGCTGTCAAACTCATTTTCACCGGGGGCCACATCAGCCTCATGGCTGCCTTCAAAGGGCCCAATGTAATTTCAACTTCTTAAGAGTTAAAAGGGTAGTTACATACTTCTAGTCCTAAGTTATTTGGGCCCTTTGAAGGCAACCAGGAAGCTGATGTGGCCCCCAGTGAAAATGAGTTTGACACCCCTGCT
The DNA here is from genome assembly GCF_004126475.2 of Phyllostomus discolor. Classification (NCBI taxonomy): domain Eukaryota; kingdom Metazoa; phylum Chordata; class Mammalia; order Chiroptera; family Phyllostomidae; genus Phyllostomus; species Phyllostomus discolor. The sequence continues at coordinate 12,788,708 of NC_040917.2, read as the reverse complement.
CTAAATTCTTCCTGCACCTGGACACATGCATACCCCTCCCCCGAACTTGACCGGTACCAGACACACTGAGACAGCCATCCCGGGGCAGTACCTTCTCTGTGACCCAGGCAAGGCTGATCTCAAAGAGTAAGAGCGTGCCCTGACTTACCAATGTTGTAAAATGGCAGACAATAGTCTCTTTGGTACGTGCTTTTTTTATACCATGATTCTGCAGGCTCTGAATATCTTCGAAAACAAATATATTGAATGAGGGTCTGCTGGTCTAGCTGAGGCTGACATTGATCTTCTGTCTCGGGTGGGATTGCCCAGTCTGTGAAAGGTCTAAGTGAAAACAGAAACAGCTTGCTGAACACCCCGCTGAAGCAAAGCATTCCATTTTCTCATCAGCTGAGATCCATTCCCCAGAAGCAGCCAGGAGGCTACCGAGATAGTGTCGGCAAGACTCCCAGATGCAAGGCCACCCTGACCAGGTTGTCACTTGGTGGCTCGGGGATTGCAGTGCCCGTTCCTCCTGTGCGGCCCTCCCCTCTCCCAGCCACAGGGCACAGAAGACCACCTGCTTCAGACCTCCCCCGGGTCTGCTTCCTATAGCCCCAGTCCTCCCGATGCCCTTCCCTATTGAAATTTTTCTATGGTGTTTGGTTCCTCAAGGAACCAATGCTTTCTTTGGGCCAGACTAACCACTATCGGGCATACTGGGGTTTGATGAATGAGGAATCCCTTGGAACCTTCCTGTACTTCCTGGGGAGGGGAAAGGAAAGAAGAACTGAGATGTGACGTGAAATATCCCCCACACGGTGATGGGCGTTAACACCTTCCGAACGTGTGTGGGTTTTGTCCCAGCAACTCCAGAAATCAGGGGTGTCAACAGAGACATCTCTAACAATGCTCATCAAATATTTCCATGGCAATAAAAAGAGTGGAAACAACCTTCATGTGAAAAAAAACCCCAAATTGTTTAGAAAATGATACATATACAGGAATACTGTGCCAACGTTAAAAGTGATGCTATAGAAATGCATATACATCTTCTTTATTCACTCATCTGTCAATGGATATATGTATATGTATATATACATATATACACATATACACACGTATACATGAAATACTATTACTATATATACTATATACTATTACTATATATAGCAATATACTATTACTATATACACTATATACTATTACTATATACAGTATAGTAATAGTATATTACTATTACTATGTATATATGTATATACTATTACTATGTATATACTATAGTATATATACTATATACACACATATACATATGTATATGTATATATACATATATACACATATATACACATTTTCTTCTTTTCAGCCATAAAAAGAAGAAAATCCTGCCATTTGTGAGCACATGGATGGACTTTGAGGGCATTATGCTGAGTGAAACAGACAAAGACAGATACTGTACGATTGCCCTTATACGTGGAATTGAAAAAAACTGAACTCATAGTTCAGAACAGAGAGTAGAATGGTAGTCTCCAGAGGTGGCACTGGGGGTGAAGAAGCTGCTAAGAGGGTAGATGTTAAAACTTCTGATGACAAGAAAGAGAAAGTTTGTAACTATATGAGGCAATGAATATTGACTAAACTCATTATGGTACATCTATCAAATCACTGTCACGTACCTTAAACTAATGTGCTATAACATGTCAACTATATCTCAACACAACTGGAAAAAAGGGGGTTTCAAAATTCTATCCCTTCCTACTTTGTGTAGATCTGGAAGATTCTGCATGATTATCTATCTCCAGGTGATGACATTGTGAGTATTTTTCAACTTTTTGGTAATAAATGTTTTCCAAATATTTTAATAAATGTGCATTTTTAAACTATAAAACACAGGGTGAGTTGCTATAGGTGTCAAAATATTCAATATTAGGCGAGCTTTAAAAGGAACGTTAAAAGCCGATCCTTTGGTAGTAAGACGTAGTCCCTGTGACCGATCACACTGAAATGAGGTGACCGACACTGCTTAGTCACACCGCACTGTGTTCACACCCTCGGGCACACACTCGATGGTAAGGAGCCTTCTTTGAAGAGAGTGTGTTAGCAGAAACAGTAGCCTGACTAAAGTACAGAAGGAGCAGGAGCATGATCTGACCATAGGTGTGCCGTCAGGACAGGGCACAGGTATGCCGGGCGGCGCAGGGGTGCTCTGCGGTGAGGAGACACGGGGAAGCACCAGGAATTCCCACCCGCCCCTTCTGCTCTATCTTATTTCATGCTCGATGGGTACTTGTCCTGGCGGGGGGCATGTTTAAACGGTGGGCAGCGACACAGCTTTCCCCACAAAAGCGTGCCTCCCACTGTCAGTCCCAACGGGAGCCGCCTGATGGACGTGCCCAGAGGGCCCCGTGAGTTCGGGTTCTGCGTGACTATCAGTCTAGTCACTTCTGTGCTGGCCTCTTGTCTCCGAGCCAGAGCCTGCTGGGCTGCCTTAGCCTTGGGTGTTTCTGTGGAACCTGAATATTCTCCATCAGTGTCCTTCTGAAGATGACACGTTCCCTCAAAGGAGGGACTCTAATCCTGAAGATACTATTGGGTAGAAGAGCATGTCTGGAGAGGGTGAGCCAGGACGGACCTACCAAGTTAGGCTCTGCCTACAAAAACTGAAGTCAGGATTGGTCCAAAGAGCTGCATGATATTCTGTCTTCTGAATTTAAAGACAAAAATATTTTTGGCTTTGCTTTTCCTTGTTACTCTTAAACTAGAAGCTTTAATAAAGTCATCGATTGCCGCCTGCACTCAGTTTTCCCTTACGGCTAATCTCGGGCAGGCACGAGTCTGGCTAGAATCAAGTAGCAGATCAAGGTTCCCTCTGCCTGGGCCATCCTGCGTGGGAGGGCTGATGTTTGGGTGCAAGGCGATGGAGTTGGGGCAGTTGCTGGAGTCCACAGGACACATGTGGACAGTGCCCCGTGGAGCTGGACTGGCCATGGGGCCTGTTCCCTCCTTTCTCACCTGCCCTCTGGCAGAGGACATAAACCTAACCAGAGTTTAATGTACGTGCATAGTGTTTGAGCTGAAACAAAGGGCTTTGAACTGGGGGTCAGAAAATGCGGAAAGATTCCAGTCTCTGCTTTTACACCGACGAACAGGACCTCAGGCAAGACTTGCCACTCCCCTGCGCTGCATCTTACTCATCTAGTTGGATTGGAACGACCTTTAGGGCTACTTCCGATTGGACCGTCTATCCAGTTTAGACTCTACACTGCTTTATAGACGCCGTGGCTCCCTTGGCTGTGCATGGAGGATAATAAGGAGCTGACTATATCGAAGGCGATTAAGAGAAAAAGAGAAATTTGTGAAATATACCAGAGGAACTCAAAATAATAGCAACCATATTTTGAGTGCCTATTGTGCTCTGGAATTACATAGCAATTATTTTGTTCATAACAAGTAAGAACACCAAGACTCAGAGAAGGAATGAAAATTGCCCAAGATCCAACATTCCATAAGTTACTCAAATTGCCTCTTTTAACTACTGTGGTTCCCAGTCTCTGCAAACCAGAATACAACCTCAAAGTACCTTTGTTGTTGCTAAAATTATATCCATTGAGGCAGAAACCATTAGGCCAAGTTTGTGACTTTACTGAGAAGGAAACTGAGACTCAGGAAGGTTCACTATCGGACTAAGTGGAAACTCTAAACTCATGGTGTTTAAATTTCTTAGATAATTTAATAAAATTATAGTTATTGCTGATTGTAAGAATAATATACGTTTATTAGATAAAATGTGGAAAATAAACCAAAAAACACAAATACCAATAGTCTCACCACTCACAAATAACTGTTGTTAACAGTTTGGTATATTACCTTCCAAACTGTTTGTATCCATTAAATAATAATAATTACTATTGCTCTCACTTTTATTATTAGAAAATGTGATTCCCATTTAAAAGAATTTATCATTCTACCTTTAGCGTAATTTTCAAAAGTTAAGGTGTAGAGAAGTGTCTCACCTGGGAGATGTCGTTACGCTGTAGTCCCAATGGACTCTTGCCAGCTGCCCGGGGAGGCAGCCCCGCACGTCCTTCCCTTGACGAGCCACGAATACGCTGGCGGAGGAAGTGAGGGGCGGGGAGAAGCAGTGATCACAATTAGTTCCGTGCAGAGGAGCGCCGGCTGCGGTGTCACGGAAAGAGATGTTCCGTCTTTGTCCCCATCTCCCGGCCTCGGGCTCCTTGGACTTTTCTTTCTCACTTTTAACTGATTATTCTTTATTTCAAGGTGTACTTTATTTATTTCAATGACAGTGGATATTAAATATGATATTACTTTCAGGTGTATACATAGTGATTGGACATTTATATAACTTAGGAAATGACCCCCCCCCCCCCATAAGTCGGGTGCCACCTGGCACCGCACAAACTCATTGCAATATTGTTGACTGTATTCCCTGTGCTGTATACTCTTGGGCTTTCTTGATAAGAGGGTCTTTTGTACCCATTTTTCAACAATCACAAGGAAATGTTTGACGTGACAGATACTGAGTTCAAAAGCAGGAAAAAAAATTAGGTGATGATATTTAAAACCAATGAGGCAAATGTCAATAATTGTTGAAAAGTGGGAATTGAAAAAAGGGTGTTTCTTATGCTATTTTTCCTGCTTTGGATATTTTTACAAACTTTCACAAGTTTTTTTTTTTTTAAACAAACTGATACTTAAGTATATAGGGGCTAAAAATGAAGAAACACTGGGGTGGTCTCGTAAGCCTGGGAGGGCTGGGTGGGGAGGGAGGTTTGAAGCACAAACAGGGATGATTGAGGCGGAGAAGTGCTTCCGGGGCCCGAAGGGGGGCCCGTGTGGGTGCGGCTGTCATGCACCCGTGTGGAGGGGGACGAGGCTGGGGGTAGTGGTACCCAGACCTCATGTTGGAAATACATCTCATTTTAGGATGCATTACTTTTCCTTTTAGATTATCGTTGAGCATTCTATGGACACTTAAAAATTATGTGTAGTTCGATTCTGTTATTTACAGATTTTATTTATAAGAGTGGCAGGGACATTACCAAACTATTTGTTATTTTTTTGTTTTTAAAGGAATGTTGCATCTGAAAGGTTGAGAACCACCAATGTAGGTGATAGGGAATCTTAGGAAGGTACTTTTAAAGATTCACGAAATAATACAATTTTTATTTTAGATCTTTGTTGGTGGTGGAAAACGTTTGAGGGCAATCTGACTCAAAGTGGAAAGACTGGTTAGGAGGCGATTGGAGCGATTTAGGGGGGGACACGGCAAAGCTCTGAGCTCTGTGTTGGAAAGGTGGGCGGAGGGGAGAGGACTGAGCGGGGATACACTGGGAGAGAGGACTGAGGGCGAGGACGGGGGAGTCGTAGGCTGCAGGTGTGGGAAGAACGCTGCCACCCACAGGAGAGGGGGCACAGGACGATGACCACTGTGGTCTTTTGGGACCTTCCACAGATTTGGAGCCCCTGGTAGGTACCATAAGAATTCAAGGACCCCTGGCTGGCGTAGCTCAGTGGATTGAGCTTGGGCTGCGAACCAAAGCATCGCAGGTTCGATTCCCAGTCAGGGCACATGCCTGCGTTGCAGACCACGGCCCCCAGCACCCGCACATTGATGTCTCTCTCTCTCTTTCTCCCTCCCTTCCCTCTCTAAAAATAAGTAAATAAAATCTTTTTAAAAAATTCAAGGAAGAGAGTCAGTGGGAAGTAGAGTATAGTTTTGGATGAAGTAGCAAGCCAGTACGTGCTGGGTGATAAATGGAAACTTAAACAAACAAACCACGCCTCCAGTCCACACTTCCTGTATTGAATGCATGTGACCTGCTCTGTGCTCCCTCCTAAGTTCTGACTGACTCAGAAGCTGTTCTAGTCCTTGACTTGCTCATTATGGGTTGAAATTGTGATCTGAATAAAGACCATTGGATGGAGAAGAGGGTCCGGTGTGTAGGGTTTGGGCTGATAAATAGGATGGGGCAGAGATGCCAGGTGAGGGCAATTTCAGAAGTCAGGACTTGCACAGAGCCACGATCAGAATGGAACTGGAGAGCATCATGCTGAGTGAAACAAGCCAGGCAGCAAAAGACAAATACCATATGATCTCACTTTTAACAGGAACCTAAACAACAAAACAAACAAACAAACAAAATATAACCAAAGACACTGAAATAGAGGGCAGGCTGACAGTGACCAGAGGGGAGGGAATTTCAGGGGGAAAGGGGAAGGGTTTACAGGAATAAGTATAAAGGGCACATGGACAAAAACTCGGGGGGTGGGGCATAGAAATGGGAGGGAGGTGAGGAGGGATGGGTGGGTGGGCTGGGATGGGAGTAAAAGACAGAAAACTGTACTTGAACAACAATTAAAATAAAAAATTATAAAAAAAAAGAGTGGAGAATGTGGGGACCAGTGAAGGCCTGGCCGTCTACAGCCTGAAAGGCTAGTGCTGTGAGCAGGGCGAGTCTGTGTGTGTACACACGCAGCACCTCAGGGAGCTCAGAGTTTCAGAGAAACCACAGGCTGTCTGGGCCTGTCTGGTGGTTGGGATAACACTACTGAGCCCTGGGCAGTAAACAACAGCAGGGGGTTAAGTCACAAGAGGAGAGAGGAACTGGCACAGTCACAGGGAACAAATGACATTCCTGAATGCGCTTGAGTGGGACACCTAGCTTTCTCAGGCGCCCTTCCAGCTTCTGAAGCCCTGCCGTGGACACGGTTACCCCAGGGCCACGTCACAGTTCATTAGACCCCAACGGGTGTTTCCAGAACGATGCTGGCCTCTCATGGTCGCTAGGCAGTCTGTGGCAGGCTGCGTTTGGACCGTGCGCTCTGCAGTAGGGTGCACACAACAAACGCCGGCTGAATACAGGTGGTAACCTGGGCGCTGCTCCTCGGGCGCAGTCTGCGCGAGCTGTTCTGAGCGTGGGCGAGCCTTTCACCAGCGCCAGGTAACACACCCACCATCAGTCCCTTGGGAGGGTCTCTTGGCAGGCGTTGGCCCAGGAGCAGAGAGTGGGGCATGTTTCAGCAGGTGAAGGGCTGGTTGGAGAAGCAGGTTTGGGGGATGAAGCATGGCACCCTTCTTCGTCTCCAAACCCTTGAGTAGACTTTCCAGCCTCTCTGATGTGGCCTTCACCTCCAATGGGAGAAAGCTTCCAAAGGAGAGGTTTTTGAGAGAGAATTTTTACCTTCTAAGGGGCAAGGCCGAGCCTCTCCCAAGTCAGGGCGGGTGTGGGCCAAACAGTGAAGGGCTGGAAAATCATGTGCCGGCTCCCCCCACACCTGGCCCAGGAGCTCTGCCTGGGACTGCGCTCCATCGAAGGACTGGAGCTTCCTGGCTTTCAGGATTCTTGAATCGGGGGTGGGGGGAGGTAGAAGAGGGCCCAGGGGGCGATAAATATGAGGGAAGGAGACATGTCCTGGGGTGGCGAACATACAGTATACAGATGGTGGATTACAGAATTGTACACCTGAGACCTATGTAATTTCATTAACCGATGCCACCCCAATACATGCAGTGAGGAAGACAGGAGAAGGTTCTTGAATCAGCTGTGGAAAGGCTTTTCCTGGGACGGGAGCAGGAGTCCACCTGTGTCTGACTTCACCGTATGCTGTTTACCCGTCCTGGGCTGCCTGGCTCTGGGCGGGGAAGTGTCCGGTTCAGACCAGAGCAAACCTGTCCCCTGGGAGCGGCCTGTCACCGGAGCAGGGTCTGGGCTCAGCCGCAGACAAAATTCAGTGCACCAGGGGTGGTCCGGGGTGCTTGGCCCTCAACAGCCCAAGGCAGCTGTGTCATTGAGCCTACACAACGCAATTCTTATTATGAAAATTTGAATACGGTTTTTAGATGAAATTCTGTGCGGTCACTACTACCTGTGAACCGTTTAATAATTCATTTTATTAGGTGCCCCTGCTGGTGTGTAATTCAGTTTTCCCTAGTTATTATTGGCCCCAGGCTTGGGCAGGTAAGGCAGGATTGGATAAATGCCTGTGCAAGTGATTGCAGGAGGGCGGGTCTTCTCCAGGGGCTGTCAATCACCAGGAAACCAAGCCACAAATAAATGACAGAATGATTTTTTTTCTCATTGATTCAATCATTTTCAGTTTTTTCAAGAACTGTGCATCGGGCCCACCACGTGGGATAGCCAGCTGGGCAGAGGTTATATGATGGTGGGGTGTGGAGAGAGACAAGCCCACCCTAGGGAGTGAACCCAGAGGTGTAGCAAAGTTCAGGGATCAGGAGCACAGAGGTGGGAGCGAGGCCGATGGGTTCAAATCCTACCTCCGCCCATTGCTTACTTGCTGTGGATGTTGGGTTGTCACTTAACCACTCTGTGCCTCAGTTGTCCCTCCTCATCTGTACGTCCCAGTGGTTGGGAAGATTAAATAAGTTAATGGCCCTTAGCACCGTGCTTGCCACAGAATGAGAGCTGCATGAGTGTTAACTATTATTCCAGTGGGTGAGACCAACAACAAATAAAATAAGGTGTGAGAATGGCCACAGCGTCCTGTTTTCAAAAACGGGGTGAGATGGAGAATAACAGAGGTGGAGAGGTGGGCAGGCGAAGACCTTCCCTAGGCGGGGGGGTTGGGGAGGTGGGGGGAGTCGAGAAGAGCTGTCTGAGCAACTGACAGTGAGCTAAGCCCTGCTGGGTGATATGGGGCTGGTTAAGACAAGGCAGGCCAAGGAGGGGGCGGGGAAGTCATCCAGGGAGAGGGAACCTGTCCAAAAGCCCTGAGCTACGAAAGCATGTGGCCTATTGAAAGAATGGAAGAAAGACAATGGGGTTTTGTAGAGCGGCAGGGTCAGCCCGTGGGAGGCTTTGTAGGTCCTGGCAACGAGTTTGGATTTAATGCAAAATGCCATGACTGCAGGGCTTTATGCAAGGGGAGTGGCTTTGGCCCGATTTGTATTTCACAAAGCTCATTCCAGAGAATGGATTGCAGGAGGACAGGCATGGTGGCTGGTGTAGGTCAGCATGGTGGTCTGGACAGTGGAGATGGCAGAAATCATTCCCATGAGAGACCTGTGCTGGAGGCAGGAACTTGCTGATGATCGGACCCACTATTGTGGCCAAGGCAGAAAGTAGATAAAACCCCACTCCAGAGTGAGTACTGAAGGCGGGGTGCACCCAGTCTGTCTCAGAGAGTGTACCTCCCTGTGGGGCCCTGACAAAAGAACATAGAGAACCGAATCCAGCCCAGCTCTGGGCCTGTCACACACGTCCCACCGATATTCCCAGGCTCCCCACCGGCTGGCTCTGGCAGGGCCCAGGGGCCGACCTGGTTCCACTGGGCTCTAGGCAGCAGCCACAAAGGGAAGTTTGTTTCTGGTTTCCCCAGGAGATGAGGCCACAGTTAAGTATGCCCAACTGCGGACAAAACAGACCTCAAACACGCGTAGAACAAACAGGTGTGGGAGATGGAAATCAGGAGACACTGGAACCCACCTGCTTCCTCCTCTCGGGGTCTCAGGGAGGGAAAGGGGACCCTTAAGAATATCTACGAACCAAGCATCCTTCCCTGATCCCTCTGCCTTCTTCGGTGATTTCTGGAAGCAGAAGAACTTATCTTTGTTGACTAAATGTTGTTCAAGTTAACTAAATACTAGAATAAACACAGCGCTTGCTCAAACCCACAAAGGGACTGCAGGAGGCTGACCCCAAAGTCACTTGTTATGTGCCCCTGATTTGTAGCTTGTGAATCTCTGCAGAACCCAGAGCCAGTGGTGGGGGGTGGGGGTGGGGTTAGGATTTCCAGATGGTTATACAATCTCTCCCAGCAAGATGAACTTAGGCCGATACAACATGCCTGGGACTTGTTATTCCTAGGCCATGGGTGAACTTGGAGGGAGAGTGAAACTCGTCCCTAGTTTCCATGTGCTCAGTTACCTCCCACATGGCAAAAGCATAGGAGCCATTTGTGTGTTTCTAAGCAGGGGAAAGCGTCCTTCATTCTTCTTGCTAAAGTCTTTCCCAAGCAAAACCTATGTCCTTCAATCTTTTGGGAATTTGGAGCTGCTTTTTTGCTTGGATTCTGCCTTGAGTGTGGGATTTTTCTTTTTCTTTTTAACTACTAAACCCGAAAAAACATCACTAGAATCCTCTGGCAGCCGCCGCCTGTCACTCACAGAGCGGCAGAGGGAGCAATTCCAATTTCTCAGGTGCCTGTCTGTGTCTGGAAGAACATTACCTCGGTGGGATCGCAGGGCGGTGGTCAAGAAATTTTCGTAGCTTGATGGCAGACATGATGAATGAGATTCTGGGGGGAAAAAGGGAAGGTTCACATGGCAAGTGTATGCACATTCCCCGGTGTGAGCTATCTAGTACTACAAAGACCTTGAAAGTAGAGGACTATCTATCCATAGCTTCTGCTAGACTATTTAGGGGAAGAAATAGACTAGCAAAGGAGCAAAAAGAAATTGCAAGCATAAGCCAATGCATACAGATATGCTGTTCTTTAAAAATAAAAAAACCTGCTGTGCCAGTTGGGCCCTTAGCCCTCATTCTCACGCTTGTTAGGGTGCCTTCCTGTTGCACTGGCTTTCAGGCTGAGTACTACAGTTCCCAGACTCCCTTGCAGCTAGAGTTCTGATATGAATTAGATTCCTCTGATCAGATATACGTGAGTGAGATGTGAAAGGTGGGAATGGGATCGAGGCCATTTCTTGCTGTTTTGACTTTTTTCTACTGGCAAGCGAGGGTGTGAAGGTATGGCGTGTGTGTTTGTGCAGTGAAACTCCATTGCCTAATCTCCAGCTTTGGGGGCATCAGGAAACAATTGCCCTGAAGGCAGCAACGTGAGTGTGGAGAGGTGGCCACAGTGGCAGTGGCGGCGGCTTTGGCAGTAGGTTCTTGAACTCAGTTGTTCTGGAAGCAGCTTCCTGATTAGGGCATAAGTAGCTACTTCCATGATGGGTCAGTTTGTGGAGATGTTCTAGAACCTTCTTGGAGGCCTTCCCCAGAGCCTGCCCCTCCAGTCCTCCCAATGATTTTGTGAGTATCTCATTATCTATATTAAACCCCTTCTGTTTCCTAGAGTGACCCTGAACTTAAATGTATATATTTTTTCTGGTACAAATTTTCATATTGCATATGATTATCTTGCCACAGAAAACCACTACCTCTGAATATTTGCCTAAAAGAGCCAATGACAGGGAGGGAAACTGAGTGCTGGGGGACAAAAGAGGGAGAAAACCCTACTCTTCACTTATGTACAGTTTACTTCTGTGCTCCTTACGGATGTTGTAGTACGTGTATGTATTATATACACACAGTTATACACAGCTTAGTGACAGGGACATGTTCTGAGAAACGTGTGGTGAGGTGATTTTGTTGTGCAAACGTCATAGAGTGAACTTACACAGACCTGGGTGGCACAGCCCCATGCTGCAATGTGTGAACCAGACTTTTCCACAACAGGCAATGTGGTGGGTTTGTTCACATCAGCGTCATCGCAAGTGTGGGACGGTGCGCTGTACCACAATGTTATGGTGGCTGCAGCATCACGAAGTGTTAGGAATTTTTCAGCTCCGTTATAATCTTGTGGGACCACCATCATGTCCATTGGCCATCACTTACCGAAACGCCATTGTGTGGTGCATGACTGGACAAAGACAGCTGAGTCTCTGATCTACGTGTGTGTGGCAAACAGGAAAACACTGCACTGAGACCTGTGTGACCTGTGGCTGCGTGTTTGTGTCCCCTCTGAAACTCATACGTTGAAACCTGAACCCCAGTGTGATGAACGGTATTAGGAGGTGGGGCCTTTGAGAGACAATTAGGTCGTGAGGATGGAGCCCTCGTGAAAGGGATTAGTGCCCTTAGGAAGGAGACCCAAGGGAGATCCCTGACCCTATTTCCACCACGTGAGGACACAACAAGGAGTTAGCAGCCTGCAACCCAGAGGATGGTCCTTGCCAGAACCCGGCCACCCCAGCACTCTGAGCCTGGGCATCCATCCTCCAGAACAATGAGAAATAAACATCCGTGGTTTATAAACCACCAGTCTGTGATGGCTTGTCATAACTGCCCAAACAAACTATGGCCCCTGCTCCGTGTGCTGACGACCACCGTGTCTGTCTGGAGGATTAAGTGTGGCAATAATGTACGAGTGAGTGTTTGAACCTAAAGAACACCTTTGAGAACAGGAGTTCTGCGTGTGAGCATGTATTATGCATTAGGTGACATGTATCAATGCACATTGGCCTCTCAGAAATCTTGCAAACTATTACCATTCTTTTGCCATCAGGAAGCACTGAGAAGCAAAGTAACTTGTACAAAGTCACTGGGGAACCAGCATTGAAACCATTTGGCTCCAGAAACATTTATCTTAACTGCTACTGTTCTATTGAAAGTATTGAAAGAACCACAGAGCACCTGGGCCATCAGCCAAAGTAAAACTGGGGTGACCCGAAAAAGCAGCGAGCAGGGAGAAGAGAGGACCGGACTGAAGTGTCGGATGCGTCCCTCTCTCCCTTTTTATCGTCAAAAACGGACTCATTGCCCACAGGCCACTTAGCTGCTTTATGTCACCTCTAAGTTTTTCAAGCAGCTGGAAGCATGTGTCAAACAAGATTGCATTAACACGGCATTGTTTGGCAATCCTGTAGAACCTGTTCATTATATAACGTGTTTTTGCCCTTAGCGCTGGTAGGATTATAAACAAAAAGAAAGGGAGGAAGAACCAAAGAGAAGACCTGAGTGAACACGATGCAGCTCTGTTGCCGACAGGCAGGAGAGAAGAATGCAAGATGCTCAGGACACGTGTGCTCCCGACGGGGACAGCAGCAAGCGTCACTTTGCTTGATGGAGTGGCTGCTCAGAGCCCAGAAACTCTGAGTCAGCGCTGCAGCCCCGGCTCGCCGTGCGTGAGCCGCGCCACAGAAACATTTTTGGAGGAACTCGTAACAGACCACAGAGTCTAAGCCGAAGCTTCCAGAAGAATCAGAAGACTGTCTGGGAGTGGTCACAGACCCATCCTTGGGCGTATTTACAGAATTCCTCGAATACCAAGTCTCGTTTTCTGTGATTGTTACCGCCTCTTGAGCACTTAAGAAAATGTCGTTTACAATAAGATCTGTCTGTGCATTTTATTTAAGTCGGTCTGAGAAAATAGATTTATAAGCATCACCAAGAGCCAGCTTTTATCAACCTAAGTCACCCCAGTATATTTAATTTAAAAAGAAAAAAGATAGATTCACACACCAGTTCTGAATGCAAAAACTATGAATGCACGTTAGACCAGCCATTGTCTCTGTACCCACCGCCAACCCACACAGCCTCTGTTCTCTGCGCCACGAGCGGCAAAACTTTCATCTCCTTGGAAATGTATAATTTGTGTTAGTTGCCTTAAGAGAAAATTCTTCCTCAGATGTGTCCCAAGTAAAGTTCTCCTGGAGCAAATGTGAGTTCTCTGTATCCTTATCCTACCTGTCATTCAATGTGCAGTTACACTAGGAAATCGTAAATACTTTCCTTTAAAAATAAAAACAAAAACAAAAACAACCCCCCCCCCTGAAAATGTAACAGATTCGAGTAAATAAAAAACAGGTTGGGGAGATTTGGACATCTGCATGACTCTTATTCGGGAAAATTGCAGCCACTTCCATTAAGTAATGCTGGCTCATAAACCCCTGTGGTCAGACTCCCCGGGCACAGAAATTAAAATTTAATAACGGTGTTTTACTATGCTGATTCAGAAGGTGAACTAAGGCAAATGAGTAACAGATGCATTGCAATGAAGTTCCTCAGAGTCAGTATCCAACATAGTGACTTCAGAAACAAATACATAAGATTTATTTTGTCAACTTTCTCAGCAACTTTTGTGGTATCACAGAATACCCTGTGGATCAAACCAGAATTCTAGAAAATACACTAGCACAGTCAAGAACCTGTTAAAGTCCGCCCATTTGGGGGAAAATTTCTTTGCGCACCATGAACCAACTTTCTCAGCCTGAGGAGGAGCATTGAAAAGACCCACCACCAGCATCACACTCAACGGGGGAAGACTGGTTTCTTCCTCCGATGAGGAACGAAGCGAGGGTGAGCTCTCACGCCAACGAAGGGCCGGACGTCCCGCCCAGTGTAGTGAGGCCAGGAGAGGACATAAAAGGCAGGCAATGGGAAAGGAAGAAAATCGTCCCCATGTGCAAAGGACATAACTATCCATGTAGAAAGTCTTCAGGAACCTACCAACAGACCCCTAAAACGAATCACCGTTTTTCATAAAATCACGGTATACAAGGTCAACAGATAAAAACAATAATTACATTGCTATACTTGAATAAAAAATGGGAAAGAGAATTTAAAACACAACGGTTTACAACAGCTAGAAAAGAGAAATATTATATATAAATCTCACAAGACAGGTGCGGCTCTGTGTGCCGGAAACTGTAAACCGCTGGCGAGAGGAACCAGAGGAGGCCTGAGATGCTCACTGCGCTGCAGGCTGAGAGACGCAACTCATCGAAAAGGACAATTCTCCCCAGATCGTTTATTCGGGAAGACTTTCCAGCATGACGTTATGTAGCTATAGATAAGCTTATTCTAAAGCTTATTAAATGGTACACTTGAAACTTATATAATCTTATTGTCTTATAATCTTATAATGTCACTCCCATACACTTAATTAACAGTAAAATAAAACCAAATTGATGTGGACATGCAAGGACTCCAAAATAGCTAAAAAAGTTTTGAAAAAGGGCAGCCACCCCGCCCCCGGCAGAGAGAGGGTGGGAAAGAACCAGGCCTCGGCGAACCCCCATTACCCACCGGACATGCTCCGTATGTTACTGCATTTAACGCTCACAAGAGTCCCGAGAGTTCTTCATTATTTTTCTGAATCTGCAGAAGACATTGAGGTACATGTTTAAGGTCACACAGGCAGGAAACAACCACAGAAAAAGCCAGTCGTCTGACGCCAAAGCCTACCGCGGTGCCCCTGATTCATTGATTCCCTCGGCAAATATTTGCTGGCGAGCTCCCTTCGCCTGGCGCTGCACCGGGCCCTGGGGAAGCAGCGTTGCTCACGTTGTGGTACAGATGAGGTCAGCCGTGAATCACAGAGTCACTCGAGTCAATGAAATGAAAGCTCTGCAGCTGCTAAAACCAGGTCCTTTGACTAGTTACTTCTCAGGATGTTGAGAGGCTGCCTCCCATCCCCTACTCCCTTTTCAGACTTATAAAGAAAGAGACTGGCCCTGCCTGGTGTGGCTCAGTGGATGGAGCATTAGACTGCGAAGCAAAGGGTCGCTGGTTCGATTCCCAGTCAGGCCATGTGCCTGGGTTGTGGGCCAGGTCCCTAGGTGTAGGTGCATGAGAGGCAACCACACATTGCTGTTTCTCTCCCTGTCTTTCTCCCTCCTTCCCCCTCTCTAAAAATAAATAAAATCTTAAAAAAAACTCTTCCCCAGCAAAAAAAAAAAAAAAAAAAAGAAGACAACTACTAACACATGTTGCCTTTGCCTCTGCAAATGTGGACATTGAGCCTGGTAGGAAGATGTGGGAACCTTCCTCATGGAGATGGGTTTTCCCAGATTTAGAAAACATTTTTAAAAAATGGCATCTATGGATTGAGCGCGGGCTGCGAACCAAAGCATCGCAGGTTCGATTCCCAGTCAGGGCATATGCCTGGGTTGCAGGCCACAGCCCCCAGCAACCGCACATTGATGTTTCTCTCTCTCTCTTTCTCCCTCCCTTCCCTCTCTAAAAATAAATAAATAAATAAATCTGAAAAAAAATTGGCATCTATTTTTATGGTAGGGAAGAGTTAGAGATAACATTTGTTTAATCAAAGGTTGAGTCCTCCCAGTACAAATCAATTGGAGCAGCAGTAATTACCAAGTAATCAGCTTGAGAACCTCAATTATGTGACACCTAGCAAGTTATCATTTAATGAATGTGTCCAAAGGAGGGGCAGAGGCAGGGTTTGAGTCGAGGTCTCAAGACTCGAGTATTATTTATCTAGTAATTTGGGGAACATTTGAGGACTAGTCAGGGAACGGCATTTCAACGGTGTATAAATGGCAACAATTGCTTTTCTGAATGTGTACAGACCCAGAGTCCTGGGGGCCCCTTACCTAAAGGTGTGGCATTTGTACTCAAAGTCTGGGGGAAGCTGGGCCCCTGGGGAGAGCCACACCCTGGTGACCTCGTATTGCTGAGAAGGTTTGGCAATAGGACGCTTTCCCCGCTGCCTTTGGCATGTGTTGTGAGGGAACCATCAGAAAAGGGTTTCAGTAAGTGAGTTACTTTGAAAACCCTCCATTGCTTCTGTTTCTCACGAAGCTTGTTTTCCCAGTTCAGGAAGGTGGGTTACCCAACTCTTCCTCCCCTTGTGCCCTCCCCCCAATCCTACTATAAATTCTGCTGCCTCATTCTCTAGTCCAATGTCCACCGGTTTTTTTAGGGCCTCACTCAAGTCCTATATCATCTCTTACAACTTCTCTGTGCTGACTTCCACGTGGCCTATTGCCTGCCTCTGAATTCCCAGAGCCCTTGATGAATTCTGTTGTAGTTTAAACGGTGGTTTCTGAGACCTTTCCTCGTGGGTTCATTGGTTTCTGAACTCATTTATTAATTTGATCATTGAAGAAACTATTTTATGAGTGAGAGCTTGGAGCCAGGGGTGGACAGGGCTCTAGAGATTCTCCAGGGAAGAAGACAGGAGTTTCACACGGTGTCTTGCCTCTCCAGCCTCAGTGTGACCGACCCCCTAGGTGCTGGACCCGTGTTGTTTTGGTGGCCACTGGCTTCCCCTCACAGTCCTTTCCTGTCTCGCTGTGGTGAGAAGTGTTTCCCTTCCAAGGAAGTGCTCTGAGCATCCTTTGGAATGAATGGATAAGTACAAAATTCTACCCATCCTTTAACTCAGCACTGTACTAATCCAGTCAACAGTTTTTAAGCTTTCTTCTTGTATCATAGAGAACCAGATTCCTTAATGTAGGTATATCCCATTTCTAAAAAAAAAAATGTTGAGCTAAAACCATTCAAATAATTCAAATTTGAGCACGAGTATTCCCTTTATAAAAGAATTCTTGGCTTTAGAAAAGGTTTGCCACAACATTTCTTGAGATAGTGAGCTCCAGTCTTTAGAACATTCAAAATGCAACCCGCTCTTTAGTAATGCAACCAGCAACCGCGGAGTGAGGGGAGGGGAGGTGAGGTTCGGGCAGTAGCAGCTGTACTGGAGTTACCTGCCTGGGCAGCAGTGAGTGGAGACCTGCGTGCTTTAAAAAAATCTGCCTTTTGAGGAGGGCGGTGATTTTGGCTGCCTCCTGGTGGTCAATGTGCATGCGGCAGAGGCATCCTGCAGACTTATGGGGTGTGATCCCTTGACATCACTCAAAGGGCATTATGATGCACTCTGGGTCAGAAAGTTTGGCTGGGGAACACCTTTCAGGTCCAGGGCTTATAAAAAGTAGGGGTCCTTCGGTCTCTGTGAAAACTCGGCTACACAGGAAAAGAAAGGGTGAAAATCAGCGCGGAAAGAAAAGCCACGTGGGCAAATAGTCCAGGTGATTTTATCGCTAGCACTTCCTTTTCCATAAAGATTATTCCAAGGCCCACACACGGTCGATGACCTGGGTGGTGCTGGGTTGGCATGTTCTGGCCCTTGGCCAGTTGGAATTGAGGAAGTAGGGCTGGGACTCGTCAGTGTGTGGGGCTGCCCATTGGCTGGGGACATCGAGGTTGGCTGGTTGTGAAACCGCATGTCCTTATGACTTGGATTAAATTCAGTTTTTTTTTTTAAAGATAGGTCTTCTTTTTTAAAAAATATTTTATTTATTTATGTTTAGAGAGGGAAGGGAGGGAGATAGAGACAGAGAAACATCAATGTGCGGTTGCTGGGGGTTATGGCCTGCAACCCAGGCGTGTGCCCTGGCTGGGAATCAAACCTGTGACACTTTGGTTCACAGCCCAAGCTCAATCCACTGAGCTACACCAGCCAGGGCTAAATTCAGTTTTAAATCCCAGCTCTAGACACGTCTTCCCTCTCTGTAGGCACCCCTCCAAGACCTAGCCTTTCCCCCGCCGAACATCAGCAACCCTTGAGGTAGCAGGGACAGGAGCCGGGACCTGACTAACGGTCACAGGGTTGGATCTCTGGCGGGCTCATGGTAACATTGGGACCTAAATTAGGTTTTAATTCCTGGGCCCTAAAGTGGACCGACCACCTGCCTACTTTCCCGTGAGACTGGACAGAGGGATGTGGGAACAGATCTCAGAGCTGTCCTCAAGACCTGAAGCATCCCTTCAGGGATGGGGTCAACTGACTCATCAGTTGACCTCACCTCCAACCAATCGGCTCCCAGCACAACCTTGAATTCTAACCCACTGTGTCTCGTGATTTTGTCCTGTAGAATCTGTGATTTACAGCCATCAGGGAGTCCAGGCTTTTGAGCATTAGCTTCCTGTTCTCCTGGGTGGCGCCATTCATCAATAAAATAGCTAACCTTTCTCCCCTGAAATTCTCGGTGTCTGGCCTGCCCAAAGGCAACATCTGGCTGGACGGCCTCCTGTTCTGCCACAGTTAGGCGAGCCTGGAGCAGGCTGGAAGCTGGGCTGCGTGTGGCTCCATATCAAATTCAGGCCAAGTAAATGCAGCTGCAGGCATTGCGTGCCGTCTCCGGGAAGTATCTTTAAAGAAAGAGGCGCAGCCTTCTCCTTCCTGCTGGGTGAAAATGCAGATCAAAGGCTGGGATTTGAGTAGCTCTGGGACCACACTACGGAAGCATACATTAGGTGGGTAGGGAAGTGAGTTTGAAGAAGAAGAAGGCAGCTCAAGGACCAGAAGACTGGTCCTTCATGATTATGGAGCCACCAAAACAACCTTGACTGCTGTCCTTTGGACTTGGTTTCGATAAAACTGCAGTGAGAATGTATTTCATTTAAGCCTCCTTTGCAGAGCCAAACCCACACATATGCTGAGCAGGACAAGACGGACCTTTCTCAAGGGCAATCTCGCTTTTAAATAGGACTTTTCTGCCTACTCTCCTTCGTTCATTCATTTGTTGAAAAAAAAAAGTTAAGTAGTGTGTACCAATGTGCCTTCCCTTGTTACTTAGTGAAGGACGGGAATTGGAGCACAAAGCCAGTGGCACTGAGACAGAGTCACATGTCATCGTCACTAACAACATCCTTTTTAAATCCCCAAGGGAAGCCTAGCGTGGCCGCTGGGGGGCAAGGACGGACTGACAACAGGGCGGTCACGATGCAGTCAGAGCCCGCAGTCATGCCTTTGTTTTGGCTCCAATGACAACCGCGGGAGGGTGTGAGCAGGGGCACCATGGTATTGTGGAAACTGGTTTTGTTTATTTCTCTTCCCTTTCTTAGCAGCACACATGGAATGGCAGGCAAGTGCAAACATTTCTCCTTGCCTCCCAGGGAGGCTTTGAAAATTAGGTCCAATTTCCTTTCTTTTCTTAAATGTAATCCTTATTGTATTTTTCCCCCATTACTAGTAGGTCTAGTTTTTTTTGTGTGTGATATTTAATTAATTAATTAATTAATTGTTTTGAGGGAGAGGAAGGGAGAAAGAGAGGGAGGGAAATATCAATGTGTGGTTGGCTCTTGTGCACCCCCTACTGGGGACTTGGCTCACAACCCAGGCATGTGCCCTGACTGGGAATCGAACCGGTGATCCTTTGGTTCACAGTCTGGCACTCAATCCATTGAGCCACACTGTGTGGGGCAGGTCTAGTTTTTCACTTGGACTCTGTCCCCTTGTCCCAGTGTCATTGGGAACTGCAAGGCTCTAGAGAAAATCTCCTGAGAGGGAAGCCTAGAAGGTGAATCGTAATCAAAATTAAGCTTATGGAAAATAAAGAAATGCAAAAAAAATATTTACCTAAGCTTGGGAACAAGAGTCATACTCGCTAAGTCACTTCCAGTTGCTGAGCTCTTACCACCAGCCTGACATGTTACTAAAGCCCTTTACAAGATTATTTTTCTTAATTCTCACAGTCTGAGGGGGTGCATATTGCAAAATCTATGTTTGCAATGGAAGCAAATGAAGCCTGGAAACATTCAGTAACTTGCCTGTTGTTACACGAACCCAGGTCTGTATGGCCCGAAGGCCTTGCCCTGAACCATCACTTTTCTCGGTCCCTGCAGGGCAGCCTTCGAGTGCAGCAGGGAGGCTGGGGTCAGAGGCCTTCACTGGCGCTCAAGCTGTAGCTCCCTGACTCTAAGTGTGTTTATACTGGGGCTTCTGTTTCCTTGTCTGACAGCACACTGCTCCCTCTGCCCATCAGCAGCAGGAGTCCTTGCCCCGGGACCCGCGCCTCCTGCTTCTGTGTCTTCCCTTTTTATCATCCCACGCGATGGTTGATTAACGTGGAGAAGACTCCCGGAAGGAGGTCACTGGCAACAGAATAGGTGATGTTGGGGAGGTTTTTGCAGAAAGAGAGGGGACTGCAGGTACCTCGTGGTTCCTGTCCCCTCCCCTCTCCCTGGGCGCAGCCCTTTGTCCTGAAATTGGGTGACTCAGCACTCGTGAGGGAAGCCGAGGCTGAAATTGCCAGAGGAAACCAAACAATTCTTATTTACCAAACTGTCAAAATCCTATCATTGCAATTAAGGAGACAGGCAATTAACTGTGTCTTAATTACAGCAGCTGCCACTTCATCTGAATGCTGTAATTTACAGAGAGAATGGGAGGAGACTTTAAATTAATGTGTGTCTTTAAACAACGAAAAACAGTGATGGAGCCTGAAGAAAATTGTCAGCGGTGGTTGCGAGGGCCCCCCGGAAAGAGGTATTGTGACAAGCCGTCCTTACAGAATGCCGCGGTTTCCTCCGCCTTTGCTGCCGATTGGCTGGATTCTTAATAAATGCCAGAGCGACATTATTGTTGCCTATTTTGTATACAATGCAATTGAGTGATTTCAATAGCAACATCATCTGTGAAGCCTTCTGCAAGGGCCATCTCAATTTTTTTTAAACTCATCTTTAAAACAAAGATGTTTACACCATCGGTCCATCAGTTGGATGATTCAGGGACAAAGAAATAAGTGTTTAAATTCAGGATTTTAAAGGGTAGTCAGATTTGCATCTGGTACAAGGATAGGGGAACTTAAGAATTAAAGACTTTCGCTTCAGTCTTAGTTGATAGGCTTAAGTGGTTAATGCCGTTATTCCAGGAACTGGAATGCTTGAGAACCTACTGGACTCCAGGAGGTCAATAAGCAGTTCAACCTCTGTGTCCCTGGGGGTCTGCAAGCCAGAGAGATGGTATTTGAACCATTTTGGTCCAGGCTGGGAACACAGATAAAGAACTTTTGTTGACCAACAGATCAAGAAGTGCTAGAAAAATCTGCTGCTGGGCTTGTATCCCATTAATCTTCTTTTCCAAACCCCTTACCTACCCTTTACTCTCCTCCTAATAAAAATGTTGGCTTGACAAAATACAAGCAGAGACAGTGAAATTAAGAACACACTGACAGGAACCAGAAGGCAGGTGGGAAGGGACAATGGGAAGAACAGGGGGAAGGGCTTTCAGGAACATGTATGAAGGATGCATGAAGAAAACCAAAGGGGGGTAGGATCAAGGGTGGGAAGTGGAGATGGCGGGAAATGGAGACAACTGTACTTGAACAACAATAACAAAAATAAAAAAATAAATGTTGACTTGATATGAGACGAGGAGACAGTTTTTAAAAATATTTTACTTATTTTTAGAGAGGGAAGGGAGGGAGAAAGAGAGAGAGAGAGAAACATCAATGTGCGGTTGCTGGGGGCCGTGGCCTGCAACCCAGGCATGTGCCCTGACTGGGAATCGAACCTGTGATGCTTTGGTTCGCAGCCTGCGCTCAATCCACTGAGCTACGCCAGCCAGGCCTGAAGACAGCTTTTGAAGGTACATAACCTGCCATCTTCTCAGATCGCCAGCTGTTGAATAAAGCGTTCATGAAGACACGATCTTTGTCTTTACTTATTGGTTCTGGCAGTGACAAGCAGCATGACGGCCCATGTTTCCAGTTTCACAGCCACTCTTTGAGACAAGTGGTTTTTATTACCACACATTCCAGACAAGGAATCCAAGGCTCAGAGACGCAGAGGAACTTGCTCAGTGTCACAAAGCCAGATCTGAAGTAGCCAAGTCAATGTCAAGGTCGGATGTGACTTCAGAGTTTGCCTGTTACCCAAAGGCCAGTTGGCAGCATGAGGCCAAGGTGCCACAGTGCGGGGCCCCATGCGAGGGAGAGGACAGAGCTGTGGCAGATCCAAGGTGAGCAGCACTTAGAAGTTGTTGGGTGTCAAGGATCTACCGGCTGGCAGATTGGGGGCGGCTCAGCTGCTTTTGGAGCTGCACGTCAGTCCCTGGGAGGCCAGGGTGGTGTGTTAAGAATATGGAGCTTTCAAGCCAGGTGACCTCGGGAAATGCCTTGATTGTCTCTGAGCGTCAGCAGCTTCCCTGTTGTTCGTGTGTATACTGGGGACTAGATCAGCCTTGTACACCCACCATGAGGATGTAAAGTGAGAACTCACATCCAAGTAGCTGGGAGAATGGCTGGTACTTAGATGCCACTCAGGAAATGTTAGCTCCTCCCTGCTCTCCCTTTGCAGGGCACTGGGCGGAGCCTCAAATCCAGGTGGCACGGGGGTAGGGGATGTTTCGGAGTAGTTACTGACAATGAGAAAGTCCGGGGACCTGTGATAGGAATCCGACCACATTTGGGGGGAGGGAGAGCCAAGCTTAGGAACTGAGCAGATGCCCAGTTAGCATCACCAGGGGCCAGGCCCATGCTGGGTACCCAGTACCACAAGCTTTGAGTTGAGTCCCAGAGCTGAGTTTGAGGCTGGTAAAGTCCTCCTGCTTCAGATCAGAGCAAATCCTAGGACCGGCAGGTGACACCCAATGGCTTAGCTGAGAGGTGGGAGGCTGATCTGTGGGGCTGGGCAGGGGATAATGTCAGAGAGCCGGCTGTGTGGCCCTGGGTCCTGGCTTTCTCTTGGCAAGCTGTCCATGTAGTCCTTGCACCCCATCCTGGCAGGCGGCAGAGAGATTACGGCTGTGTAGACGGGAGGACTGAGGGGTGCGGCTCTGTGCTTGCAGGACACCCACCTTAGGCTGGCGCATTTGGGACAATCTTTTCTCTGGCGTGATTGACCTTTGACCTCTCTTCTGGAAAGCCATCAGTCAGTGTTTTCAATACAACATAATAACTTAGAGAGAAAATTACATAGAAGTGAAGTTGATGCCCTTACGTAAGTACCTTCTCAAGAGAGTTGATCTCAGAAAACTAAAAATGGATCTGCCTTTTGACCCAGCAATTCCACTGCTGGGACTTTATCCTAAGAACACTAAAACACCAATACAAAAGAACTTTTGCACCCCAATGTTTATAGCAGCACAATTTACAATAGCTAGGTGCTGGAAGCAACCTAGAAGCCCATCAGTAAATGAATGGATCAAAAAACTATGGTCCATTTGCACAATGGAATTCTATGCAGCAGAAAGAAAGAAGGAGCTCCTACCCTGTGCAACAGCATGGATGGAGCTGGGAAGCATTATGCTAAGCGAAATAAGCCAGACAGTGAAAGACAAATACCACATGATCTCACCTTTAACAGGAACCTAAACAACAAAACAAAGAAACAAGCAAAATATAACCAAAGACAATGAAATAGAGGGCAGGCTGACAGTGACCACAGGGGAGAGAAGAAGGAATTTCAGGGGACAATGGGGAGGGTTTATGGGAACAAATTTAAAGGACACATGGACAAAAACTAGGGGGAGGGTGGTAATGGGAGGGAAGAGGGAAGGGTTGGGTGGATGGGCTGGATTGGGAGTAAAAGGGAGAAAACTGTACTTGAATAATGATTAAAATAAAAATTAAAAAAAAGAGAGAGTTGAAAATAGGCTGAGACTTAGCTGGGAACCTCTGTCATCCAGACAGGAACCTCGCTGACCCCACTGGCTTTGGGCCCTAATGTGTCTCTGCCTTTGTTCGCCTTCCTCTTCGCTCCTTGGACCATGGTCTACGTCCAGGGGCCCTAATGCAACCGGAGGCCTGGGCAGCCTGTCCCAGAGCAGGGAGCGTTTTAAGCTTTATTTGTAACCAACATACCGATAGAGGTGCTGCTCTTTCAACCATCAGAGGGTGCTTAGCCAGGAGACCAGGATGCACCTTGGTACTCTTCCTGTGTGTGGACAGCATAGAAGCAACAAAGGTTCACACACTGCAGCCAGCTGGGGTTACCAGCTGGGGTCGGGCAGATGTGAGGGTCCCCACCCTTCATCCTGTCAGCCAACCACCTGAACCCACCAGAAAATCTCCCTTGTCTTACAGAATCACAAAAAGTAGAGCTGGAGGCGCCTTGGAGACCATCTGGTTACATGAGGAAACTGCTTATGACCAAGCAAGGTATGTTCATCCATTCCCCACATCCCCCTGAGGCCCCCACAGGGTGCATGGTGCCAGTCACTCAGCACCCAGAGGTGACAAGACAGGATACTTGCAGATCTGGAGTAAAACTTCAGTTCTCTTGCCCGCTGGTCCTTCACTTTTTCATCCCTCGTGGCAAGGTGGGTGACTCTTGTCAGGGTCCTACCTAAGGTGTTGTATAAAAGTAATTGAATGGGGGCCCTGGCGGGGTAGCTCAGTTGGTTAAAGCATCATTCCGACATGCCAAGATTGTGGGTTCGATCCCTGGTGAGGGCACATGCAAGAAGCAACAATGAATGCATGAATAAGTGGAACAACAAACTGATGTCTCTTTCTCTCTCTCCCCCCACCACCCCCACCTCTCTAATCAGTAAAGTAAAATAAGAAAAAAAAACTAATTGAGTGAGATCCTCAGGACAGAATAGCCACGTTGGCCTATGGTGAGTGAAGAGGCTGGAAAGAGACCAAGAGGAAAGAGAAGGTTTGGAAAGAATTAAGGTGTCTTTGAAACCCCTTTCTAAGGAGTCGGGAAACTCACGCCTCTCATGAGCAGCCAGGTGAGTATGTGGAAGTGAGTGGAAGTGGCCTGGAGACTGCAATGGGGGTGTCCTGCAGATTTGCGGGGGTGGGGGGCATCTAAGCCCCTGCGAAGGGCCAGCTGCTCCTGGGCTCTAACCTGTTGGTGCTGCGGTGGGGTGGGGGGGGGTAGGGGAGGTGGGCCCAGTGTTGCCGGGTCTTCCATTTCTTTCGAGAGAAAGCATTTCTGACGGGGCCTCTCTGGACCTGCGGCATGCTGAGCAGGCGGAACAAAGCAGGCAGCTGGGTCTGTCCAATCAGCCATCGCCTGCACCCCCGTGGATTTCAAAATTAAAGCGCGGTGTAGATGCCTCAAAGAAAGCAGGCTGCTCCCTCTCCTCTTCTTTAGTTCCTTTCTGCCTTTCCCGCAGAGTTATTCTCTGCTTTCAGAAAGGGCCCTGAGTGAATTATTCATGGTGTTGCCACTGGGAATTTTAACCTAGTGGTAGGGGTTCCACCGGCAGCATCCACTGCAGGGCATGTGTTAGGGTCCCCGACTGAGACGCACAGGCGTGGGAGTGGCCTTGCCCTTCTCTGTGCTTTCCTCCTGCAGCTCCCACGTGGTCTCTAGGGGAATGAGAAAGCAACCGGGAAAATCACACCTTTACCTGCGAAAGGGAGCTCCAGCTGATTCGGACCCCTCTCTCTGAGCCTCTCCGGACACTGGCACTGTGGCTGGTTGCCAGGGGACAGGTGTGGTGGCCCCCATCACTCAGGCGGGAGAACATGTACAGAGAGCAGCAGTAGGAATGGGTTAATTCTGACCGCAGATATCACAGTGGGCAGATGCGGTATTTGAGAAATATTAATGGATTGATTTTCCACTGGTAGCCATGGGGGAGGCTGTTCCAGTTAAAGGTTATGGCAGAGACAAAGTTCAAGCCACGTGCCCGTCGGTAGGGTTACCATAACAAAGTACCATACACTGAGTGGCTTAGGCAATAGGCATGTATTGTTTCACAGTTCTGGAGGCTGGAAGGTCAAGATCAAGGTGTGGCAGGGTTGGTTCGGAACTTGCTCTGTGCCTCTCTTCTCTCCTCTGGTGGGTTGCCAGGAATCCTGGGTGTTCTTGTGCCTGTACAAGCATTAGCCCGTCTCTATCTTCATTTTCACAGAGAGTTCTTCTCTCTGTTCCTGTGTCTCTGCCCAATTTTCCTTTAAAAAAAATACGAACACCAGTTGTATGGATTAGGGATTCACCCTGCCGACCTCGTCTTAATTAAAGTGAAGACATCTATAATGGCCCCATTCCAAATAAGGTCACAGTCTGACATGCTGCGGGTTAAGACTTCAACATGCAAATTGGGGGCGGGGACACAATTTAACCCATGACATCCAGGATGCGGGTCACGTAGTGTCACATGTTGAGAGGAGGGCAGAGGGACATGGGACTGCAGGGAGACACTTTCAGTAAAATATTAATAATGAATGAGAACGGCACACGCTGGCTGAACAGTTGTTTTACGCCAGGTACTATTCTCAGTACCTCCCATAGGATGTTTAGTCCTCGCCGTTTTTATAGATGTGGAGAAAGAGGGAACACACTTTACTCAACTTTGAAACTTCCCTAAAATGCCTCCAAAACGGGTTTATTCAAGAAGAAAAGAGGAAATGCTAATACTGAATGTAAACTGTAATTGCAAAAAAATGCCAAAAGAAAAAAAAAAGAGGAAATGATGAAGAAAGGTTGTGTTTTCTGCGGTGCAGGGAAGCTGTTTCCTCCAAGTCTCTGGAAGCCGCCGGCTCAGCGTCCGTCCGCGTGAACCAGCCCGAGTTGGTTTTGCTCTCCTGCAAGTCAACTGGCCAGGGAGTTTTGAGTCAGGACTGAGTCACAGCTGTGGTATGTCCTCCCGCCCGAAAACAAACTTTGTTTTTCCAGCCACCAAGGAAATGTTTGAATGGAGGAAACCGCTTCTGTGGTTATTTGTCACCTCTGGTCCACAGCAGAGTTTGTGCCCTGGGCGTTGCTTGGGCTCCTCGCTGTCCCTCTGCCGTCCCTCCCGGTCTGGCCTGGCACTGCTCTTTGAAAGTCTCCTCCAGAACCAATCGACATTTGATGGTAATGTCAACGCTGAGCAAACTTGTTCAATGGGCCTGCGAGCAAGAGGAAAAAAGAAGAGGCTTGAGTGGGAGATGATTTTTTTTTCTGATTATTGCTATAAAACCTGTTGCCTTGTTCTGATATTGGCTCTGGTCTTTCTGAATTACTCCTACAAACCAAAAAGTCCAACCTGGTCTGGGACAGAGACATCCAGAGGAGGAGAGAGGATTCAGAGTCATTTCTCTCAAGGTTTTTGTTGCTGTTTCCCAGACCCAGGCATGTTACCCCGAGATGTTAATGATAGTGGCATGGACTTATTATTGTTAGATATTTTATTTTGTTATTTACAGAGAGGGGAAGGGAGGGAGAAGGTGAGGGAAAGAAACATCAATGTGAGAAACACCCATCGGTTGCCTCTCCCACACACCCCAACCACAGGGACCAGGCCCACAACCCAGGCACATACCCTGACTGGGAATCGAACCAGCGACCCTTCGCTTTGCGGAACGATGCCCAACCCACTGAGCTACACTGGCCAAGGCAATAGTGGCACTGTTTTAAATAAAGAGATTGAGCAGCCTTGTCTGCCTGTCTTTTGACTGGGCCATCAGACAATGCACTTTTAGCGACTGTAGAATCACAGAAGCAAACCTCAGAGCCAGCCCCAGAGAGCTGGGGTGCCGCCTTCATGTGTTAGGAGAGGTGGAAGCCAGGAAAGCAGCAGCAACTTGCCGAGGTTGAGGAGCTTGATCTTCTGAGTCAGATTCCAGACTGTTCTGTGCATTGAATGTCTGTGATTGAACGTGACAGTGGTGGGGAGGCTTGCAGATAATAAAAGCTGAGATGTGAAAGGTATTTTTTTTTAGATAATACTTTCATATCTCATTTTCTCATTAGAAATTTTTCAGGTCACAGGTAGAGCTAGGGATACCACCGAGTCTCTTCAGGGACTCAGAAATCAGGGAACCCCTTGATGTGTTTGAATATATATGCTATGGTTTATTGCTCACCCAGAACGGCAAGTTCAAGTTTTCTGAGAAATGTAGGCTGTCCTTTCTACAGGTTTCTTTCATATTCTCTTCTTCCTCCCCCCACCTCCCTGAGTCAGTGCCTGGCTGCTGAGGCACCACCACAGAGGTGGCCTTTTATCTCATTAGAAAGAAAGGGTGCGGAGAGTGGACCCTCTAGAAATCGCCCCCAGGAGCCGGATGGCCATTTGGGGCTTGCGGAGGGTAGCTGCTCTGACCATTTAGACGACCAAGTGACAGGACTGTTATGTTAATCCTCCCCCAGGGGCAGGTTTATGATTTTTCTCCAACTGGTGAGCTGCTTGTCACACTCGCATTGACGGAATATTTTAGGTTTGACTTCTTTTTATGTGATTATATCACGGGGCGCGGAAAGAGACTTTTAATACCGTTTCTTTGATCTGCCAGTCTTGTAACGGTTGCATGCTGGTTTAATTATCGCAGCTTTATAGGACAAGGCCTCCTTGTCACCTGGAAGGGCACCCAGGAGCAGAACTCATTGCCTTGAGAGACCTGTGGCCACTGGCCCCTTGGGGCTGACCCGTGGGGCACAAAGACCCACAAAAGGTCATGGGGAAGCTTTGTTGCTCTGGTCTGACCACTGGCCCTTTCTACCAACCTCCTCACGGAGAGGGAGTTAATCACGGTGAAGCCTCGCCCTGCCTTCAAACTCTAAAGCCCGGGTCAGCACGAGCGCTCTCCGGTTCCTGGGGACAAACACGACGGCACCGTCACACCGCACCCCACTTCCTCCTGGACTGCAGGTCGGGACCTGTTTGCTGCAGCCGTGATGTGCCCTTCGTCTCAGCCGCCTGCCAGGCCAAATCGACTGGCCTCTTTTGGCATGTCAGCTCCCCTTGACATTTATTTCTATTTAATTGGGCAGTCCCGTTTCGTTGGGCTGCCTACCTCAGTTTTAGTTGCCTCTTTGTCACTTCTCCTCGGACTCACAACCCTCCCCTTACTGCCATCTGCAGCCACGTTGTGGGTTCGCTCGCTCCGTATATCCCCGGGCACCACCCCGAGGTTTCACTCAAATCAGTGAAGCTGCTGGGTACAATGCAGGACATCACGCACTATTTGGGATGTGCTTTATGGGATGCCATGTAAGATCAGGGTACACTGAAAGATTGTTCATTGTTTATGTGAACTTGACATTGAACTGGGCATCTGTAATTGTATTGGATGCACCTTGTCACCCTGAACGACAAGTGCCTCTTTGCCCGGGAGGTGCAACAGGGGGACCCATGACCAGCTCATGGCCTGGGCTTCCCTTCACTTCTCTACAAAAATCAACGTCCTTTGCCTGTTAAGAGTATCAGGTGGGGGTGAGGGAGATGTCAGGATAAGCGCAGACATTTTTTTTTTATCACACTGTTGATACTTACGGTAGCATTGAATTCAAAAGGTGATTTATCTTCCTTCTGACTCACAAGCGAGCAGCCATGCGACATCGGCTGCACTGTGCGCGCTGGAATCCACCGTGTGGGCTGCGTACCACGGCCGCCGTCTCTACACGACATCATTTCAGTCTGGGAGTTGAAATTACCCCTGCCAGCCTCCCAGCCCCCGGATGTCGGCTGAACTTGAGACGACGCCTTTTGATTCATACCAGAGGACCCGGCTCCAGGAAACCCCAGCAGCCCTGCCACTCGGCTCGGTGGCCATGGAAACACAGGCCACATTCCTCTGTGGCAAAGACTTCCTGTGCAAAATACCTTCGGGGCCTAGCCAGTGACCCTCTTGTACTGAGCAATGTTTGCTAATAAATTCTGTCTGTTTCAAGAGGGAAATACCAGTCGTTTACTTTCGATTCTGTGTCCCTTGCCTTTGGAATGCAAATTCACAAAAACACTGCTAACATCAAGGTCTGTGAGTTCGGCGCCTCTGTTTCGGGTGATGACCACGGAATCCTGGTGGGTAGGGTTGTCAGAGCAAACTAATTAGCCTTATGTATTCCGATCTTCCAGATCCTGTGTGAAAGATACTCCCTTTAGCTTAGTGTATCTGTCTCCAAAATATTACCTGTGGGAAAATGATGGTCCCATTCCGTTCATCGCCTTTTGGGCCCATCGCAAATCCTGGTATTTAAGGTCCTGCAGTTAAATGATTCTGTCCCGGAGCACGCGATGGAAATGCAAGGTAAATAATTACAGAAGCGGGACCATATGCTGGAGCAGACAGAATGAGCCTTGATAGGGGACGGAGCGCGTTCAGATAAATCACGTCCAGATTGCGAGGTGCAGGACGGCGTGGGCTGCAGGCAGGTGCCCCTGCGGGTCGGAAGGACTAGGAAGTGCTGCTGGCTGGGAGCCTTCAGCCATCAGTCCTCTCCAGAAACTGCCCTTGGCTGTGGAGGTCGTGGCATCACGGGCCGCCTACATCCAGTAACTTCTTTGTAGGGGTGAAAGGATCAAATCCTGACAACTCCGGAGGGCTCTCTCAGTATCTGAGCTACCCGGGGGAGGGGGCGGGTTGGGGGACAGGGGGTCAGCTGGAGGCCTTCGTTGAGAGGGCAGCACAGTCCAACTTCTTCCCATCATTTCTTTCCCTTTCTCCAGGGATGTTATTCCCAAGGGCAACTCCAATGAGCTTCCTGCATGCTAACCTCGGTCTCAGAGTTTGTTTCCCAGGGAACCAACGTGTACCTGGTGCGACCAGGAATGCTCCGAGAGGCAGGCAGTCAGAGAGGATTCTGCAACTGAACCACCCACTGTCTGGCTCACAACGTCGACCTTGGACTGCTGGAGCCGGGGCGGAGCTTAGCTCCGGGAAAAGGCAGCAGTGCAATGGTTAAAATGTTTGCTGGTAGTGAATTTGGATGGTGTGCCAGTGAGAGGGAATATATGGGTAGGTGAGGTGCACTGGGTGTTTGAGAAAAATGGGGAGAATCGAGATCAGAACAGTGGAGCTGGATAAGTGCTGCAGGAGCAATTTTGAAAAATGAGAGGCGGACAGTGAAGGCACAAACCGCAAGGCGGTTGCGCGAGTCAGAGGCCTGCTTGGCCGCACGGAAAGGAGTCCTGGCTGTTGCGGCCACAGGGCAGGAAAGGCTGAGGGTCCTCCCGGCATTTGATCATGAGTAGCAGAGCTTTGAGAGGGTTGAGCTCCCTACCTGGGCAAGTCCACTCTGCCCAGTTCAGGCCCCTGATTAGTGAAGAATGGGACCTGGAGACACAGGTGGGAGCATCTAGGTGGATGCACTTAAAAATCCCAACAACCTGAACACTCCGAACCTGCGGAATCGACTCCCTCCGCCACAGGAAGGGCAGGCATTCACCTCGCTTGCTTGAAGACACAGCAGAAGCCGTCTTCCTGCAAGAGAGCAGGTGCCCTTGTCAGGGCCTACGCTCACCTGCCAGTCACTAGCATGGCGTTATACTGTGACCCAGAGCAGGGAGGAGCTTCGGGGCCCAGGCGCCACCTACTGGAGGGAGGCTGAAGCGGACGTACAGGGTGGGGTTCTGAGTGTGGGGGTAGGGCAGGAGACTGGGGGGTTGTATTGACCATATTTCCTGTATCCTTCACGATCTGGCATTGGAGCCTCGGTCCTGAAGAGCCTGCTACTCCCAGAGCTGGCAAATTCCCGGAGATAGCAAACGATTCCCCTGTGAGCATGCCTTTCTGAGCAAACCAGCCAATCCCAAGCGCATTCCCCAACTGTCTCCTTTATCAAATTCGAAGAGCCAGATGCCCCGAGGGTGCCGAAAGTATTCACACTATCCAATCTTAAACTCACTCAGTGTGCGGTGGCTGCCTGGCCCATGCCGTCCCACAAAAACACCGAGAAAGACTCCGGGCCACTGTCTCCATCCTATTTCTGACTCCTGGCCATCCCGGGTCCTTCCCCATGGTGTCCTCGCCTTGTCTGGGTGTGCGGGGAGAGCAGGAGGTTGGCATCCTGTGCCTGGTCCATGTTCTGGACCCGAGGTTGTGGTCAGACCCAGAACCCAATGGCTGAGCAAGAGGCCGGGTCTCTTGTGAGAAAAAACCTGAACCATCACCATTATATGCAGTACTGTCTACCCTGGTCTTTCTCTGAAGATCCTTACAGTGGTTTTCTTAGGCAACGGCGTGGATCGCTCTCAGAGCCATGCAGCCTGACTGCGGCAGCCCTGTTAGAACTAGGTGCACGGGGACCAGGTGGGGACTGGGATGTGGGCCCAGGTCTGACTGACGGTGGGTCCACTGGGCCCTTTGACCCCTCTGGTGATCACCACCCTAGAACCTGAGTATACAATTTCAGTAAACATGCTTCATGTAGGCTTTGCCCTCACGTTACTTCCTTGGCCTTGGGAGTTAAGAAGTAAGAGACGAGGTCTTTGGAACTTCCCCTCATTGGCCAAGATAGTAACGCTAAACCAATATTGATTCTGGGAGAAACAGCAAAGGTTAGTGACACCTTGTGGGTTTGGGGGCCGTGGGGGGCAGGGTGGGTGGCAGAGGGAGGGTCGGAAGGGGGTGGAGAGAGGTTTAGGAGCAGGGGATGAAAAAGGCTGATCATATGGAGAGAAAAGAGACCTCCCACCTTCTCTGGCTGTGGTCTGCCCAGGGCATCTGGGGTGCAGAGAAAGGTCCCTGGCAACAGAACCGATCGCTGCTGTTTAGAAAGTCCATTCAGAACAGCTTCCCCATCGGCCAGTTCCCCTCCCCCCCGGGACTGTCCTAAGCAGAAAAGGAAGCCAAGAGACCATCCACCCAGCAGCCTCTTTTATTTGATAAGTTCAAATCGGATACTATTATATTAATTTTGATGTTTAAGTCCACCAGCTGGCTTCTAAAAAGGGTGAGCCAGCTGGACACTATCCTTTCCAATCCTTTTCCAAATAACCTCAGATTTAGCTGGTGGGATCTCCATTAACTGTGTCCCTTTAACATGGCCCCATTGTTATTTTTTTATCCTCACCTGAGGACATTTTTTCCCCATTGATTTTAGAGAGAGAGGGAGGGAGGCGAAACATTGGTGTAAGAGAAAAACATCAATCTGATGCCTCCTGTACGTGCTCAGACAGGGAATCAAACCCACAACCCAGGAGCGTGCCCTGACCAGGAATCGAACCCACCACCTTTCGGTTATGGGATGACGCTTCAACCGGCTGAGCCACATTGGCTAGGGCTCCCCATCATTTTTTAAACATCTCCTTCCTTTCTGGCATAAGCTGTTCCAGGCTCCCTGCATTCCTGTTCTAGCCCTGGAATCATCCATTTCTGGTTTCCTTCTAGTGGAGAAAGGTCTTTAGACACCAAGAATAGATGTCCCACGTGGATGTCCCACGTGCCCACTGTGGCTGGAATGTTGTTGTTTCTGGGCTCTTGCAGCTGACGGAGCTAGAATTTGTTTGTATGCGTGCATATGTATATACACACACGTACATACACACAGAGATGTCATTGCATATCTGTGGAGAGGCCCTTGAATGACATCATTTCTTTCGTTCAGCATCGTTTCCTTGTAACGTTGATGAGACGTTGTAGAAGCTTCTCTCTTGTTTATATCAGGCTACTGTAAAATCAGTGCCATTATGCATCATTTTGCCACAGTTCTAGCAACCTAGTGACAATGTTGTGAGGACTTACTCCATATATTTACATATATAAAAATTCTGTCTGGAAAAAGTCCAGCTGTTGTTAATATAGCGAGAATGATTTGCACAACATCAGTGCAACCTGGCAGCCAAGGAGAGTGGACTGGAATGCACATGTGTGAACAATGACAACTTCACTGTACTAATCAGGGGGGACAGTAGATGCTGTCGAGTGAGCATGCGCACTGTGTGGCTGTCACATTCAAAATGACTGAGCGAGTAGAGCCATGGATCTGCATCCAGTTTTGCGTTAAGTTTGAACATTCCTCTGCAGAAACTATTTGGATGATTCAGAAGGCTGCAGCTATGGGCAACCGGTGATTGGCAGCTTCAGGACAACACGCCCACTCATGCACCACATCTCACGCACAGTTTTTTGGTGAAACATCAAATCACCCAGGTGACTCAGCCCCGCTACAGCCCAGATTTGGTGACTTGCAACTTCTGGCTTTTCCCAAAACTAAAATCTCCCTTGAAAAGAAAGAGGTTTCAGAACACCAATGAGATTCAGGAAAATACGACAGGGCAGCTGATGGCATTTGGGAGAACTGTGTGAGGTCCCAAGGTGCCCACTTTGAAGGCGACTGAGGAGTCATTGTCCTGTGTATAATGTTTCTTGAATTTTGTATCTTCCTCAATAAACGTCTGTATTTTTCATTTTGCATGGCTGGATCCCTTCTGGACAGCCCTCATTGTTCACGCATGTGCATTCCAGTCCACTGTCCTTGGCTGCCAGGTCACATTGGTGTCATGCAAACCGTTCTCATTACATTAACAATGGCTGGGCTTTTTCCAGACATACTTCATATGCGTTTATGCTTTCGTTGTTATATATTTAAAACGATGAGTCCATACTGTACTTCCCACTACAGTCCCATACCTCAGGGTTCTTCCCATCCTCCCCTTTCACTTCCCCCGGATCGACTTTACTTACTTGCTCAAGTCCCTTATTTGCTCCGTGGAAGCAACGCCCATGCTCACTGGGGCCTCTGTGGGGTCACCTCCCACTGTCGCCTCTGTGTGGCTCAGCCCCTAGACACTGATGTCCCTGAGAGGGCCAGGGAAGGGAAGGGAAAACTAAAAAGCAGTTTAAAAGAAAAGCATGGAAAAGACGGAGTCCAGTCGGCTCAATCCTCTTGGAAGCCGACAGCAGAACGTGAACTTCGGTTTTCCAGAACGTGTTTTGCTCTTAGGAAAGGAGGGAGTGAAAGGTGTTACGTGATTCAAGAACCCTGGGTGCGGGGGAAGACTTTTCAGAAAGTCCTGGAGACAAATTCTTTCCCAGGGCCCCCTCCTAACCCTCTGACTCTGGGCCCAGTGTTTTCCCACGCCGAATCTGACCCTTACCTTCCTGGGCCAAGACTTCCTTTCCCCCAGCATATCCCCTCCTGTCCCCGCCCTCCATTGGGGGTACCCTCAGCATAGGTCCTGCCCACTCCCCACCCCCACCCTAAGGCCCAACCTGCTTTCCCTTGTCCTCAGGGCTCCCACAGCCAGTTCCATCTTTAACTCCTTAGAGTCTCCTCTTCCTAAATTCTTTAATTTTTTTAAGTGAAATTTATTGGGGTGATATTGGTTCATACAATAATATAGGTTTCAAGTGTACAATTCTATGATGCATCGTCTTTCTATTGTGCCCACCACCCAAAGTCAAGTCTCCTTCCAGCCTCTTCTTTCTTCCCTTTATTAAAAAGATTTTATTTATTTATTTTTAGACAGAGGGGAAGGGAGGGAGAGAGAGGGAGAGAAACATCCATGTGTGGTTTCCTCTTGAGCATCCCCTATCAGGGACCTGGCCCACAACCCAGGCATGTGCCCTGAGTGGGAATCGAACTGGTGACCCTTTGGTTCATGGGCCGGTGCTTAATCCATAGAGCCATACCAGCCAGGACATAGCTTTTTTTCAAGTTCATATGCTGTAGAAAGCAAGATGGACCTGGAATCGGGCCACCTTAGGATTTCAAATCCTACTTTTTCCACTTTCAAAATGCGCATAACAATAGAGACCTCCCAGGGCTGCCTGAGCTTTAAGGGACTAGAGTAGCTTTTCCTTCCTTCCCATGCAAATCAGGAAGGCTGATCTTGGGCTGCCAGGAAGTCCCATCCATCTCGGAAGCAAAGGGCCAGTGCAGGCTTGGCAAAGACTCAGAGAAATGACCTTGTGTGTTTGCACACACACACACACAAAACCCCACCAAAAAACAAAAAAACTTTCCTAAGAAAACAGTAGCTTTTGGGAAGGAGATAGAGCTAATGACAAAGAGAAATTTAGCCATAATAAACTTCCCATGACTGGTTGACCCAGAGAAAATTGATAAGAATAGTTGCCTCCTGTTAGGAAACAAGAAACAGATTGTGCAGCGGTAACTAGAATTGTGTCCTGAAGTAAGCACTGACGTGAATTCTAGTCCTAGGATTCAAAGACTTGGGTCTAGTCCTGATTCTCAAAACGGCTTCGTTGTAACTGATTTGTTACTTACTTCCTGGGTCATCCTGAGCAACAGAGCCCGGAGGACAAAAAGGTTCCTGGGAAAACCTGCCCAGTGAACAGAGCAGGCTCAGCCAGCCGCCCTCCCGTGCCCGCCTCTCTCTCCTGTCCTGTCTCAGAGACACTCTCTCTTTCCAGTGTGGGAGAGGCCGTCTGTCTGCAGGAAGTGAGACCGGTCAGTCCCCTGGGACGTGTCACCTGTAGCAAGACCAGCCCCAAGCAAGGACTACACCTCCTTCTGGCAGAGATGCGGATTTGCGAATCTGTTGTAGGACAGGTTTCAGGCAGAACTGGTGGGGCGTCTCTCCAGCTCACACAGGGAGGTTTTAGTACTGAAGTAACTGAAGAATATCCTTTGAAATCAGCCTCCCCAGAGAACAGGCACGGAGACCCAGGCCGCTCCCAGCGCCTCTGGCACAGACAGCCACCTCCCTGCGGCTTTGTTCCTGTTGGCCCAGTCCTAGCAAACACGCCGCCTTCCAACAGCGCCAAACGTCGACTTGGTGACTTGCAGATTTGGTTGCGGAAGGGAAGCCCTCTGCTCTCTGGAAGCTGTTCCTGCGGTTGAGGCGGGATGCCTCCAGGTGGCGCCAGTGTGCTATCGTCCCCACCTGAATCTGCGCGGCGGTGGAATCAAGACGGCTCCCCTCCCACCCTTTCCTTTTGAGGGACTGTTGGCAAGATGCACCTTCCTAATGACAAGGTTTCCTTTCTGCTCGAAGCCCGTCAGAGGGCAGCCTGTGGTCTGCTGGAAAAAGCCAGGCGGATCGGCGGTCTCAGCTGGAGATCCAGCCTCGTCTGGGGCGAGCGAGCGGGATGAGGAAGCACGGGGCTTTGGGTTGGAGTAGAGGGGGGAGGGGTTTGGTGTCTGGGGCAAGGAGCCGGGTTAAAGAACAAAACCATCCGAGTACATCTGAACATCGAATTGGCTTCACTACGGGGGTCACGAGGCGGGTAGCGTGCCCTCTAGCACGGAGAAGGGCCCTGGGCGAGCTGTGCAAAGTGGGAGCTTTTACAAGTAGAGACAGGGCAGGACCAAGAAGTTAGAAGAGTGAGTTACTTCAGGCAAGGACACCCTAGGGGAAGGCAGGGGGCCTTACGGGCGGATCACCTTACTCCTGTCGGTCAGGAAGTTCCAGACCGATTGGTTTAAAATCTCACCCTCCGGAGAGGCTAAAAGTGCCACCAGGCTAGCATTGTTTTGGTTTGGTGGCATGGCTTTGGCAGAAGGGACTGCACGCTGGCCTGCTGTTCCAGTTGAAACAGGAAAGACAAGGAGCCTGCGGAGGACTCCCCGAGGGACGCTCTGTGTCTCTGCAGAGGGGCACTCAGGGCTGGGGGGCTCCCGCCTCCGTGCTCGCCGCACAGGCGATAAAATGTGCGGCAGAGGGAGGCAGGGAGGGCGGGGCTGTCTCCTCCTTCTCAATGAGGATCTCGGAGGGAGGGCTCCGGGCACGTAGCTGCCCTGAATGGCTTCGTAGGCCGCAGGGAAGGGCCCAGGGCGGCAGACCACGACAGCGCTCTGTGAACGCACAAACCACCCCAGGAACCCCGCAAACACTCGAGAGGGTTTCCCAGTGTCAGGGAGCCTCTAATGAAGGGTGTCGGGCAAGAGCCAATGACACAGGGTTAGGACGGTGGCTGGGATGCCATCAGCACCTGCAAGCTGAAAGACAGAGGGGTTGCTTTAGTACAGGGGGGCCCTATACCACGGATGGCGGGGCTTATAAACTAAAGCAATTTATTGTTTACAGTTCTGGAGGCTGAAGGCCCGAGGTCCTGTGGTTGAGCTCTGGGGAGGACCTGCTTCCCCATTCCTGGCTGACGCCTTTTGCTGTGACCTCAGGTGGTGGAAGGGGTGAGGGAGTCTCACTAAGGGTCTGTCTCTCTCATGTATCAATCTCATTCACCAGGGCCCCACCCTCACGAACTAATCGCCTCCCAAAGGCTCCGCCTCCAAATGAATGTATCACATGGAGACTTAGGGTTTTGACACTGGCCTTCAGGAGCACGCAGACATTCCGACCAGAGGGGTGGCTGTGTGCTTTATCATCCTGCTCCGCTTTATTGCAAAGTAACTCAAGAACCTCCTTCTTATAAACCAGTCTACCCCGGATACTTGCTTTTTGTGACTAGGAAACACTCTTTTTTTCTACCACTGCCTCAAATATCTCTGGTCAGATCCCCGTCCCCACTCCTGGACAATCTGGTGAGCGAGGCCTGTAACTTCTCCAGGCACAAAGGTTCCCAGTTTTCAGGTCACTGGCATAGTCTCACTGTTGAATCTAAGGTCGCAGTTTTAGTCTTGTAGTTGGAGCAGCAGCAGCAGCAGCAGCAGCAGGAGGAGGTCAGGGCTCTTGGGTCCAAGCCCTCCCCTCATTCTGCTACTTTTGGGCTTTTGCACTGTTGGGTGGGGGAAGGGCTGAGGACACACTGTGACCCTCTGATAGGGAAAGGGACACCAGCGACAATTGTGCTGGGGCAGCTGGCAGAGCTGGCACACTGTCCACCAAACAGGTGCAACCCCTGCGTCCTCCCTGAGTCCCGCTTCCTTGACCTGCGGAAGGGGAGCGACGCCATTCTGTAAGTGTGGTCCCTGGAGATGGGCTTCTTTCCCTTGGCGCAGTGGTTTCCAGGTTCAACTGCCATGCGGCATAGGATAGTGCTTCAATCCTTTTTATGACCTAAAGGATTCCCTTGTAGGGATATAACATGTATTAAGAATGGATTTTTTTAATAGAGTTTATTTATTTTTTAAAAAGATTTATTTATTTATTTTTAGAGAGGGAAGGGAGGGAGAAAGAGAGAGAGAGAAACATCAATGTGTGGTTGCTGGGGATCATGGCCTGCAACCCTGGCATGTGCCCTGACTGGGAATCGAACCTGTGATGCTTTGGTTCGCAGCCCGTGCTCAATCCACTGAGCTACGCCAGCCAGGAAGAGTTTATTTTTTTTAGATTAGTTTCAGACCCACAGCAAAGTTGAGAGGCCGCCGGCATACAGATTTCTCGTAGTCCCCTGTCCCCACACATGCACGACCTCCCCACCATCACCACCCTTCACCAGAGTGGTACCTTTGCTACAGTCAGTGGACCCTCAGGGACACGTCACCATGACCCAGAGTCTGTGGTTGGCACTAGGGCTCACTCTCAGTGTTGTACAGTCTCTGGGTTTGGACAAATGCATAAGGACAGGTATTTGTCATTATAGTATCGTTCAGAGTCGTTGCACTCTAAAAATCGTTTACACTTCACCTCGTCATCCCTCCCTGCCTCCCTGTGAGGCCCTGGCCGCCACTGATCGATTTACTGGTCCCATAGTTTTGCCTTTTACAGAGTACTTTTACCATGAATCCTTTGGAAATCCCATTTGCAGCCACGGTTAAGAACTGCGGCTCCGCGGTGCACATGGGTGGGACAGGAGAGCCACCCGGAGCCTCCGTCTGCCAGGGCCAGTCTCCCCCACGCCGTGTGCGTGTCCCCACTCACAGGCGGGAGAGGGTCCGTGTCTCCGGTCGCTCCCCTTGTTTGACAGGAGGTTGGCTGTTGTCCTTGAGGAGCTGGTGTGGCTGTGGGTGAGACAGACCGGGAGGGCGAGGGGACAGCAGGTCAAGGCCCAGGCGGAAGTGTCACCCACGTCTCCGTCCCTGTGATGAGGAGGCCAGATGGTCACAGGAAGAGGGTAAAGAAGGTGCATTTCAGGCCTGAGGGCGAGTCCCTGGTGTTTAAGGGGCTCCCTTGTGTAAAAGGGATTGAGTTGTGAGAGCATCCGAGTAAATGCACTGGCGAGGTGTGCTGGCAGCTCGGCCGGGCTCCTCTCCCTGAGCCTTCGTTCGGCCCTCTGGCCTGCTGTCCGCTCAGCAGAAGACCCCGGCCGGGCTCTTGCCAGGGAGAGGGGCTGGGGGCAACCCTCAGAGATCACTGTTCCCGGGTCAGAAAAGGTGGCCGCACCTGCTCCCGCCCCGTTCGGAATCTTTATTGCACCCAGAGGTCTTTCGGCATCTGTTCACGCCATTAATGTGGGAACTGCGGTGCGAATGCTTCTGTCCCTGCTCTTTTTTTAAACCTGGGAAAAACCGAGACATTTTCAACACCATGGCAAAGCAAGATGAAGACTTGAAACTCACAAGGGCAGCCGTGAAGACCCCTTCCACGATTCTGGGGCTGCAAGAAGGGACCCTGTCTCTTTGACTGCCCGCCCCCAGCCTCCTTGCCTTCCGCAGGCCCGGCGATTTTTGTAAAATACAGATCAGATAAGGTTTCTCCTTCTCTTCACCGAGCACTCCTCGACGGCTTTCCTTCCCTTAGTATGACACTTCACCTGGTCTTGACCGGCTCTGGGGTCTGGCCCTTGCTCTTGATTCTCTCTCTCCTCCCCCCTCCAACGTAGACACAAGCTCTGTCTCAGTGCCAAGGTCTTTCCCCTCCCCGCACTCTGTAAATTAATCCCCATTCTTGCTTTTCCTCTCGCCATCCTTCGATGGCCTCGTACAGCCCATCACCATTTGTGACTCTTTGTGTCCCGTGTTTTTTTCTTCAGGGGCACGAATCCTGTTCACGAGGGCTCCACCCTTGTGACCTAAGCACCTCCCAAAGGCCCCGCCTCCTGACACCATCCCATTGGGGTTACTGTTTCAACATGTACATTTTGGGGATCCCAAACATTTAGTCCATAGCAACTTGAAACTTATCTGTCAGTTTGTAATTGTTTAAGAACATTGTTAAAAATTTGGATCGTTGACTCCCAATTAAATATTGGTTTCATTGATTTAATTAGTGTGGGCTGTCGTCTGGTCTGCAGGATTTAAACTCTCCCTCATGGGCGGCCGAGTTTGGAAACCACGGGGTTAGATCACTGCTGCAAGGCAAGCAGTCAATTTGCTATGATGAACTATTTCCCATCATTTGAAAAGCCTGCATGGGCAGCATTTCAGAGGGTGAACTATTTCCCGTCGCTGTCCCTCCCGAGAAGCTCAGGGAAAAGCCAGCCTTTGTGGGATGGACCAGGCCGAGCTCCCTCTCGGGCACGCAGGTGCTATGTACCCACCAGCAGCTCCTTGACAGCTGCCGGTGACCCCCACACCCCGGAGAGGGCTGCAGACGGCAGCTGGCGGAGCCCCGTGTCAGGGGAGGCTGGGTTCCCAGTCCTGCCTTTGCCACTCGCTGGCTGGGGCACCCGCTGCAGTTCTGGAGGCTCAGGCTCATCCTGGGGGTGCCCTCACAGGGCTCTGCGAGGGTCGCACAAGGCCATTAGTGTGGGAAAACCACCTCATGGGGTGCCCAGGGCAGAATAAGCTTTCAATCCACGCTGGCTATTGTGTTGTGTAAAGAGATGTGGGAATAGTCTGAGAATGCTAATGTCATCAAGAGTTAGTGTGCGTGTGAGAGAGTGTATGTGAGTGTGAGTGTGTTTGAGAAAGTGTGTGAATATGTGTGTGAAGAGTGTGTGTATGACAGCATGTATGTGTGTAGTATATGCATGTGTGAGAGAGTCTGTGTGTTTATATGCACGTGAGAGAGCACGTGAGAGAGTATATGTGAGTGTGAGAGGTGTGTGTTTGAGAGGGAGTGTGTGTGAAGAGTGTGTGTGAGTGTGTGTGGGTGCACGCCTTGAGGGATGCAGCGGCTGAGCTGGGGAGGGTGCCTGCAGCTACGCGGGTTCAGAGAGCTAAGACCCCGAGTGGCTGGGAATCACCCTGCCGCCTGTCCTTCCCTCCCAGGTGACTGCGGGGCTAACGTGAGGGCCCACCTGGGGCCACAGCCCTCTGGCTACAACATCTTTGACCCTGGGGTCAGAAACAACCAGCAGGCAGCCAGCGCCCAGAGGGCGGCCGGGGAGTTGGGGGCAGAGAGCGCAGCGCGAGCGCAGGCAGACCTTTCCGTCTCCGATCAGCGTCTTCGGGTTGGATGTTGCTGGGAGGAGGCTGTGGAGAACAGTTGTTTGAAGGGGAAAGGAGGTTAATTGTTTTAACTTGAGCAGAGGAAACTTGGAGAGTGAGACACCCTCCCTGTTCCAATAGGTCTCCGGTCCAAAACCACACCTGGCCTCGCATCCCTCTAATGATGGTCCCCACAGAGCTCCAGGTGTTCAGCCCAGTGACTGATGACGCGCCCCGCCGGGTTCAGAGGGACAAGGTGGAGGCTATATATAAATCCCACAAAGTTTCAAAAGGTAAAAAGACGCGAGACCGATTACGAAAGCCTGCAGTGCTCCGGGGGAGGGCGGAGGCTTTTATTTCCGCCCTGGCTGACGCTGCGCCTTTGTGCCTGGGGCCGCGGTTC
Source organism: Phyllostomus discolor (assembly GCF_004126475.2). NCBI lineage: Eukaryota > Metazoa > Chordata > Mammalia > Chiroptera > Phyllostomidae > Phyllostomus > Phyllostomus discolor. Next base: position 12,746,324 of record NC_040917.2, on the reverse strand, counting down.
CCCATCTGTGAAATGGGGTGAGATGATCAGCCCTGCGGGGACTCGTCTGCTCCAGGCGCCTTCGAAGGCCCCCAGGCACAGCAGCTCGGCGCGCTCTGAAGGGTTGGTGCCAGTATTCCCCACGGCAAAGGGACGGAGGCCAGCTGACGCTTCAGGTGGTGTCTGGGAGGCCCGTGGGGAGAGCCGGCGGCAGGTGACACCTGCCAGTCGTTGTCGAGGGTTGCCAGGGAGCACCACAGAATGACACAGCTGTGGGGACAGGTCAGCAGGCAGCCCGGGTGTCAGCAGGCTTGGTGGCGCCTCGTGGAAGAGGCGGTGGATCAGCTCCGCCCTGTCTCCGCCAGAAGGGGGCGGGCACTCCTTGAGGCCGGGAGGATGGAGACTCGGAAGAATCACAAATGGTGAATGCAGGCTTCCTCAACAAAATACAGTCTCTTGAATTAGGATGCACCCTTTTATGTAAAATATTTTTTTCTTTTATTGATTCCAGAGAGAGGGGAAGGGAGGGAGAAAGAGAGGGAGGGAAACATTCCCGCGAAGAGAGAAACATCAATTGGTTGCCTCCTGCATGTACCTGACTAGGGACCAGAATCCACAACCCAGGCAATGTGGGAATCGAACCTACGACCTTTTAGTCTGCAGGATGACGCCCAACCAACGGAGCCACACCCGCCAGGGCTAGCATGCACCCTTTTAGAGCTGCCAGTCCGGGGCGAATGATGGCCTGCTAGGATGGTCAGAGGTCAGAGAGACCATCCTCGCTCGTCCCTTAGTTTTCCAGAGGCGGGAACTCAGGCGCAAGAAGAGTGGCTGGTGTGCCCAGATCTCATGGCTGAATGGCCACAGAACCGCCCGTCATTTCCTAGTGGTCTGCTCTTTCTGGTGGGACTCAGTCTCCCTAAATGGTACACAATGGTGCAAACTTCTGGCATTTACTTTTTCCCCCAAATAAAAGTAGCTTCAACTCCCTGGCTGGCGTAGCTCAGTGGATTGAGCGTGGACTTCGAACTAAAGCATTGCAGGTTCTATTCCCAGTCAGGGCACGTGCCTGGGTTGCAGGCCATAGCCCCTAGCAAGCGTACATTGATGTTTCTCTCTCTCTCTCTTTCTCCCTCCCTTCCCTCTCTGAAAATAAATAAATAAAACCTTTTTAAAAAGTAGCTTCAAGAGGCCACGTGCCACGGTGGATAGAGCAAGGAACTGGAACCCTGGTTTTTGGGTCCTTGCATATACTCTGCTCTCGACCAGAAGATGGTGGTAGAAATGATAGCTGGTGTAATACTGATACGCCTGGTGTGGTCACAAAGGTCCTCCTACCCCTCGGGGTGGGAGGAGGAAGGTGCGTGTCCCCTGGGGAAGCAAGGACCTGACTCTGAGTGGGGACGCAGTCAGGCAGGGGAAGGGCTGTGGTTAGTCTAGTCCTGTGATGTGACTTCAGCTGACTACCCTTCTGCCCGGTCTCTGGAACATTTTACAAGTGAAACAAGGTGACTCTCTGGGGGGCCCCTGGGCTGTAATCTCTTCTTCCCACCTCAAGGCCCCATTGGTAGGTACTGCAGGGCTGAAGGCCATTGTCAGGAGCGGTGGGGACGGCCTGGAGGCAGGAGCGGTGAGAGCTCAGCAGGGCCGAGGATGCCCACAGTGACCAGGCCCCATCCACACCCACAACCGGAAGGTCCCTCATGGAGGGAGGGGTCCCCGAACGGCATTATCTTGTCGATCCACAGCTTTGGAGAGGGGCAGCCAGGGCGCTGTTTCTCACGTGTGGGTCTTAATGGTTACACGGTCCCGAGCAAGTCGAGTCACATCTGAGCTTCCGTTTCTGGGCCTGCAAGGTCGCTCCATGGTGTGGCTCAAGGTCACGGACGTGTGAGGGCAACACACGGTAGAAACACCTAGAGGAGTCCCGGGGTCTCAGGAGGGGCTCCACAAACGATATTTTCTTCCATTTCCCCCTCCGGGTTAAACACCACTGAAGTGGCCACCAACATTCTTCGTGTTTTCCGCTGGAGCCAATAAGCATCACACACGCACACACACTCACACATACACGCTGTACCCAGCTTCTACAGTCAAAGAACCATAGGCTCTTCAAGGCACCTGGGAAATGCCCCAGGCCCGAGTCCTCACGACACAGGTGAGCCGTGTGGGGCCCCAGGAGGTGACGTGGCTTGGCCAGCATGGTGCAGGCACAAGTGACATAACTGGTACTCCATTCTAAGTCACATCATGGTGTCCAAGTGTAGCTGTGGCATGTCTTAGGAGTGTCCTCCTATTCCTTGGTGGTCAAGGTCACACTGTGTCTTTCTAACACGGGAGCTAGGGGTGGGACAGGAGGCTGATGGGTCATCTGGCTGACCCAGAATGTCTGATATCATTTCTTCCTCCGATGTCTTTGAGATCACAACACGTCAAGCCTGGCCTCATGCAACTCAGCCTGGCAGCAGAGGTCTGAGAGCTGTTACAATGTGCTGTGCACCATGGCCCAGGCTGCCTCAGTTCTGTGGGGGCAGATGGGAGTTGGGGAGGAGTCAAGGTCTCACCGAGAGTGGTCCTTGCTCATACCAGATAATTCATGCAGGACGTGGCAGAGAGGAGTGTTCTCACTCTGCACACATGGACACACGCACACACCTGCACACACTAGCATGATTGTTAACGCACTCATAAGCCAACCGTCAGCTTTTCCACTGGGTAACAGGAAGCAAGAACACGCAAACACGAAATGAAGAGAAACCCCTACTGGCAGGGCACTTCTCATGAGGGAGCCCAGGTATATTTTTTCTCCACTTCCTGTCTCTCCCCTCTGCTATTTTCTTGCTTTCCTTCTGATTGATTTTTTCCCCTGACAGCACTGCAGATCCCCTAAGAATGGTAAGATTCCTTCTCGTCTCTGCCAAGCAAACGCTGTCTCTCCCTAACCTGGTACAAATGAATCATGGTGAGGCATCACCTGAGGGCAACATCTCCCTGGCTCATCCCTCCGGTGTCTCCGCCCAGGGTCCCAACCAACACACACGCGCTTCACTCCCCAGTGCCAAAGGGGATGCTATTTCCCCCTGACTTTATTATCACTTCGCTTGTTATGGTGAAACTGAAAATCATGTGGAAGGAAAACAGAAAAGACAGTTGCGAAATCCCACCAACCCTGGAGTGGTCTCTGTTAAAATTTTTGTCTTTTTTCTTTAAGAAAAGGCCACTTTTTTAAAAAGAACTAGTGCCAACAGTAGCCTTTTGAATTTTTTTCATTTCTTGAAATTATTGCGGGCACTTTTCCTACGTCGTTAAGTAGACTTTGAAAACCTACTTTTTAATAGCTGCATATTAGCTCCTTATTTCACTCTTCCTCAATTTACTTAACCAGATTCTCACTGTTGTACCCTCAGGCTCCCAGTTTCCCAGTGCTATATGACTGGCAGGTTCTGTGACCAGCATCCTAGTATTCAAAGTCCTGTCCACAACCCTGATTAAGCCAGATGCCAACAGAGATTGTCCAGGTGAAATAGTCTCAAAACCCCCAATTCCGAAATCCGTGGAAGCCCAAGGCCTCTCGAAGGTTCTGCTACTTGACAGTGTCCGTGGCCTCCCCTGTCCTGGCTCTGGCCTTCCCTGGGCCATGTCAGCCCTGGGCCACTCTCCCCTTGACACAAAGCTCAGCCCCTCCCTTGGCTATGGCGGTAGATCACTCACGCAAAGCAGTCACATGTTTAGAAGATGTTGCTGAAGATTTTGGGGTCCTGGGATGGTGCCGGTCCTGGGCCGTCCTCTCCCTCCCTCCCCTTTCTGCTCCTCCCTGTCCAGTCATCCCCCTGCTTCTGAAGTGCTGCGTCTGTGTCCCGGGCAGGTGTCACAGGCCCTGACACCCAGGTCCGTCCTTCACAGCGGGCTCATCTTCTACCTAAGCCCTAATCGGGCCATTTCCCCCCCTCGCCCCCCAGCAGAGATAGTTCCCGTCCAGAGAGGAATTCCGGTGCCAGGGCTTCATTCTCACACTTGGAGGAACATGTAGCTCGATGTGGGTACTGGGCTGAACAATCCGAACACGAGGCATTCAAAGGCATTTAAAGTCAAGAATGAGAGGCGAGATGAGAACCTCAATAGCAGCGAGATGTGTTTATTCGCCTGATTCCAGAGTTGCCGTTAGTTGCCGTGTTAGTGTGAACAGCTGACGGAGCCCCGGGACCTAGGCCTGGGAATTAGATTTTGCTACTAACGGCCCGAGAATCCTGCGTGAGAAAAGGACCTCTGTGGCATCCAGAAAACTAAAACCCAGAAAAGAGTCAGTCTCTGCCCAAACCACACCCCCATCCCTCTGCGTCCGCCTTGCCCAGGTGACCTAGCAAGATGCCACGTCATGGCACGTGTCAACTCCTCTCTCTGGAAGTAACACTTACAATGCAGCCTCGGGGCCGATTTTAGATGCGGCCAGGAATCCGTCAATGCTATGAGTGACGTGTGCGTTAGAATGGGTATAAAATATGGAGCAGGTACATATTTCAGCATGCTAAGCTTAATAACTAAAAATAAACAGCCCTGGCCGGGAGGCTCAGTTGGCTGGAGTGTGGTCCCCCACAGTGAAAACTCTGAGTTCAATTCCCCGTCGGGGCACATACTAGAGGCATCTGATTGATGTTCCTCTCACATGTGGGTGTTTCTCCTCTCTCTGTCTCTTGTCCTTCCCCTCTCTCTAAAATCAATAAACACATCCTTGGGTGAGGATTAAAAACAATAATAATAAAAAAAATAAACACCTAGAAAAGCATGCATTCAATCACTCAACTCCAAAACGGGGCAGGCTGACAGAGTGAACCTTCTGGGGCGGGGGGGGGGGGGGGGGGTGTGACCAGGCAGAGCTCAAGGGGCACGTGGGTGCCTTCGGTGTGGCCGGTTGGTTCGGAAAGTGGTTACTGAGGTTCAGAGGTGTTTCCAGACAGAAGCCCTGTGAGAGCGGTGAAGATGTTTAAGGAAAAAAAACAAACCATGGGAAGGGTGGGACCTAGCAAGTCACAGCCCAAACCCCGGGGGAAAAAACCACCCCATGGGGACTCCTCCCAAGCAGACCTGTCCCGCCCACAGGCCACCCTGAGCTCAGCCAGTGAAGGGGAGTGGAAGGGGAAGCTCAGTGGGCGGGACAGGAGGGCCCTGTGGGAATGGCGGGGGTCCCTCGTGCAAAGTGCAGGCACCAGGCCTCCCTGGGCGGCCCTGGGTCTCTCCCACCTCTGGCGTCTGTGTTGCTCCATCACCTGGCCGGTAAGACTGGGGACACTGCCATTCACTCTGCTCCTCCGAGTCCATGGTATCAGTTCTGTCGGTTGGGTTTAGTATCTCTTTCATGGGGCTGGTTTTTCCTCAGGGAGGTGGCGTTTCCTGGTGGTGGGTGTTTCCTCTGGGCTGGTCCAGGGGTGTGGACCCTGGACCCATAGCCCACCCCAGAGGATCTCAGGGAGGGGGTGCGGCTGTGAGGTGGGGCGAATCAGCCTGAAGGACCTCCCCTTTTCAGGGGGTCTGCTTCTCATGCCAAAATGTCCCACTCATGAGCCCATCAAGGCCACCTCAAAGCGGTCACAGTCCCTTGGCTTGGAGCACCAGGAGGGGGCTCCCCTCTCCCGCATCTGCCCTCTCTTCTCTGCGCTGTGGGCTGAGGCTCCCTCCTTTTACACTCTCCCTTCCCCTCCTCCATGCTTCTTGGATTTGACACAGTTTCTAGATCATTAGGAGCACCCCTTCTTGGCCTCCAGTGCTTTCATGGCTTTTAAAATGTCTTTTCTATAATGGGCAGGGATTTGGGGAGGCTTGTGTCCTGGGGTTGTCATATCAAGTCTCCTCGTCCTATGGTCTCAACGTCCAGTTTGCGCGGATGGGTGCTCCACATCACTCATCGTCAGGGGAGTGCAAATACAGCCACAGTGAGATGTCACTCACCTGCTGGAATGGCTATCACCGGAAAAGCAGAAGATAACAAGTGTTGGTGAGGATGTGGAGAAAAGGGGACCCTCGTGCACTGTTCTGGGATTGTGGGAATGGCTCCCAGAGCTCAGGGAAGCACTATGTGTGTGAGAGTTTTATCATAGAGAACACACGAGGGCCAGTGGAACTAGGCATGACATGCACAGGGCACGGTCTGGGAGGGTCTCGAACGTGCAGCTCTGGGGTCTTCAGGACATGTTACCACGTGGGCACATCATGGTAGGATGACCAGCCCGAGAAGCTCGCCCGAGCTGTGGGTGTTTGGGTTTTTTATTCGGGTTCAAGTTATGTGAGCATGATTAATTGAGTCATTGGCTGCAGTGACTGAATCCAATCTCCTCCCCAGAGCCTGGGCTGACATCTTGTGGTTCAAAGTCCCAACTCTCTAGAATCCTGTGGTTGGTCCTTCCAGCAAGGCAAGCCCCTGTTCTGGAATGTGTAGGAACCCACCATGAATTGCCCCCCTGGCATAAATTTAGGGGCCACCAGGGACCATAACACACTCCCATCACCCCAGAAATGAGGCTCCCTCCCGGCCATCAGGGACAGGCAAGAGCCAACATCTTTGTCATTTAACACGTACCATATTGCCAAGTTCCAATGTATTCCCTCAATTCCGTTTCCTTAAATTCTGCGAGATCACATGTACAGGATAAGCATTTTAACCACTGGGTTATATTAATTTGTGTATCCTAAACACATCTAAGAAAAGATCCTAAACCTGTGTCTTCATCCAAATAAGTGAATTCACCGGTCTGTATTTAAAGTTGGCTTGGCCCGCCTTCCATTGTGTCTGTCTGCCAATCACAGTGCACTTTGCAGAGGCGAGGCTTCTAGGCTGGCACCACGGTGGAGACACCCTCCGCCCCCTGACTTCCATACTGTCTCTGCTGAGTGGCCGGTGCTCATACCCAGATGCTTGATTTCCAAAGCCTGTCTTTTCCAACACATTCCAGAAAACCAATGATTTTGTCACACTCTTACTGTGCCCACAGTGCCGGTGGTCTTGCCAGGCTGCATGTACTTCTGCTCAGAGGGTTTGGCCACCGTTCCTCTCCTATAGTTGCTCCTCTCCTCTGTTGAATGTAAGTAGTTCTAAGGTACAGAAAAGCTCGGAAGGAAAACCTCACCCTCCTGGGCCTTCCTAGTGACAAAGGAGAAAGACCCAGTGACAAATGGAGGACCACCTACTTTCAGAGGTGGCCTGAGGAGGAGAAAGCCCCAGGGCTCCATCCACAGGTGGGTCATTCTGGAAGATTCTGGAGCAGCCCATGAGAGTCAGGTGTGGGTGGCTCACCTGCTTTTGGAGTTCTGGTGTGTCTCCAGGCACTTGGGAGGGAGCCATTCATTCTGTAGGGCAGGGCCTAACATGTCCCTTCCGCCCCCTGCCTCCCTGCCGTAGGACCCTCCTGGAGACACGGCCTCTTCTGATTCCCCTCACCTGCTAGAACACACAGGACCACCGGTGGTCCCCAGAATCCTAACAGAGGCTCCTTAGCAGGGGCCCAGGTGAGCCCCTGGGGATGGTGAGTGTGGAGGGAGCAGAGCCAGCTTGGGGGAAGGTGGCCAGGAGACTAGAGTCGTCATGCCTCTTCACCACCCACCCAAGAATGCGACATCCCTTTGGCTGCCGCGCTACTTTCTCTTTGCAAAACTATCGATCTTACTTCCAAATATACCCCAAGCCGGCCGCCTGCATCAGCCACATGTGACACACTGAGTAACCAGAGCACTCAGAGAGGGCCAGCCGGTGAGTGGGAAGCCTCGGAGCTCAGACTAGCAAGTGCCTTGCATGCTCTATCTGCAGGCCCCGCACTGGCTGGCCAGCCAGCCCAGGCAGGATCGGAGCTGAGCAACATTCGGGCTTGTTCCCCAAGTCCAGAGCGTGGCACCAGACATTCCTGGCTTCCTCCAAACAGCTGCACAGAAGCTGCGGCCAAGCCCGGCTCCTGTTTGATGAGTCATCGTGCATCAGCGTGCTGCTGCGGCACAGACACCCCACAGCGAGCGGTGCCGCAGCTGCTGCCTCTGGGCGCCACATCCCCAGGCCCCAGCTCTGGTGGCACTTTGCAACTCTACATAAGCGAACCGTCACCTCCAAAGGGTCATCTACATTCTTCATGAGTCCTTCGGGGGCCCCATGAAACAGGCCCTGTGAAGAATCTGGTTTTACTTAAATGTGAGAACAACAACAACAACAAAAAATGGGTGGTCTGTGCGTTTGGGAAAGCAGATGATGGGATGGAGTCCTCCTCTTTTCTCACCCGTAGTCCAGGGCTTGGTACTGTCAGAGCCCGAGGCAGCCAAACAGGTTCTGAGTCTGAAAATTTTTTTTCCAAATACGATCAAAGACTCTACTTCTGCAGAAAATTTTAATATGTTTACATGTATCATGTATAAAGTTTATAAGGTCGCTTTTTATAGGCATGATGTCATTTAAGCTTCACAAAACTCCAGGAATCCAATGTTTATTGTGACCTCCATTGTACAGAAAAGAAGGCAGGTTCATTACAATGAAAAAAATTGCTCAAACCATCAATAGTTGCATTAAATATAGAACATAGCATTCCGATTCCAAATGCAATCTATGTTTTCACCCAAACAGTCCAATCTATCTCCTTGAGATGTCTTCCGTGAAAGGCTGTCAAAATATTTTGAACAATGCTTCAACCTGTGTTTTCTGAGGCTTAGACGCAGTGAAATCCGCGCATCTCCCCCATGGCCACTAGATGGCAGGATAACCCCGCTGATGGAGACAGGGGCTCCGTTCCTCACACCAGTAGAGGGCTGTCGTTGCTTGTTTCAAAAAGTGAGACGCGAAAACAAAAAGAAAAAAGGAAAACAAAACAAAACAATAAAACTTCAGTGTCTGCACTGATGAAATAGGGCGGTGGGAGGTTTGTTTTCCTTTCTGCTTTTTCTTTTTCGGATCAGGCGCTGGAAGTTCAAACAAGTCTCCATTTTCACCACTGTGTTTGTTTTCGGAGGCCGGAGGTCAGGACGCGGGCCAGCCGCCTAGCCTACATTATTCATCCGTCCAGCTCCAGCCCTGGAACAAACGCGAAGAAATGAAGTAGCTGCAGTCGAGGGGGAACAGTGTTGTTATTGTTGCTGGTGACAGTTCTGTTTGCCAACAAACATAAAAACATACTTTGGAACCCGGAATGGGCTTGTCAGAGGGAACTTTTGTTCCATGTTTGGGCTGGGACGCTTCCAGAGAGAAATCGGGCTGGCATTTGAACTTCAGGAGGCTGGGAGTGAGCTGAGCCCAGCAGCCAGTGACCCGAAAGGCCGGGCCGTCAGCTGCAGCTCTCATCTGGGTGTTGTTTGACTGCCTCCCACGAGGCTCTGTGTGGCCAGCGGGGGTCACTGCCCTGACTGGGTGTCACAGGGGGGAGGAGCGAGGGCACACAGTTCGGGAAGGCGGGCTCTCCAAAAAGGGGGTCAACGGGCTTTGGATTCTGAACTTTTGGAAGGTGGTCCTCCCTCTGGGGCTTTGGGATAGCGAAAGCAGTCCTGGTCCTGCAGGGTTCATTTGCTGTCAGGGCACAATTATTGCAAGATTGTTGGCAGCACCTTTGGGATCCTTTGTGCAAAGTGGATGAATGGCTGTAGGGAAACACCCGCCCTTGCTGAGCCCGCTGGTGAGACTGCAGGGCAGGAAATGCAAGTCAATGCCAGTCTCAAAGGCACAGTTCAGAAGGCCAATCCACATATTCCTGCTACTGTTACGTGATTCAAGTTCAAGGGCCCGTCTAAAGCTGCCAGGGGGCTGCCTCCCCCCCCCCTCCGCCCCCAGCAGATGGGAGAATCTCGCAGGATGGCCTGGATTTACACTAATGTGGTGTCTACTGGGGAAGGAGAGAGAGCGATGAATGACCGCCATGGTGAATATCATTAACACCTGGTACAACTGACAGCACTCCGTGAACTTTTCTTTATATTTCACCCGGCGACATGCTTATTGATTTTAGAGAGGAGGGAAGGGAGAGAGAGGAAGAGGGAGAGGAACACTGATGTGAGAGAAACACCAACCAGTTGCCTCTTGTACGCACCCTGAGAAGGGACCAAACTCTTAACCTAGGCATGGGCCCTGATCAGGATTTGAACCCATGATCTTTCCGTTTATTGGATGACGCTTCAACCAACCACACTGGTCAGGGCAGCACTTGGTGAATTTTAACTTGCTGATTCTCACATCACCCTCTCTGAGGCCACAGCATCACCAGCCATTTAAACTGAGCTATAAAGTGATGATCTGGTCCAGAACGGTCCTGAGTCGGCCAGCTCCCCATAGGAGCCGTTCAAGAGATGTTCGATGAACAGATGCGCCTTATTTTACCAATAAAGTAACAGCTCCTGGGAAGCGAGGCATCAGCCTCAATCAGACCTCTGATTGGTGGCCGACCAGAGACTGAAACACGGCCGATAACTTGCGTTAGCGCCGCTTCAAGTCGGTCTTGCTTCCTTGCTTTTATATACCCTCACGTCTGTATTAAAGCCTCGGTTTCATCGACAATTTGCTTCAGGACGCTACAGCACTATGTCACGGGCAACTGGAAGAGCGGCTTCTTATTTCCAATCTTCAGATTCCCTTGTGTCTCCTTTCCAACCAGCGGGGTCTTGAAAACCTCAATGGACTCAGGGACTAAAAAATTTAACTTCCCACATCTGGCCTCCGATTTGTGGATGTTTACGATAGAGGAATAGAGGTATTCAGTAGAGCAGAAGCTGACAAATTCTTTTCTGTAAAGGGGTAGGTAGTAAGTATTTTGGGCTCTGTGGGCCATATGATCTCTGTCACCGTGTCACAGTTTTGTGGCTCTAGCATGAAAGCAGCCATGGGGAATGTATAGATGAATGAGCATGTGTGACTTTACTCCCCAAAACAGGCAAGTGGAGGATTGGATTTGGCCCTTGCGCCAAAGTTCGCTGACCTCTGCAATAGACGCCTTGGTCTCTGGTCTCTCTGATTCATTCTTCTCCAACACATTCCAGCCCTAAGCAAAGGGCAGAGTATATTGACATTCAGTGGTCTCCACTCACTGGAAAAATCAGAATTCTTCATGTCTTGCCATGGGGGACCTGACAGTCCTCATAAGGGGATTTATCTGATGTTCTTGTGTTTGTGTATTACACAATTTGAGCCTGTGAGGTAGGTAGGTAGGTAGAGCCAGCAGGAGAACCAAACTTCCAGACGAGGAAACCCAAAGGGGAGGAGTGGCGGCTGGAATCTAACCCCCCTCTGACTGCCTAGTGCGTCTCTGGCCTGCCTGAGACTAGGGAGGCCCAGCTCTCTGCTCTAGCATCTCATTTAACCCTCACAAGGTCTCTGGAAAGTTTTGGTGCCAATTTTATAGATACTCAGAAAGATTAAGTAATGTGCTCAGGTCTTACTCTAGTAAGCAGCTGAGTTTCCCCTGTACCACTCGGAGTGTTTAATTCTTAGGAATGATCCCCTGATCCAGAGCAGGGGGGGCACAGTGTCAATCTGTACGTGCTTATCTCCTGTGCACTGGTTAGTGTGGTTAGTGCCCGAGAAACGTTTACTGAACGTTAAAGGAGTATTTGATGGAATGAGAAGATCTTTCAATGGTAAAATTTGTTTCTAATGTTTTCTTTAAGAATAACTGTCTGCTCTCCCACATCGACTCGGCCTCCAGGTCTGAGCTATCGGGTGCGGAATTTCCGCTTTGTTCTGAGTGACACTGGGGGGAACCCTCAGGGACATCCCTGCACCCGGACTTCCTTATGGGGCAGATCTCAGCTCATCCTCCAGAGGAATCCGAGGTGGTCGAACTCCCCTGGGTTCTGACAAGACCCAGGGGAGGCGCAATGTGCTAGAATTTCATGGCGGGGAAGAGATGGAGTGGGCTGGGTGGGAAGTTGCTGAGGCTACCGGAAACTGGCTGACTCCGCCCTCCCCTCTTAGGAGGCTTTGCTGTGGCAGAGACCATGGACTTAGGGAGTGGGCCATGTGACTCGCCATCTTCCTGTCAGTTACCCGTCTGTAAAACAAGGACGGGGGGCGGGGGTGTGATAATTTCCAACGTATGTTCCAGAGCCTGGGGCCGAATGTTGGGAGGGTCAGGGCCTTTTTCATTTTGGGGGGGAGCAGTGGGGATAATGGTGACTTTAATTTAAAAATCTGAATCAGTTTTTAGCACTCTCTAGTAGAAAGGATTAATCCTTTGTCATTTGTGGTGCTAAATTATTGTCCGGGTTTTACTTATCTTTTGATTTTTCTGATAAATATATTTTACTCTAGAAATATTTTCCTTTATAACTTTTTTTACATTACTTTTAGGCTTTTAAAGTTTTTGCTTTCTTATACAGAGACCAGGTATCCCTGTGTTATTTTAATGATGTATCTTTACATTTAACTTCAAAAATATTTTTGTTATTGAAATTTGCAATGAGTGCATACGCATTTACAGAATTCGACTTGCATGCATGCACATAATTTTCATGAAAATGAAAATGCCACATTCACACTGTGTCCCCAGAGGCAACCACCATTAACAATCGATGTGTGAATTTTTCAGCTTTCTCCAAATTTGTGGCATATGTGTGTGTGTGTGTGCATGTGTAGGTGGCATTTATTTCTACATAAGTAACACGCACACACCTACGTATGTTGACATATCATCGTGCAGCTTGGTCGTCTTCACGGAACACTCGCTCTCGAGGCCGACCCGGGCCTGTGCCCCTCACTCTGTTTAACTGCATGCTCTTCTGTAGTAGCCACGGACCGTGACGTAGGCTTGACTCGTTCATTCATTGAAAATTTGTGCCAGTGAGGGCTGCGCGATGAGGGTCCACATGGATTTTCTTTCCCCAAACGCCCAACTTCCCAACAGCACCCTTCCCACTGTGTCGGGCAGCAGGGGTGGGTGTGTTTTACTTTATAGTCTGTTTTCCAAGCCCGCGCGCATGGGACACAGGTGTCAGGAAATGCGTGTGCCACCCCGCGGTTGGGAAGTACGCTCCCGTGTGCAATTTGATGTGGCTCTCACTGTGGCTCTGTGATGTGGGAAGTAATATTTTTTCTGTTTGACACCTGAGCAGGTGAGATGTGAGGTGTGAGGCTGGAGGTTGAGCAGCTGCCCAGGGCCACACAGCGAAGGGTGGCATGGGACTCGAGTTCAGGTCTTCTGGATTCTTAGCTTTCTTGCACCATGGCCTTGACCTCAAGGATGGTCAACAATCAAATTAAATTGGCAAGTCGCCAGTCTCCTTGGGCATTTTGTTTGAAATGGAGGATTTATTATCTGTTTTGAGAACTTCACTGGATCCCAGCCCTGGAAGGGATTTTGGGCAATCAGGGATCTGTGAAGGCTCTTGCCTCGGACACCTGACGGACGCCTTTTTCAGGAGGGGTGTGGCCTACTCTTCCTGCTTCTTTATTTAAGAGGTTGCCAGAGCAAGCATTTATTATTTCACAATCACTGTGGGCCAGGCATGACTTCTCTGGGCCACTCTGGCCCAGGGTCTCTTGCCAGGCTGCAATCAAGGGTGGGGTGGACTGGTGTCCAGTCGGGACCCGGGTGGGGGGGGGGGGGAGGATTTGCTTCCGAGCTCACTCATTGGCTGTTAGTAGGGTTACCTCATTGGCAGGATTCAGAAACTTTAATTCTTTGCTCTGAAGGCCTTTCCGCTGGGCAGCTCACCACATGGGAATTCGCTTCGGCCAGAGCAAGAGAGGAAGAGATGGTGTGCCAGGACAGAAGCCACTGTCCTCTCGCACCTCATTTTGAAGTGACTTCTCATCACCCTTGCCTTGGGAGGCATGGCCCACCGGGGGCCGAGTTAGACCCACCCACCATCGACCAGCGCAGGGATTGCTGTCACTCCACTAAGGCCTGCAGAGGGTGAATAACTCAGCTCAGGTTTCACCCGTGACAGTGGGGACGCTGGGGGACCAGGGAGGCTGGCTGCAGAATGTGCTCTCACTGCGACTTGGCTACACTGCCTCCGCATGGTGTGGGCTCGCTCCTGAGCTCAGAGGACGAGGGGGCGTGGCGTGTGCAGTGGACAGTCCAGGGGGGCGGGCATCTAGCCTTTCCTGTGGCGTGATTGGCGGAAAAGCTAGCGCTCGCTTAGTTATCGTAGACTATTGGGTGCCTTTCCTTCGTCTCCAAATCTCAAACACATGCCAATAATAAAACCGTTTTTAAAAAGTGCGAAAGAATATAGAGAAAAGCGGGTCTCCCACACATCCTCTTCCCCTGATACTTCACTCTCCTCCTTGGATTCCCGTGTCTCCTTCCAAAGGTGTTCTGTGCTTCGGGGAACCGCTTTCCCGCTTTTTAAAAAACACCCACAAGGCAGAAGAAAGTCAACCCGTGGAGTGGGAGAAGGTAATTTTGTATGTGAAAACATACGAAAATCTTACAAATGTAGAGTAGGTCACCCAACAAGAAAATGGACCAACGAACGACATTTTACACACGAGGAAGGCGACCTGGCCACGAGGCACAGAAAGAGGGCCACCAGACTCCCGGGTCATCGGGGACCTGCACAGAATGACGGTAAGACACCATCGCGACCCACAGGACGGCGACAGCGCAAAGGGAGGCCGTCAGCAGGACCTGGTGCCCAGCAGCGGCGGGCAAGCGCGCCGGCTCCTCCGCAGCTTCGGCAGCACCGGGGCTGACACTGTGCTGGGCTTTGGCTGCTCGTCTGGGTGCTCAGGGACAGCCCGCGTGGCCCCACCACGCGTGTCCTCAGTGCAGGGGAGCATCCTTTCACGAGCTCACAGGCCTTCAACACACCCCTCCCGTGACCGGTCTGTTCGTGTCTTTCCCCGTTGTTTAATCGGAGCGCCTGTCCCTTTCACTGTGTGAGCATTCTCTACCCAGGCTAGGCTGCTCCTTTTTTAAAAACGTTACTCATGAGGTTTTGGGGGGAAAGCAATGGCTATACACACGTGAACTTTCTGTTTGTTTGTGAGACTACGCAGATGTGATTGGAGTGCTTGGATTTCAACACTGACTTAAAATATGCCTTTTTTTAAAAAAAAATCATGAAACAGTTCAATAGTCAGAAAGGTGCAGAGGATAATATATGGGCTTCCATAGCAATTTATAAAATCTTAACATTTTCCATCTTTGTTTCAGATCATATTTTTAAGGAAAAAAAAGCAGGCGGAGTCCCCTGCACATTCTTGCACATTCTGTTCCTGGGGGCCAGAGGCCACCGCTACTCCGAATTCGCTCCTTATCATTTGCATGAAAGTTTCCACGTTCTGTTTTCCATAATAATATGCAATCCTGGATTTCCAGTCTTAAGTCCTATTTACTTGTTATCGAACCGTATCCATCATCTGACAGTATGTTTTTCTTTTTTTGAGATTCGACATGATGTTTTTGACAATTTTCTGTCCTAGTGTATATAGCTCCTGCTTATTTGTTTTAATTACTCTGTGGTATTCTGTTGTACCACAGTTTACCTATTCCCTCACTGATGGATTTTATTCTGCCTTTGTTTTACTCACCATGAAACACAGGACATCTTTAGGGGGCGGTAGGTGGGAATTTCAGAATCAGAGAAGCATGTCTTAACACACTGGGCATGCTCTTCAAGGAACCCATAACAATGTCCACTCCTGGCAGCGTGCAGGGTTCCGATCTCTCTCCTCTTCCTCGTCGCCAGCACTTAATACCACCTGCCTCCCTCTGGTTGCCAGTCAGTTGCGTGGGAAATGGCCTTTTGGGGGTGACTAATTTACCAGCTTGGTGAAGCCCCTCTTCATATGTGCACTAGTAACTGGGTATCCTCTTGTGAAAAATGTCCCTGTCTTTTGCCCACTCTTTTTAATGTGGACGGTTTGTTTTCACACCGATCTGTGAGTTTTTCATACATTCTTCGTTCTCATCCTTCATCAGTTATACGTATTAGAAATATTTTCCCTCAGTCCGCTCATTCTGGGATTTGTCTTTTCACTTTGCTTAATCTGTCCTTTTGGAATAAATGTTATTGATAAAAACACAGTCGAATTTATCAGTCTTTTTGCTTTATGGTCTTCTTTTTTGTACCTGGTTTAAAATTCTTCCCCTGCTCTGAAAATGGAAAAATACTCTTCTACTTTCTTCTGAAAGTTTTGAATTTTGATTTTTTTTCAGTTAGGTATTTGATTCATATTTTGCTTTGATGTAGGTTAAGAATCTACTTTTAATTTTGTTTGTACAAATAGTGCCCCGATGTAGTTTCTTCAATTTTAATTTGTTCCCCACAATCTCGAGATGCCCTTGGTGTCACCTGTCAAGTCTGCAGCCCTGCCTCGGCCTTTTTTCCAGCTTCTGCCTGTTCCTTACCTGCTCCTTTACCTGTATGCCAACACCAGAGTAGGCTAAATAAGCATTTTTAACATTTGGTAGGCATGTTGCCTGTCCTTGCTCTTTGTCTTTAAAATTGACTTTAGCTGTTTTTGGCTTTCTGTTCTTCCATATGCATTTTTTTTTTGATCAGTGTGTCAACTTTCATCTAAACTCAAGAGCTCTCGAGAATGGTAGAGAATTTGCAAAGAATCGACATATTTATGATATGCAGCATGATCTATTTCTTCATTTATTCAGGATTTCTTTTATGCCTTTTGATAGTATTCAGCAACTTTCTACAAAGGGACTTGGCTATTCTTAGGGGGAACCTTATTCTTTGATCTTGGTTTCCATGAGGGTGGATTTCCCAGAGCACACACTGCTCCTTACTTCCTTCACCTTGGGAAAGATGGAGTGACGCACTCATCTGATGTCAAGTTTGCAAAGACCAAGTCTGTTTAGTCCCATCCTTTTCCTTTTGGGGAATAAGAAGCTTGAACTGAGGTGTTTTTTCTTGTTTCTCTAGGGTAGACTTGCTGTTTGCCAAAGATCTGTTGCATGTAAGTTCTGACAGTAGCATCTTTCTACTCATTGTGACCTCAGTGAAGAAGTTTCCTTTTTTCCATTAAGTAGGATGTTTCCTGTAATGTGTCTTTTTTTTGTATATATACTTTGTCAGTGTAAGGCAGTGTCCTTCTATTTCCAGTTGCCAAGACTTTTTATGAGGAATGATCATTACATTTTATAAAATTATTTTCTGCATATTTTGAACTAATCGTATGATTATTCTGTTTTATTCTAGCTACAGGGGAAGCAGACTGATTTTTTTCTTGCAACTTCTAATTCTGATGTAACCTAAAACTTACATAAAAATTGATTCGTGCAAGAAACTCCCATTACCTTTTACCCATATTACCAGTTGTTTATATTTTGCCTCATGTGCTTTTTCATCTTTCTACATACACATATATATGCTACTTATTTCTTCTGACCCATTTAAAACTGTAAATGTTATGTCCTTTTACCCCTAAATACTCCCGTGTGTATTTACTGAGAACAAACACACTCTGTTATATAACTGAAGTTCACTAAGTCAGGAAATTAAGCACTGATCCATTGATGATCCATTCACACCATCCAGGTGTGAATGTTAAGCCAACCTTGCATTCTTAGAATAAACTCCGCTATGGCATGAGCCATTTCTACTATCGCAGAGCTTTCTTCCCTAGTGATATCGGGTGTACCCTACTCCCAGTCGCCAAATTTGGTTTAGGGTCTCTCCTTGTCTCCCTGTCTCCCTGGCCAAAGCCCCAGACACAATCTTGTCAATGGCTTCGTTTTTCAGGTTTTCTTTCTTGAAGAAGACACTTTCTAGCTCTTGCTTTTCCCCATGAAAATGAGTCCAGATCTTCTCTCACACAGACCAGTAACCCCCTTGCCCTGCAGCAGTGAAATCCTAGACCAGCGATTTTCAACCAGCATGCCACAAGAATTTTTAAACATGCGACACCTGACTATTTAGTCAGGGGCACTGACCTCTTTTCCCTTAGATTGTCAAATAAAAAAAATAACAACAGCCAATACAATAGCTGTCTGGCTTGAATGAATCAAAATTATACCGATCTTTTTTGTCAGATCAGCACAAAATGTATTTTTCTGGTGTGCTGCAGAATTCTAGTCATTAGTTTGTGTGTGCCATGAGCTGAAAAAGGTCGAAAATCACTGTTCTCGACCATTGTTGCTTGCAGGTGTGTGGTTTCAGCTGCTGCTCACCACTTGTTGTTTCTGTTACCAAGGTGATAGCTTGGAGCCCACTTCTTTGCTTTTGTTTGTTTATTTGTTTGTTTTTGTTTTTTTGCTTACCATAGCTATGTCTTTGCAGCAAAGGGGCATGAGCTCTAGCATGAACTTGCTGTGCTGGCTGGACAAGGATTCTATCCTGTCCTTGAAGACCTCATCCTTCTTCCTCCACTGAATGGGCACCCTTCTGGCCAGGTGGTCCTGGATATAGCTTTGATGCTGGGCCTGGGAGACAAGTGAGGACCCCTTCTGTTCTTAGCTCCCACAGCCTTTGCTGTGCTGGAGGGAAAGATGGGACAGAGGGTGAGGGGGTGGGCTTATGCCCAACCCTGTTCTCTCCCATCAAATATCCCTAGAGAAACACACATTTTTACTTGCCCGAAACAGATATAGAAATGTCGAAAGAACAAGAAATCACTTTTTCTTTTACATTTCTTATGACACTAAAAACAACCTCAAAAATTCCCCATAAGATTGAAAATAAAAATGAAGAAAAATTATGAACATGTTTGGTATAATTGACTAGACTATGGAGTGGAATTGGAATAAAAAATTTATGCTATAGTTATTGTTATTTTATAATCCTTGTTTCTAACGAATTTCCTTAAGGAATATTTGGGGGGGGGACTGGCATATGTAAGTGATCTAACTTGTAGAGTAATGAATTTATGATATTTGTTAAATGAAACATTACTCGTTGAGCTTGGATTGTGTAGGACTCTTGAATTGGAACCAATCTAGATCAATTTTTTCCCCAAGACAAAGCTGAATATAACAGCTGGTTCAGTATGAACCGGCTCTTCATAGCCCATTTATAGAGGGCTATGAACATACAGTTTTGTGTGTGTGTGTAACCATAAAGGGTTAACAATCTCAGGTTCTCTTAATTCTGAGAGCATGTGGTGGCCAGGCCAGAGCCAGATTGAGCCATGTTAATTCCCCAGAAGATTTCAAAGAATTATCTTTTGAAAAGGGGAAGTTTGGGCTAATAAAAACCAGGATCACCTCCGGCAGTCACATGGAGGGGAACAGAACAAATGACTCCTGGCTTGTTCGACATCGTGGCCGGGGGGCTTTCCAAGCCCCAGCCAGACCGCTTTGTTTCTCTTTATTCCGAAGGGAGAAGTTTTTTTTCAGCGACGTCCTGAAAAAGGTAAGAGCAGCAAAGTTGTGCCAAGCGCTCCTCTGCGATCCCTTCCTCCGGTTCAGCTCTTTGGAAGGCGTGTGAGGACTGTAAGGGCTCTGGGGCTATCGTGTCGTGGATTCGATTCCTATTCTGCAGCTGACATCCAGGGAACCAGGGCAATTTATGCTTCCACACTGAGCTTCAGTATCTGCCTCTCTTAAAGGAGGCAGTTCACGCCTCGCTCGTGTCACCACGGCGGAGCTATGGGTGCGGTAAGGGCTGCAATGCACTCGCAGGAAGTAGGTGCCAAAACGTGTGCACGGGGGATGCTGGAGTTCCCCTGGTGGGGTCGGTTTCTGCCTTCCTCTCTGACGGTTCCTGAAACCTCACCTCTTTTGTAAGTGGCTTCTGGAAGGTTGGGACCAGATGATTGTGACAGGTTTTGTGTAACGATTCAGAATTTAAAAAATAGAATATGCGGTATAATTGGCTGTGTAACAAATGACCCCACATGCAGCAGCTTAAAATGATCATTTTACTGTGTTCCGAGATCCTGTAGGTCAGGAATGTAAAAGGAGGACAGCACCGTGATGCTGTGGTCTCAGCCGGCAGAACTCGGCGGCCGGGGGTGACTGACCAGCTGGAGGGGGAAATCCTTTCCAGGTGGCTCCGTGCCTGTCCCCAGCTGTCACTGCGGCCCTTGCATCAGGAGACACCAGTACATCTCGATGCGACACGGGGCCTCCTCACAGAACAGCAGCCCTTAACTGGCAACATGGCCACTAAGAGTCTGACGGCAAGTCCCCGAGAAGAACCCAGCAGAAACTGTGACACTTTACAGAGTCACAGTGACACACATTACAGAGTCACAGTTTGAGCATCGTGTGGCATCAGTTCTGCTGGGTTTCCAGCCCCTATGAGGTCCAGGGAGGCAACAGGGACTCCATCTCTTGATGGGAGCCACGCCGACCCCACAGTGGAAGGCACACAGGACGGGCACCATTGTCGTAGGATCTTTGGAAAACCCAGTTGGCCACTGGGGTGAGTCACCAGGAAGTCCTCGAAACTTTCGACTGCATCTGGCATGAGGTGCCGGACAGATTTGAGGAGGCTGGCTCCAAAGTCACTCCCACGGGGATGCAGGTGGAAATGATGAAGGCCTGAGACAAGCAGGGAGAATGGAGAGAGGGGAAGAGCTGGCACTGAGATAAGATTGGGCTCAGGCAGGTGAAGAGGAAGAAGATGAAAAGGGGGAAGAAGAGTCGAGAGGCTCTGAGGTTTTGAGCATGGGTGCTCAGAAGGGTGGGGCTGCCCTTGACCTGAAAAAGGGAAGTCCCAGGGAGAAGCAGGAACCTCCTCTTTCCTCCCGACTCACCACAGACCAGCGAATCTCCATCTACCTTGCGTGCACGCCCTTTGCTGCTCACGAATCTGTGCGTGAGCTCTGATCCCGGAGCCTCAGGAAGTCCCTGTGGGGCAGGGATGACGATTCTGAGAGATGACATCAGGGGCTAGAAGTGGAAATGAAGCCATGTGTGGACGCGATTTTGAGTCAAGATCCTCTATTAACTAAGTTTACCCAAGTAACTAAAAGTCCAAGGAGAAACAGCTACAGGTGGAGCTTGTACAATGTGTGTTAATATCGTCATGAGAGGTATATGACCCGGGCCTGGCTAGTGAAGGCTCTTGAGTCCCCAGTTTGAGGCATTAGCTGTCACGGGATGCCAGGACCTCAGGGCTCTGTACGTGGTCGCATTTTCACGAAGTGGTTTAAGTACGTGGCTTAACTTCACTGCATTCCGGAGGCTTTGCATTCATGAGAGATGTTATAGTGAAGTTAGTTATAAGATCACTTAAAAACATTGCAAACAAATATTCTCCTTCTCCCAGTGGTAACCGGGGAGGATGAGCAATCACCCCAGTGAAATGGCCATTGCTTGAACCTTTCAGGTGCGAGCCTTTAGGAATTGTGTTTAGAGTCTCTCCACCAACCATCATCACTGGATACCTTGCTTTTGATCCCAAATTGTCTTACTCACCATACATATATACATGTATATGTGTGTGTGTGTGCATGTGTGTGTATGTCAGAACTCTTTAATTTGCAAGTGAATTTGAGGATTTATATAACTTAAGGGAAAAAGCAGATTTTTTGGTTCACCTAACTGGAAAGGCTACAGCATGCTAGCCTCAGGTATGGCTGGATCCAGGAGCTTAAATGGTATCATCAGATCTCTGCCTCTTTCACTTCTCTGCATGGGTTCAACTCATTCCCTATCACTGCAGCTGGGCTTGCTGCATGCGCCAAGGAAGACGGTTGCCCACAACGCTAAGGCTATGCCATCCCAGTTTAGTGATCTCAGGGTAAGGAGCGCCTGCTCCCCACTGACCTTCACGTCCCCATTTCCACCATTGTCTTTCTATCATTCCTGGGCAGGACTCTGTCTCAGGCTGAGCCGGATGCCCATTGTTGTGGCCAGGAGGGAAAGATTTGTTAATAGAAAAAACAAACAAACAAACCAAACAAATGAGAAAAATAGGGCAAAGCACATGCTCTGGGGAGACAAAACTCGTAGTGGCCAGCGGCTACCTCATCTGCTCTGATCAGCCTGCCTGCCCTTGATGGACTTTAGCTGTTCCCAAAACCCAGCCTGGGAGCTTGTTAGACAGGTGAACTCTTAAGAGCCATCCCAGCCCTGCTGCACTGAAGTTCCACAAGATTCTCAGGTGAGTCTCATGCACTTCCAAGTTTGAGAGCAGCTGGGCTGAAGGAGAAAGGGTGGACGACGGCTCTGAAGGAGATTTCCAGAAGAGCTGGAGAAGCTTCTGTGCAGAGCAGCGTGCTGGAACAGGCAACCAGCCCGGGCACTGTGTAGATGCCCCAGGGAAGGACACAGAGGCCAGACGGGGGCCCTGGGTGGGAGCTGGTCGGAGCGAGTGTAGTGGCGCTGGTTCTACTCCAGTTCGGAACACAGTGCTTTTGGAGCCGCAGAGTGGGCCCTGGGTCTGGGGTGGGCTGAGGCTGTGGGAGGTGACTTCTGTGGCTTCCGCAGAGTAGAGTGGACATTTCCAAGGCCAGGAGAGTTCATTCCAGAACCACTATAACGCAGGCAAAAGGTGGCATGACCGTGCTCTCTCTTGAATAGCCCTTAGCTACAGTCGTTCGTGAGAGTGATCCTGAAATTTGGATCCTGCCGAACAGCCACTTCACGCAGAGGAGTTTATGCAAAACGCAGTCATACCTGGGCAGACTCACCCTTTCCCAAGCCAGTTAGCCATAGGAGTTAGGTGTGCAAATTAGCTACATTCTCAGTCGACTCAATCAGTTCCCTTGCTTTTAGTTACTTATTTTAAATAGAGGATTCCTGCAAGAAGGTGCAGAGATGCAAGTCAATGGAAGTGTCATTAGATTGAAAGGTTTAGAGGGCTCGGGGTCTGGACCAGGTTCAGGTGCAGCTTCCTGCAGCTTGTCTCAAGGAGGCGAGGCTCTGGGGACACGACCTAGGAGCGGGACACAGGCTATAAGCGCCAGGGACGGGGAGCAGATTTTCGCTGGGTCTCCAGGCTCCCCTGTCCTTGACCTTCCACAGTCAGGTCTCACACGCGGTGTTCTTCATGTGCCTGTCCTCCCAGGACTGCCCCACCATGCGGAGTCGTCGGACGTGCCTTTGAGTCCAGCAGACCGTCCAGTCCTGGAGTAGCTTCTGGAACCAGACCCACTGGGTTTGCATCCTTTCTTCGCCACCGTTACACGCGAACTGCATAACGTTGGTCGCCTCAACTACAAAATAGGTGTAGTGACAGGGTTGTTATGAGGCTGAGATGAGAAAACGTGTAGGAAATGAGGTAGCGAAGGTTCCGAGCCCTTGGCCCAGAGGAGGTATTGAACTTGGACTGAATATTAAAGCTCTTACTCCATGCTCAGAGCCCTTAATCAATAGGAGCTGTTTTTGCTCCCCAATCTTTGCTCAGTTTCTCAAAATTGAATTTACCGGGGTGACATTGGTTAATAAAATTACACAGGTTTACCTTTGTTCAGTTTTGTGTGCTTTCCCTGAAGCGGCTGCATGGTGAGCACCCGTGTTCTGTTCACACGTGAGGACTACGAACTGACATTCCCTTGGTCTTAAACATTCTGTGACACCGTTTCTTGAGGTAACTGGAGACATTCTGCGGTTTTGGAGAACTGTAGAGTCCTGGAGGAATTTAGAATCCACAGTCTGCCATTGTTGGTCTTGATCACATTAGTAAGAAGAATGTTCTGGAAAAAAAATGTTCCGGGACCTCCACTCATTATTTTACATCCCTGTGGCTCCTCCCCCTGGAAATGACCTTGTCCCATGCACAACCAAATAGGGCTCCAGGGGCTTGAGTTAGTGGTGCTTTGAGAAAGATCACTCTATTCCCCTTTGTTAGTTTTAGAACACCAGTACCGGGGCTCCTGGCTTGGGTGAATTCTTCCTTTCTTCACTCCTTACTGTTGTGGGGTGCCTCATCTCTGCAAGGCAGGGTGCGGTGGGTGCACCGGAGGGAGGGAGACAAGGAGGCCGGCTCCAGATTGTCACTTTGTCCTCCAAGCCTCTGCTTCCACCCCTGACCCTCGGCCATGCTTGGGAACGGGCACACAGGATTCCAGCCACGCAGGGTTCCAGCCACCTTCCCATCACCCCGCACAATCTCCCCCTCCAGGACACCCCCGGCCCCAGGAAAGCTGGGGATGCCACAAACTGCCTGTGTCCTGAACTCTTTTCCAAACCCAGGATCCAGGTTTTAAAGTCCGGTGACAAACTCGCTGGCTTCTGGCTGAGACTCCTTCTCAGGGGCCTTTAAAAAAAACTTTTTAAATTATAACTTTAACATACAATGTTGCATTAGTTTCAAATGTACAACACAGTGATTCAACATTTATGTACTTTACAAAGTGCTCGCCCCGCCACGTCCAGTAACCGTCCGTCACCACGCACGGTTATCATGACAGCATCCACTTGGTTCCTGCCGCTGTGCCTCCTTCCACCCCCACGTCTTACTGTGTGACTGGGGGTTGGTGCCTCTCAGTCTGCCAGCACCATTGAAGGCCTCTGAAGATCTGCATTGGGTTTCATTTGCTTGTTTATTGGCAGTTTTTCCTGAGCTGACACTGGCCTGTTTTTCACTGACCTGCCCCAGCTTCCCCTAGAAAGCTCCCCCCTCTCACTTCCCTGCCCTCATCTGCGTGTGAATACATACACCCCCTCCTAAAAGGTGTGGTTCAGCGGCTCCTCCAGGAAGCCTTTCTAGCCCAGCCTCGAATAATCTCTTCTCCTTGAACTCACTGAAGAGTGGTGGCCCGGATGACTCCAGGTTCAAGACTCTGAGCACGCGTGTTGGGGCTACCTGGCTGCATGCCCTGCCCCCTCTGCCGGTGGGAACCTTCCAGAGGGCAGGGGGTGTTCTGCATCCTTCTGTCTCACCAGAGCCTCTCGCAAAGTTTCCATTGGCTGGAGGGCCGCCGGCCAGTTACTTACCCTTTCTTCATCTGTGACGGGGATCCTGTTACCCAGCCTCACAGAATAATTCATCGAACAGCCTGGCTCAACGCCCCACACTGTGCATTCGATACATTCTTACTCTCCTTCCCACTTCTCTGTGCTTCTTAGGTCTTCCATACAAAGCTCCGGAGTGAATGAGTTCATTGATAAATAAAAACACCAGATTGTTTTTTTTTTTATTGCAAAGGGCTCCCAGCCCTGTTGATATTTATCTTCCTCGGTGGTGATGACACGGTTATAAGACAACTGTAGCTGCCACCCATTGGTCTCACGTCTCCCTCTCGGTGTTGTGGAGGGTGTGGGCTGTAGGATGAAGGAGTAATTCAACCAATGAAAACACTGGCTGTCACTCTTGTAAACTTGCAAACCTGCCAGAAAAAAAAAAGGCCATTCCACTGTGGTTTGAATGTGCATCTCTAGGATTCCCGGAGACTTGAAGCACTTGGGAAAAAGTCACAGGAACATGCTTCTTGAACCACTGGACGGCTGCCCAGCACCCCCATGAGGCCCCAGCACAGGAGTTAGGGTGGCTGGGCAGGGAGGCGCAGCCAACCCAAGTCCCCAGACTTCCCAGGTTGTGTGACCCCACGGACGGCCGTGACCAACGTGTGGCCCAAGAGGACTAGTGTTTCCGCCAGGGCAGCTTCCCAGCGGGCCAAGGAGCGCTTACCCAGTCCTCTGACCTTCAGTGTTGTCCGTGGCCTGTGTGTGGGTAGACACGGCCCTCCAGAGAGACTCCCTCCTTGGCCATCTCTCTCCTGTTTCCCGGCCTATGGCCAGGTTCTGGAGGCCATCTCATCTCAGCTCACGGGGAGAGCCCTGAGCTTGTCACTCCCGCCCAGAGCCGGAACTTCCCTCCTCACCCCTGGGTCAGGACAGACTCCTTCCCTAGAAGGAGGATGGCGAAGGAACTACCCCACCCCACCAGGACCTCCACCTGCGACCCAAGGAGTCGGGCCTTGGCTTTGGGCCTCCCTGGAACTGCCTTCACACCACAGTGACTGGCCTCTTCAGTCCGGGATAGCCCTGCCTGTGGGACTTTTCTAGAAGGTCAAGATGTGCTTCAGCAACTCCTGCTTAGTCTTTTTTTGGGGGGGAGCTTGCCTGCCTGAACTCATGATTGGCTTCCTGCATCCTCCCAGCCTCTGCTCCTGTTCTCCTGGGGCCCAGCGCCGAAACGTACATTTAGCATATTAACCAAGAACAGAAATTTATTTTCAGAGGCTGTATAATCTGAACCCATTTCAAGGAAAGGAAGAACAGGATGTGCCTGCCACGGGCAACCTTTTACGTGATTACGCACAGCAAGTTTGCCTGCCCATCATCTGGTGCATCATCTTTGCTACCCCCTTGCCTAACCAGAAGGCCCTCTGAGGTGTGTTTTCCTAACAAGGGAAATCTTCATGTCTAGATAAACCAGTGCACTAAAAAGATGCTGGTTTTTCCCTGGGTTCTGTAGATAGACAGACAGACAGATAGATGGATGTATATATGTGGGCTGGATTTCAGCCAGGTTCCTCAGGTATACATATAAGTGTGTACTAAGTTCCTCCTTGCCATTTCTAACAGTGATTTGGGCAGGAAGAAGCCAAGGTCAGCGTGAGGGCTGGATCAGAACACCTGTGAGTGGGGTTATCACCTGGTGGGGGTGGGCTCTACCGGCCGGTGCTTGAATAATGGGGCCAGAGGCACAAGGCTAAGGCTTTGGGGAGTGTGTCAGTTTCATGCTGTCCTTGGCCCTCTCTTCCAGGGATGACCATACCACAAATCAATCTGATCATACTGCAGACCAACCAATAATCACTCATCAAATGCCTGAGAAGTCCTAGGCACTGACTTGGCTTCTGAGAGAAGTGCGAGAAGAGTGATCGACATTTACCTTTATTCCTGCAGAGAGAGAGCTTCCGAAAGTTCATCAACGGCATGTAAGGTAGTAAAGTGTGCCCCTTCCAACACCATAAAACGCCCTTCTAAGAGAAGCACTGTGGCCTGGGGTTACTACAGGCACTTTACCTGAATGAGCAAGTCACTGCCCAGGTTGACACTCTGGCTGTACCACTAACTAGCTGGGTGGCCTTGGCCACGCCAGCACCTCTGGGTATCAGTTCCCACCTTGGAAAAATGGGGACCAGAGTCGCCACTTTAGTCTCCACCGAGGGCCGCTGTGTGGGTTCAGTGATGTAATTTATCTGAAGCGCTTACAGTGGTGCCGGGCGTATAGGGGAAGTGCCATGAATGTTAGTGGCAATTACCCGTGACCTCTGTCCTCCCTGTCCAGGCCCGTGGCAGCCCAGACTCGAACTTCGAGGGAGAGGGGAGTGGCGAGCGAGGCTGCGGCCGGCGCAGGGTCAGGGTGCTCAGATGTGGATCAAGAAGCTGTCAGGCAACATCCGTCTTCGAATGGTTTTTCTTTTGTTCTGAAAATGTTCAAACGCACAAAGCGGTAGAGAGAAATGTTGTGATGGACACTTACCAGCCCGATTCCTGCTAACAACCGTGGTTAACATTTTATCGTGTTTATTTTTATCTCTTTTTTAAGATTTCGCTGAAGTGCTTCAGAGTAAATTAGAAATATCATTGCATCTCATCCCTAGATGCCTCACTGTGCATCTTCCAAACATAAGGACATTTTCTTCCAGAACCACGCTATCATCATCCCACTTAACAAATCAACAATTCCCTAATCTAACACCCAGGCATTCTGGAGTATTTTGAGCGACCCTTTTGATTTCAAGATAGATTATGCCGGGGAGGAGACCTTTTGAAGACAAGATATGAGTCGCTCTGTGTAGGAAAGAATGTTCCAGGTGTTAGGCTGGAGAAGGGAATGTAATTTTGGCCAATGTCCCTCTTGTGGACTCTCCACACATCATGAGAAAACAGCTTGGTCTGAGATCCTTTGTGTGAATGTGCTCATTACGATTTGCTTCTTTCTAAAGGAGGAAAACATGTTTTTGAAGGCTGCTTGACAGACAAGAAGGATATTAATAAATGACATGCAAATCTCTTAATTTCACTTTGGCTGGATATGTGATTGCTACTTCTGAAATACAGGCTGGTGATGGGGCTTCTTTTTGAAAAATGATTTCTTGAGCTCTGAATATTTCTGTTGGGGGGTCCAGCTGAACTTGGCCAACGGCTGGAGGCAGGATCATTCTAACCTGGGGCAGGGCGGGGCAGGAACATAAAGACACACTTGAATGCACATCAGCCGGCCCTACAGAGCACACTGAGAATTTAAGAAACTGACTCTTGGGGAGAGATTCTGCAAAGGGCTGACTGAAAAGCCAAAAGGTTCTTTTTATAGCTCTGTTGCTCACACATGAGAAAGCAATTTTATTGATCGGCCTTTCTACACTTAGTTTTGGGGCTGTTTGTTGCTCTTCGTGAGCTTCCCCTTCAGTTCCACGTGTTGCTGGGTGCCAGTCATCCTCCGCTGCCCCAGCCTGGAGCCTGTGGGCCCCCCCCCGCCCCCCGGTTCAAACAATGCTTCTCCCTTCTCCCGGGAACACGTGCGAGGGCCCCGCTCACCAGTCTCAGCAACATGTGGTGAGGGTGTCAGTGTCAGCCTGTGGTGTGACAGGGTGGGAACCCCGCAGTACACAGTAAGTAAGAACATGGGCTCAGGGGCAAGACTGCTACTTGGGCTCACAACCTGCTATTACTACTTCCTGCAGCTCCCCCTTTTCTCAAAGGCAGGGAGGAGACAGTCTTGCAAATATCCCGTTCTCTTACATTCACGCCTTAGTGGAGATATTTTCATTTGTTCCGGAAAAGTCTACCTTTTTTCAAGAACGAGTGAATCAGCCCTGGCTGGCGTAGCTCAGTGGATTGAGCGCGGGCTGCGAACCAAAGTATCTCAGGTTCGATCCCCAGTCAGGACACATGCCTGGGTTGTAGGCCACGGCCCCCAGCAACCACACATTGATGTTTCTCTCTCTCTCTCTTTCTCCCTCCCTTCCCTCTCTAAAAATAAATAAATAAATCTTAAAAGAAGAAGAAGAAGAAGAAGAAGAAGAAGAAGAAGAAAAAGACTTAATCTCTGAAAAAAAAAAGAACGAGTGAATGACTTTTTTCTGTAACAAGGAAACACCACAACTGCATGTTGAGGGCGAGTGTTTAAACAAGATGACCACTTGCATCCTGCTAGGTGTTCTGAATTGCCCGGCTCATTTGGTTTTAGCAGAAGGAACTCAATTTTCATTCCCCCTCCTGTTAATAGACACGTCTTCTCTTGTCTGTGGGTTTCGTGCACTTCGAATAAAACCCCGCAGTATTCCAAGTTCAAAACAGAAAAATGACTGGTTATGTAAAGGAACATTTTTATATGGTCCAGAGGTCATAACGAAGCGTAAATGAAATATAATTTGTTTGTGTAAAGCTATTATTTAAAAAGTAACCCAGGACTTACAAGACCCACTACGTGGATTCATAGTAATTACTGTGTAGTCTCCCACAAATGGAAAATAACACTATCAACTATTAGCAACTATGAGCTTAGCAAGTCACAATCTCGAATAATTCGTGAAATAGTATTTGTAGATGCCAATAATGACTTCGAAAGGTGTACATATTGAATCTTAAACTTGCCTGTTGACATTGTTTGGAGGTCTACTACTGAGCCAGTGGGTCCTGGGCAGGCAGCCATGCTAGGGTGTAATTCTAGACAGTTCTTTGAGAAGGTCCAGAGAGTAATCGTTTTAAAAGATTGAGGACTGGGAGAGGGTGCTGAGAGGTATAGTTAATTGTCTAATCATTGGAAAAAGGGAATCTGAATAGCTTTGTGTAACATACAGTATGAGGACAAAGAGAAGTCAATGAGAAAGGAGTCTCCTCCACTACGCAGGCGCAAATGGAAGCTAGGTGTTCACACACCGACAGTATGAATGGACGACACAGCACTGGTGCATTCTAATGAATCCATGAAGCACCGTTACAATGGAATTAGAGGATACAGCTGGAATCTCACTCTTTCCCTCGTTCAAGGCCACAGGCATCACAGAGCTTAGGATTCTGCTGCATTTGTTCAGAGGCCGTATCACCTTAGCCAGGGAAGGGCTGTGAACCTAGTGGACGACCACTGAAATTGTTTGGTGGGATGGATCCTCACATACACAGGTACAAAAAGTCCGCGCCAGGTCTCAGCCTCTGTGGCAGATACTGCTAACTGTTCCCATGTCTTCCTCTGGCTTCCTTACTCAGAGAGGCCCAGCGTAACACGGGACAGCATTATGGGTCACTCACCCCTCTTCCCTTCCCAGTCCCCGTCGCAGCTGGTGGAATTCACGTGGCACACACAGTCCGGCTAATGAAATGGGGAAGAAGTCCTGGGGGCGGGGCGGGTGTGTGCTTTGTTTTTTTAAAGGTCAAACTTGACGGAGAGAAAGCCTCTGAGAACGGAGTGAGGAATAGAAAGAGGAAGGGACATGGGTCCCTGATTGAATCACTGAGTGATGCACCTGCCCCGGACCACAACCTCTCCCCCTTGTTGTGTGAGAGAAACACAACCTCTTTCTTTAAGCTGCTCCGACAGTGCTTTCTGTTGCTTGTAGTCAAATGCATTCATAGCTGACGCCGATCCAAAGAACAGTCCTTCCAGAAAACTGGAGCCAGATTCGCTTAGCAATTTATTAGCTGCTGCTTCTAGAAAACAGCACATTTTCGGCTCTAAAAATCCCTCTTAAAGGAAACTTTCCCTGTTTCTTCTTTTTCTTTGCAGACCAGGTGATTCCAGATATCAATAGTATTTCCACAGTGGGAGGAGCGGCGGTTCCGTGCTGTTGACACTGGACTACTTCACACTTTTCTCGTCTCTCTCTTAATGAAAAGAAAGCCAGTTGGCTGCAATAGTTTGGCTGGGTTTCTTCGCTCTCTGCATTGCTTCTGAGGCCCTTCAGCACTGGGCACCCGGGAAAAGGTTATGTTCCTCTAATTTATATGGCATGATCTCAGCCATGTGTCAGATGGAGGGGAAACAGAACGAACAGCTCAGATAGCCCCCTGCACAATTCGGAAGTCTTCACAGAAGCTTTATCATTCACCGAGGAGTCTCCTTGTGCTAACCTGTTCAACAGCATCTGAAGCTACACTCCATTCAAGGGTTATTTGTGCCAAAGTCCACGGTAACTTGCCCAACTCATTGCCCAGTGTAAATGGGCCAAAGCCAGTGTTTTTTTTTTTTCAATCTAAATAATTAAACCGTGTTGTTGAGGCCTGGGAGAGAGTGCCGAGAGGATACAGAATGAGAACTACAGGAGGTAGACCGGAAAGTTATTATGTACACTCAGTAACTTTCATCTTACTTAAAATTTTTTTTCTTTTATTGATTCTAGAGAGAGGGGAAGGGAGGGAGAAAGAGAGGGAGAGAATCCTCAATGTGAGGGAAACATTGATCAGTTGCCTCTCGTATGTGCCCTGACTGCAGACAGGACCTGTAACGCAGGTATATGCACTGACTGGGAATCAAACCCATGAACTTTCGGTTTGCAGAATGACACCCAGCCAGCTGAGCCACAAGGGCCAGGGCTGTTTTCAGCTATTGACTGTGAGATAACTCCAAAGGGGGATGAGTATCGCCTAAAAGTAGAGTGTAGTTGACTATTCCTGAACCCTTCCTGAAGTACACAGCGTGGTGCATGCAACAGGCACCTGGGCAATGTCATGGTCATCTGTCCTTGGTGTCAGCTCTTCTGACTCAACACACTCAGCTGGGTCAGAGGGAGAGGGTTAAGGGACTACGGTCACAGGACTGGTCCAACAGGTTCTTCAGGTCCCTAAAAAATTGGAAAATAGAACAAATGCTAAGAAGAATAAATCTTTAGTCCAAGGGGCCAAAGGCATGTTCATGATACGTACAGGATCTTATTGAAGATGGGAGTGGAATTATTAATGCGGCAGAATTTTCTGGAGCCTGCAGGTTGCTGGAGCCTGTAGCTTGTTTTGCAAGCAATCCTTGTTGAAGAATTCTGACACATTTCAAGCCCATTTTCAGCTTAGCTGACCAGCACTTCCAGGCTTAGGGAGCCCTGCATGGCCTGCCACGGAACTGCCTGTGAGGGCAGGAGACCAGCAGAGAATCCGACCGTCCACGGATGTGAACCCACTGCCACCCTCTTGCTGCTCTGAGAGGCCCCACCCTATACATCCTGAGTCTACACGGGGCACGTGGACACCACGGGCTACACCTTGGGTGTTTTCCTGGACCACGGAGTTGGCTTGATGATAAATATCCAAGAACATTGTTATACTCAAATAAGATATTGTAAACTGTACTGCAGCATTTGCATGAGTTTTTTTAAAGATTTTATTTATTTATTTTTAGAGAGGGAAGGGAGGGGAGAAAGAGAGAGAGAAACATCAATGTGCGGTTGCTGGGGGCCATGGCCTGCAACCCAGGCATGTGCCCTGACTGGGAATCGAACCTGCGATGCTTTGGTTTGCAGTCCGCGCTCAATCCACTGAGATACGCCAGCCAGGATTTGCATGAGGTTTAAGGAGGAACACAAGCCTGTAAAGAAACCCGCATGGCTGGTGGGTTATGTTAGGCACTCAGACGCTCCAGAGGAAAGACCTGGGAGCAGGAAATCAGGAGGCGCAGAGGTTCTCTTTTGATCAGCATCCCCCTGAGAACAGAGCCCTGCGTTGGGTATCTTTCCTTCCCTAGCCACTTCCTAAATAATACAGAAGGGGATAAGGGAAAATGGGGGCAGGTAAATCACTCAGGATCTCCTCCTCTGAGGAAAACCACAGGTGCCATCTGGTGACATCTTTCAGGACCCCTCTCGGGACACACATACAGTGTAGATGCCTGGAGTCCCTTTTACACAGAGAGACCGTATTTGCCTGCGTGCTTCTGTAACGGGCAGGAAACCTCTGACGTGTTCAGATCAGCTCAACTAGGGTTTGGGCTTGACCCAAACTGACGTTGCCAGGTACCCAGTCCTAGTGAACAAGGTCACATGCCGATGTGAAGAGGGAAAGCCTTTTACAGTTATTGAGATGGAACAAATGACATCACTTGCTTTTTTTTCCTTTTTTAATCTAACCACCACCACCAAACGGGACTCGGAAGTGCTCAACGAAGGAGCTTTGGTTGTGTTTCCAAGGCTGCAAGTTAAGGTGCCACCACCCTCCCTGTCGGAAGGGAAGTGCACAGGTGGCAGGTGACTGCTGGAGCATCGCTGCCCAGCGTCTTGCTTGTTTCGCCTCCTGGGAGCCTCTGGGGCTGAGATGAGACCCTCCAGGAAGAACCAGAGGGCTGGAGCCATCTGCCCACACTGATGGTCCCCGATGTGACACGGCTCCTGCTGGGCGGATGCGCGCCAAGAGTGGCCCACGGCAGGCGGCCCAGTTGAGCGAGGGAGGGCAGCGGGGTGGAAGAGGCCCTCCTGGGAGGTCCTGGATCCAGCTGCTGCCCTCTCACCGCCCCCCCCCCGCCCCCAGCCCAGCGGGCAGCCCTGCCAGGAAACCCAGCCTGAGGGCCTGGGCTGCTCTGAGCAACAGCTTTGTTCGGAGAGGGGCTTTATAAGGTAGTTTTATATACTGGCGGGGGCCCTGAACCTTCCTCCTCTGTTCTGTGCTGGCTCTAGAGGGCTCGGTCTGAGGCTGCAGGCTGTGCCCTGGCTTTGGTGCCTGTGACAATGTCCTCTCGCCCCACCCCCATCTTCTCCCGGCCTCTCTCTTCCCCACCCTCTCTCTCTTTCTCTCTAAATCTCTCTCTCACACACACACACGCATGCATATGCAGTGCTTATTCTACTCTGAAGTGCAAGGGTGAGAATTTCAGGTACGCCCTTTCCTCTGAGCTAATGTATACAAAAACAGTCATCTCTTCAAGGGAAACACATGAAGGTGAGTCCTGGGGAGAAAGAGGGAAACTCCAACTCCAAATGCCTGGCAGCTGTGGCTTGCGCCTGATGACTAAGGCACTGGCTTTGTATCCACCATGATAGGGTCGCAGTGTTTCTGTGTATGAGCTGTGAGACTTGGCCACCTTACGCGATGCATCTGTGAAATGGGCAGACCACCTCCAAGGGCGGCGAGGACAAGCTGCACTTGTGTCTTCCGAGCACCTAGCACAGTGCTGGCCCTCCGCAGTGCTCGGTAGGTGGCAGCCAGCTGGAAAAATCTCCTCGAGGGCCGACCTCCCCAGGCCCCAGGCTTCTTGGAGCCGGGACTCAGTGGAGAAAGGCTGGAACCCTTGAAGCCTTGGCCCGTGCTCCACCTGCACCCAAACCTTCCTGCTGCGACCTGCACACCTGCATTCACCGGCCGCTGTTCTCTGTGCGGGTCTTGGCTCCCTCGAGCCTTCCGACCCTCAAGCAGGCAGGGTCTATACTTGTGTCTCCCTGTCTGAGTCCAGCACGCACCCACTAGTGAGGGCAGTCGTCAGAGACTGATGCTATGTGAGGGTGGTGCAGCTTGCTTGCGAGAGCACAGGATTTAAGTTCAGACAGAAACGGGTCTGAATCACGCTGCGTCACGAGCCACCTACGTGACTGTGTGCAAGGGGTTTTAACATCTCCTGGGGCCAGGACCCTGAACGGCAAAATGAGAGTAATAAGAGGATCCTCATAGGAATTAATACTATTTGTGAACATTTGTAAAGAATATGGTAGACAGGTGATAAATATGAACTATTATTCATTTAATGAATATTTTATATATACTATTATATTATTAGTATAATAAAATACTATTAATTTAGAAGATAATTAATATAATTAAGTGTATTAATTTAAATACAATTAAAATTAATTAAATAGATTTAATTTAAAACATATTGTTAATGATATGTTTAATATAAATTATTATTAATCAGCCCTGGCTGGCATAGCTCAGTGGATTGAGCACGGGCTGCGAACCAAAGTGTAGCAGGTTCGATTCCCAGTCAGGTCACATACCTGGGTTGCAGACCACGGCCCCCAGCAACTGCACATTGATGTTTCCCTCTCTCTCTCTCTTTCTTCCTCCCTTCCCTCTCTAAAAATAAATAAATGAAATCTTTAAAAAATTTTTTAAAAATTAAAAAAAATATTATTAATCTATTTTACATTAATTAAGTGCTAAAACATATAAACCGTGATGGGACCCATGGTTTTGGCCGACATGACAGAAAGGTGCCGCCCGTTGCCCTTCGCACACGCCCAGGTGTGCCTGGGCTCATTCTTGCCTTTGAGGTGCACAGGGAGAAAGGAGAGAGAACTGCCCTCCTCACCCCTGGCAAAGAAGGAGGGACAAGTCCCCTGTCCCTCATAGGGACTTTCCACTTTGCTCAAAGCTCCCCTTGCTGCTCTGGGTAAGGTTCAGCTTCCCAAGACCATTGCCTGGCTCCTGTTTATGACGCTTTTGGGGAAAAGACATTAGACCCATACAAGGCTCATTACGATTATGCAAAGTGTGAAAACTGCAACACTCTTTGTACTCGTTTGGGGAGCACATATACGCGATTCTCTCTCTCGTAAAAGTCTGACTCATTTGTATTTATTTGGTATCTTCTTTTCACCATTCTGTTTCTGAAAAGAAATAAAAAATACAGCTCCCACCATGCTAGATCACGTAACTCTGCTGAGACAACCCCGAGGTCCCCACCCCGCTCCGTGGTAATCCCAGGTTGTTGCTGCAGCCAGGATCCCCGCAGGACCTGCCCTCTCGCCTCCGGCCTGCTCACCTCCTTTCTTCCCACTCCCCTTGGTTGCTGGACCCCAGCCGCACTGGCTTGGTGTAGCTCCCGGAATATGCTGAGCAATGCCTCTCGCAGGGCCTTTGCACACGCTGCTCCCATAGGCTGTGTTCTGCAGGGTGCTCCTCCCCCTCAGGCGTGCTCAGGGCTGTCTTCTTCACGTCTCCCAGGCTCAG
The DNA here is from genome assembly GCF_004126475.2 of Phyllostomus discolor. Taxonomy (NCBI): domain Eukaryota; kingdom Metazoa; phylum Chordata; class Mammalia; order Chiroptera; family Phyllostomidae; genus Phyllostomus; species Phyllostomus discolor. The sequence continues at coordinate 12,710,727 of NC_040917.2, read as the reverse complement.
GGGTCATCTAACTGAGAGAACTTTCCTGACAACTCCGCCTCAAACAGCACCAGCCAGCCTGTCACTTTGTCCCCTTCCCTTGGTTTTGTCCTCCCGCATAGCACTTATTCCCTCCTGAAGTGTGTGTGTGTGTGTGTGTGTGTGTGTGCGCGCGCGATTGTCCTACTTCTCCCAGGGGAACAGAAATGTTTACCTTGTTCACTGCCGCAGACCCAGCACCTAGCACCGTCCTGCCACACAGTTAGGTGCTCAGTAAATACCGGATGTGTGACTATTCAGTGAATGACGATAGGACTCCTGAGTGTGTGCACACGACGTGGGGGAGGGGCCACTCACTCCATGGACCAGACTCCCTGGGATGGGTGGGCGCCTTCTCCCACCGTGGTCCCTGCAACTGTTGTAGGCAACAGGCCCCGAACAGCACAGTAGCAGGTGAGGGGGCGGCTTACTGACAAAAGGTCTCTCATCGCCTGCGTGCTCGATCCATGGTGGAATGAGCGGTACCGAAGATAAGGGGGACGAACAAGCGATGTGAAAATAGACCTTGTGAGATATGTGTGAGTTTTCTTTGCGAGAGGGTTGGGAGAGAGGACTCGTTAGAGCTCAGAGAGATACTGGAAGCTCAGGAAATGTTCGATGCCCTTCTCACTGCTTAATTACGAATTTTCACTAAGATAAAAAGGTGAAATTTTACTTTTTACAGAGATGGATTTTTTATGATGATGTTTTTTGAAAGTAAATATTCTGTAAGAATAACACAAGTCAGACAATATAGAAGAGAACAAGAAAGAAAAAAAAGCGACCACTCAAGGTCTCATCCTCTGTGTATACCCCAGCAAACACTTTGACAATCAGTGTTTAGGATATTCTTGAGGTACGTCTACAACGTAGACACCTGGACTCTGTTACAAAAGTGGGATCGTACAATATGTTTTATAGAGGCTCCTCCCTCCCTCCCTCCCTCCCTCCCCCCTTCCCTCCCTCCTTCCTCCCTTCCTTCCCTCCCTCCCTTCTCTTCTTTCTTTCTTCTTTCTTTCTTTCTTTCTTTCTTTCTTTCTTTCTTTCTTCTTTCTTTCTTTCTTTCTTTCTTTCCTTCTTTCGGCATTAATTTGTGATTCCCCCTATTTATGCATTCATTGGTTGATTCTTGTCTGTGCCCTGACTGGGATTAAACCCACAACCTTGGTGCATTAGGCCAATGCTCCAACCAACTGAACAACCCAGCCAGGGCTAGAAGACATGCTCTTATGGCAGGACGTGCAAATCTTCAACATCACTTATAACAGCCTTTAACAGAATCATGGCATTCCACGGTATGTAGCCAGTTCCTGACGGACAGATACTTAGGTTGTTTCTGACTTTGCTCTCAGCTGAGATTGTCTATCCAGGCTGCTTCATGGCAGCTCTCGTCCCAGCTGGACCCTCCGTCACCTGTGGCATTATCGGTTTAGAAAGCCGTTGCCACCGTTGGCCAGTGGTCTCCCTCCCCATGCCCAGCCAAGAAAACAGTCATAAAGTCTCCCAAATGCACTTTCAATATCAGCCCAGCAGGCTCTGTGCAGTCCATCTCCCACGCACGGAGGAGGACTTGCTTACTTACTTCTGACTTCCTAGAAGAACTCAGAAATGCTTCTGCATTGCGCTTGGGCATCCGTTGTTTGCAGCTCTCAGAGTCCACCTGCCCACCCTCTGTTGAGAGCAATTCGTGGAGGATTACCCGTCTCTTGCTGGACGCTGTGTGCATGGACCTGGGGTGGGGGTGGGTGGATGGTCATTAAAACCCCTTAACCGCCGGCCTCTGCTTCCATTCCTTCCCCCTGCCCTCCTGGCTCCCACAGTCCCAGGTCCCACAGGTTTGGAAGCTCCTGGTGTTCACAGGTGAGCCTGGACAGGCCACAACCTTCAGCAGAGATAACAGCAGACCCCAGAAAGAGGGGTGTGCCACCTTAGTGGCCTTAACAATCTCCTTCCCTTTGTCTCAGGGCACAGCCCTGAGCAAAGTCTTGACATTACAGACCACAGTGCTGCATGGGGCTGTTTTTGCAAAATTTCCTCTCATTTTGTCCCGTCGTTAAACTTGTAAGGGTGGCTTCTCTTGGCTGAATGCCGCCACCCTGGGTCAAAGAGGGCCTCATTATTATTAAGCTGTGGGACAGCTGAGGGCGCAGCAGCAGCACCCAGAAGTGACATGACCCGCCCGGGATCATGTGGCAGTGCCCCAGTGTCCTGGGACTCAGTACTGCCAGCGGGGGAGGCGGCTCAAGTTACAGGACCCGGTCGCCTGCCAGCGGGTGGGCTGCTCCTCATCCCTCAGCTCAATGTCGAAAGAGCCACAGGAGGGGGTGGCGAGGGATCCTGGTGGTCTCGCTTTAGAGGGTCTTTAGGCGCAGAGTCTGGAGATGGGGGGGGGGGGGACGTCGCCCTGAGGTCTGTCCCCAGCTCGGAGGATTAGGAGCTCCCAGGGTGGGTAACTCTATAGTTTACCGAGGCCACTGACAACACTGTGTACCACAGGGTATCAGCTGTTCAGCCCGAGTAATCAAGTTATAGGGAAAGAGGAGGCGGGGACAGGCACGCAGGGACTCACCCGACCGAAAGTCTACTCTGAGCCTGGCTTGTGTTCACACGCATGTCTCACTTACTCCTCGTGCCAACCCTGAGGACTCAATCAACAACCCCGACTGCCCTGCTCCTCCTCCTCTGGGTGGAGGAAGTAGGTGATCAGAGCTGCTGAGTGGAGAGAAGCCATGAATTCATCTCTGTCTCCATCCCCGAGTTCAGCTCTGTCCCTGTGACCCCCATGCCCACCGGGGTGCCCCAGGCCAGCCCCAGCTTTGCAATAAATCTCTTTGGAGGGAGGTGCCATCCTGGGAAGGAGACCCTCCGTCTCCCCCAGACTCACTGGGTTCCTCTCCTCGCTGGCATGTCCTCCGAGGAGGACAATGTCAAAAGTTGGTGTTTTTCTCTCAAACTCTTGGGGCGGGGGGGCATCTCTCCAGACTGCAGCCGGCTCAGGGGCGCCATTTTGGCTGCAACCCCGCCGAGTTTCATTTTCACTTTTTTATTGAAAAATCAAAATCCGGGGAATTAGAGCTTTTCCATATTGATTCTTCAGGGGCAAGTGAAAATTACATTCTGTGCAGGACCCAGAAAGTGCCACGCCGAGTGGTGACAGAGCCGACGCCGGGGTGACGTGGCGTGCGGGGCAGGAAGGAGCGCCCAGATGTGGTCTCCGTGTCATCTTGTCAAGGGACAAAGCGACAGCTAATTTTTGATTCACGCCGAAAGGATTCCTGGAAGTAGCATGTATTTTATTCTGTTCCTTTTTGTTACCGTGTCAGGGACGCAGGGGCTGAGTCCCTGCGTGGCCCCTACCTACCCCCCCAGCCTGAGACTTTTGGGGTGCGAAGAGAGCCAGCCCTCCTTCTGGCTCATCTCATCTCTTCGGGGCCCAGCCAGTTCTGGGCTCAGGTCTCGCTCTGCTGCTTACTACCTGGATGCTCTTTGCAAATGAATTTCTTGAACCTCCATTTTTTTTTTAACCTGAGACTTGGAGATAATAATAGAGACAACCGCATAAGGTTCCAGCGAGGACTGAGTAAGCATTTGTAGGCCGACAGAGTGACTGTAGCAGGTCACCCACCTGAAGCCCCGGGCCTGATAACACAGGGGTCTGCGGGCTGTGGCCACGTCCCATTCCCGTCTGGGCCGGTCCCCCAGGAGAGCAGAGGATCCTGGGACTCGTGGCCCTTGAGGCGGGTGGGCCTGTTGGAGGGCTGCGCTGCCATGCTGGGCTTCATCTCCCTTTTCCCTGATCCGTCAACGTGAACACCTCCTAGTTGGGCGCGGGCGAGAGCTGTTACACTGCCAAGGGTGCCCTCTGAGAAAAGACATCCTGCGAGTGAACGTCTGGAAACAATTCCTTCTTTTCTTCTTGCCTCCTCCTGTCTCCCACCCTCCGCGGCACCTGAAACGTGTCCTGTCTTTCCCGTTCCCATCTGCAGGCGGATTGTTCACATCAGCCGAAGCCCTGAAAGCGATTCTGCAGGAAACGAGCAGGCCTGCGAGGAGCAGAGGGGGAGCCTGGGACTTTTGAATAGACATGTCAGCAGCTGGGGGTGAGACGCCCACAGCAGGCGGGGGGGCGGGGCGGGCGGGGTGGGGGCCGAGCCAAACCGCAGGGCGCCTCTAGGTGTCCCACGGGCACCCCGCTTTGAAGGTAACCCACCGACCCTGGCCTCCACAAACATTTTGGCCAGATGTGCAGCCCCTGGCGCGGGGAGGCCAACAACTGCTTTGAAGATGAAAAGCCTCCCAGCACTGTCACCCGGCCGGCGAGCTGGTGAAAGGCGAGCTCAGCCGGAAGGGCCGAGTGCAAAGAAGAGGAGCAGCGAAAATGCTGGGGGTGGGAGGGAGGGGCGGGGTGGGTGCCTGCGCTTTGAAAGGCTGCCATGGAAAGTCCTGTTCAATGGATCCTCTTCCAACCTGCCCGAGTGCAGCAACTGGACGTGGCATGTGACAGGCGCTGCAGACAGATCACGTTTCACGCACGCAGCTGTAATATCTGGCGCACAGGTGTTTGGTTCAGTGTCTGCCAGCTGCTCTGCAGCGTCCTGCTTCTGGGATGGGGCGGGGGGTGGGGAGGGAGAAACCCTCACACTTGTTGCTGCCAAAAGCGAGGAGGGGGCTGGAAATTCCTGCCACCTGGCTAAGTGCTCAGCGTTCCAGTCAGGGCTCGAGTCCCCCGTGCCTGCCTCTGAGGGTCCCTGGGCCTCTGTGCATGTGGTCTCTGGGGACAGGGACTGTGACCTAATGGGAGAGGGAGCAGGGTGACTAGGAAGCTGCCAGCAAGCTGGGCAGGGCCCCGGGGAAGCCCGGGAAGGGGGCATGAGCCCAGGCGGAGGAGGCCACTGGGAAGACCAGACTTCAGGTTTCGACCCCACCACCAAGTAATTGTGACATTGCAGTCAAGTTTCTTAAGCTGTCTGGGCCTCAGTTTCCTAATCTGTGAAATGGAGTATGTAATACCTGGTGCACAGCCCTCGGCCAGGAATTGCACATGTAAAACACTTAGGAAAACAGTGCTACTAGGAAGGCGGGATGGGGCAGGCACTCCCCAGGCTCCAGGGCCACCGCCCTGGACACCTGTCATGTGAACTTGGCCCAGGCACCACCAGTGTCTGACACAGATCATTGGCTTCCTGCTCTTTTTCTGTTCCCGGGGAGGAAGAGGGTCAGCCATACAGAAATCTGAAGTCCTGGAGGAGTGAAGCAGTGGGCAGTTTGGGCAAGGATCCCTGACCCAGCCGTCCAGACCACGTCCTCTGCTGTCCCTGCCCAGCATGTTCCAGTCTGAGACTCCGCATGGCTGTGACTGTTACGTGGACGCATCTCTCCCACACTGGACACTCTGCAGCCCATGGCTGTGCCCACTTCGCCCACCACTCTGTCTCCAGCACATTCCCTGCACAAGGGAGGGCTTGATGAACGTTTGCTGCAGGGAAGAAGGCGTGAGTGGGTGGACGAGCAGGGCGGCGTTCTCCCTGCCTCTTCCATCCCTATTTTAAGGATGGAAAACGTGCATGTTCAAAAGATGGACAGTGGCCACATGCCCAGCCCTCAGCCCTCCCCCGTCCACCCTTCCCAGCACTACTCTGTGTCCCGCCTTCTTTGGCCCGTGGCTTCCTGCTCTGTGGACGTGCTTTGCCTTGCCTTCTCCTTCTACCTCCCCGTTCGGTCCACACCTCTGTCTCCGAGGTCTCTCCTGGGTCTGGGGAATGAGACTGCTCCAGTCAGAGAGAGGAACATTGCAGGAGGAAGAGCAGCATGATGGGAGCCCCAGGGCGGGGCTGGGTCATGCTCTGTGCTTTGGCCACGGCAGCTGACGGCTGTCTGTCTGAAGTTGCTTCTTGGAGGCTGCAAACTGTTGAATGAGCACCCTGTGTTTTATATCCCTCACGTGCATATTTAAAAAATACCCATCACAGCCCCATCTCTTTCCTGGAGCCATGCTGGGCAGGGGGCGTGCCTCTGCCACGGTCCTTCCTGACCTGTGCACTAAGCCAGCTATCTCTCCCTCCCAGAAGGGCCTCCTCTAGCTACAGCCCCCTCCAGGGCCCCTCTGCGGTCATGGCCAATGTCCATGTAGATTTCCCCTTTGGCAAGGGGGAGCAGTGTGAAGAAAGGGGACTGATGTTTATTTAGCACCTGTTATGTGCCAGACCCTGTGCTAAGTAAGCACTTTATAGTCACTGAGGCAGGTGCAGCCACTCTCCCCACTTTACAGACGAGAAGACTGAGGAGCACCGATGCGCAGCCTGCCCACCGTCACAGGGTTGGTAAATGGCTGGGCTGGGGTTTGAGTCCTGGCTTCTCAGATCCCTCAGCCTGTACTTTCCATGTCATTACGTCAACAACCTTATGCACCACCTTGAACTAATAGCCATGGTGGGCTGTGGGCCTGCATCCTTTCTTTCTAGGTAAGTGTCCTCTTGTGGGATAATGCCCTTCGTTCATTCATTCATTCACTCACTCAACAAGTAGGTGTTGAGCACCTGCGGTGCACTGGGCTCTGTTCTAGTAGCTGGAGATGAAGTGACAGCCTGGACGGACAGAGCTTCCAAGACAGTAGAGAGGCAGACACTGAGTGGGCGAGCACATCACTCAGCTGATTGTAATTATACCAAGCTCTCTGTCTCACAGGCTGCAGAGCCCCTAGAAGGCGGTGGGGTGGGGTGGCAGGTGTGGACTTCCCCAGCCCCTCCCTCCTGCCCTGAAAACTTTGGTTTCTGATGGACTAAAACACGCCCCTGTCACATTTGTCATTATCATCCTCCTCCTCCAATGAGATCTGCAAATATTCCTTTCCTGCGGCATTCTGAAGTCCCCCCCACCCCCACCCAGTTATTTTGGCCAAAGCTAGACATTAGGCCTCTGAGGTGGGGATGAGGCAGGCGTGTGTGTGTGTCTGTTGATTTTTGCTCCTTCCAAGGAATGAGCTGGCTAGGGGGATACAAGAAATGCTTAGCCCGCTTTTCCTATTAATGAAGGTTTTGGGGCTCCACAAAAGACCAAAGCCGCCCCTTCCCATCAAAAGTCTGGGACCCCTGGTTTACAGAATCTTAACTATAGCAGCCAATCCTCTGGCTGAGTTATGATTTGGCCTCGGGCATGGGGAGGTTTAGCTAGATTTAGCTGTCCCCCATAATGTCCCTTCAGCTGTTGGAAAACCAAAGGGTTCACCTGCCGGCTGGTTGTGGCCACAGGATGCAAAACAATTGGTCAGGTTGCTGTTTTCAATGTCTCCCAGTGACCGTCTTGGCTGTTAAACACAGCCTTGGTCGGGGCTCCTGTTTCTTCCTCTTGGTTTAATTCACTCAAACCAAGTTGCAGGAAGATGAACGTGGATGAAGTCTCTCATTGGGTCGTGATGCAATCAGCGCCTGCCAGGAAAAGAGGAACTTCTGGGGCGACCTTGGTCCGAGGAGTTGGCCGATCATCCGGAGAATGGATCAGAGTCCTTTTTCCTTGAATAATTTTGTTGGGGGTTGTGGCAAGCGTTCCAGCGACACAAAGCCTCACTCCCGGCTCCTTGGAAAATCTGTTAACATCTGGTGGAACACCGTGTTTCCCAGAACACCATCTGGCCAGCGCTGGCCTAATGCATCGAGTCCACACCTCCGGGCTGGGCGATGGAGTCCCTCCATCGTCTTTTCACAGCTCAACTCCCAGCCTCCTCAGCCCTAGCCCTCCACGTCCACGGGCTCCTGGGACTCTTCCCCAGCTTCCGTCTCAGCCTTTGCCTCACATCGGCCTTGCTGTTGAGAGAGCCCGCCCTTTGCCACTCCTTGGTACGGGCTCGTCCCACCTCCCTCCCCCTCCAGGGGACCTGCTTGGCCACCTGTGGTCAAAGTTCATTCTTGCTGCCCTGGGTGTCAGGGACCACGGTTCCCGTATAATCTGAAAACATGATTCTGTGTGGCTTCCAGAAGCAACAGGCACTCTGAGAGATGTCTGGGTGCCCCTAAATATCCGAAGGCTGGGGATGTTTCAGCGGCTTTGGGGACAAAATAGTTGAGACCGGGCTGTCCTCGGAAACACAGGCTCGGGCCGTGGGGACGTTCGCACTTTGTCTTCAAGCTACAGGTTTCGCACTTACGCTCAGTGCCTGGATTTCCACTTAATCTGCACCGATGCTACGCCTTTTCTCTCTACAAAAAGCTTGTGATCCTTGAGTCCCCAGACACGTGCCGCCTCCCGCCTCGCTCTGAGCTGTCATAGTAGCAGGTGCCCCAGTGGTGCTGGGGGCAGGGCGGCAAGAAGGATCAGTGGGGCTGTGGCTTGGACATGAGAGGCCATTGCTGTGGGGGAAGTTCATTGTTTGGGAGGCGGGGATGAGGCAGGCGTGCGTGTGTGTGTGTGTGTGTGTGTGTGCGCACATGTGTGTGTGGGTGGGGGGCAGGTGCTGCTGGCCCTGGGAGCCTGCTGAGGATGCGGCACCGGGTCTGAGTCTCTAGCAGCTCAGCCTTGACATTTGTCCTCTCCTCTGCGTCCTACTCAGCTCTCCCCCACGCCACTCTGTTCTCCTGCCTGAGTTTCAGTTTCACTGGTGAGCAGGTGACAGAACCACCTTCCTACTCAGTAAGAGGCTCGTTGGGGAGGCACTGGGCATTCAGGACATTCGCCTCCCTGTCCCCAGACTTCTCTGTAAACACGCAGGCTTCGGTATTCCAACAAGTCCCACTTTAGCTGAGCTTCTCCGAGTGGCCCGACTGGCGGGTGTCCAAGGCATCTGCCTCTGGTGGAACCACTGGAGGACAGCTCCCATGAAGGGGCCCGACCCCTCTCGGTAAGGCTCACCTGCAGGCTGTGCAGACTTGAAGGGCATCGAGGGGAAGAACTGCGGCCCCGGCAGCATAAAGTCTGATCCAGGCTATGGCCCTCCGCGCCCCCTGGCTGCTGGTGTGAACCTCAGTCCCGCTGAGTTGGAGGAAGACGCTCCGCATTGCAATGGAATGACTGAGTGCGGGTGGGGGAGGGGTGCACAAGTGGCCGCAGGATGGCTGTTATCCCAGGGACTAATTTTCCACAAGGAGCCTCAAAAATGACTCTGCTGGCTTCCCATCTCCTCTTTCAATGCCTCCTTTCCCCTTGGGGTGGGGTTGGAAGAAATGAGGAGACCACCTGAGGAAGACTTGCCCTCCTCAGCCTGGCTGAGGGGGCCACTCGGGCAGCATGTCCACCTTTAGTGGGAAGCCGAACCCCTGCCCCGCCCGGCCTCTCTCACCTGCCCTCCCAGCGTCCTGCTGGCTGCCGGGAACCCTTCCTTCTGTAGGGTGGGGGCGGGAGGGGAGCAGGCCCGGGACAGGTGTTTCCCTGCTGCCACTGCAGAGGTTCCCTGGGGCACAGGAAATAGCAGTGATTTCTGTCCTCCTGCACCCTGGACACCAGCGGGGGTGTCACCAAGCCCAGCAGACAGGGGGCACTGGCTAGCAAAGCAGAGGAGGCTCCTCTCCGTCTGGGGCAGGGGCAGGGCACCGGCCACCTTGCACTGCTTCTTTCCTTCCATGGTTAAAGCGGGGAGCCCCAGGCCCCTCCCACCTACCCCCTGCCACCCATCCCCAGAGGGATGTGTCCTCACCCTGGAGGGGCCCCCACCCCTGCGTCCTCTCCTTCCTCCTCCTGGTACTGGGGTGGCCCTGTTGGTTTCCCCAGCACTGGGCCTGCCACCTAAGCCACTGCCTTTGTCACTGGGCCTGTCCCCGTTGCAGCATTAACACTGTCATCTAAGAGCCCATTTCCCTGGGGACAGTTAAAGGATTCCAGATTCCTCCGCTGGCTGTTTGTCAGGACCGATTTCAGTCCGTCACGGAGGTTGTGTGCAGGACGATATAGGGGGGCTGCCGCTGGGAGGCTTGGCGTCCAGTCCGTTCCTTCCCAGCTGAACAGGCGTCACATGTCAGCCACTGACAGGGCACCGAGCTCACAACGTCAGGGGACCCCAAAATGCTGAGGGTAGTGTCCCTGCTCTTAACGAAGTTTGACATTGAGAGAGGCCACTAGGACACACACACCAGGACCCGCAGGCAAGGCAGACCAGGCTAAGCAGCCCCAGAGGCTCCGTGTGGCTTCGGGAAGGAGAGCTGGGTGGGCTCCTTGTGAGGCGGGGACAGGTCCAAGGACAGGTAGCAGGAGCAACAGGCCCGGGGGCAGCCGGGTGTGTGACCAGTGGCCACAGTCCCTAGGGGAGATTCTACAGTTGCGAGCAGCCCCTGCGCAAGTCCCAATCCCCGCCCCTGCCCCCAGGCTCCCGGCTGCTCCTTACTGCCCTTGACCACGCAGAGGGCGGTGGGTGTGTCTGGGGAGTCCGGGGGGCGGTTCTGCGTCTCAGATGGAGCCTCAGACTTTCTCAAGGCTGGAATCTTCGGGAATGTTTCCCCGTATATGCTAAGCGAGACAGGGGTCCTTCAGAATCTCTGTTTTCCTGGGAAATGCCACTGGTAACGCAGAAACTCTTTCCGCAATAGGAGATGCCCAAGTTAAGAAACAAGGGCTTCCTTCCCCCCCTTTTTCCTTTCTGGCAGCATCTCCCCTCTTTCCCCAACAAGTAGACTGGCGCAGGTGAGGCAACATTTCATTTTTTTCCCCCTATAGCCATTCTGTGTCTCCGATCATTTCTCTGGCCTCTCTTTAATTTGACAAAGACTCTCAATGCTGCAAATTACGTGATTCGGGGCAGGCTGAGCTAGTGCTCATTATAGTACATCCCTCCTCCAGGGCCAGCGAGCTCCAGTCTCCCGGCTCCTCCCTACCCAAGCCACGCTGGGCCTGCAGATCACAAAGCCTCACACTGTCGTCCCTCCCTCCCTGGTCAGCCCGGCCCAGTAGGGGCCTCTCGCAGGCGGCACTCTGTGCGTCTCTGGGGAAAGGCGGTCCCTCTCCCTCCAGACAATTTGGCAGGTGGAATCAATAGCCGTCCAGTCTCCTGGGAGCAGGGCCTTGGTTCGTTCCAGCCACGCTGGAGCCACCCCACCTGGCCCGGCCAAGGGTTTCTCCTTTGAGGGCAAGGTCAACGCCACCCCTGGGTGGGGCTGGGCAGAGGAGAGGTTCTGAGGCTACAGAGTTGACAAAAGGACTGGGAAGGGACAGGGACTGACTCCTACCCTCCTCCGCTGTCCCAGACTCTGTGATAGAAAGTAAAGAAGGAGGGAAAATATCTATGGATGTGAAACAGGGCTTTGATTGATCGATCGATTGAAATTGACCTGTAATGTTATATTAGTTTCAGGTGTACAACAGAATGATTCCACATTAGCGTATCTTATGAAATGGTCACCACAATATGTCTAGTTAACATCCGCCCCCCCACATTGTTCCAACTTTGTTTTTCGTGGGATGGGTGATTTATTTTGTTTTGATTACTTGGCTGAGAGCTACTGGCCAGAAGGAGATTCGTATCTTCACTGTGACATATCCCTGACCCAGGTGTGAAGGAAGGCAATGTGAATGTATCGCCGTCTCCGTGCGTCCGGTTGCTGCAATTATGCACTTTTGTTGCGCTGTGACATTCTGTGGCCTCCCCGAACTTGGTCTCCCACCTGTGCCTGCCCACGTGCCCCTGAGTGTGCCATACGGGAAGCACTTTTACGTTACATAAGCACACGTGTTGTGCGTTCTTGCCACCAACGTCCACCCCTCTTTTAAACTTCGTGTCTTTTTGGAATCACTCAAATTTAAAAACCAAAGCAAAACAAAGCTGATTTTGGAAACGCTTTGAGAATTTTGGCCCCCCTCCCGTGATGACTGGATGCCCTCGCCATCGGAAGGCTGGGCCTCCTTCCCTCCTCCAGGAGGGCAGGGAGGGAC